>NC_140630.1:17418272-18105772 GCF_057382275.1 Copadichromis virginalis | reverse complement strand
ATTGGAAAAGTGACAATTGGATAATGAACAATGGGTATGGAAAGTATTTCTGGCCTTATGGCTCAAAAAGAATGGAAACAACAACAACAAAAACACATAAATGACAAGTTTGGACACAGATTATAGGTTTCCATTCGGAGATATTGAAGAGGAAGACTTTGATTATGAAAAGGACTGTCAAGGTGGTTATTTTGCCACACACGCTGAGAAAACGAACTTCAAAACGTTTAACTATGCAGAGCACAACATGAATGACCCTGAAAGTAGCATTGACCCAGATACCCACTTCTACAATAACACCAATAATACTTGTGAGTACTATACAGATGACCAATTCAATGTGAATATTAAAATGGCAAATGCATTGTCGGTCATACATTTCAATAGTAGAAGCCTGTATAAAAAAATTTCTAAAATTACAGAATGTTTAAGTAAGTTAAAAAAGTTTAATATAATTGCAATATCAGAAACATGGCTCGATAATGAGAAAGTTAGTGAAATGGGACTGGAAGGATACGAATTATTTACAATGAACAGGGTGAATAAAAAAGGAGGTGGTGTTGCTTTATATGTAGATAAAGTTTTGAAATGTAGTCTGATTGAATGCATGTCAAGCACCATAGATAACATATTGGAATGTGTCTGTCACAGTTCGGCTGTGTGGCAGGCAGGAGAAGGACCCAAACGCAAACTCACAGAGTCAAAAGTTAAACTCAAAAAACACAGCTTTATTGCTGGCGTGGAGTGGGACACGAAAAACAATACAAAATAAACTAAACTGGGAAAAACTAAAGCACAAGGAGCCACAGGGAAAAATCACACAGCTATGATGGAGGACGCAACACTGACAAAGAGAAACATGGGGCTTAAATACACTGAGGGATAACGAGGGGGAATGAGCCACAGGAGGAGAGCACAGCTGAGAGTAATTAAGCAGGACGAGGCAAGGGAAGCAAAACTAGAAACATTAACATAGAACAGACTGAAAGTAAAACAGGAAACACACTGACGGAACTCAAGACATGTGGACTTAACAGACTGGGGGAGACAGAACATAGGGATCTGAAACATGGAACAGAAAGGCACAGTAGATCAACATGAACATAACAACGCCACAGGGGAAGAGTAAAACTGAACACGATGAACACAGAAACACCAGACCTCTTCACAATAAAACAGGAAACATAATGAGACGTAGACATGACAACCCAAACTTCACAATGTAAGACACAGACATGAAACACATGAAAAGCAGGGGAGATTTACCATAGTTGGAAACACGAGGGGGAAATAATAAGAACTAGAAACACTTAAGCATGATAACAAATGAACTTAGGAACCTGAAGGGCTTACATAAACTAAAACATCAAAATGAACTAAAACTCAAAACACTGGGTCATAAGACCCAGGATCGTGACAGTGTCACTATTGAAATTCATGTTGAAAAAGCTAACAATATAATTATAAGTTGCATCTATAGGACACCAGGTTCATGCCTTGAGATATTCAATGAAAAACTTGCTGCTATGTTTAGCAACCTAAATGATAAAAAAGTGCAAATAATTTGTGGTGATTTTAATATAGATTTGCTAAACCCAAATGGACATCAGAAAACAACAGATTTCATAAATACAATGTATAGTAACTCCCTTTTCCCTGTAATTATAAAACCAAGTAGAATAACAATTGATACAGCTACATTGATAGATAATATATTCACAAATAAAATTGACCATGAAATAGTAGGTGGACTTCTTATAACTGATATAAGCGATCATCTTCCTGTTTTTGCAATTTTTCAAAATTATTTTGGGATTAAAACTAAACAAAAGAATCAAATATTTGATATGATACGACATAGAACAACAAGAGCCATTGCTGCCCTCCAGGTGGACTTAAAGGAACACAATTGGAATGAGGTTTTTGCAAATGAAGATTCAAATAGTGCATATGATGCATTCTTATCAACTGTAATTTCACTATATGAAAAACATTGTCCTTTAATGAAAATCACTAGAAAGCATCACAGATCAAATAAGCCATGGATCACAAAGGGGATAGAAGATGCATGTAAAAAGAAAAATAATCTATATAAGAGATTCATAAAACAGAGGACAAAAGATGCTGAAATAAAGTACAAGTTATATAAAAATAGATTAGTAAATATTATAAGAACAAGTAAGAAAGAATATTACCACAAATTATTGGAGCAAAGTAGAAGTAACACACAAGAAACATGGAGGATATTAAACAGTCTAATCAAAAAGGGCTCAAAAAATAAGAATTATCCAGATTATTTTAAAAAAGATAAAGATATTGTGTTTGATAAAACTAAAGACATTGCAAATGAATTTAATGATTTCTTTGTAAATGTTGGCTTTAATTTAGCAAAAGAAATTCCAGAGTCAAGAAATAATAACGACCTAAATAAACATATTACTCAGAATGTGTCCTCCATGTTTATTGGTGCTGTAACTCATAGAGAAATAATTAACATTGTGAAGACATTTAAAAATAAAAAGTCCACTGACTGTTTTGGTATTGACATGATATTAGTTAAAAGTATTATAGAATATATAGTGCAACCTTTCGCATACATTTGTAATCTGTCCTTTCAAACTGGTGTGTTTCCCTCACAAATGAAAATAGCAAAAGTTATTCCAATCCATAAAAACGGAGAGAGATGTCAGTTTACCAATTATAGGCCAATATCACTACTCCCACAGTTCTCAAAAATTTTAGAAAAGTTATTTGTTAATAGACTTGATAAATATATTGAGAAGCATAATCTCCTAAGTGATAACCAATATGGCTTTAGAGTAAAAAAGTCCACTTCAATGGCAGTGATGGAACTTGTTGAAGGGATATCTAATGCAATAGATAATAAGGAATATACTGTTGGTGTTTTTATAGACTTAAAAAAGGCGTTTGATACAATTGATCATTCTATATTAATAAATAAACTAGAGAGATATGGCATAAGAGGGATAGCATACAAGTGGATGAAAAGTTACCTGGATGAAAGATATCAATATGTCGAATTCAATAATGTAAAATCTAAGCAGTTGAAGGTAACTTGTGGTGTTCCTCAGGGCTCTGTGCTGGGCCCTAAATTATTTATATTATATATAAATGACATATGTAGTGTTTCCAAACTGTTAAAATGTGTATTGTTTGCTGATGATACGACTCTGTACTGCTCAGGTAAAAACTTAGAACAGCTTCTGACTACAGCGGAAAAGGAGTTAAATATATTAAAAAACTGGTTTGATGTAAATAAGTTATCATTAAATATAAAGAAAACAAAATTGATTCTTTTTGGCACTAGACAAGTGAAAAATGTATCTAAAATAAGGGTTAATGGAATTGAAATTGAAAGAGTGTACGAAAATAAATTTCTTGGAGTGATAATTGATGATAAGCTGAGTTGGAAGTCTCATATAAACCACGTGAAAACAAAAATGTCAAAAACCATTGCTATTCTCTATAAAACAAAGCATGTCCTGAACAAAAAATCATTATACACACTTTATTGTTCTCTGTTGCTTCCATATATGACTTACTGTCTGGAGATATGGGGTAATGCATATAAAACGAACACTCTTCATATTTTCAAGTTACAAAAAAGAGCTATAAGAATTATAAACCAATCAAACTATATAGAACCAACTAACATTTTGTTTATTAATCTGAATACCCTGAAATTTTATGATTTAGTTGAATATAAAATGGCACAGATAATGTATAAAGCACAAAATAACTTGCTTTGCCCCAGTACTCAGAAGCTGTTCAAAGTCAGAGAGAGTCAATATGACTTAAGGGGAACAGATTTCTTTAAGAAAAACAAGATGAGGACAAATATAAAGCAGAGATGTGTTTCTGTTAGAGGAGTTAACCTGTGGAATAGTTATGACAGTGATTTGATTTGATTTGATTTGATTTTATTGATTAGCATTCAAATTCAAATCTCAGTGAAAACAATGAGAAAAAAAAAAAAAAACAGTGAAAACAGAACAAAAATCTACCATAAAGAGAGAAAGCATGAGACAAGGCTAATCAAAAGGTATTGGCTGAAGCATTTGCTTATTACGCCAACCCTTTTCACAAAATATCTTTTTGTATGCAGCTCCTGTACACAGGGCTTGAAGAAAATAATAAAACAAAGCAAAAACCAAACAAAACAAACAAACAAACAAACAAAACAAAGAAAAAAAAACTTTCCACCTTAGATAAGTAACTACATCAAAGTAAAGAATCAAGAGGTTGTTGTTTTTTTTCTCCTTTTTGTTCTTTTCATTCTTGATATATATATTTTTCTAATACTCTATTTTTAAACATGTTTTTAAACAAGGAAAATGAACTACACCTTTTTAAATCACTGTCATAACTATTCCACAGGTTAACTCCTCTAACAGAAACACATCTCTGCTTTATATTTGTCCTCATCTTGTTTTTCTTAAAGAAATCTGTTCCCCTTAAGTCATATTGACTCTCTCTGACTTTGAACAGCTTCTGAGTACTGGGGCAAAGCAAGTTATTTTGTGCTTTATACATTATCTGTGCCATTTTATATTCAACTAAATCATAAAATTTCAGGGTATTCAGATTAATAAACAAAATGTTAGTTGGTTCTATATAGTTTGATTGGTTTATAATTCTTATAGCTCTTTTTTGTAAAAAGGTGTAGTTCATTTTCCTTGTTTAAAAACATGTTTAAAAATAGAGTATTAGAAATATATATATATCAAGAATGAAAAGAACAAAAAGGAGAAAAAAAACAACAACCTCTTGATTCTTTACTTTGATGTAGTTACTTATCTAAGGTGGAAAGTTTTTTTTTTCTTTGTTTTGTTTGTTTGTTTGTTTGTTTGTTTGTTTGTTTGTTTTGTTTGGTTTTTGCTTTGTTTTATTATTTTCTTCAAGCCCTGTGTACAGGAGCTGCATACAAAAAGATATTTTGTGAAAAGGGTTGGCGTAATAAGCAAATGCTTCAGCCAATACCTTTTGATTAGCCTTGTCTCATGCTTTCTTTCTTTATGGTAGATTTTTGTTCTGTTTTCACTGTTTTTTTTTTTTTTTCTCACTGTTTTCACTGAGATTTGAATTTGAATGCTAATCAATAAAATCAAATCAAATCAAAGATAGATAGATAGATAGATAGATAGATAGATAGATATGGGCAGCACGGTGGCACGGTGGTTAGCACTGTTGCCGCACAGCAAGAAGGTCCTGAGTTCAATTCCACCATCAGGCCGGGGTCTTTCTGTGTGGAGTTTGCATGTTCTCCCCGTGTTTGCGTGGGTTCCCTCCGGGTACTCCGGCTTCCTCCCACCGTCCAAAGACATGCAGCTTGTGGGGATAGGTTAATTGATTAATCCAAATTGTCACTAGGTGTGAATGTTCGAATGAATGTGAGTGCAAATGGTTGTCTGTCCCTGTGTGTTAGCCCTGCGACAGACTGGCGACCTGTCCAGGGTGTACCCCGCCTCTTGCCCTATGACAGCTGGGATAGGCTCCAGCGCCCCCCGCGACCCTGAAAAGGATAAGCGGAAGCGAATGGATGGATAGATATATATATATATATATATATATATATAGATATATATATATAGTGTACTGGAGAAGTGTAGTCGGATGGTAACAAAGAGAGGGAAGTTAGTCAGAACTGAGGGGATTGAACTACCAGAAGGCAACATTGCAGACATAGAGGACAGGTAGAAGTACTTGGGGATCCCGCAGGTGAATGGGAACCATGAAGAGGCCGCTAGAAAAGTTGCAACCACCAAGTACCTGCAGAGGGTCAGGCAAGTCCTCAGGAGTCAGCTGAATGGTAACAACAAGATCTGGGCCATCAACACGTACGCCCTGCCCGTGATCAGGTACCCTGCTGGGGTAATAGGCTGGCCAAAGGAGGAGATAGAAGCCACTGACATAAAGACAAGAAAGCTCCTTACCATGCATGGAGGGTTTCACCCCAAGTCCAGCACCCTGAGGCTGTACGCTAAGCGCATGGAAGGGGGCCGGGGACTGGTGAGTGTCAGCACCACAGTCCAGGATGAGACAACGAACATCCAAGAATACATTGGGAAGATGGCCCCAACTGACCGAGTGCTCAGTGAATACCTCAGGCAGCAGAAACCCAAGAAAGAGGAGGGAGACGAGGAACCATCATGGAAGGACAGGCCCCTTCACGGTATGTACCACCGGCAGATAGAGGAGGTGACTGATATCCAGAAATCCTACCAGTGGCTGGACAAAGCTGGGCTGAAAGACAGCACAGAGGCACTAATCATGGCAGCACAAGAACAAGCTCTGAGCACAAGATCCATAGAGGCTGGGGTCTATCACACCAGGCAAGACCCCAGGTGCAGGCTGTGTAAAGATGCCCCAGAGACAATCCAGCACATAACAGCAGGGTGCAAGATGCTAGCAGGCAAGGCATACATGGAACGCCATAACCAAGTGGCCGGCATAGTGTACAGGAACATCTGTGCCGAGTATAATCTGGAAGTCCCGAGGTCAAAATGGGAGATGCCCCCAAGGGTGGTGGAGAATGACCGAGCTAAGATCCTGTGGGACTTCCAGATACAGACGGACAAAATGGTGGTGGCTAACCAACCGGACATAGTGGTGGTAGACAAACAGAAGAAGACGGCCGTAGTGATCGATGTAGCGGTTCCGAATGACAGCAATATCAGGAAGAAGGAACACGAGAAGCTGGAGAAATACCAAGGGCTCAGAGAAGAGCTCGAGAGGATGTGGAGGGTGAAGGTAACGGTGGTCCCCGTGGTAATCGGAGCACTAGGTGCGGTGACTCCCAAGCTAGGCGAGTGGCTCCAGCAGATCCCAGGAACAACATCGGAGATCTCTGTCCAGAAGAGCGCAGTCCTGGGAACAGCTAAGATACTGCGCAGGACCCTCAAGCTCCCAGGCCTCTGGTAGAGGACCCGAGCTTGAAGGATAAACCGCCCGCAGGGGCGTGCTGGGTGTAGTAGTATATATATATAAACCATAAAGACTTCTAATGACAGTGTCTCTGTTTCTGGAATATCAGATATTACTCTGACCTGTCCCTGTTCTATGTCCCTGTTAAAATATGTATCGATAGATAGATAGAGAGAGAGAGAGAGATACCACAAAGACTGACATTGACAGTTATTTGCAGCATATGTCATATGTGTGATATGTTGCACATTCTAGTAGGCTTTAAAGTGTTTCTGAGTGTTCAGGACAAGGCTCAAAGTAAAGTACATGCGTGCATGTATTACTCATCCTGTGAGTACATAAATGTATCGTCATAGTCCCTCTGTGTGGATTGGTTTAAGGTTGAGGCTAGGTTAGATTTAGGGCAAGACTGGGGTTAGGCAAATGTTTATTGCCTAACCGCAAATCAGTATACTTCATGATGGATGAAAGAATGTGTGTGTGTGTGTGTGTGTGTGTGGTTGCATGTTTGTGTCAATCAGGTGGTTGGTTGGTCTTTTTGTTTGTATTCTCTCTCTTCCGTAGGGAGCAACTCTCCCTCATCATTAGTAATGAACCAGCTGCGGTGAAAGGCCGAAGCCACAATCTCAGCCCAGAGAGACAGATGAATATTTGATTAGTCCTCTCTTTGCCTTCATGTGTGCACGTGTGTGTGTGTGTATGTGTGTGTGAGAGGAAGTGAGAGAGAAAAAGCCCAGTGAGGTCAGTGTAAAGTCTACATCTTTCCATCCCCCCCGTCTCTCTTCTTTTTCTCACTTTTACCTCTCCCTGCCTTTTTTCACACCATTCCCTTCGTCATCAGCCTACACCTCTCCACTCGCTATACTCTCTTGTACTTTGATTTATTTTTCTCTCTCAACACCTCTCTTCACCCCTCTGACACTTTCTTTTACCATTTCTCTTCCTCTGTTTCTGCTATAGGACTGTGCAGAGACAGAAGTGGACAGGAACAAGTGCTGTACCCTGTGTAACATGTTCTTCACCTCTGCAATTGTGGCACAGTCCCACTACCAGGGCAAAACCCATGCCAAGAGAGTCCGCCTGGTGCTGGGGGAGCCACCCAGTGTACCCACAGCCATAGCCAACCCCACAAACACAGGTATCGCACACAGTCTAGTTGTTATATTGACCTGTGTTAGACTTTTACATAAAGATTAAACTCAGATATTTAACTTAACGTACTAAAGCTGTGCAGCAGTTTGCAAATGGTGTAGTAAGGCACGCTAGTGTGCCTTTGAGCCAAATCCTGGTGTGTTGTGAGACTTTATGACAGCCATAGTTATAGTTATAAATAAAGGGAACTCCAGTCTCATTTTGCAGTTGCTGGATGGTGGGATTTATCCGTGTGTGATACATCAAAGGCCCTGAATGACACCAAGGAAGTTAATAAGGGGAAAAAAACGCATCATTTTCTTGTGTTGAGTAACTACCTCACTGCAGAAGACACACAACTTTTAGAAATGAGAAAGAAAAACTGTCAGCAGACACTATCACAAAAGCTGCATGTCTCTTGGCTACAGAGGTGTCAACACTATTCAAATGCATCACCTGTGAGAAGTTTGCTAATGCTAAGAAAGTGCCAGGCAAGATAAAGAGGCTCTTGGAAACCAAACAACCATTCTGACAGAAACGCAGCCAATTTCAAAAGCTTGCTGGATTTGAACCACACGCAGCAGGGACTTTTGTTGTCTGATAGTTGGAAAGGGGCAAGGCATATGGTAGTGGACAGG
Organism: Copadichromis virginalis; assembly: GCF_057382275.1. Lineage (NCBI taxonomy): Eukaryota > Metazoa > Chordata > Actinopteri > Cichliformes > Cichlidae > Copadichromis > Copadichromis virginalis. The sequence continues at coordinate 18,097,058 of NC_140630.1, read as the reverse complement.
CGAGTCTTGCAAAAAAAGAAAATTACATGTCAGAGGTCCAGATGCAGCAAATAGATTGCCAAAAGTGAAATTACTGAGAATAAAATCGAAAAAAAGATGTGCCCAACAACAGAAGCTGTTTTGCGTTGAAATATTGGCTTGCCTCAAAAAGTTTAAAAAACCAGTCACAGTGCTTTGTTTCTGTTACAGCAGTCACAGCAGCAGAAGAAGTCAAGGCAGTGTCCAAATATTCTTTGAGCTTCGGACAGCAAAGTAAAAAGAGCATTAAACTGTTCCTTTAATACCAAAGTGACTAAAGAGACTATTTTCCTTTCATTTTTACTAAGCACACAGCAGTTTTTTAATGCTTGAATGAGTCAGCTTAAACAATCAAATAACAAAATAAAACAGAAAACAACAAAAACATTATGAAAATGAGTGAAAAATCAGCCAATGTTTCACAGAAAAACTTTGAAAGAAATAAGGACTGGCTCAAGGGTTTTGCACAGTAATATAGCAACAATGAGCACATGACAGAAGCATGTTAGCTAGGAGATGTTAGCTAGCTAGCTTGTTAGCTGGTAGCTGGTAGTCTGTTGACTGCTGGAAGGGGCTTTGTCTCTCATCAACAACAGTAAAGAAAGATGGAGGATGAGGCAAAGAGAGCAGAGATCCACCAAAAACAACTTGTGACCAAGAGCAGAGCTGTGTCTGCTGTTTGTTCCTTAGCACTCTTTTTCAAAAACCGCCAGCAAGATGCTTCCCAAATAGCTATTTTCTGAAAGGTTGGCATATTTTGGCAAAAAAAAATCAAAGGAAACTAGACAAGTTGAATAACAAAAGAAGAAGTGTATGAAACCATCTAATGCAGATGAATCATATCTCAAGTCATGTCCATAAGAAACAGGAAAAAAATCAAGCAAAACTCTGACAGAGGAACTGAGAGATGTGTTTGGCACTTCAGTTAAACCATCTAATATTCACTGTCAACAAGCATTTATTAGAAAGGAAAACAAGGATAAAATGCTGTGGTATTAAAGTAGGTAGAACTGGACTGAAAATCAGTGTTAAGTTGTCTTTTGTAGTCATAAATCCAAATTTTAAATGGATTAAAATCATGCTGGAGGCTCTGTCATTGTTTGGTGCTGCATTTCACCAGTGGGGTTGGGGTTCTTGTCAAAACTTGGTGGCATTATTAATATAGAACAAATCTGCCAGGATCTGATCTACTATTACCATCATGAAAATTACAACAATTTTTGAGCTTAGCAATGATCCCAAACCCATCACACAACATTGTTGAAACACTGAGGGATCGTCTTGACAGCAAATAGAATAAAACGCAGCCAAGATCCGAAGAAGATCTTTGGATGTCCTTCAACAATCCTCAAGAACTATTCATGAAGACTACTTAAAGAAATTACAACAAAGCGTGCCTTTAGGCTGTGTTTTAAAATAAAGGTCATCATACCAAATGTTGACTTACAAGCTTGTTAGAATAGTCCAAACTCAGTTTTTGCCTTATTTGCATTTATGTTTGCACATATTTCAATAATACACTGCACCTCTTCCCCATTTTCCTAGGAAAATATAAAGAAGTAAGGGATAGCTCAAGGCTTTTGCACACTGCTGTTGGTTACAAAAACCCTCTTTAAAATATACAATGCTGATATCGATTGATTTGGTAAGAGAAGTGATCCTGATGAGTGCAGAGGTGTTCCAAAAGCCCAGCTCTGTGAGCACAGTGCAAAAACATGTTCTGTCCTGATGGTGTTTTTTGTGGCAACAACTTTAAATGCTGTCAATGGTGAGCTTCACAGGATGCTGTCTCTCCACGTGGGCTCTTATACATGTCTATGTTTCAAAATTTGACAGTTTGAATCATTAATTTTTGGCTTATATTCTTTTTTACATCATATGATTAGAATCAGATGATTAGGGCAGCACGATGGCAAGGTGGTTAGCACTGTTGCCACACAGCAAGAAGGTCCTGAGTTCAATTCCACCATCAGGCCGGGGTCTTTCTGTGTGGAGTTTGCATGTTCTCCCCGTGTTTGCGTGGGTTCTTTCCGGGTACTCTGGCTTCCTCCCACTGTCCAAAGACATGCAACTTGTGGGGATAGGTTAATTGGATTATCCAAATTGCCACTAGGTGTGAAAGTGAGTGCGAATGGTTGTCTGTCTCTGTGTGTTGGCCTGGCGACCTGTCCAGGGTGTCCCCGCCTCTCGCCCTATGACAGCTGGGATAGGCCCCCGCGACCCTGAAAAGGATAAGCGGATGGATGGATGATTAGAACCTTGAATCAGAAGTGTTAACTTTATTCTGGTTAATAAAATAACACATTTAAAGCTCTTAGACCGCTACACTAGGCATTTTGTCTCTTTAGCATTTAAAAGGTATGTTAAAAATTCCTTTCAATCATGAAATCTCAACCAGACTATTTGATGCACCAGTATAGCATTCATTCTTTCAATCATTCAGCAATACATAACAGACAGAACACAATCTATTATTCTTCCATGCTAAGCTATGCATCTATAAGTTCTCATTCCTGATCTTAACACAAAAAGCCTGTCGTCACTAGAGACCATAACTCAGTTGTCAAATAGACTCTCACCTCTGCTCGTATACATCCCCTCTTTGTGACATGTTTTACTGAACTGAGAACTATTTTTACTTCAAAGGCTTTATTTTTTTTTATCTGAAGTGGATTTGGAGAGCTTTAGTGATGGTTCAGTCAAAACTACTAGCCTGGGATTCAGGGGGAAATGTGTTTGAAAATGGCAACATGCCAGAGGCCCAAGAAGTAAAACTTAGCAGATGAGGCACACAGAGAAACATTAATTTATAAAAGTCTCCTGATTAATAAAATGTGTTTTTTATCAAATCAAGACATCTGCTGATTGATATTTTTTTTGTTGAAGCACAAGATTGTTCAAGATTAGTGTGTTTTTAAGTGTCTGTGCTGCTAAGTTGACTCCAGGGGAGCTTTACATAATGTGATTCAAATTGGATTCAAAGGGGAAACTCTCACAGCTATAAAGGCACAATTGCTACAAAATGGAGTGTTATAATCAAGCCCCTGAGTGACTTTTGCTAAACTCTGGCCTACTTTTGGGAAAAGTGTCACTTCTGTACAGGCACTGTCGTGCAGTTTGCTTCGTTTTGTGACAGTAGGACCTGAAGGAAAAGAAACAAGAGAACAAGAAGAGAGAAAGAGTGACCTGGGAGAGAAGAAGAGGATTTCAGGAGAGATTAGAGTCAAAAAGAACCCTTCATGATCATTCCGAGATGAGCGCGCCACAGAAGATGCACAGCCAAGCTGACAGGCTTGAGCACACATGGACATAGAAACACACACATGCACGCACAATCATTATTAGAAAAACACAATGGCAGGATGACTGGCGCAGGCACTCATGGCATTCACTTGCATCTCAGGACACTTGGACACTAACAAACACACTAACGCATATTCCCACAAACATACAACACAGTGAGGTTAGAAATAGTAGAGTCCGTGTGTGTTGGAGAAGCCTTTGAGCGGTGGAGAGCAGAGATCGTACCTGCGCTCCCTCCCTGATGCGCATCACATCCCCATACACTTCAACCCAACACCTCTTCCTCCAGAACACACACTATCGTGCACACTGCCTGTGCCCCACTCTGTGAAAAACACTTATTTCTGCTCCACTGTGCAGAGATCACAGTCAGGAGAGGAGAAGTGGTGGTGCAACAAGGGAAAGAGAGGAGAAAAAACATCACAGGGTCTCTCCCTGTTGCTGCTCATCACATGCAGTTCCGTAGAGCTGTCAGAACCGAGGAGTATCATTTACGCACTGGCACACGCAAGCACACATGAATGCTACACCGGAGATTTGATGATGGAATCGCCTCTGAGCTTTGAGCAATAAAATAAAATGACAGTAAGAGAGTTGCAGGGTTGAGTTTTGAAAGTGAGACGATGGCAAACACAAGCAAAGGGAATATGAGTGGGTGTGGTTGGTGAGATGAACAGAGACACAGCCATAGATACAGTAACTATGTGAACAGAGCCTGAAGACACATCAAGGTATGAGGAGCCAATCAGCTCAAAGGGCTGGAGTCAATCCGGCGCAGGCCCCCCACACTAAAAAAGACACATAAACGAACCCACCTCACACCCGTGGTCACTGGTCAAGGATTCATGCGGGCATTTGTTAGCAGTGAGACGATGGTTGTTGTGAAAGAAGTGATATGACTCATCTGAGCTTCAAAGCATGTGTGAGTGGGCTTTTGTTTGTGATATAAAATGTGAACTAAACGTGCGGCATCGGGGCTGTGTACTCAGAGTCAGTATAACTCGAGAGTCATTGACACATTGTGGATGGCAAATCGGCACATTTGGACATGCCATCTGGCACTGTAAGCTTTCTCACGCAATTTGGCTGTGGACATAACCCCCTCCCTACCATCCCTTCTCAGGATGATTTGTTTGGTACACATACTGTACCTTACACATGCAAACAGCTTATTCTGGAGCTTCTTTCACACACACACACACATGCACGTGCACACATATACAAGACATCACACGTTTTCTTAAGCGTGGCTGTAAGCGTGTCCGCCACCCAAACACCCACATTCACACACAGACACACGAGTAGCCACACGCATGTACGCAGTTTTCGCTGTGAGAGCTACAACCCCGTCCTGTGGACATGTCCGTGCCTGTTGGCTATTAATGGGCAATCACCATGGTAACCAGTGCCATGTCATGAGTAGCAGGTCACCTGGAAATCTGCCGTTTCTGTTTTTTTTTTTTTTTTTTTATTCCCTTGCAGAAGAGAGGAGAGGAAAGATGGTACAGGTTGAAAAAAAAAAGATAAAATAGGAAGGTTCAGAAGCCAGTCTCTAACACTTGCAGACTGGACCCCGGAGTGCAGATGGCCTCCTTCCAGCCCTCATCTATGCTCCACATATGTGGCTCGCAGCAATCCATTTGCTCTTTGCTCTCAGCCTTGATGAGTACAATCTGATTACGGAGTTTTTAAATGTAAATTTGGTTTTTCAAGCATGTATTTGAGAATTCATGTGTCTGCGAAGAGTATGTGCGTGAGAATCTGTGCAAATGCATCAAATTTTCATGTTAACGAGTTTCATGAAAATATTTTCATTTCATGTAATTTTCACATTAGAGCTTGATTTGCATTTGAATTCATGTTAATATCCTCCCTCCCTCACTCTACCTTTCCTTCTCCTGTTCTCATTTCCTTCTACAGTATCTTACCCTTGACTTGTCTCTAACTGCTATCTTTTCACTTCCGCTTCCAGATTCCTCCCCTTCCACCCCACTGCCCACAGACCCCGCGTCGTGTCCCCCTCCTCCACCTGCCCTACCCTGGCCCATGGCGGTGGTCAGTGGAAATGGTGGGAGAGAGGCTGGGAAATATTGCTGTCTGTGTGGAGCCTGGTTCAACAACCCTCTGATGGCCCAGCAGCATTACGAGGGCAAGAAACACCGCAGGAATGCAGCCAGGGCACGCCTCCTGGAGCAGCTAGCAGGCAGTCTGGATGCCACAGAGAGCACAGGTCAGCCTCTTGGACCCAATCCCAGCAAAAGTGGCAAATGAAAGGCAGCAGGGGTGTTGCGACTTTGTCAGAGGAAAGACGATAAGTGGGAGTGCAAGATGCTGCAAGATGTGCAGCAGTGAATGAGGATTCATGAAATGCTGATATGCCTTTCAGTGTGGGGGTACATATCATATGTTAAACTGAGGTAAGGCAAACCAGTTATTCATTGATAAATTTAGCACCATCAGCACTACTTAGTGTTGAGATCTCAGCTTACATGCATTTGGATAAAGACATGGCTGTGTTTTTGCAAGGATTAGCCAAAGCTTCTTCTTTAAGTCAACTATCTGTCTCACTGAGGGTCACAACACAACAGTATATGTCAAAAGCTGTATGTGAAGTCTCCTGGCACATTGCAAAAAGCATACTTAAGAGATAATGCAGTGCAGAGCAGAGAAGGCTCAACAGGTGAAATCCACCACATTACATGCATGCATATTTATGTGTGTGATGATTCACACAAAATGGCACATGAAATGGTCAAACATTAGTAAATTAAACAAGTAAATGTGGAGATAATGGGGCAATGATTCCAACACTCACACAAATATTTCTAACAGATGGGTACTTTAATTGAATTATGAATAGCATTTGGCACAGAAACCACTTTCGCTTCTCGGGTTCTTAGGAGTGATATCATCCAATATCACCAAACATTATCCTACTTCAGCTGAGTCCAACATGCATTCATGAGTGCCACACGACACCTCTACCGCACACATACAAGTTTGACGCATGCTCGTACCACACAGCACACAGCCTGTGACAAACATAAATCCACTTGTGAAGCCGTAGCAGTGCTATTTGCTGCATGCTCCAGGTGCCATGACACAAATCATCATCTCAAGAAGCCAATCATATTAAAAGCATGAGTCATGTCGCCGCCTACACTGGCTCAGAGGCTTTAAGTGGTGTCATGTTAGATATCATCCCCCATTCACATACTGTGACCCAGATCCCACAGACTCCAAATTTCATAATGTAACCACGGAAAACATTTTTTTAATTTAATTAGAATTTTGTTTATTTTTCAGACAATCGTCCTCATTGAAGAGCAAGGCTGCACTGCAAAATCTTTTAACTGCCCTTGAACAGGAGACGTTTAACGGGTCGAAGTTTTCTAAGTGAGCTTGCTGTTGCCGTGATTTATTATACGGGCTGTCATTCATGTGTTTGTTCCAAGGCCTTTAGTCTGGAACGCTTTGTTCACTACAGCGCAGCTCCATTGTTTGTACTCGTTTGTTCTTGAGTTAGACGAATTTCCATTGGTCCGAGATTCTCACGTCAGATTGGCTTTTTATCACCACTTAAGGTGTGAAGTCACAGGTGTATCAAGTGTAATCACAGTGGGAGGGTCGAACAGGAGGTGGCAGCTGAACTAAGCAAAATACGCACAGGAGGGGGAGGAGAAAGGAGGAATTTGGCTTCTGCCAAGCACAGATTCATCTATGTCCTTTCGTCCTCATTTTCCCTTTGTGGAATAGTTTTCTCTTTACGTTCGTTTTATCTCTTTCCCACCCCCTTCCTTCTGCCATACTCAGTCTTTGTTTTGGTTAGGTTGTGTCTAAATGTGTGTGTTTGTGTAAACCACTGTGGCGTCCAATCTGGCATCATGTCTCATCTGTCATCCTTATTATCTCCCCCACAAGGCACAGGTGAATTATTTGCACGCCAATATTCTCTTACTCTCCAAACTATGGCTACAGAGTCTGCCTACTGTGTTTTCTTGTTGTGTCCTATTGATGATATTGACCTTTACTTGTGTTGTCTCATCCCCCTGTGGCCATGAACAAAACTTATCATAAGACCTCTTGACATTTAAACACATGCAGGTTCTTATTTTTTATATGTATTTCTCTGGTTTAATTGCACAGACGGGACACAAGCAAGAATGTCGTGACTTTCCACAGCTAGGTGCCAGGCGAAATCCTTGGAGATGGATTACAGTGGTGGACAAGGGAGTAGCTACTGACGAGGGATGGGGCCCAGCTGACTCGGCTGTGTCTTTACATAAATCATGACGGGGGAGAAACCCCTTAAGACAGAGCCAGCGCATTGTCTCTGCTCTCTGGAGACTCCGAAGAGAATTAGAAGCAGTGAGATAAGCGTCTAGGAATGGAGAGTGTGTCTGCGTATGTGTGTGTGCAGGACCCAAGAGAGGGTGAAGCACTAAAGCCGAGAGAAAATTGTGTGTAATTGATGACTGTGCCAGAGTTGTGAGACGGAGCTGACCTCCTCTCCCACTTACTGTGACACAGTCACACATCAGAATTACATGCAGAAACACATAACTAAGATGTAGTGTAAGCACCGTAGGTCCGAATACCAGCTCGCTCTGGGAATTAAAAACAGTTTATCTAACAAAGCAGTAAATTTACCGAAAACCAATATATACTTTTAGGCTTTTTTAAGTATTCTTTGAGGATATATTTCCTCAGTTATGTTAAAAGTACCCAAAAGGTCTTATTTAACCCGATAAAATGGGCTCAAATAATAGTGTTATGTGGAAAAGTGACTCATAGTGAAGAACATGGAAAATTATCACTCAGCTCGATTCGGCAGCGTGCAGCATTTTAACATTTTTTCAGTTCCTTGTTATTGTTTAACAGTGCAACTGGCACATCTTTCTTTAGGCTCATCACGCTCGACGGTGTCATTTCTAGCAGCAGCAAGCAGCTGTTCTCACCAGTGATAAACCAACTACCTGTCCAGCAACACATCATGTGAAGTAAGCAGCTCCCTAGTGAATGTAGTGGAGCATTTAGCAGCTAAAGACCTGTGTATTTCCCTCTGGAGTTATTATCGACCAAAAGCTCAGTTAAAGACAGGAAAATAAAGTGAAATGTTGGACTATGAAACACTAGAGATAAGAGAAAGATACCACTAAATGCATTCCTGTTTCCATTTCTTTTGCCCATTTCTATTGGTAAATCAATTATACCAATAATAATTATTATTGTGTCTTTCAAAAGTTTTACTGAACGACTCTGGCAATAATCCCAAAATCCATGAACTCCATCTTAATAAGCTACCTTTAAGAATTATTAGTTGCTTACAGTGAAGAAACTAGAAAACTAGAAAAATCTAAGAGAATCTGGAAATCCTTTTTTAAAAGCAATAGTTCACAAAGATAGTTTCCTGCGCCTGGTAATTTTTTCTTTGTCTGAAACAGATGGTCTCTCCAATTACTGTCACACTGGCTGCAAAAAAATAATTAGTCTCTCTCTAAGTCCTTCAAAGTTTGCTGGTAAAATTCCACTTGGATTTAATCTGACTCTCACCCAAATCTCAACCCCTCTCTTCTATGGTATTTGCGATATATTCCTTTGAGAGGCTCTGTCAAGTATTTGCTGCAGACTGTTAGTTTTGATTGCATCTCAATGGGCTCTTCTTGGATTCAGTTCATTTTTAATCTTGCAAAGCACATGGTAAACTAAAGCACAAAGGCTCTGGGGTAGTAAGCGCTCCATAAACTAATATCCTACAAGAAGCATGAATAACATTACACATGAATACCCTACAGTGAGTGCAAATTAGAGGAAACTCTACCTTGAATTTATCCATAGGAAACTTGATGTTCAATAGTTGTACACGACCCATTTCCCTCCCTCTTTGTCTTCAAACAATCCCACCGTTCACCAAAAGTGTGTGCAAAAGACTAGATTTCACAACTGCTAGTGCTAACCGCTACCTGAAATTCCTCTGAGCCTCTCACATAAAAAGGAGCTGCAGTCAGAGCTTGGCAGCGCGTGGTATTGGAACGAGCCACAAATATCGTGCTCCAAATGGGTCATTAATGTTGCTTGAGTTGGGACATAGTGAAAAAAGCTGAAAGCTAAAATTCATCACACACTGAAACTGCAGCAGGATGTTGAATTTCGCTGCAACAAGACTCTTGAAACAAACATAATTTTCCCAATTTTCTAAGCACAAAATGTAGCTCATTACTTTTTTGACAACCATTTAGGCATCTCCACACCGGGGGTGCCAGCAATGCCAGAAGGCTCTGTACGTTAAACGACAGCCACAAACAGCTCCACACCCACTGCCTTAGCGCTTCTCACCCCCTCTTTTCTCTCTTCTTGGCATATCTTCTTGTGTAATTAACAAGGCTTAGAACTCCCTCACAAATACTGCTCATGCTCGCAAAAAAACCCTACATTCACAACCCTGAGCCACGTTGCACACACACTTTCCCTGCATGTAATTAACATGGATTAGGGCACAGTGTGGTCTTGTGCCAGAACTGCTTTATTAACCAAAACACGTTATCTGTGCATATGTTTATGCGTGTGTTTACAAAAGGCTGGTGCTGACACAAACTGCAGCATATTGTATATCTCTGCTACTCGGGCAGTCAGTGTGGAGGTGACATCAATCAGGCTAAAAGCAGGAAAGCTGCCTTTGTCTGCGAACGTGTACACATGCACATGTAACACACTTCATAATCACACATAAAAGAATAGACCTCTTTATGTAATCCTTGCAGCAGTATAGAATTACGGGGAGGAGAGAGGAAAGAAGAAAGAGAGACTTATCTTTCCTTTCTTTCTAAATTATCACTTCTCCAATTAATAGCCTTCTCATTTAGAGAGAACAGAAGTAATGACATTTTGGCAGTGGAAGATGTGCCGGCTCTCTTTTTTCCCACTCTCTCTGTCTCTCTTTCACACACACATACACACAGAATTAGTTATTAGCTCCTAATAGTTGCAAAAATATCAACATTTAAGCCAAGACAGCAGTTACTTCAGGCAACTAATTCAGTCCTGGCTTTCTTGTAAATGACTGCTTATCCTTAATCACCCCTGAAAGAGACTAAGGGACTCTTGAGGCAACAGGGAGTAGATATGCCACATTATGCAGCTCTAGCCCAAGCCTAAACGACCTCCCACCACTCCTAACTATATTACAACTTCATCTCCCAGTGTACTTCACCAATTACTGCTACGAAAGGTCAAAAGGAATACTAAGACAAGTCATAAATCTCAAGGACGATAATGACAGCAGCGAAAAGGGCATGTACACACAAGCAGGCACACTCCAATTTTTAGTTGCACAGCATAACTAAAATTTCACACCCATTGTCAGAAAATAAAGTAAAGTTCTGCAGTGATGGCTCTGCAGTGTGCAAAAAGTGAGAAAACAAAAATAGCTCTTCATTGTATCTCTAACAGGGGAAACACGGGCAATTATAGCGTGTTGCTGATTACCCAGAGAGATCATTTCCTCTGCTTCCTTTTATGAAAAAGAAAGACGATTTTAAAATCGGTGCTCTAGTTACCACGGGACGTTATTTTGGGGCTTGGATACACATTTTTTTGTGGTCATTAAACACCAGCGTGAATGCTACATCAATGCTGCAGTGTAATAAATCATTATCCATTCCCTCCTCTGTTTAAACCATCGTATTATTCTCTGGATATTTCCTCTCTTTCACTCGCTTCTTCTACCTAATCCCCATCTCCGCACCACCAACTCTCCCTTCTCCCCACTCCATGAGTATCTCCAAATTCATCGATCTATTTTTGGGTGTTCATCGCGACCACCTGCAAACCCTCTAATTAGTTAACATCTGTGTCTGAGCTGCACCAACTCAAGCTTGCATTCACCAACACAATACAACTGTGCATGCACACAAAGCAGACATGCACACATCCCACTGTGCTGTTCGTTTCTGATTCCTAGAGTCCAAATTCTTCTGCGGTACCCGCCTTTCTAGTGCAAGTTTTAAAAAGGAACCCCTCACACACACGCAGGCACTAAAAAGAAGGGGGCACTGATCCAAGGATCTAAAAATGTAACTGGTTTTCTGCTAATGATCAGTCTAATCAAATCTCTTTCCAGATGCACTCTAATTAGGAAAATTACCCAGCACTACTGAGGGTAAAAATTAGACTGTTACTTAGTGTCAGTACAGATTTTTATTGTTGCTCATGTTGGGCTCACTACTACTAGCTGGTGATCCAAATGATGATGATGATGATGACAGCTTTTAGGGATTGTTATAAATCATACTTACAGAAAGTGACTTACAGTAACTATAATATGTTTATGTCTCTCTAGGGCTGCGAAGTAGTTACTCTTGCAGTGTCTGCAGTGTGGTCCTCAACTCCATTGAGCAGTATCATGCACACCTCCAGGGCTCCAAGCACCAGAACAAGTGAGTACAACAACATACAGCAGATTTATACTTCTGTGTTAACTCTACACCTTAATGACATGGCATGCACTTCCTTGGATAAGCAACTACACTTCGCCATCAATGCAGCCTGCACGGGTATAAAGATCTATAAAGATTCACTGTGCAAGTATATTTCAGGCATTTTTTTAAAATGTCATAGTCATTTTGGGCTTTTAATGATTTCTTTGAACGATTCGTTTTCCAGCTCAAAGTCCAGTGCTAATACTTTCAAGCAGGAAATACGCATTTTTACAATTGTTTGGTGTCTGATTTTCCCATTTGTAAAAGTTGTTATATGAAACTATATTACAGTTTGTAGTTATACATCATCAAGAGCATGGCAACGCTGACTCACATGTGAGTGCTGTTCAGTTAATACATTTTGTTTAAAGTTTGTATTTCACTTTCCAAAGTTAGCATTCCAGTTATATATACTTTCAAGCTAAATGTTGCTTCCTTATTCAGAAACAGGTCACTACAGTGGATTGTTATACTTCCTGATACAGCCCAAAGGTTGTGGCTTGCTAACCAAGAGCTAACTAGCCAGCATAGGCTGACACTTTACCCTACCGCCTACTGGTGTTGGCCAGAGGGGCCAATGGCACGATATTGCAGCCAGGCTTCTGTCAGTCTGCCCCAGGGCAGCTGTGGCTACAACCGTAGCTTGCCTCCACCAGTGTGTGAATGCGAGAGTGAATGAATAGTGGCATTGTAAAGCGCTTTGGGTGCCTTGAAAAGCGCTATATAAATCCAATCCATTATTATTATTATTATTATTACAACTCTCAATTTCTACCCTCTTATCCAAATATGGTTACATTTGATTTGTAAAAGCAAGACAAATGCAATGCAAATACAATTAGATTCAGAACAGAAACCAACTAATGGGTGGCATCATACACTTTCATGTCTTTACTTGAAACAAAAATAGAAAACAACATAGATTTAATGACAAGAGCTGACTTGTATTGTAAATGCCTAAAAACTGACGTTCACTTATTTACATTACTTTTACTTTACCATGCTGTGTGAGGAAAACCATTTGGGGCTGTATTTATCACTGTCACAAAATATACTATAAAAAAGCTCCAACATTAGAAGCGGTATGTTGTTTCAAAGAGTAAGGACTGATGGTTCCATTAGTTTCTGTTTTATCAGATTTATATGTGAGTAAAATGAAATATAATGAAAGTTCCAGAAGATTTGAGAATTACAAAAATAACAATGTGGAATTTATTATAATGAGTCTTTCACAATTAGGCTTGGGTCATTACTGGTTTTAGAAAATCCCAAGGAATCACAGCCGGTGTCTGAGAAATTATATCCACCCGCAGGATGAGACTGTGATATGGAACCGTTACATTTCATGCGTTTGCCATGAGATAGCTGTCAGCATGGTTATAGGCAGGTTAATGGTGCTCGTCTGTGTGCGTGCATGCATCTGTCTGTATTTAAAGGAATACAGTGTAAATTAAGTATTTTATGAATGTATTTGTCAGATAAAAGGGCGCTTGAGGATATTATATTGTTAGTGCAGCTTTCTGCTGTTTTGTTTTTCCTTTTTTAGAAATTTGAAGCTTTTTTTTATTTTTTGGTATTTAACTACCCTAGAGCATATAGCTGTCTGGGCTGCACAGACTAAACTTCTGTAAGCAAGTTAACTCTTAGAGACTGGTGGGTGTAGTGAGAAAAGCAGCAGCAGCTATAACAAGGATGAGAAAGGCAGCGAGAGAAAGAAGTGAGAAAAACAGAAAGCAAAGATTTTCTTTAATCCATTAAAAAATATGTATTTGGTTGTAAGCATAAAGAGCAGATGATGCTCTGTATGTTTATCATGAGAAACATCAGGCCTGTTCTGCCAGCTTTAAAGATCATACAGTGTGAGGACACTTTAAAATAATTGACATATGTTTTCCCATTTGCCTGCACAGTTACTTTGCTTAACTAAGTCACACTATGGAAAACAGTGGTGAAAAAGTTGGTGCAAGTCTGTGCAATGAGCTTGCAGTCTCGTTGCCTTTGAAATAGTTGCGTTAAAAATGGGTCCAGGTCTGTGACAACTGGGAGTCAGTTGCCATCTTCAAAGCAACTTGCAGCGATGAAACTCCAATAAGATGGTATCAGCTGCTACCATCAGTATGAGATTAAATGGGGTCAAGTTGGCAAATGCATGTAATCGGTTTGTGATAACAAGGCGATTAACTATGATAAATTGGCAAAAATTGTAAATCTGTTGCCTTCTGCATGCACAAAAATTCACATTAACTACTTACTGCAACAACCAGTTTTTCCTTTGTTGTAGTGACACAAAAAAGGCGCATTTTCAGACGGTGTTACATTTCAAATAAAGTCTTCATGCAATTTCTGATTTTTCATTTGAATGATTCAGGCAAAAATGTTATAAAAACCAGTGGATGTTAACCAGAACCCACCCATAACCCTAGAAATCTCACTAATCATCTGATGGCTGTTTAAAAAAAGGAGAACGTGTGTCTACAAGTCAGGCACAGAGATAGAGGCAAAGTTTAACCACATTTTTTTCCTACCCACAGTGCTGTCTGGCCCTACTGTGATTTACTGAGATGCAAAGAAGCTTCTCACAGCGGTACAAATAGTATCTGATGTACTAATCAGAGGCTTGTGTGATTTGAAAATGAGAATTAGCAGGTTTTTGTAGTTGTTGAACTTTCATGACAAGTTCGGGTAATAACCTTGAGTAACTCCATGATTACATTTCAGAAGAGATGCTACTCGGAGGAAAAAGTATTTTTTAATACTTGGTAGTAAGACTGAAGGTCACAGAAGTGATTTCAGAAGTCACTCTTCATTTACTTCCACATACCAGTAAGCAAGGTAACTCAATCTAGTCAACCTTGATAAGAGCATAAGCTAAACTCCTGACATGTGCAATTGTTGAGTTGTATGTCTCTGTCCAGAGACGGTAAATCATGGGGAACCAGTGGCTCATAACTCTCTCCTTCTGTCAGTTTTACTGTCGCAAAGCAGAGAAGCGGGCAGACACACTGGAAGAGTCATACTTAGGAGAGAGAATGAGAGAGTAAGCAAGACAGATATGTACTATAGAGACAGCACGCACCACAGACACCAAGAGACAGATGGGACGAGAGATGCAAACAGACACGTTACGTTTGGGACAGAGGAAAAAAGAAATAAAACGGGTATACAGGACACGACAAAAGGCTGAGGAAAAAAACTGATAAGGAGGGACAGACAGACATACAGCAATGAAGTAATACAGACAGAAAGATGCAGAATAAAACAAAATCACAACAGAGTAAATCTCCTTAAACTGAACTGAAAGGTGGGACCAGAGATATGTGGAGCAAATATATAGTGGACAGTGAGATGAACCCATTGTTGCAGACAGCTGTGAGGTTTTACTGCTTAAGATGGAGGTGATGGATTTACAGGGCATGATAGATGAGCCACTGAGGGAGAGGTACCAGGACGATTTACAGGGAAACCACTGAAAGGTCACTGAACAGAAACAGAGGAAGTCCCTCACACATTTTATCTGACAGGCTTCCAGGAAGGTTGTTTGCTGGATATGTCTGCAGAGTTCGTCTTTAGTCATTTCTTTTAGAACAAAGGCATTTACTCAGGTTTGTTCAAAACATTAGGGCATAAAGTTTATAATGCAATAAGTGCTTTAATCCTATAGGCATGAAATAAATCTCTCATAAGACACCGTGTAGTCCTGTGAAAAAACCCACGATTTATTAGCAGCAGTAACTTGAAATAATAATTTTCTGTATGATTTTATCCACGTCTCACATCGCTGTGGAGGAATTTTGTCCCACTCTTCTTTACAGCTTTGATTTGTTTAATTTAATTTGTGGACATTCATTAGTACACAGTTCTCTTAAGTTTCCGCCACAGTATTATACATTGGCTGTTTGCTTGGGAGCACTGTCCTGTTGTATGCACCCAATTTTGGCCAAGCTTTATCTGTCAGAGGGATTGCCTCACAATTGACTCTAAATTACTTTGTTATTCAGGGGAATTCATGGTCTACACAGAGACTGCAAATTGTCCAGGTCCTCTGTCTAAAAAAATAAACCCCAATCATCACTGCTTCACCACTGCGTTTCACAGTTGGCATGAGGTAGTCGTGCTAATATGCTGTGTTTGATTTTCACCAGGCTTCTTCACTTTGGTCTTGTCTGTTCAAAAGACATTGTTCCAGAAGTTCTGTGCTTTGCTCTGTACTTTGCTTACCTAAGGCGCGCTGCCATGTCCTTTTTGGACAGAACAGGCTTTAAACTGACAGCCCTACCAAACAAGCCATACTTATTCAGTCTTCTTGTAATGTACTGTCATAAGGTTTAACATTTATCATGTTAACTGATGCCTGAACAGTCTGAGATGCCACTCTTGGGTTTTCTTTAAGTATTGCTGTGAATTTGCTGGAACGTCCACTCCTGGAGAAATTGTAGCACTGTGCTACAAACACACACCTAAATGCTCCAGAGCAGCAAAGTACCCCTGACTTTATAGAGGTGCTCACACTTGCTGATAATCACTCAATCATATGATTGGCAGGATCAGGCTCCAGTGTGTGTATGTGTGTGTGCGCGTGTGTGTAGTTCAACAGAAGAAGTGTAGCGGCTTGACCATTTATAATGCAAAAATATTCGAAATTACCATCTTCTGTTTTTTTCTTGCTACCGTTTAAAGTATGCAAAAGTCCACGAGAGGGCCTTTATAGCACAAGCAATTTAAAAGTGTGACAGCTGTGAGCCCTTGTGGCGTTATTGCGTGCACATGCTAAATTCTGGAGTCTATGAAAGCAAAAAACTGGTACTGTAAAAAGAGTCCTGCCAGCTCTGTTGCACTGCTGTTATCGATCCTCTGGGAAACAGAGAACAAGACCGAAGGTTCCACCTCATCAGTCTCACTTCCTCTGCCTTCACCCAGTCACTCAGATGAAACAGAAAACAGCCGCCTGAATGTGTGTGTGTGTGTGTGTGTGTGTGTGTGTGTGTGTGTGTGTGTGTGTGAAACCAATAAATCTCTGTTACGCACATCTCCTGTTTCTACATCAGCACGCTTACCATTTTAGCCTTCGCAATAAAAGTGTAGCATCAGGTTTGAGTATGATAGAAAATATTCCACTTTCAGGTTTTATTGTGCTAAAACGTTTGAAAAGTATTTTCCTGCTGACATAAAAGTGCAAACGCAGTTCTATGCACACACCAAGGCTGCAGCACGAATAAAAGACCAGACAACTTCTAAGGAATTGCTAGTTTAGATATGAATGAGGGCAGTGCGTTTTTTTCCTTTGCTTTAGTTGGTTTTGTTGGCTGGCTGGCACATGGCTTGAGTACAAATGTTTTTTACCAAGTCTGTTTCCTTAAAAAAAGAAGCTGTCAAGATGAAATGTCTTTTATATTTTTGTGCATCCCCTCGACCCCAAAAAGGATGAGCAGAGGAGAATGGATAGATGGATGGATGTTGAAATATGAAAAAAAAAAACCCGTGCAAAGGAATCTTCTATGATTGTTCCTTTCACAGGACTGGATGGACAAGACTTTGGCAAACTTATGTGCAATCTTACACCCTAAGTTTAAATCTGTGTGTGTGTGTGTGTGTGTGTGTGTGTGTGTGTGTGTGTGTGTGTGTTATTTCACACTCAGGATGAGCTTTGGCTTGTGTAAGGAGCTTTCCAAAAAGCACGGCTGACAGCGGCAGGGGATTAGCTCTCACCGAAGAAACATCCATGAAAAATGCGTGTGTGCGTCTGTGTCTGTTTCTGGGGAGTTTGTGTACGAGCGTGTGCTGTTTGGCATTAGGAATGTGTCACCGTAAACAAGAGATTTCTGTATTCTTTAAACAGCTGGATGCATCAACCTGCCAGCTCTGCTTATCAGTACTGCCTGTTTCATACACAGTCAGCTGCAGGTCAGTTGAAATGCTGCAGAGTCCAAGCAGTTGCTTCAGACTGGCTGTTGTAATTGGACCTGTACAGGATGATAACAGCAGAGATATAACTTAATAAACTGGATGGAAGGCTTCCACACTTTACAGTATGTTGCAATTAAATTGATGCACCAAGCTGGCCAGGAGATAGAGACACAAGTAGGCAGCAGACAGAACCGAAACAGACAGATGAGCATTAGATCCCCGTGTTGGTTTCTAACTCGACTACTGCGTGCTAATGGCTAAGTAGAAAAAAGTGAAAATTAAAGAAGGAACATAAGGCCATCAGCCGACAAAAGCTGAGCTGGGATTTTTTGCAGCCCTACTGCTGTGCAAAAATCTGGGAAGTCTTCGCATGATGGGAAGCAGCTCCCAGCAGAGACTGCAAGCCTGCACTCGTAGCACGGGTAATATGAGATCAACTTTTAAAACTTCTATGCAACTTTTTGCCCCACAAAAAAAAAAATCATTTTGATGGCTGACATACAACACAAGTTAATCTAATGCAGATGTAGCCTGTATATGCTACAAATACAAAGCCGAAGATTATAAATGACTGAATTAATAACTAGGATGTAAAAATAAAGAAATAGTTTGTTGTGAAGTGTGCAGGAGGAACTGAGTAGTCTCCCATCCTGAGCAGGTCTGGTTGTACGGCTTCTTTGTATTGCTGCCAGTTAGCAGCAGGGTGAACGGACTTTGGACGGTTTTCCATGAAGAAGCAGGAGTCAGCTACTTTTGAATCTTGGTCCAGATGTGCCGGTACACAGACACACTATAGTATTTATCAGTTATTTACTCTACGGGTATAACTTCCTGTTTACTGTGAACTGTTTGTCAAGGATTTGCACTAGAAACACTAATTTTTCAGAAAGTTGTCAATTGCAAGAAACAGCCAAATACACCAGCACTAATGTGTCATATTTACCCTTTTATAATACAAATATTGCATTATTTACAGTTTCCACAAAAGAGATTTTATATTACGCAGTAAGTAAACATAAATAAAATTCACTATGATGGGTTTCAGGGCTGTCAAAATTGGCAACAAAATCATATTTTTAATCTTTAATTGTTTTATTTTACATCCATTAAGTTAGCTCATGTATTTAATTGCTTTACTCTTAGTATTAACTATTATTTATTTATAAAAAACTTCCAGGAAAGGTTAGAGCCAGATAACTGTTTTGAGTTTACACCTTTTACCTTCAGTTCGTCAGCTTATGTTCTCTAATTAAAGCCAGCTAAATTATTCACTGCTCTCTCTCTGTGTGTGTCTTTACTCCTGCTGAGATGTGTCTGAAGACTGGAGCAGTGAGAGCTGCATTAGGTGTGCACCACACAGTTGTTCAAAGTTGACCAACACAGTATGTGCTGTTGCAGGATAGCACTCAGTTAACAAGCCAGAAACTTTGCCTCTATCTCATTTTTTAATATTTTTATTATATATATTTTTTTTTCTTTTTTTTTTTGCCTGTCCCGTTTGGCTCTTTTGCCATCAGAATTGTTGTCTAAAGGCAAAGAAAGATGCCCAATGGATTTACTTTACCAAATTGACCATCCCAGCCTTGCCATAATGGTCCATTTGATTCACCTTTTATTGTTTATTTTATTTTCACTTACTGAATACGGGACAGACTTGACTGGGGGAAAGAAGGGGAGAAAGAAAGAGGGAAAGAGAAACAGCTGAGAAGAGGGACGGGGGAGAAGGGCAAAAAACAAAAACCAACAGAATGAGCAGAAAAAGAAAAAAAAGAAAAAAAGAAAAAAAAATGCATATCAATCACCTGGATCACCTGCTGAGAAAGAAAAAAGAAAACAAGCAGAAGAGAACAAGAGTAATAGAATAAACAACATCACAATGATATATGGGAATATGACAGTAAATACTAAATATTAAACATTATTGTGCAGCACATAAGATCAACAGAACACAGTGTGCTTTGAGGTAGGAGCCAAAAAGGGTGTAGTTTGTGGGTGTGATCACCCGTGTGTACACCTGTGAGCATGGACGCGTTTGTTTTTTGTTTTTTAAAAGGTTCCTTCATGTAATGATCTGCTAGAGGGTGTGGAGGGGCCACAGCCCCGTCCTCCAGGGCATGAAGCAGGTATGGAGGAGATCAAAACTCCAGACATCCAGAGGCCCCCAGAACACAAGAGACCAAGGAAGACCAACAGAGGGGCAGCTGCGCCACTGTCCCAGAAAGAGCTGAGGAGAGTCCCAGATGAGGGCTCACTCAGCAGCCGCGGAGCAGAAGCCAGGGGGAGTTGCAGTGACGCGCCCGTGAGCTCCGCCGGCAGCCAGCCGTGCCTGAGTGACCGAGCCCCAGGCCGAGAGGCCGGGGGCACCCCACCTCCGAAGTGGCCCGAGCAAGCCCCAGGCTCCAGGCCCCAATAAGCGGCCGCCAAGGAGTGAGCCGGTGTGTACCCGGACGCCCACCCCCGGACACAAAGAACCACCAACGCACCGATGTCTGAGGGAGTCCGCCACTGGCAGGGGAAGTGGTGGTAGGGGGAGATAGGCCTCCAAACCTTGGAGGGCCTGAGATGTCCCCAGAGAGGTGGCGCCTGACACCCAACCTGACATATAGACACAGAAATACAGGCACACACAGACACAAACATCCATTCCCACCCTCATGCTCTCATATACACTTACTCCACACTCAACCAACGTGGAGACAGACGTAAAGAGACGCTGTACACACGATCACACTCCCCAAGCGTACTCTACAAACCGGGTCTAGGTACCCTTGCCCCTGGAGGGGGGGGAACTGCCCCCAGACCCAGGTGGTGTTACCCTTTTCCCTGCGGTGGGGGGAGGCAGACCGCCCCGACTCCGCAGCAGCAGGGAGGCCCCACACTCCAGACCGCAGTCGGACGGCCAACTCCTCCTCCTAGCCCCCCCGCTCCAGCAGGTCGCAGAGAAAGCATTTTTTAATATTTTTATTATATATTTTAACGTGTTTTTCACAATTAAATGTCTGTCTTTTTAAATATTAATTAGTTCCTATAATCAAATCTAGAATATTAATCAACAGTACTACTTTGAGTGGTTTGGGCTTGCAAAACTTCTATTAAAGAACTCATAACTGACATAAAGACTACCTTAAAGGCTTTTTTAAGGCTATTTTCCAGTAAATATAAAGCATACTGACAGATCCAGATAAGATTCTATGTGTGTAAAGATACACTGAAAGTAAAAAGTAAACAAAGAAACGTCACTAATTACCTACTTGGAACCCACAAGTGAAAACCAAGTGCAGTAGAGTGTATTTCACTTGATGTGAGCTGTCAGTATGGTTATAATATATACTTATTCTCTGACCAATGACACTGCCTGAACTTTAACTGCCCATTTAATATTGTTTCCATTCACATCACCCACTAGGTTTGCATGGCCTTTGCTTTCTGGGCGCTTTGTTTTGATTAGTGCTGTCAAGAGATTTAAAAAAAAATAGAGATTAATTAATTATGATTTTTAATTAATTGATCTAATTAATCTCTTTTTTAATCTCACCTAAAAATAGCTGAGGAAAGCCCTCAACTTATTGTGGCAGACCAAAAGACTGATATAACAAAGAAAGTGACTTTATAAAGTCATTTATTGTTTAACAAACGTTAAACAGATGCAACCATTTACATACTGTTGTATTCTTTTGTAAAATAAGTGGAAAAATAAATACAAATAAAATCAAATAAATTAAGTGCTGCAAGTTAGCACATCAGAGTTGCTCTTTTCTGAGCAATACAGCACTGAAATTCCTCTGCTTCAGATAATGAAAAATAAAACTGACATTGCAGTGCTGCAAGTTAGCACATCAAAGTATTCTTCCATCACAAAAAAAAGTGCTGAACATCAAGCAATCTATTCTAGTAGGCTACAAATGACACAGCAGCTATGCTGACCACATGTGTCTCATTTCTTCTTCCTCAGCCAGTCGCTAAGACACACCAGCCTGGTAACATTTTCTGGAAGCAAGGCTGCCCTTTTCTTTTGCACTATGTGGCCTGCAAGGCTAAAGAGTCTCTCACAGGGTACAGAGGTAGCTGGGGAGGCCAGGTACTTTTGTGCTAGGACTGACAGCTTTTCATAGACTCCTGAGTGAGCATACCACCACTGCAGGGGACAGTCATCAATACTGATGCTGGGTTCTGCTCTGTAGCGCTGCAGCTCTCCAGACTCAATTCCATCTTCTGAGTCAGAGTCAGACCCCAGAAGGAGTTCGCTCCTCCTCTTCTTCTGAGCTGGTCCATCATCCTCTGTGGAGGGCTGGAGACTATCTGCTCTTCTGGGCTCTGCTGCCTGGAGCATATTCTCCAGAATGGTCCACACCTGAATGAATGAATGAATGAATGAATGAATGAATGATTGTGATTAAAACTAAGTGCTTTTTTTTTTTTTTTATTTAATCTTGTAAAGAACTTTGTGTTCCATATAATAAATAAAAGTTTGATTTGATAATGAATTGGACTCATTAGTCCAGCTTAACCTTATTGTCCTACCTGTTCCCTCTTTTCTCTTGGAAGACATTTCAAATCCTTAAACCGTGGATCCAATGCTGTGGCCACCTCGAACCATATCTCGTTGCCATTAGCTCGTCGTGCTGCCAGATCCTTCTGGAAGGCATTCTTGAACTTCACCACGTAGGCAGGATCATCATCAGTAATGTCCATGACACGGTACAGATGGCGAAAAGCAGGCAGCACTACAGAGCAAGAGACGTAGGCCTCACCACCCAGCAGCCCTGTCACATACCTGCAGAGGTGGAGAGGTTTGCTAAATAAACCTAGCTGGATTCATTTAAATCAAAGTGTAACTGATTTCCAATTTAATTGTCCTTAAAAGTTCCTTGTTATGTTCATTAATTTTGATTTTACACATGTAACAGTAGTTTATATAATTAAAATGGGAAGGTGTTTATTTGAACTTACTTGCATGGTTCAAGCAGGAGCTCCAGCCTCTGCAGTTTCGCCCACTCAGCTTCGGTTGGCAAGACCAACCTGTGGTTCTGTTGGTCCAACGTAGCCTGGACAGCCTCTCGGTTACATAGGAGGCGTGAGACCATTGCGAGAGTCGAGTTCCACCTGGTGGGTACATCCTGTATAAGTTGATCGCTCTTCTTTCCGAGTGCTACTTGTTGTTGGTTAAGTTCTGTGGTACTCGCAGGGCTTTGTTTAAAATGACCAACAATCTTGCGGCACTTTGCCAGTACACCGACAAAACCACTGCTATCGAGACATACCGTGATGGTCCTCTGGAGAATGTGAGCATTGCAGGCGATGTGCTCATATGGAAGTGCTCTCATAGCAGCCAGCATGTTTGCTGCGCTGTCTGTGCCAATGGTGGATATCTTGTTTTCAATACCCCAGTCATTTGCTACCTTGAGGAACTGTTCGGCGCATTTATCAGCAAAGTGCCTGGTTTCTGTTCTCATGACGGTCAGTGCAAATGAGTTGAGGTTCCACTCACTATCAATAAAGTGTCCAGTCACCCCAAAATAGCTGTGGTTGCCAGCTGAGGTCCAGTGATCTCCGGTTATAGCAACACAGTTGGGAGAATCCTCCGCCAAAATCTCAAGTTTGTTTTTCTTTTCGCCGTCGTACATTTTGCTGATTTTGGTCGTTACTGTAGTCCTGCACGGCGGCTTGTATGACGGGTCATTGGACGCAATTTGCAACACCTCTGTCAATCCTTCGTCCTCTACTATATTTATCGGCCTACAGTTCATCGCTATCCACTTGGCAATAACATTAGTCAGCCTGTCGGTCGCAGACTTGCTCATACGAGGGGTATTCTCTAGTTTTGTTTGGCGAAAAGCTTTGCTCTGGCTTGCTATATTGCTAACGTCTTCACTGCTAGCTGTTGCTGCACTCGCGGCTGGGTGCTTTGCGTTGAGGTGATAGGCCAAACTTGAGCTGCTTCGGTGGTAAGCAAACTCCTTCTTACACTCTAGGCAGACCACTTTACCTTTGTCAATGGTGCCGTCGGGGCGTTTATGAAATACAAATTTCCCGTTCATTGGGCCAACAACTCTCAGATGCGCCTCCATATCCACACTGTAAGCTAATCACCACTTCTCACCTTGACCTCACGACGTGACTCCACCCCCAACAAGTCAAGCACAAGGAGCCCAGCACATAAAAACGGATTTTATAACATAGCAACTCTCATACAAAATCAATGACGTCAAGAGATTAAAAATTAGATTAACGAGATTAAAAAACATAACGCGCTAAATAACATTGTAATTAATTAATCGCAATTAACGCGATAATTTGACACCCCTAGTTTTGATATATTTCGACCTCTGGCTTGCTTTAATGTGTGTTTATGCTGATGTTGCCGTAGGCCCCAGAGGTATGATGGTGAGGTCTGGGACAATCCATTTAGCCTACTCACCCTGGTAATTATTTAGCGTCAGAGAACACAGACACAAAATAGACTAATGCACATTTAAAAGGGAAAGGCTCAGAGAGAGGGTGGCAACGACAGTTGGAGATTACAGTGCTTATTGTAAGATAAATCCCATGCAAATGGTTGACTTGTCGACCTGCTAATAGGCCAGGCTTGCTATATGCATGCATGTGTAATAGCCCCATCAATGTGTGTGTGCATCCTCTCACCGCTTGAGGCGAGGAAAAGGTTAATTCAGGATTCATCGGTTGGCTCTCGTCTCACATGCCCCCTCTGTCACACTTGAACACACACACACTCAGAGGTAGGCTCATGCCTTGGGCTCTTTTCATCTCCCCCAAAGGTATTTGTCCTTGTCTTCCCTTACACCTTTCACCCGAAAATCAGACAAACAGGCAGACTTTGTATGCAGACACACACACACGTACACACAAGCTTACGCATACACCGCCCTGGGTGTTGCTGTCCGTTAACTTAATAAGGTAAGGGTGAGTTTTATTTATTTGATTTTTATTTTTTTAGGGTGGTGGTTTGTGTTGGGGGATGGGGTTAGCCGGATCATGCGTGAACCATGACTCACATCGCTGCTCCCTTTGCAACTGCCACTGCTGAACTGTATACCTGACATGCAAAAACACACACACGCATCCAAAGCGTGCCAAGGTGACCTTCACATCCTCACCAACACCTCCCTCGGACACACAGGCTCGTGCACTGCTTCTGCCCTCTTTCGCACACACATTCTCATCCCCATATATCTTACATCCCACATGTGTGGCCCTGGGAGAGATTATTGGATTAGTCTATTTATTAACGACCCCATCCACTCACAGACCGTGACCTTTATTTGTACCCCTTCCCCAGCTTCACCTTCTAGTGTCCTGCTGCTTTTCTTGGCTCTGTCATCTTTCCAGCCTTCATCGTTCTATTCCTCACCATGTAACACCTTGCTCATATACTGGACTAATAAAAGTATGGCAGGGCTTTTTTCAAGGATAGTCATCACCACTAAAATGTTTTCTTGACTGGATAAAATTGATTCAATCATAATAAATATTTTTTTGTTAGGTAAACGTTAAAAAGAAACAGAAAAGCGCTTACAAATTTACTATGTCAAAAGCACTCAATGTAAAAGTTGAAGGCATTATGCAAAAGGGAGGAACATGTTGGGTGTTTGTGTATTCACTACACACTCAGCAGATCCCTCGACCATGTTGCTCTATAGAAACCGCCAAGGGACATTTTCCAAACAATATGATAAATAACCTGGTAATTAATGGAAGCTGGGACCTGATTGAAACAAACTCTTTTGGTTTTTTTCAATCGAAGACTTGAGAAATGAACCCATGTTTTTAAACAATCAGTATACAGTACAGACACGGAGCCTAACAAGTTGCTGCTTGAAACAGCTTAAATAGAATATTGAGCAAACATAACATACAGACCTGAATTTAAACACAATTACAATTCCCTCACATTTACCCAGGGAAAATTTCAAACCATAATATAAATCCTAGAAACCATTCACAGCCTTTACTTTACTTAATTATTTTATGGAAAATAAAGCTCCCTGAATCAGTTATTACACTGCCCTTTATGAAATTGCTTTATACTTACAAGAAATAAATAAAGTATGCCACTGGCTTTCAAGCATCAGGGGAAAAAGCTCCTTGAGTAAAAAATATATATGTACCTCTCTCACCATAAGATGTGATAGAATTGCTCAAACATGCTATAGTGTGTATTAATTATTTTTTGTACAGGCATGACTTCCCTTTGAAGTGATTGTGAAATGTTTGGCACGGCTTTGCGCACTGCATGCACACATTTTTTAATTTTTAATTTTTTAATTTTTTTAAAAGGCTGCACTCCATATTGCATTATTAAACAACTGGAGACATGCCCTTCACATGGCAACCACAAGAAAACTGTGAAATAGGATGTTTTGACCTTGTGCATCACTGAACATGGTGCTAGCAATATTATTGTGCGTTCATATGAAAACCAACTGTAAAAGCTGAAGGACATGGGGTGGAAATTTATTGTGGATTTGCTGTAGTACATATTTGTGCCACCAGGTGGAGCCTGTCACTGTTGATGGAGTTAAAAGGTGTACCTGCTGACAGGTTGTAAATTGTAAAACACGTGAGTCTTCCTGCTAGTGAAGAAAAAAAAACATCGTCCGCTTAACTGTACCAGTCTAATGATTTATTTAACACAAAGATTTTTAAAAAAAATCTGGTAGCTTTGTCGTTTAGCCAACTACCTGAGGCTGAAGCTAACAACCAATGAACTTATGCGATAGCAAGGTGAGTTCGTCTGTCCCTCCACAGAATGATTGGTCAGATGTTAGCAAAATGGCATTTGTACTGGATTTGACTTTTTAATGAATTGTGATTCTCATTAGTTTGTGCAATGCAGCCAACCAACAATAAAACGTATCACTGTCTTTCTGTACTTGACACATTAAAATAACCTGTAACCTGTGATGTATCATCAGCCGGATAAACATTGTCATCATTAACGGTAATAATGCTCTGGATCAAGAAAGAATGTTAAACATATGCTGATGGAACCTCCTAAAATATGAAGATTGCTTGAATAAATATCAGTCCACATCTGAGTGGTCGCAAGAATCAATAAATGTAAACTAATTAGAATCAACCGTAAACTGTAAACCTGATGTTAAATGAAGAAGGGATGCTACACAGTGGTGAGCATGGTCCTTTGAGACGTGTTCCTGCCATCAAATTCAAAATGGGTATTATTTATTTATTCAGAATAAATTGTTTATGCTGTATTTAAACGGCTGCATTTTGTTTTGTTCAGTGTCCCAAGTGCTTGTATTGGGATTTGTAGAATGGTCAAAACAAAAATCTCTGGATAAAATTATTTGTTTAGATAATTACTTTGTGTATCAATAACACCTTTTGTGTATGATGTTTACATATTTATGTAGAATGTACAAAGAATTTGGATTCAGGCCCTTTTTTTCTATCAGCTTACATCATTCTGTTGACTTTCTTTGACCCCTTCTTCTACCCCACAGTGTTTTCGCTCTGCCCCTCCCACCTTGTTGCCCTCCCGCCCCTCCTTGCTGCTACCTGTCCCCTCAGAGAGAACAATACAAGCTACCAGACTCGTGCCCTCCACTCTTCAGAGAATCTAACGTGCTAGATGAGTCCTGACAGACCAGACAGGGTGTAGAGGCCACTGTTTTAACAGCCATTACCGGAATAGGTGCTGACAGCTATGGTGCCCATGAATCCTCTCTCTTTCTCTCACTCCATTTCAGCTGGCAACGTGTGTGTGTGTTTCTGTGTGAGCGGAGGAGATGCTGGGTGGGTGGGGACAACAGCCCAATTAGGACAGGAATGACAGTTTAACAAGGACTGAGCTGAAAATGGTGGAATTTGTTGTGGTTTTCGGGGGACACGTTGTCAGACTCAGACTGATACAGACGTATGAAGCCAAACATCTCATTTTCACTTGACTTTTATCTCAGTTTGTAGAAGTTTAGCTCATACTGGAGAGAAAACCTCTCAAAACAGCATCATGAAAGTTAAAAGGCACCTCAAACTGACGTGAGAAACAATTACACAACAGCGTTGCCGAGATGAAGGAAGTGTTGCGCATTATTGTTGAGATTTCTGCTATGACATTTAGAAAAGTGAAATACCAAGCACTCATTTCATTTTCTCAATATCAGCTGTGGGATTTCTCAAGAATCGAGTCCTTTGAACACCCTGCCCTAAAAATGCCTACTCAGTTAGGTGTGTGTTGCGTGGCGTGATCTTCAATCCGATTTATCTCCTTGTTTTAATTAAATGCGGCATGTTTGCCGCCACACTTGCTTTGTTTCGTGGCGATAAAGCCGCAGAATGCAGCCGCAGCAGCCGTCATCATGAAAAACAATCAGCGGTTCAAGATAAAGGCTAAATCCACAGTAATTACCGCACCTTAAACATGAGGGTTTATGCTCGTATCTTTCCTCTTTGTTTCAATTTGGAGTATAGCCAGATAGAAGGCTGCTGTAATTATGAGAAGATTGTGAAACCGGATTATTGGTTAATGCTTTACATAAAGTCGAGCTGTCACTCCCGGTAAAAGGGAATTCTTTTCAGTGCAGCAGATAATACGATATAATAACAGCAATCCAAGGTTACAATGTCTCGTTATATTACAAATGACGACTGCGCTATATGAAAAACGGCACGAGACGCGGATTTACAGGTAAATTAAATTGCTTCCACGGGACCAAACATATCAGACACTAAAATATCTTTCGCCCCATGGGCTTGATATTCCCTGTGGTTAAAGAGCCCTGTCTTGTCGGATCTGCCTATGTCAGAGACAGAACACGACTAACAAATTCTTTTCTGTGTTTTTCAGCCTGAAGCAACACCAGCAGTAAGTCAGAGAGACAGGCCACTCTGGAAAGAAGAAGTGATGAAGACAGAGATTATTGGAATAAACAACTTCCGAAAAGAGGACTTGTCTTAGTATGCGAGAGTATGCGAAAGTCGTGCAGTGCAACTTCAGTATGCGTGTGTTTGTGTATATAGCCTATATGTGTGTCATAGGCACTTATGCACACATCTGCAGTACGAGTGCGTGGGTCATTGTGAGTGTGTTAATTTCTATCTTTAATCAAAAAATAATATATCTTTGAGATCTATTCAGCACCTTCAACGAGCTCTAAACACCGGCGTCCGTCAGAAGACCTGCGGCTGTGTATTGCCATGTAATTCCAGTGTGAACCACAATCCTGAAATTGAAATGATGTCAGCGCATTGCTCGGAGTGGTGAAAACCATGACAATGATCGTCACAGAACAGCAGTTACAGTAACCATGTAACTAGCAGTCCCCCGCCCCCAAGTGCTCTGACCGTGAACCAAGTCTGACCAGAATCTTGTGTTTCAACGTGTATTTAATATGCAGTGATGCTGACGGTGCCGTGAGCGCGGCTCACTTTCAGACCACTTGAGACCTACTCAGGCCCAGACTTTCAAGGACAAGAAACTTCCCGATGACCTCAGCCATTGCAGATTGCATGAATTTCCATAACTTCAAAAAGCTGTTGGTTTGAATCTAGTGTTGTCTACCAATTGCGGATGTGCCACTTTGAAACCCATTTTCACATATGCCAAAATAATCAAAACCTGAAGATTAAAAGGGAGAGAAAAGTAGCAAAGAAACTATTGAACTTCTGCTCTGAAGAGGGTCTGTGCAACTCTGTGAATCATTTACTGCTCAAAACATTCCCATAGCACTAAATACTGATGTCAGATGCAGTCTGGAGGTGATAAAAAAAATCTTTCTGAGAAGGGCAACATGTACAGTGGGGCAAAAAAGTATTTAGTCAGCCACCGATTGTGCAAGTTCCCCCACTTAAAATGATGACAGAAGTCAGTAATTTGCACCAGAGGTACACTTCAACTGTGAGAGACAGAATGTGAAAAAAAAATCCATGAATCCACATGGTAGGATTTGTAAAGAATTTATTCGTAAATCAGGGTGGAAAATAAGTATTTGGTCACCTCAAACAAGGAAAATCTCTGGCTCTCACAGACCTGTAACGTCTTCTGTAAGAAGGTTTTCTGTCCCCCACTCGTTACCTGTATGAATGGCACCTGTTTGAACTCATCATCTGTATAAAAGACACCTGTCCACAGCCTCAAACAGTCAGACTCCAAACTCCGCCATGGCCAAGACCAAAGAGCTTTCGAAGGACACCAGGAAAAGTATTGTAGACCTGCACCAGACTGGGAAGAGTGAATCTACAATAGGCAAGCAGCTTGGTGTGAAAAAATCAACTGTGGGAGCAATCATCAGAAAATGGAAGACATACAAGACCACTGATAATCTCCCTCGATCTGGGGCTCCACGCAAGATCTCATCCCGTGGGGTCAAAATGATCATGAGAACGGTGAGCAAAGATCCCAGAACCACACGGGGGGACCTGGTGAATGACCTGCAGAGAGCTGGGACCAAAGTAACAAAGGTCACCATCAATAACACACTACAACGGCAGGGAATCAAATCCCGCAGTGCCAGACGTGTTCCGCTGCTGAAGCCAGTGCATGTCCAGGCTCGTCTGAAGTTTGCCAGAGAGCACATGGATGATACAGCAGAGGATTGGGAGAATGTCATGTGGTCAGATGAAACCAAAGTAGAACTTTTTGGTATAAACTCAACTCGTCGTGTTTGGAGGAAGAAGAATACTGAGTTGCATCCCAAGAACACCATACCTACTGTGAAGCATGGGGGTGGAAACATCATGCTATGGGGCTGTTTTTCTGCCAAGGGGACAGGACGACTGATCCGTGTTAAGGACAGAATGAATGGGGCCATGTATCGTGAGATTTTGAGCCAAAACCTCCTTCCATCAGTGAGAACTTTGAAGATGAAACGAGGCTGGGTCTTCCAACATGACAATGATCCAAAACACACCGCCCGGGCAACAAAGGAGTGGCTCCGTAAGAAGCATTTGAAAGTCCTGGAGTGGCCTAGCCAGTCTCCAGACCTCAACCCCATAGGAAATCTGTGGCGGGAGTTGAAAGTCCGTGTTGCTCGGCGACAGCCCCAAAACATCTCTGCTCTCGAGAAGATCTGCATGGAGGAATGGGCCAAAATACCAGCTACTGTGTGTGCAAACCTGGTAAAGACCTATAGTAAACGTTTGACCTCTGTTATTGCCAACAAAGGTTATGTTACAAAGTATTGAGTTGTATTTTTGTTATTGACCAAATACTTATTTTCCACCCTGATTTACGAATAAATTCTTTACAAATCCTACCATGTGGATTCATGGATTTTTTTTTGACATTCTGTCTCTCACAGTTGAAGTGTACCTCTGGTGCAAATTACTGACCTCTGTCATCAATTTAGGTGGGGGAACTTGCACAATCGGTGGCTGACTAAATACTTTTTTGCCCCACTAGATATGTTTTTTATTTTTCTGTTACTGCCAGAATAAAGAAACTTCACACTTATGTAGCAGCCACTGTACAATACAACTGGGGTGTAATTCAATGCATGCAAAGTGTAGAACATTGCATTCACTTGCCTTCTTGAAACCTACTTCTCGCGCATTTTGGTAATAGCGCTGCTTTGTAGTGATAGCTAGGTAATGAATTAATGCACATGCTTGTACCTGAACAAAGAAATCACCTTTTAGTGCTGAACTGCCTTCATCTCAACATCTTACCAATTCATCAAAAAAATAAAGAGGAGAGCCTTTTTAGATATTAGTCCAGTAACCACTGCACAACAACCTCATTCGTAAGTGTCTTCAGGCTGAAAAGTGTATTTAAACAATGGTCTGTAGCACCACAAGAAGACGTGCTCCACTTTCCCATGCTGGCACATCACATTGGCTATGAGCAGGGGAAAAGACTGAGAAATACAGCAGTCAATGCAAAGCTACCCTCTGTTTGTTCTTGTTGGTCATCTGTAAACACATTAAAAGGTTGTTGCTTTTCTATTTTGCTTATTTCGCGGTGAAGAGAGTGAACTACATATTACTTGATTAGAAACTATTTTTCTTCTGCAGATATATGGTTGAGATATATGGTTTTTATGCAATCGTGCTAATAGTAACAACCATACAATGTGGGTTTGAAGTGAAATAGTTCAACAAAGCAAAAAAAGCGGTTTGTGTAAATAAAGCAGTAGCGACAGGTGAAGTTCGTGTTTTTAGTAGTACAGGATTTTTGTATTCATAGTGTTTATCTCCACTGAGCCACAGATGATAAGCGAAATGTTTCTTATATTATTGAAAAATACAAATATGTTGGCACTGGGATGAGAGTCTTTTGTTGGGTCATGTTTTTCATAGATAAACATAAGTGAAAATAAAGTAATGGTGACTCAAAGAGTCGGCGATGATGGACCAAAACTCTGTGTTTGGAAGCCAGTGAGTCATCACATTCATTTAGAGGGATTCTGATAGCCGTCATTTTCGTGAGGAAAACTGCAGTCGCTATAAAGACAGTCCCTGCAGAGAAACATCTGAAATGCCAGTGGATTCCTAAAGCTGCCAAAACAACAAAGTGGGATTACAAACCGCTGGATATTTTTATACCATAACAAAACCACAAAAACAAGAAGTCTGTTTCTTGCTTGTCGATGTGCATCATGACTGTTCTGATGACTATTTACACTGACTTCATTCTTTCAAACACTAGTGTATTCACAATAGGAGTGATGTCTGTGTGTGACGATATCACAGTCTGTGCAGATGATGACTGCGCCATGAGTCACATATTTTAGCAGATGTTACATAATATATGACAGAGATGTATCTATGGGTAGGAACTGTGTGATATGATGCTTGCGGGTGGGTGTCTGTGAATCTATCAACTGTGGAAGCCTTGCTGTGAGCTATGCAGCCTGAGCACATTTGTAAACACACGATGATGAATACAATGGTACCTACAGTACATCTATTTTCTCTTGCAAAAACCACAAGTGTGTATTCCTTTTTCTGACTGTGTGTGACACCATGAATACGTCTGAAATGTCCTCTTACTTAAGCATTCATCTGTTATCACACTGCTCAACTTCACAATTTGCAGTAACAAATAAGACCTCAGTCAGACAGCCCTGGAAACTGGTTGGCAACCCAGTTGCCAGGGAAAACTGTATTCCCCAACCAGCTGGGGAGTGGTTGCCTTCTGTAACTAGCTGAAATCTGTTGCAAAACGCACACATCACTGAAAAAACCTCCTTGTGATTGCTTTGGTTGCTGGCACATTGCTCCGGTCAACCATGGAGACTTGTGTTGTCTGCAAACACTCTTTGAAATTTGAAAGCATGACACAAACTGTTAACAGACCTTTCACCTTCAAAGTGAAAGTTGTACCGTAGCCTTGCAATCAACACCTTTCAAAATCTGCAGCTTTTCCAAAGAGCGTCACACTTTCACTGGGAGAGCAGTTAGTGCTTGGTTGTAGACCAACAATCAATATTTCCACACTACAGCCTACTGCTGATCAAACCAATTGCAAGGACCACCTACCATTGCCAGTAAGTTTTCGATGCAGCACTATATAAGTCTTTATAACCAGTTTTGCCTAGTGACTTCCAGGAGCAACCTGAGATCCGGTCAGGGAATTCACATTTTTCCATAGGATTCAAAGCTTGCTAGGCTATCTGGTCACTAACCAGTCTCCAGGGCTGTTGACTGGGGCTTTAGCGATCGATTTCACAGACAGCCAGCAACCACTCACCAACAAATTGGGGAATACACACTTTTCCTTATGCTCCTTAGACAAATTATAATACAGCACATGAGACAAAGACAAAGGTGCTCTGTCGTTTTATACACAGAAATAATTGTAGTTGAAATTGTGGGTCAAAGGCATTATTCCTTATACTGCAAAATCTGACTCTGAAAAGAATTTCTATATTAATAGTCACATTGATAATGATTCTACTAAATTCATAGAGGTTTAGAAAAGTAGAAAAATTCAAGAACTAATTAAAGATTTTATTCATTTCTAGTGGGATAGTTTACTATCATTTACTATCATTAGTGTTTCTTTATTATTTATTTATTTATTTTTCAGGAATTAAACCATGTTCTTGCAAAATGGTATCTGCTGAAATATCAGCTTTTACTTCATGGCGATAAATTCCACCAACCATAACCAATCTACAGATCAACATATCATGCAGATTTAGCTGATGTCCTTATTCCTGCCAGACTGCTGGAGGCTCTTATAAATACACAAGCTGTTATACCTGTATGTTCACCATGGTGACGGCTCATTATTAAAGTAGGAAACATGTGAAAAGGGAAAAAATTCATGGCCGGGGACTGAACACTGTGTGTTTGTCATTTGTGTGTGTGTTTGGAATAAAAGCAGAAAATGCTGGAAGGTTTTGTATGAAAACGAGTCGAAGGGAAACAAACAGCCTTAAAGTTTGGTTCCCAAAATAGTTTATGTAGATTCGGAGTAACAGAGGAGGAAAGTTTGGGTGGGGTGTGCCAAGAGCAACCTCACAAGCACACACAGATGCTTTCTTTAAACTTTTATTTAAATAAATGAGCATAATAACGTGCTGAGTGGAGTGAGGCTGAGCTGCAGGAAATCTTTATCATATATTGTTGTAATTTTCTTCCTAGAAACCAAATTGTTATTCCAAGCAAAAAGGAAAGAAAAAGAAGAAGAAAACAGAACACTAATTGCATAAAAACAAGTGCAAGAGAAAGGGAGAAGAGGAAGCAGCAGGTGGGAGAGAGTATCAGTGTAAACAGCAGCCACTGAGCACTATGGTGCGATGTAGTCAACAGGAGATGAGCTAAATAGAATATTAATTCTGGTATTATGTCATTTGCACTGCACCACCCAACCTCTGTGTACTTGTCAGTGGGTATGAGAATACTAGGCCATCGCTCCACTTAGGCAGCAGTAGGGTATGCTATCTGAGCTCATCCATATTCATGACCCTATCACTGTAACCCCATGTTCTACTGGGATGGGTTTTTGAAAAGGAAATCTTTTCACTGTAGGTGCAGTTCACAGCTCGCTTTCTTCTAGTCCTGCCATGACCCGGCATCACCGTGGAGTTTACGCTGAATTAAATGCAGTAATCAACTTAAAAGACATCAAGGGATATCAGTGAGTCACACTGATGGTACCCAACGATTTTACAGTTATCTCTCTGCGACAGCGTGCAACCACCCCATTATGAGAAGCATGTGTTGAAAATGTCACAATAAAGATTTGGTACGTCTCCAGCTGACATTTTAAAGGACATGTGTGGCACAGGGTGTGAACAAAGCTAAATCCCACACTGAGTCCATGAGTGTGTACCGACACCACGTCTTAAATTTGCAAAGGAGCTGAATCGAAAAAGGCAGACTTTCAGGGGAGATTGTTCAAAACTTTTCTTTGATTTGACAATATTTTATTTTGTTGAAGAATAACAATGCCTGCCTTGTGGAAAAGGTTATGCTGACTGAAACCGGAATGAATTCAATTATTAAAACCTCTTAGCAAGGACAGACAATAAAACATTTAATAAATAATATAAGAGTTTTTGTTTTCTCTTGTTACACAAATACATCAGTACAAAATTAGACATCTAACCTATATATTTCACCAAATCAAAGGCAGACTTGGACTTTCTCCCATTTTATCATGTTACATGCTGTGCCTATGCACACTAGCTGTCAGCTGTGATGATGTGAACCCCAGACAGCCCAGGAGCAACAGATTTCCACTCTGGTGCTCTGCTCCATGCATCAGGCTGTTGTACTTATAGCCTGTCAGAGACTCCCTGTCTAAAAATCATCCTAGCTATTACAATATTGAGCCCACAGCCTCTGCTGGTTCCTGAGACAGCACCTCATAGGCTGATGGGTAACAACCAGACACATATGAAGCAGGCTAAACTGAAAGCATCTGCATTAAAACCAGACAACTAATGATAATGTGATAATTCTTAAAGGCAGAAATGAGTGTTATCTTGCAGCAATGACCAATCTGTCCAGGCTGACTTATTCTAAATGGGCAACAGGCAGCCCTTAGACCATGTCCACATTAACTGTCCCTTTAAAGGTCAGAGCAGTTGGGATACACGACAAGGATAATCATGCATACATAAACGGAAGAACATTTAATAAAATGTACAGTTCTCGATGAGTCACAGTTGCAAACCTTCCAATCCATTTTCTATCCACGCTGCAGGGGCAGCAGTGTAAGGACAGACGCCCACACTGCCCTCCTCCAGCTGTTTTGGAGGACCACTGAGGTGTTCCACATCATTTCTCCAGCATATCCTGGCTCTCCTCTCAGTTGAACAACCCCCCAAAAAACCACTTCACCTTGGAGCCTTCCAGGAAACTTCCTCGCCTGATAATCAAACCACCTTCTTTTGATGTGGAGGAATATAGTGGCTGTTACTCTCCCAAATAATCAAGGTCCTCAATCTAAGGGAGAGACCAGACACCCTTCAGAGGAAGCTCATTTCCACCATCTGCACTCTCATTCCATCGGTCACTACCCACAGCTCGTTGCTATAGATAAGGTTGGGAATGTAAATTGACCTGTAAATCAGCAGCTTCACTTTGATGCTCTCTCTTCACCACCTTCTGCTCTCACTCATAAACAAGAACCGGAAAGGTTTGAAGCACTCCACCTCCGGCAGTGACTCACTCCAAAACCAGAGTGGGCACCCATTTCCCACTGAGAACCCTAGCTCCATATTTGTAGGTGCTAATTCTCAGTCACAGATTAAGGCTTTTAATACAAAAACAATCAGAGGGCACAGCTCCCTAAAGAGCGAGGGCTTTACTAAAACTTTGATGTTTTATGTTTCTGCTACAATGTGATGACATCAGCTTGTTATGGCATCATCGTGCCACTATAGGGCTTCATATTTAAAACGTGTGTTGTACAGCTCTCTCCATGCCCTTTCATATGATATTTTACAATATCGTTTATTGGTTGTTGTTTTTTTCTCACTTTAACCTTGGGTGCTAACAATGAAGGTCAAGGTATATTGGTTAGCCAAACTAGAAACTAATTTCCTCTAAGGAACAATATATTTTTGTGACATTTGAAGACGATCCATAAAAAATTGTGAATAATGTGGCGTGACCTTGACCTGATTTTCACCTAAATTAAATCAGCGTGACCTCTTATTAATATGTACACACAAAAAATCTGAAAATGATATCTTGAAGACCTCGGACCCTAGACTGCTAACATTTAGACATACAAATGGCACACATGCCATTGTTTACAACATTACTTGGCTATTTAAGGATGTGACTAAGAATTTCAAATTAATTGAGTTGTGCTCAATTCTAACACTTCAAGAGATTTTTGTTCTTCTTTTATCATTTATTATTATTAATATTCTGTTAGTTAGTGTCTTTTTCAGACAAAGACACTGTTACTCATTGTAACACTGGGACAGTGGCATTTGACAGCATGACGGGTTTCTTAATTAAAAGGCTGCTGAAAAATTAAACATCTGGACACCATTTGTGGTCCGGGATGAAATCAAAAATCAAGATTACTACTAAAATGTCAAGTGCCAGATATCACAAAACCTCCACCCCACTTCCCTTGTTGATAAGGCGAAATGAACTTTTGAGTACAACCCAAGTGTTTACATCAATGCGCCTGTTGCGAATTTGTGTCCCATCTGCCTTTGCGAGTGAGGCCAATTGCTACATAATAATGAAATTATATCAGGGGTAATGCTGACAGATTGCCTCAGTGCTTTTAACCTTGTTTTAAGCCAAGACAAAAGGCTGTGGCTCCAGTCAAGCAGAGATATTGTTTTGGCTTCTGCTATAATCCAAATCTGTCTCTTGCTGTTTTTCAAATGGGGAAGCTTTGCCAAGCGCCAAACAATTCTTCGGTAAAAGCTTTTTGTTGTTCCTGCTCTGTGGCCGGCCAGAGCATCTCCAATTAAAACTGATCTGACACGTTCACTCTTTTAGCCCTGAAACACGTACACTTTGGGAGTTGTGCTTCTGTATGTAAAATAAGTGTGCACCAGTGTTCCCAGCAAATTAATATGCATGTGTGCACAGATAACGTTTATTTACTTCCCCTTTTTGCATATTTCTTTGCTTATTTTTGTCTCCCTGAGTATCTGCGCGACAGATTTATGTGAATGTTTTTGGCAAATAGTATATGCTATGGGCCCTAAAAATTCATTAAAAGCTGCTCACTCAATCTAAAAGCTGTTTTACCATCAGGGAGACTTTTATGACAAATCAATCTTGTACCTAGTAAGTCGTCCAATTTAAATAAAACAGGCACAGAATCCAGACGAGCCGACATCTGGTTCAAATAAATACTGAAACTTACCACCTACCAAAGCTAATTTACCTGACACACTTGGTCTTTTTTTCTCTTTTAGTTACATTAAATCAAAGGAACTAAGTTTAGAAATGTTACAGGGATGGCCCACAATACCTTCCAGACACTTCCAAACTAGGCTGTACATAAACTGGGCCAGTAAGGCAGCATTTGGCCTAATACAGTATGTATCTGGGCCTCGACTCAGGAGGGGGACAGACAGTGCAATAAGTCTGTCAGCTGACGGCTACATCTGATAACCCCCTCCTGTGACTGCTGTCATCTCAACATCCTGTTCCCAGCCTGCAGAGCGTACTCCAAACCAGGGATCTCAATCTGTAACCAGCATGCAGACATAAACACACATACATCCACAGGCAGCCTGTCTGCAGCTGAAATTATGGGTTGTCAAAGCCTCGTCAGAAGCCCCTTTCCCAACTAAACATCCTTTTATGGTCCTTTTGTAATAAATGGAGAATCAGTAACCAATAATAGGCTTTAAACACAGCTATGTTGGATTTTTTTTTTTTCATTTGACTGACAAAAAGAAGTTGAAAAATAGAAAAATAAAATTTTTCTTAACATATTTGCATCTTCTGGAGCTGCTTCAGCATCGTGGTGAGGCAGTTCCAGAAGATGCCATTTTATTTTATCATCAGTTATCAGTAAGTTATCAGTAAGCAGGGTGGCTAGAAAGGTTTGAAAGAAAACCAAACAATCTGCTGATTTTAGTTCATATGCTCAGAGGAGGAGATAATGACATTACTTTTATTTACATAGCATAAAAGGACAAGAAAAAGTTCAAACTGCCTACGTGGAAAAAAGGATTATACTGAGAGCAGGACTTCAGCTCTTTGTATTAGCATTAGCAATTAGCCCAGTGCTAAATATATTTCACATCTCTGTACTTATCTTTCCACAGTTGGCACAAATTATGCCCAAGGTATCAGCGTATACCTTTCTGTTTGTGGTTACTATGCAACAAAATGAGTAAAATGTCAGACAAATCAGAGAAAAAAAGATCCTTGAGCAAAAACACAAAAGAAATCCTCAGTTTCAATTAACAGTTTCAGTTAAGCAGAAAATTACCTTACAATCCTGAACACAGATCAAATAAAAGGTGCGCATGGAAATAGAACAGGGCACCAGCTTTATCAGCAATTTGCAAATGTGTGAGAGACACCTAGAAGGAGAAGGAGCCTTGAAACAAAAGCCACACTTTTCAAACATGGGGAATTATACAACTTTTAATTTTACAGTTTTTCCCCTAATTTGAACAGTGATCTTGAAAATTTGAAACCAAAGCAGAACTGTGAAATATTCATGACAGCCTACGTGTTCACTTTGCCAACAAGACCCTGGTAAATGCAAATTTACTGAGAAGGATTTGCAAAGAACTTGCAATATCTATATAGTATATATATAGATATATAGTATATATCTATATAGTTTAGTGCACAAAGCAAAGTAAAAAAAAAAAATAAGGTCATTGTTTTATGATGCGGAGTCCAAAAAACTCAAACAAGGACAGGGACAGAGGACCCTAACCAACAGGAGACAACAGGCAGTGTGAGGACTAGGGTTATATATAAACACACTAAGAATAGATTGAATAACAAGACACAGGTGGGAGCAGGACAAAGTTGAACACACCCAGCAGGTAAAAAGAAAGAGGCTGAATGACACTCACAAAGGAAGTAAAAAGAGCAGGAAGTAAAACTAGAACAAAGACAGTTGTTACTAAAACATGAGGACACAGCAACATGAAAACAAACACTTAAAAACAGAGACAGGGAAACACAGGAGGCACAGGAAGACAACTAAACGCAAAGTGGCACAACAAAAATCAACAAAGAAATGGGAATATGACATTATCATGTTTTGAATTCGATATTTATATAATATTTATTTATTTAAATTTAAACGCTACACTTCCTACTCTATTTATCAATTTTAGTTACCCCAACACAAAAGCTTAACGTCTGCACAAGCCGAGTGTCTCATCGACCTTACTGCTGGTACCTTATGTTATGACTGCAACAACAATGAGCATCAGTTATGAAACTGCATATTCATATTGTCACTATTAGAGAGACTGTCGCACAATCCCAACCACTGAAATGCAAATGAGGACAGCAGGAGACAGTGAAGAACAGAAACCTCCCTTGTCATCACTCATCAATTTAACATACGAGTACAGAAGATTTCACAGCACAGCTGTTAGTATTAACTTGACTAACTGTGGTTGGTTTAATCTGAACAAAGGCACACATTAAAACAATAGAAGGCCTAAATGCAGGGAGAGCAGCAAGACCCCCCCCCCCCCCGGACACACACACACCAGAGAAGAGATAAATGACAACGGTCATGACAGTGATTAAGTAAGAAATACCATGCACTGACTAAAATCTGCTTCAATAACACATATTTGACTTGACAAGAGCATGCAAATAAGGGAATGAGTTAAAACATCAGCTGACTTGGCCCGGCACGGATATTGGCTGACCTGTGGAGGCTGTTGGCTGACCTTGCCTCTGTAGGAATCCTAATGTAACATTATGATCTATATTTTGAATTTCACAAATATAACTGTATAGCACAGATACAACTGAGGGGGACTGTTTGACGTAAAGGATTTGCCAAGGAGACTTTATTTGTCCTCACTCTCTCAGGCGGTTTGTCTCTTGCTAGTAAAGCGACGCAAACACATGCAGTGTAAGTGTAGAAGTGTTAAGGATTATATCACACCGAGGAAATGCGTAGCTGAAAAATTATTTTAAGTTCAGCCTTCCGAGAGGCAAGTCAGTCTGGAAAAGACAAAAACATACCAGAGCTCGCACAATGCAACACAACCGAGGCTATAAGCATTAGAGCAAAGCTTTAGTGGGCAGGAAAAGGGACAGGTGGGAGTTTGGAAGATGGGAAAGGGATGTTAAATAGTTTGCATTGAATTTCAGAACAGAGTTAAATAAATATGTTTATTAAAAAAACATTAATAGTCGTTCAGAAACTCGAAGCACTGGATCAGCAAGCATGTCTGTCAAAAGCCTACCTAAACCCATTATGTGGAATATGCTATTGTAAAAATATATTCACATAAGTTATTACAGTTTCTCGTGGAAGCCTTTTACTATATACAGTTTATGTATTTAAGGCCTTGAGAGTTGCACGAGATGAATAATTGAACACTGAAATGACTGAACTACAGTAAACCTCTAACAATGAATAACCCATCTCCCTGTTTAAATAAGAATATTTATGAGTCTTGGCCTTAATCAGGCACTGTTGTGTAAGAGAACCGGATCAGATGGGGCTTAATGCAAAGCCATTAGAACACTAAAACGCACTTAGCCTTCATTAGAGGAGGAACAAGTAGGAAGTGGCTGCACCGTAAGCAGATTCATCTTTTGTGCTGGGAAATGTAAAAGGCCGGGGAGTTAACTGTTAACTGTACACGAGCAATATGTAATCTTTTAGGTCACAAAGCAGAGGGCGATCACTGTGGGATATTAAAAGAAAAAAAAATACCACCACAAGGTTTTGAAGAGGCTGATATATATCTCAGATCCCTTGGGTGGATGACGTCAAACCTAGTAAAAACTGCGTCTGTTTTGACGCTTATACGACGGCAGTTGACAGCGTGCACATGTGAGTCAGAGGCTTTACTTCTTCATAACAACTCACGACAAGGAAACTGATTCTCTTAATCCAAACAAACATGCAGAGAATAAGCCAAACTGACTGTTTAAAAAGATTTAAAAAATGTGAACTGATACAAATGCTCTGGCAGTGACGGCATGTCACACAACCCTATACGCGCTCCATTACAGCTGTCACCTTTCTAAGTGAAAACATCGTCTAGATTTAGAGTAGACTAAAGCCTGCACACATCGTTGTGCGGGTGTTACGACTACCTCATTGTGCAAAGCTGTAACAAGGTCACGCCGACCTTGAACAACAGCTGCATTAACATCAAAGTTGAAATGACTGATTACCTGCGACTGACTTTTAAATCCTCATCTAATACAACAGAGCTGTTGCGGCTCGCCAAGGGCGACATGTTTATCTAATTACAGCCTCTTTTCCGTTCATAAAGGACTAATTGCAGACATCTTTTGCCAATTAGACATTTTCATTTAAGGGTAACTGTTTGCCAACAAGCAGTAAACGGATGCATTCATTTGAAAATGAAACCAGAGGCTCGTTATCCAGACTTTACAAACGCATCGCCATCTGAAAATCAGCATTAAATAGCGAACTCCAATCAGCGTCTGAGTCATGGCTTAGTTAAGATTCAGATCACACAGTTGTGGGAAATTGCATCATAGCTGCATGTGTGACAGGTGACAGAGCAGCGCTGAGAGAAAACACAGGGGCAAACGGGGACAGCAGAGGAACTGTCAGCAATTGGACCGGTTACCCTGTGGGTACAAATAGCAGCGAGCGTGAGAAGGGAAAGGAAAGTGTGGTGTGTTTTTTTCACCGTTTCAGCCACACACAGGTTTTCTATTAGATGATAGATGACACGCTTCACACCCTGCACATTGCAGATATCACTCAGCATAGCCCTTGCTTCCTCCTCCCTCCCTTCTCCCTCACCTCTCCATCTGGCAATTGCCTCATCCCAATTTTACCCCTTCCCTCCACCACCAGCACCGCCACCGCCTCACCCCCACATACCGCCATACATTGTCTATTTGCCTGTCAGCGTGACTTCCTTTCCAGAACTGAAGTTCTAGCCAGGTATGTTAATGAAGTTAATCGGATTTTCCCCTCAAGGAAAGCAGCACAACTTTCACAAAGTTTCCAGTTAATTTTACCTTAATTCAATCTGCAGTTTCCCATCTTCCTCTGCTCTGTGTATGTGTGCGTGCACGCGTAAGACCAAGGGTGTGTGAGTGTTTGTGTCTATGCATTTGGAGGCATTTGTCTTCCCAAGCCACATTTACCAGCCATTTGGCAGAAATTACCTATAACAATATTAGCCAATGTCCCTCCACGTCTGCTGCGAGGAAAAATGTGGGACAGAATTAGCAGCAAGTTTGCCTCCTGTTTATCTCCTGGTTGTGATCCAACTCTCCTGACAAATACAGCAGCTTAAGTGTAGACAAAGACCACTCCAAAAGACTGCATACGTGCTGACAAAGATACTGGATGGGAAACTTGAATTTAATGCCACAGAAGTACTACTCAAGGCATCAGAAATCCTAAATACGAGGCACTTGTCTTATCATTCAGTAACAACGTTGATCAGGTGTCACAGGTTTGCGGTGACACAGTGGTGTTCCTTGCTAAGAGTGGACACTCCTGAGGATCATGTGGCCCCGAAAACAAAACAAAAAACTTTGATGTACCATGGTCCTTCATCCTTGGCACCTGCTGTGTGGAAGTGTGAATATGACTGAAGCAGTACTCTAGTTACCACAGAGTTTATAAGCACTAAGAGGCCTCTCCATTTTTATTCTCCCCAGACAGTGGCCGTGCCGTGCTGTTTCCGCACTGTCTCCTCCTTAGTCTGAATGCCACTGCTGTCAATCAACCTCCTCACCTCCCCCCGAGCTACCTTAGGGACTCTTCTAATGAGGTGTGTGTTGGCATTATGGCACAAAAAGCTGCCTGTGAAACTGTTTCATACAAGGGCATCCATTACCCCATCCACGTGTGTGCCAAGAGAAAACAGAGACCAGTAGAAACATTATTTAAGCAATTCACAAGCTATAAACAATGTTTTTCTGCTGCTGCTGCAAAACAACAAGAAAAGGCATTACTGTGTACAAGTAGTGAGCCCTTTTGTCACTTATAAATCCCTCAATGCCCTCACCCCTCAGTACCTGTCTGACTTTATTCCCCCATACAAACAGTTTTGGGTGCTACAGTCCTCAGCTGTGGGTCTGCTTTCAGTCCCTTGTAGCCAACCTCCATACCTCTATGGTATTCCTACCCTTTGGAACTCTCTCCCATCTGAGATTCGCAGTACCCCATCACTGGCCTCTTTTAAGAAACTCACCTTTCTAACAAAGCATTCAACTTTTAGTCTTTGTGCTCATTTATATATATTTTTTATTTATACTCCTTTGTAAAGCATCTTTGGGTTTCTTGAAAGGAGTATACAAATCTAAGTCATGATTGAGCCACCACTCATGTCTTTATATGTTGCAAGAAAATATGTGCAGAAGTTTATTGATACATTTGCAGAGTTTCTTCAGTCCCGATTAGCTTGAAAGTCAGTATTTGGTATACCTCAACATTACTGAAGCAGTGTGGGATCATCTTGGCAGACAATAGAAGAAAAGGAAGCCAACATCCAAAGAAGAGACTGGATGTCCTTCAAGAAGACTGGAGAAGACATGAAAAAAACTTATCTAAGAGAGCTCAGGCTGTGTTTCTCTGGGGAGTCCAATCTATGACTGATAGTTTTCCATTGTGTGTTTTTGTACCCAGTTGTACTTTTACTGCACTGGCAGTTTGTTTGGGATCACTGCTTAGCTAAAAAAAATAAAGCTGTTGCCAATCGGACGTTTTCCAGATGGTATTGAAGGCTGGATCAAGATCTGACTGTATTTTTCTGTCATAATTACATCAATTTTGACAAGATGCCTGACACCACTGACTGAAATGTAGAATGAAACCATAACACTCACTGTCTTAGGTCTTTCTTGATGAGCCGTAGTAAATGAAACATTTTTGAAAACTGAGTTTTTATTGAACCTTAAAAAGAACCTTAAAATAATAAATGAATTCAATATTAATTTGAATATATTGTTTTCATTTGTATCATATTTGCTATCTGATTGTTCAGTCTGACGTCACTAGCCGTGTCTGGGTCTAAACTCCGCTGCAGGTCCATATATCAAACGATCACTATGGCATTACTGAGAGTTGAAAAACTGTCTAAAGTCTTTCATCTTTAATAAAATGATCAGCGTTCTGCTC
Source organism: Copadichromis virginalis (assembly GCF_057382275.1). Taxonomy (NCBI): domain Eukaryota; kingdom Metazoa; phylum Chordata; class Actinopteri; order Cichliformes; family Cichlidae; genus Copadichromis; species Copadichromis virginalis. The sequence continues at coordinate 18,052,160 of NC_140630.1, read as the reverse complement.
TACCAGGTGTAACAATTGAGTTTAACATCCAGGCATCCATGAAAACGGAATTTATGACATTTAACGGAGTTAGAAGTTAGCAGGGAGTTAGCTCGCTAGCTTCTATCTAAATACAATATAGCATGTCCTGACTGCGGGGTTTTGGAAACAAATTAAAACGTACAGCTCTGTTATCACTTCCAGCATAAATGAAGACAGAAAACTAAACAGCAGTGACGTTTGTAGGGTTACTGAAGTTTGGCTAGCTGGTATATAATGATGTGCTACGTGACCGCTAGCGACACAGCTATGTTAGCATAATATGAACAAGGTAACTTTTTTTCCACTCGATAAAAGTTAACGTGAGTGTTCTCGGTGGTCAGGAACAAATGTAATCGCATGGCAGGATGCTGTAAAAGGACCAAACTTCAGCCAGGAGAACAACTGAGATAATCCATCCACAATACAAGGTTAGTCATTCATATACTGCTGCATGGGCTGGGCTGTAGTTACATCCTAAGGTTTTAAAAACTGAGCTTAAATAAATGATTAGTGGTAATAAAAGCCGAGGGAGGTCAACAGGGTTCACTGACTGTTTTAGGAGCTTTTTGAGATTAAATAGAAGAAAATACATAACATTAAACATGTTAACAACACAAAAGCCATGTTAAACGCAGACTACTTTAGACCCGGAAGTAGGATTCGTCGTGTCATCACTGAACAACCGGATTTCCAGTAGGGCTGCACGATTTTGCATAAAATGAGAATCACGATTTTTTGCCTTAGAATTGAGATCACGATTCTCTCACGATTTTCTTTTCCAGTATAAATATTTATTGCACTTATTAACTGCACATCAACTTCGCAACAGTTGGGACTGAACATAAAAACAATAAATAAAGGTATAAAACAACAAATGTCTCACGTTTTGTTGTTGCTGCAAAATGTTGTACTGCTTGAAATTCCGTCTCCACCGTTGCTCGACGCTGCGTGTATAGAGCAGGTAGTGCAACAATAGAAAAATAGTTGCGGGACGGCACTGTGTAGCGTTTGTCTAGGGTGTTGATCATTTTCCTAAATCCCTCGTTTTGCACAATGTTGATGGGAGCCATATCTTTGGTCAGGTGATAAGTGATAGCCTCCGTAATTTCTTTGTGCCTGCGGGAGTTCGACGGGTAAGGGGAAGCGCTGTATAAGGTTCCCGTTATTGATGTTTGGGTGGTTGACCGGGACGGATTTTCTCCTGTCACTTTCTCGTCATCCCTGACGTGCTCTCCGTTGTTTTTTCCCTGCTAATTTTAGCATCACACGGCACAGCTTCTGTATCACGTGGTATAAGGCTCCGCCCTTGTCATTTGTTGAGCAGGAAGAGTGAGCGCTTGTTTTTATGCAGATTACGTCCCGGATCAAAATGCGGTACAATGGTCGTCTTTTTTTTTTTTTTAATCGTTGTCATTTGGAAATGAGATCACACATAAGTATGAATCGAGATCGCGATTTTCTAACGATTAATCGTGCAGCCCTAATTTCCAGTATTCTTATTTTTGTTATTTATTGCTCTTTTCCTGGGGGGGGGGGCTTCCTATTCTCAAAAACTCATGTATCAAATATGATACTTTTGGCTTTCATTCTGCTGAATTCTTTCCTATTTCTTAAGGTCATGACATTCAGATACTGTTCATCTGCTCGTTTTTCGGGGCAGCTACTTCCTCTTTTGTCCTTCACTTGTCCAGCTTCCTCAAGTTTTTAGGGCACGCTGGACGCCAGGCTGATTTCTGGCTCTCTGGGAGTCAGCTTGATGGTGCAAAATTACAATGTTGAGCATGTCAAACTTCATTTTTCTTGGGCATGTTTCAAAAAGCCTGCTACTTTAAAAAAATGACAAGTCCAGCTACTTGTCAAGACTTGCAATACCTGAACTTCAGAACAGTTTTCCAAAGTTCATATTTTTTCAACAAATATCTTCTTTAGAGACATATTTAACTTTTTACAGGATAAACCCTCGTCGTTAAACGAAATGCCACTTCAGTGGGATGGGTCTTTTTAGGACTTTATTTTGTCTTAGGAAACTTTGTATGCCAGATCTTGATGGCAAACAGATGAACTGGAAATTTCATGGACAGATTTTAGATACTAAAAAAGGCTTGAAATCTGTTATCCAGCTCTGCACACTGTTGGTAAATTTTCACCCAAATGTTAATTTGGGGTGAAAAGTTACTGTTGACAAAATTTTGAGAGACTTGACTTGGAGTTTGTATGATTTTCTACAGCAACAAATAGTAGGACAATAGTGCCAGCTGTCTGCGTCCAGAAATACCCAAAAGCAAGGCTCCCAAGAAATAATGGTCACTCTGGTTTCCTCAAATACACACAAACAATGAGATATACAGTCAAAGAGCATTTGCTGACACAATGTTAACCTGGTTCCCTTTTTCCCCCCTTTCACATTCAAACACGTACTGCTATGCAGCTTCCATGCATGCTTTCTCTCACACACTAAACTGCATCTGAAGGTGGTCGATCAGACATTTAATTGTCCTCCAGTGCTGACAAAGGCCTCTCACTAGTGGAGACAGACAAGTTGCTTTTATCGACTGGTCCTGGCAGCTATTATAGCAGCAATGAGTGTCTGGCCCAGTCAATAGACTTTCTATTAGTGGACTGCTCCCTCAGCTCCACACCAGAACACACACGGAGCTTGAGAGAGAGAAGGGACGAGAGACTTGGAAGCTCTGTGGAGGTTTGAAAGGAGCAGTGAACCCCCCCTGTGGAAAATGTCTTTGGTTGGAGCAAGTAGACCAGAAGTAGATCAATAAGGAAAATAAGCAGAAGCACCAGGCTCAGACATTAGAGACATGATGCTATAAGTTGCCTGTGGAAACACTGATTCTTCTGTTATTGACACATTTCTAAAAGATACGTTTTATTTACACACAGAGCAGTGAAAGGTAGTGATGACTAACCTTAGATCTTATACTGTATATAGCACACAGTATGTGAACGTGATGGGAAAGCTTCAATGACCTTGGCCCTGCTTGCCTGAGGCAGATTTAGACTGATCTAGATGAGCTGCAAGGTAGTCATGCTGTTTCGCTCTAACAGAGGGAGTAATAGCCAAAGCAAACACCTTCATCCATCTCTGAGCTTTTCGTGTAATACCACCTATTATAAATGATGCTACACTGCTTAAACAGACCAAGATTAAGCACAGAGAAGAGCAAATCAAAAAGAAGAAAGGCAATGGGTTGTGTTGGCTACTGGCTTTTAAATAAAGACATATGTTTTCACTGAAATACTGGCACTCTGCCTCTTACCCAATTTGATTTTAGTCTTTGAACTCACAGATTATCAGATAAATCATTTAGTGTAATACACAGCTGTGAACAGCAGCCATTGTCTCTGTTGATACCGTTACAGGCATAGTTGAAAAAGTAAAGAATAAAGTCTACAGGAATATTTGTGATATTATACCTTACCTGCTCTGCTATATTGGCTTAAAACACACGATGAATGAGATCAAACATATCTAGACAACACAAAAACATATATGTAGTCAGTAAGGAAGAAATAGTATTATTTATTCTTTTTTAAGTCACTTGGCTTAAAGTTGCCCTTTTTAGTCTTCAGTTTCAGTATTTATTTACCCTCAACTGACATTTTGGGCAGGTTTTTATTTCAGACCCTGTTACTTCAGCCATAATTCTTTTTCAATCCATGGGGCTACAATTTAATTAGTTAGGTTTTACCATCAAAAGGTCAGTCCCCACAGCAGACATTTTTATCTAGTTGCAGCGGTGGAGGGAGGAACCAAGTGGAAAACACAGGGGCTGATTAAATAAATAGAAAATAAGCCGGTATAGGCAGAAAAAAAAATCCATAGTCCAAAAATGAAACAAAAACAGAAGCCTGTAATACAAAGCAGGATTTGGACTTCCATCCAAGGTTAAGTCTGGGTCTTCAGTATTGGAAATGCTGTTTATTGCTTAACAGGGTACACTGCCATGGCAACTGATGTTGCACCTAACCTGCAATGGAGCAGGTTATGTTCAAGATTAGAGATCAACAGGCATAAAAAAAACCCAATACTGACCATTAAGGTCTCCAGAAAATGTCACTAATCATGGAGTATCCCTCTGACCGCTATACTTGGATAGTATAAAAGGTGTTTTTAAATAGGATCCAAAGTCTTTGTCATATTTGAGCCCTGGATTCAGACTCGAGACGCCAAAGGGAGCCTTAAAAGATTTATTAAAAGGCAACCAGTTCTTAAATATTGAGCAAGTGTGAAACTTGAGACTTTGGTTTTACAGCAGCAGTGACATAGCTTGGAGCACTGTGGAGCAGGAGAAGTCAGAGTAGCTAATGCCAAGGTGGGTATAAATTTTATAGTAAAAGGCAGAGTTCAAGTTTAACAGTCTTACTCGGAGGTGTGACTGAGACTCAGGAGGGGTCTTCAGAAGACAGAAAAGTTTCTGGAAAAGGTGAGTGGTGCAGAGTTTCAGGTAATGTCCTTCTCATTAAAGCTAGATTCCAGAGCTAGGTGGCTTTTGGTGTATGCAGATTTCCTCGGAGCTGCAGAAACACAGCACGGCAAGATATGAGCTGACGATGTAACTGAAACACCAGAGGCACCTGATTACCACCATGATAGCAAAGACAATCAGCAAGAGATCTGCTGCATAACCAGCCATCCTGGTCAACCTATCGAGTTCATTTCACTTTGATCTGCAGACAAACTGAACTGATTTTCCTGTCTCCTTCATCAAGCTGTGGGACAGTAAATTGATCTATTTTAAAGTTTTATGCGTCACCATTCTCATTCTCAAACACCACCGAGGCAGCAACTGTAACAGTAAAAACTAAAATGATTTCTTACACACATCTAAATATTAATTTAAAGTAATAACTATTGTAATCCATCAGATTCCCCTATGTCTTAATGCTAGCACTCTGGTACTCATTACTATGTCAACTTACACACTCATCATTTTTTCACAACTTTCCTTCCCAGCTTCAAAAAGTCTAAACCTTATTATTATAGAAGGTCTTTTCCAGTCTTACTAACTGAAATGTACATATTTATATTTACATATAAATATGTACATATTTAATACTAAAGTACTCTACAGTGCTATTCCTATTACCGACAGTTATATCTTCCTTTGTAAAATCAGCCGCAGTGTTTTCAGTGCACTTACCCAGATCTGTGATTGGTCAAATGATGCTTATGCCACATATTTCATGCGAGGACACTTGTCGCTAGATTGACAAACCCTGAGGTAACTTATTGGGTTGATAACCGCCTTGATATAACTGCTAATCTTGATTGAGGGTTGGGGGTTACTGAACTTGCTCCTTTGTGCCAGGAAACTGCATAAACAACGAAGCACAGCAGATGATGTGATGTGACAAAGAGTGATAGGGAAAGTAGGAATATATATTATTAATTAGACAAAATGAGAATGAGCTGAATACAGTTGAAAGCAGTCAAATGAGGGTAGGGAGGTAATCACAAAGGATGGAAAACAGAAACATTTCAGAAAATCAACTGTCCAAAGACTGAAATACTAAAAACAAAGTCAGAGGGAGAGGAACAGAGAAAGCACACGAAGTGAAGAACCGATCTATCACGGTTCACAGGTTATTTTAATGTGTGATATACAAAAAGAAAATAATGAGTTTTCTTGTCATTGGATATTTTCATTTCACAAACTAATGAGCTAAATTCCACTGAGAACACCAAATGTGACCTTGACCTTGAGCACAGTTTAGCTGAAGATCCATTAGTGGATCACGGTGTGCTAGTTTGATTCAATTCTAAACAGTATTGCAACAACTGGATCAGACAGAAGGCCAAATATTGTTCAAGGTGACAGCACAGACCTTTTTTCTACAAATAACATCCAAAAGAATATGTATGAAAGTATGACCTACTTTATCTATCATGTTCAACATCTCTTTGTGACTCTGCAACTCTCAAACAGGACCTGCCAGTGGGGTTACTCTGCCACTGTTTTATACTTCAGTGATGCCGGCTCGTGTGGGCTGATCATGTTGGAGTTGGATCTCTTTGATCCTGAAGAGACTTCAGAACTGGTTGTCTATACAAGGATTGGTAGACCATAACATTGGTTGGCAGCTTGCCTAGGCTGATCTGAGACTGATCAGTCTGTCACCAATTATGACTGAAAAACTGAAAACCAATCATTCAATCTTACTGTAACATGTAAAAATATCTTCTGTGAACAAGTCATAACAAGTCATTTCTATATTAGTAAGCAGCCTTAGTTTGCAGCAGATTTATGGTTCATTTGCTCCTTTGTGTGTGTGTGTGTGTGTGTGTGTGTGTGTGTGTGTGTGTGTGTGTGTGTGTGTGTGTGTGTGTGTACTTTAGGATCATCCACATAAATATAGGAAGCAAAGCAGTATGTAAAGGAAGTTCGCAGACTGAAAAAGCTTTCTAAAAATGTATCTGAGTCATATTTTGCAACAAGGGGGCCAAACAGACTCAAATGTAACAGCTAAATGGAGAATTACAAAGTCTGTGACTTGTGACTAAAACTTGGAAAGGATACTGATAGAGAATAGATGTTAACATTTGGAGAAGTGGAGAGAGGCTGAATCATTATGAGACTGCTGTCTCTAGGAGGCCTCTTGATCTTGTGTTCAAGGCAAATGACCAAAGTCTGACCATACTTTCAGTCAGTAGACAAAATGAAATGAGGGGATTGAAATACAAAGGAACAGACTGCTGCATCTCAGTGCTCATTCTTTTGTATGCTTCTCTGCACAAAGCAGGAAACACACTGAGATATGTCAGGAAAAACAATTTGACAAAAGCCCAGTTATGTTTATTTTTCACTTACTAATACAGAGTCCGCCCTAGTGCTGGATGTAGAAGTTCGCAGTACTCTTGAGTTTGATGTAATTACAATGAATATTCATTTTCTTTCAGAAGATGTTATTGTTTATTTTAGTATAATCCGAGGGGGCAGCAGCATGCCTGAACACAAGGGCAAACTAAACAGGAGCAAAATTAGGAAAGACAGAAGAGGAAGCTTTCGCTTTTGCTGGAATTTGTTGCGACAGTCACCAAGAGCTCAAATACTTTTTGCAAAGAGCTGCACACAGGACTAAAAAAAAGACTCTCTCCAAAATGTTATGCGGGCATTTGTCTACCATCTACCGCTCCAGTGTGAAACTAAAAGCCCACTGAAACCTGTGAAATAATGCTTGGGTCCACAATGTTTATTTGCTGCCTCAAAAGCTAGAGATATTAAAAAGAAGCACATTAAATAATTCACATAGCCTCTGCCGAGCAGCCAGTTCAGTTTGTCTGTTTGTTTGTTAGCGCGAATACTCAAAAGGTTAAGGACAGCATGAAAGCATAAAACTTTAAAGACTTTCTTTCACCAGACTGTGCATCACCCAAACAAATCATAGCAATAAAGGGAAAAGAGAAAAAAACAAACCTGATTTCATCAGACTAAACAATGCAGGTTTAAAAACACCCTCAGTGTTTTCTATGGACATTGTGTACTGGCTTTTATTTCAACTACTGATATGAAATTCTAAATATCCAAGAGGTGGAGAGCATTGGCTTCAGTGGTTGCAGGATCTCTACCCTGCTTTTTGTAGATGGAGTGATTTTGTTGTCTTCATCAAGCCCTTACCTGCTGCTTACACTGAGCAGGTTTAAAGGAGAGTATGAAGCAGCAAGGATGAAAATTAGGACCTCTGACAGTCAGTTTGCCAGTCCGTCTGCATTCCTACCCTCACCTGTAGCCACAAGCTCTAATTAAATATAATAAGGATAAGACTGCGGATACAAGTGCTGCAAGTGAGCGTCTTCTGATGAGTTACTGGGCTCTCACTTGGAGAAAGAATGAGTAACTTGTATATATGGAAAGGAGTCAGAGTAGAGCTGATACTCCACATTGAAAGGAACTTTTTAGAGCATGTCCAACTGGAAGGAGGCGATGGAACAAATTAAGGACACACTGGCAATAGTACTGCCTTGTGCCTTCAGAGGTGGCGGGGGAGAGGGAAGTCTGGGTGTTTATTTAGAGTGCTGCCACGGATGAATAAATCTTCTTTTTTCCAGTACCGGTACTAGTTTTATTTTGTTGTATTTATCCGTGACACCTTAAAGGCCGTTCCATGAAAATATTGTCGGGCATAAACCGGTCCGTGGCGCAAAAAAGGTTGGGGACCGCTGGTTTAGGGGGTCTGTCTGGTTCTCTAAATCATGACAATTAGATGGATAATGTTAGTTCATGTCTATTTCTTTTTTATATTATTCAGTTTTGTGATGTAAATGGATTAACTCTGGTCTCCAAGAGGCAAACATAGCCACTGTAATTTACTGAGGAAATTGGTACCATGCTTAATCAGCACAGTACCACCTGGACCGATGAGAATCAAAGAGAAGCCTACATGGAAAACGAAAACACAGTTGGATATCATGGTACCTTCCACTCGAGAAGGGCTGAAGAATGTAATTTTGACCTATGACTGCTAAAATATCAGATCTCGCTATTCAGATGGAATTTTCACAACCATTCACAGGAATGTCTCACACCATTTCAAAGCCTTAAAAAGATCAGCTATACATTTTCTGCAGACGTGAACACTTACTGATTACTACGTATATTAAAAACTGTGTTGCAGATTCTTTTTCTTTTTTTTTTACTTTCCTCTTCTTTGTCAGATAAACACACAGTTTCATTCCACAGTTACTTATTCACAGTGTGTGCATATTCCTGCAGGCAAACGTATTAACAGCATCCTTCTGACAGCTTAATCATGCGTTCAGAAATGTGACAGACTCAAATTTTAGGGACAAGCCGGGAACACTGACTTCACAGGACTTTTTAGCATGCCAGTTCCTTATGCTTCATTAATAAATGCACTTTACACTCACACATTATGCAGACACTTCTAACCCTCACGCATTATGTGTCTTGTCATTTCATGGATGTTTGAGTCTTCTGATTTGTAGGTGGTTTAGGGCTGTGGCACGGACTTTTCTTTTTCAACTACAATATTGTCATGGCCAGTAATGATAACATTGGGATATCTAGAGAACATCAGAAATAATGTAGACTTTGCAAGTACCTACAGAGCATATAAAGAGATTTAAAACATTCAAAAGGTTCAACTGTAAAAAGAAGAATTCACTATGTTCTTGTGAATGAGACAAATGATTAAAAAATAGATTGGCTAAATGAATATGAACAAATGTCACTGATAAATGCAATACTCCAGTTGTACAAAAAATATCATAAAGCCAGAAAAAGACGACCAAACTGCAGCGACTCAAGCAAATCTTCCAAAACCTGTAGACAAACCTGTGAGTCAAGGCCCAGGGCACAGCTGTGCTTTAGTTTATGAGCACAAAGAGAGGACATGAGACATAAGACTGTAGCTGACATTAACTGATTCATCATACACATTTTAACGTGACATCAATTTATTTTTTAAATATCACAGTTATCAATATTACAACACTGCTTTATTTTTAGCACCACAGATTCAACAAGCTGCTGGAAACATCTCTCAGAGATTTTGGTGCACATTGGCATGATAGCATACATTAGTTCCTAATTTCATTTCATTTCATTTTTATTTATTTCACACTTGGTACTACAATCAAACAAAACAACCACATCTTCTGTCAACAAAACACAACAACCATGTGTGAAAAGGAGCAGGAAGAAGAAAATATTCTTATTAAACCCTGCCCCCTATCTACCATCGAACTTATATCACCGGTGGGCACCAAAAAAATCAGGAACAAACTAATATTGACATTTCTCTCCGGTCGAATCCCAAACCAACATCACATTCATTCGCATTCTTCATACTGAGTTATCGTTTTAAACATATAACACTTTTTAAAACATTGTAAATTTATACAATTCTTTAAATTATAATGAAGTGAATTCCACAGTCTTATACCCCTAACCGTTGTGCTCATTAATCTTTGTGTAGTCCTGGCTAACTGATGTTTAAAATAAAATTTCCTTCTATTCTCTTCTCCCCTTGAACACATCAAAAATACTCTTTGTAACTTAAAAGGCAAAATATTATTTTTAGCCTTAAACATAATTAATAATGTCCGTAATTTCACTAAATCTCCTAATTTTAATAATTTTGATTCTATAAATAATTTATTTGTATGTTCTCTATATTTAACATTATGAATTATTCGTATAACTTTCTTCTGTAATAGGTTTAAAGGTTTTATGGTATTCTCATATGTATTCCCCCAAACTTCAACACAATAGTTGATATATGAAAAAAACAAAGAAAAATATAAAATACGCATTGTTTTATAATTTAATAAATCTCTTATACTACCCAAAATATAAATACTTTTGACCATTTTCTTTCTAATATGTTCAATATGAGATTTCCATGTCAAATTCTCATCCACTATTACACCCAAAAAACGAAATTCAGTAACTCTTTCAATCAATTCTTCCTCTATAAACATAATAACTTTATCCTCCTTTACACGATTGCCAAATATCATATATTTCGTTTTTGTCAGATTCAAAGATAATTTATTTACATCAAACCATTTTTTTATTCTTAACATCTCAGAAGTCATAATTTCAACCAAGTCTTTCAAATTCTCTCCAGAGCAATAAAAATTTGTGTCATCTGCAAATAAAATCGAATTTAACCTTTTAGATACGTCACAAATATCATTAATATATAAATTAAAGAGTTTAGGTCCCAAAATAGAACCTTGAGGAACACCACATACAATCTTCAGTCTTTCAGAAGTATTGCCAAAATAATAAACATATTGCAACCTATTCTCTAAATAACTCATTAACCAATTCAATGCTACTCCTCTCACTCCATAGTTATACAATTTAGAAATCAAAATAGAATGTTGTATCGTATCAAAAGCTTTTTTTAAATCAACAAATACTCCCACTGTGTATTTATTATTATGTGTTGCAGATGAAATATCTTCAATAAAAGTCAACAACGCTAATGCCGTTGACCTATTTTTACGAAATCCAAATTGGTTTTCATGTATTAGTTGATATTTTTCAATAAAACTATCAAGTCTTTGTGCAAAGAGTTTTTCTAGCAATTTTGAAAACTGTGATAAAAGAGACACTGGCCTATAATTGTTAAAACTATGCTTATCTCCTGATTTATATAATGGTATTACTTTTGCCACTTTCATTCTGTCAGGGAATACTCCTGACTGTAGCGAAAGATTAAAAATATAACAAAGAGGAGTACTTATACAATCTATTGTCTTTTTAATTATGACCATGTCTATACCATCACAATCAGTAGATTTTTTATTTTTACAATTTTTTACGATTGCTACTGATTTGTCAGTTGCATGTCCATGATGCAAATCTGCTTCACCACACCAGACCTGATCTGCTGGACTGAGATCTGGTAACTGTGGATGACTCATAAGTACACTGAAGTCACTGTCATGCTCAAGAAACAAGTTTGAGATCATTTGACTTTTGTGACATGGGACATTATCCTGCTGGAAGCAGCCATCAGATGATGGGTACACTGTGGTCATGAAAGGATGGGCATGGTCACCAATACAACAACACCCAGACAGGCTGTGGTGTTTAACAATGCTCAATTGGTACAAAGGGATCCAAGCCAAAAAAAATATCACTTACACCATTACAACACTACACCCGTTTGAACTATTGATCCGAGGCTGGGTGTTTTCTTGTTGTGTACACTGAATTCTGGCCATACTACTTGAATGTTAAAGCAGAAATGGAGACTAACAGACCAGGCAATGTTTTTCCAATACTCTGTTGTCCAATTTTCTGAGCCTGTGTCAACTGTAGCCTCGGTTTCCTGTTCTTAGCTGACAGGAGATGCAATTGGTGTAATGCTGTAGCCCATTTGCTTCACTGTTAAACGTGCTGTGTATTCAGAGATGCTCTTCTGCACACATTGGTTGTAATGAGTGGTTATTTGAGTTGCTATTACCCGCCTTATCAGTTCAAAGTAGTCTGGCCATTCTTCTCTAACATCTGCAATCAAGAAAGCGTTTTTTCACAGAGAACTGCTGTTCCCCTTTTTGGACCATTCTACATTGGCATGGGGAAAAGTTTCTGAAGTACTCAGATCTAACCATCTGGCACCGACCACATTCCGCATTCAAGGTCACCGAAATCACCCTTCTTCCTCATTCTGATGCTTAGTTTGAATTTCAGCGAGTCATCTAGACGATGTCTATGCGCATAACTGCATCGAGTTGACGCTACATTATTGGCATATTAGATATTTGCATTACAAATACAGTTAAAAGATTGTAACCAATTCTGTATACCACTACTGCTGCTGTTGGCAACATGATAAATAGACCAAAACAATAAAACAGGCCTTGTGTGTTCTGAAACAAATATCCACATTTAAGAAAATACACTTGGATAAAGTAAAGACCAGGTGATTTGTTTGTGACCCAGTTTTCTCAGTTTTTAACTTAGCTGCTTTAGAAAGTGACTTGAAATATATTCTAATAGCAACTAAATTATGCAGGGTTGTGGATGCCGGACCAGTCCCAGCAGGCTCCTGGGTGAAAGAATACACCCTGAACTAATCCCAAGTATTACATAGAGTTTACCTAATTTGCATGAGATGGCAATATTGCTCCCACATATAAAGCCCCCAGCTAGGCAGCAGCTTTTATTAACCTAGAACCTAATCTGTCAGGTAGCAGTGTCGTCATCAGTGCAGGCAGGTACAGTGTTCACGCTGAAAGTAGGGCTGTTCAATTAATCAAACTTTAATTTCAGTTACAATTTTAGCTTCCAACAACAAACCAGAAATAAAGGGGCGCATGACTGATGTATGCAATTTTGCTTTATGTTCGGCCATTTGATAAACATGAATGTCTATTATGTTTAAGTTATTAAAAACCCAAGTTAACCAAGCTGTACAGTAATTTTGTTACAAAGCTTTGGCTCAGTGGAGCCCTCTGTGTCTGTATTGTATCATAAGCTATGTTGCTGTGTGTCTTGTTGATGATGTTGATACACTGGCATCTCTGACAGAGGTTTCTCCATCACCAGATTAAACCGACCAAGATTCGCAATAAATAATATTTACAGTTACTCTTAATAATATTTCAAAAAGCTGACATCAGATTAATTGTCATGCTCAGTATTTCTAATATAGTTTTGTTAGCCACTATGGACACGAGGGACAAGAAAGCCCTGTTTGATTGTTCACATGGGCACCTGATTATTTTTATATAAGACAAAAATGTAAAAACTGTCCTTTGATCCAGCTGAGAACATCCTGTCACCTGCGGGCTCCATTATGGTCTGTCTCACCTGCTCCTGCTGCGTCATATCCATTCATGTGCTTGAAAAAGATGTGAACAGAGCAGCACAGCTGTCTCTGGCTAATGAGCCGGCTGAGCCCACCCACTCCTCGATCATATTCACTATCATTGATTAAACACCATGACAACAGAAAGTTCTTAATATAACATAAAAGAGTGCCCAAGTCTGCTGGGTGTCAGGAAAAGGAGTGTAGATGATAAGACGCTTTATAAGAAAACAAAGGCAAAGGGAGTGCATATTTACTTCCGTTGTGTAGGATCAGAGAGGCCTTTCTTGGGCTCAACTGTGACCAGAGCGAGTACCCATTGCTAAACGTAAATCCCACCTCAGCAGCTCAGCCGCTCTCTCATTATGGGACACTAGGGGCTGTTGAGCCCTGCGGAGGAAAGTTGAGGGGGTGACCGTTGTGGGCGTGGGGGTAATCCTTGTGCTTTTGAGCCAATTTCCAAAACTCAGTTTGGCGTGGCAAAGAGATGGGGACACTGTAGGCATTTGTGCAGGAATTCACAGTCGAGGTGGGGGGGGAAAGAGAGCAGGGACGCATACAGAGGGTTGGAAGAAGGTTGAAGCATGCAGAAGAGAATCGTAGAGACGTGAAAGAAAGGAAGGATGAAGCATTAGACAGATGGAGGGGAGAAAGATATGAAAAGTGCACGTGCTAGTGCATGTGAAGCGTGTCCATCTGTGCTCACTTGCCTGCTCCAGTGTGTATGTGCACCAGACTGACTAAGCTCCCCTTTATTTGCTGTAAGGATTAGGGGGACAGCACCGACACATGCACATTCTCAGGCTTAACGCGGTGCCAGACTCTGAGGCACACTCACAAGGGGGGGTGTGAACATAAGCACACGGCTGCAGAAAATGACGAGCACAGTCTCTGAGTCTTGTTGAAGGCTCCACCATGAAGACAACGACAGTTTATTACACGATGTGGTAAATTTTGAATACCAGTACATAATGCTGATATCTCAAGAGGGCTGTTATCCGATTAGGAATTGTTTGGTTACTGGTCTGAAGCGATCCCACTAAGATAGGACCATTTTAGGCTCCGTTTTTACTCAATGTATGGTTACATTTAAGCCCCAGAATGACTTGGCAAGCGTTATAAAAGATGTTACAGCTAGGCTTTAAACCAACACTTTTAAAACATTAACCAATAAGCTCAAGTTCTGTTTGATGTTCTTTTCAAAAAGCGATGACTCCAGCACACTTTCAGGCAACTGCTAAATGTTGCATAACCTTAAAAACATAGTAAACTCCTCCCTTTACGGGAGGACAGTCTGAAAATTTCATATCTCTAATTTCTGAAAATGGGTACTGCTGAACAAACTTTCGTCCATCATCTCTAGTAGCTTATGCATTACCCTCAGGTGGAGCTGTGTGCTACTGCTTCACCCAGTATGGTCATGCAGGTCAAACACTATCATACCAATTCCCTAGGTTTGAGTAGCTGCTAATCTCAGCTGGCTCGGGACTGGATTATCCAATTAAAAAACCCTGACCCCTGAAATGACCCACTCAGCACTAAGCACAGGGCTGTATACTACTGTCACTGTGAAAGATAAGAGGAACAGGATTGGGTTTGGGGGTAACAGGTAGATATGGGAAAGATTTTTAGTAATTACTGTCTGCACAAAGCTGGAGATAAAATGGATGAAACTGCACCTAAATTTGTTTTATAGGGAGGATTATTTTCTTTCAATCTCTTAAACAGTGTCTTAGCTTTTACTTAAAAGCTACACACTCACTGGGTGCATTATACTGTTAACAGCACCCCTAAATCCTCTTAGTTTTAAAACTTCACATTTAAGTTTGAGCTGACATAATTTGGCGATTAATCCATTGGTCCACTGATAGAAACTTAAGCTGCAAGTATTTTTGCTAATTCCGAATCAACCACCCACCAATCATCCAGTTTTAGTAGTTGTTTTGTTTAATGAAAACGTGGTACTGGAATGATTAATTGAACATCTGTGCTTGTGTTGTCTGTGGTATTTTCATTTCTGGATATTTCTTAGTTTTGCATTGCTGGTCAGATGAGACAGAAACATTTTAACAAAGCAACAGAGGCATTAAGAAAGATTTTTTGTGGACCAAACTTGTTTTTTTTTAATCCAAATAATTGAGAGAATAATGAGTAATCAATGCTGGAAACAACTAACTGACTAAGAATAAAAACTGCACTCACTGCCCATTTTATTGGGTACTCTTTCCTACTACTGCTTTGCCTTTTGCCTTCAGGTCTGAAGAAAGCAGTGTGAGATTATCTTAGCTTTGTTGCATGGTACACTATAATGTTTGAAGCCTAAGGTGGATCTCCTTCTTCTTCATCTTTTGGCTCCTCCCTTTAAGGGTCACCACAACAGGCCATCAGCCTCCCACCCTACCTCCTGTCTTTTTGTTGGCAGTATCGAACTCCAGACTGTACATCATAGGAGGTCTCCTACCTTCTCGTAAACCTTACCTTTGGTAACCTTGCAAAACCTTACCAAGATTCACCATGTTGTGCATTCAGAGATGCTTTTCTGCATACCATTGTTGAATGGTTATTTGAGTTACTATTCCTGTCAGCTCTAAGCATTTTCACCCAGACATTCTCTGTAAACCCTAGACATGGCTATACTGGAAATGCACTCCAGTTTCAATCATGTCATTGCCTGATAGTATTAACAAGCTGTTGAACAGCTGTACCTAATAAAGTGTTCAGTAAATGTATTCAGTTATCAAGAAAAAAAGTTTATAAAGTTTGGCTTAACTTGCTTATCTGTCCTAACTGTAAATGGATGTTATGTCATGGGCCTGAATCTAGAAGCTATGCATTCCTTTTTTATGGAAAAGTTTCTTCTTGGATGAAGTAGTTCCACAAGGGAAGTGACTGAAAAAAAACCTAACACATACCATCCAATCAATATGTCTGTAAACCATGAACATTTATAAACTTCTCTTTATCTTTGGAAGTTAGCTAACTTATTTGTCCTGATCTTTTAAATTCCATCTCTTCTTTTTAGTAGACAGCTTCAGTCATATCTGCACTCGCTGATTTAATCAGAGGAAATTGTCTTCATTTTAATAATCAAAAACCAATTTCAGAGGCTTCCAAGAGATTCCCAGACAGGCTGCTGCCTGGCTTTAGCATGCACTGATGTTTGTTTACTCTATTCACTTCAGAGTGCAAGAAATTCCCTGTCAGTCATCACAGAGACAGAGAGATACACAAAAAACTCACACATTGCCTTCACATAAACACAAATTTGTGTCCCTGACCTATATATGGATAATTTGGCAATGCTGCAACTCTCCCACTTAAGATTCCAAACACACCCAGCCTCTTTTTCTGTCTCCTCGAGCAACAATGTCACTGTTTGTAAAATCTATTCTGATATTAGATGTTAGGCATACACAGTACCTTCTTCAGTATCACCACTACGGTTCATTGCTTCTTCTACAGTCCTGTGCTGTTTCTTGTCTGTACAAGGTATACTACTGTTCAGAAAAACTAGGCTTTTTTCATTTCTCTAATTCGTGCCTCTTCGTCTCAACCATCCTCCTCCCTGTGACCCAGAAATTAACCTCAGTGTGCCATGTTGGAGGATGTCTCAATTCTTAAAATGCATCTGAAGGACAGAGGACAGAGGAAGCCTGCCAGAGGAGCTATAATTGAGGATGCACAGGTGTATCCTTGGCAGAAGTGTTTTTACCTTCCAAATATAAGACAGGAGAGGCTGACTGGAATATACACATCATGGCAAGACTTTTTATTCATATGTTGTTGCAGTTATTCAAAACCCCACCTCACACAGACTTAGAGACTGTGCTGCAACCCCCCTGGGAACCCCACACCCTTCCGACCTCCAGCAACCGCTCAATGATTAAATTCAATTCTTAATTCATTGGGTGGTTGGCATTGGGGAATGGACATTTCACCGTAACAGAAGACGGTCCCCCAGGAGTCAAAAGGTCAGTGTGACAGAGGCTTAAGATGATCAAACTTTCTGCCCTTTGCCATGTGTATGCGTGCGCATTACATCTTGTCACATTGCACCATGTTGTGAGCTGAAAAGAAATGCAGCTCTAACATTTAAAAAATACCAAACCTACATTACACCTGAGATGATAAATAAAGAAGTAGTTGGGCTAAAACTAAATAATTAATGTTGTGACAAACTTTAGAAATTTAGATCGCTTTATAATGGGCTACCAAAAAGGACGCCTGTTAAATGTTTAAATGTTTGTTGCCTCGATTCCTCTCACGCTTTTTGTCATCATGCCTCCTCTGTTGCATCTTTGGTGGGAAATGCAAAGTGGAGTCGAGGACAGAGATCAAGTATATGCAGCTTAAAGAAATGAGAAAGGAACATCCTGAATCCACATACCCCAAAAACTCTAGTCTGTATACAAGTTAGAAAGAGTAGAGTCCTGTGAAGTTCTGTGTGCCCCTTTGAAAGTCCTTTTTTGTCTATTTAATCAAACAAATTGCAATATTACATAAAGATAACCCGAGTAATTACAAAATGTTGTTTTTAGGTGATGATTTCATGTTTTAAGGGAACAAAGATATGCAAACCTACCTGGCCCTGGCTCTAAGTAACAAAGCAATTGCCCATAAAGCTAATAACTGGTTGTGTTACCCTTGGCAGCAAAAACTGCAATCAAGTGTTCAAGTGGCATAAATATCGCTCCGGAGGAATTTTGAACATTCTGTTTAAGGTCATATCAAAGCATCTGAATCAGAGTTAAGTCCAAAGTTTGATTAGGCATCTTGCTGATCATGAAGACAGAGACAAGGCAAACTTTTCTTCAAACTTTCCCATGGATGTCATGAATCATGAACTCTGACATTAACTAGGCAAGTGTGGTCTGCAAGTCTTTAGATTTTGCTCTGGGGGTTTTTTGGGTTGTTTTTTTTTTTTGTGAACTCCTGGATGAGTCGTCAGTGGCTTTGTTTCCCTTAATAGAATCATTAGTTAAAAACTTCTTTTTGTGTTTAAACAGATGTTTTTGATCTAACATTAAAATTTATGTGTTGATCTGAAACGTGTGACAAATATGAATAAAAATAAGGAATCGGGAAAGGGGTAAATAGTTTTTCACTTCACCGCATCTTAAATTTTTTTTAAATATAAAATATCTGATGTCCACTGATTTAAATACAAATCAGTGGACACAAATTGCAAGGCAGAAAAAACACGCAAACATCCGTCAACACTGCACAATGACCATAGCAATTCATAATTTTTCATTTGTTTGACTTTATGAATGAAAACCCTCACTGTGATAAAATGGCACTAACCTGCAGAGTAGTTTCCAATATCCAATGTTTCCTCCAACATGTGAATGCAAGATAACAAAGTAGCTAAGAAAATGTTACAATAGAAATCCAGAACAGAGATCATCATTAAACTCTCATCAGCTGCTCTCACTGGCCAACATGACAATACTGAAGTGTTTGGATGGTTAATCACATGTTACTTCAAACACAATTTTGTTTCACTCTTGTGTTATAAATCAAGTGAACCCCTTTTCTGCACAGTGGTAGACTTTAGCCCCTTCCCAAAAAGTTCAAACAAACTCTGTTTAGTTTTTCTCAAGCCAAGATGACAAGAAGAAAGGCTTTTGCCAACAAGCCTATCAAGAGGAAGTAAAAATCATCAGAATCAGAATCAGAATACTTTATTGATCCCTGGGGGAAATTATTTTTTGTTACAGTGCTCCATTTTAAACCAACATTAAGACAAGACAGACAATACACTAACTAAGAATAGTACAATATATACATATATATACATACATACATACATAAGTCACTCATAAATAAATAGTTGGAAAAGAAACATGTGTAGTTGTAGCAGCAAACAGTGTGTTAAGTGGATGCGTTGTACAGGGAGATGGCCACAGGCAGGAATGATTTCCTGTGTCGTTCAGTGGTGCTTTTCGGTAATCTCAGTCTCTCACTGAACGTGCTCCTGTGACTGACCAGCATGTCATGGAGTGGGTGGGAGGTGTTATCCAACATTGTCTTTATCTTGGACAGCATCCGCCTCTCCGACACCACCTTGAGGGAGTCCAGCTCCATCCCCACAACATTGCTGGCCTTACGGATCAGTTTATTAAGTCTGTTGGCATCTGCGACCCTCAGCCTGCTCCCCCAGCATGCAACAGCATAGAGGATCGCACTGGCCACCACAGACTCATAGAAAATCCTCAGCATTTTCTGGCAGATGTTGAAGGACCTCAGTCGCCTCAAAAAATAGAGACGACTCTGGCCCTTCCTGTAAAGTGCTGTGGTGTTTTTAGCCCAGTCCAGTTTATTGTCAATGTGTACTCCAAGGTATTTATAGTCCTCCACAATGTCAACACTGACCCCCTGGATTGAAACAGGGGTCAAGTGTTTCCTGGTCTTCCTGAAGTCCACGATCAGTTCCTTGGTCTTTGCCACGTTGAGCTGCAGATGATTCTGCTCACACCACGTGACAAAGGAGTCGACCACAGCCCGGTACTCTGTCTCATCATCCCTGCTGATGCATCCAACCACCGCAGAGTCATCAGAAAACTTCTGAAGATGGCAGGTCTCTGTGCAGTGGCTGAAGTCTGTGGTGTAGAGGGTGAAGAGGAAGGGGGAGAGGACAGTCCCCTGTGGTGCCCCTGTGTTGCTAATCACCTTGTCAGACACACACTGTGGGAGACGTACATATTGTGGTCTTCCTGTCAGGTAATCAACAATCCAGGACACCAGAGAAGCATCCACCTGCATCGCTGCTAACTTATCACCCAGGAGGGTCGGCCTGATGGTGTTGAAAGCACTGGAAAAGTCAAAAAACATGACCCTCACAGTGCTCGCCGGCTGGTCCAGATGGGTGTAGACACGATTGAGCAGGTAGATGATGGCGTCCTCTGTTCCGAGACGAGGCTGATAAGCGAACTGAAGGGGATCCAGATGTGGTCTTACTATGGGTCGCAGCTGGTCCACGATGAGCCTTTCCAGGGTCTTCATGATGTGGGAGGTCAGTGCCACGGGCCTGTAATCCTGGGGGCCACTGGGACGAGGCGTCTTTGGTACAGGGACGAGGCATGATGTCTTCCACATCACCGGGACCCTCTGCAGACTCAGACTCAGCATAAACAGTTTATGAAAGACTCCACACAGCTGGGGGGCACAGGCCTTGAGGACAAGGGGACTCACTCCGTCTGGTCCAGCAGACTTGCCTGAGTGAAGTCTCCTCATTTGCATCTCAACCTGGTATTGAGTGAAGGTGATGGGTGGGGGAGGGGTGTCAGGAATCTCACAGGAGGCAACATGTGAAGAGAGAGGCTGGCACAGTGGTGTGGCTCTGGATTCCAGGCTGACTGCAGGTGAGGTTGTGGGGGTGGGAGCAGACACTGTGGTGTCGAATCTATTGAAAAACAGATTCAACTCGTCGGCTCTATTCTCACCTCCCTCAGCTCCCCTGCTGTTGGTTGGCCTGAATCCAGTGATGGTCTTCATGCCCCTCCACACCTCTCTCATGCTGTTCTGCTGGAGTTTCCACTCCAGCTTCCTCCTGTAATTGTCCTTAGCCTCTCTGATCTTGTCCTTTAGTAACACCTGGACCTTCCTCACCTCCTCTTTGTTGCCCCCTCTGAAAGCCCTCTTCTTGTTGTTGAGGAGGGCTTTGATGTCCTTAGTCACCCACGGCTTGTTATTTGGGTAACAATGAACAGTCTGAGCTGGAACAATGGAGTCGGTGCAGAAAGTTATGTAGTCTGTGATACACTCAGTAAGCCCATTGATGTCCTCGGCGTGAGGCTCACAGAGTGTTTCCCAGTCGGTCAGTCCAATCATAGTGTGTCCAAAGGCGATGCAGCAAAGGGATTATTAACAGCTGTCTGCTGCATGCCCTCTTTTGTCTCAGCATCACTAAAGGTATCTCACCGAGTAAACTTTCATCAGTGCCAGTGACAGGAGGCTAGGTATTCATGCAAAGTCTCTAGAGCAGGGATGTCAAACTCACTTCACATCCTGGGTCACGTACTGCCCACTTTGATCTTAAGTGGACCAGACCAGTAAAACTCCCCTTTCTGTCACTACACATTTAATCCCTGACATATCTTAATATAAGAAAAACAAATGCAAACTCACAGCACGTCTCAGTTTTTCTACAACATAAAGAAATGCTATTGTAGTAAATGAAAGAAATCTGTCAGCACTACTCCTTTGGTTTAAATTGTAAGAAAGATATATGTCGTGTTGGCAGCTCATTGCCCAGACTGTCTTGTAATCATAAAACAGAAAGGTTTTGTTGAATTCACAGAAATTTGTTTTTATTTTTTCTGTAGACCCATTGTTTACACAACAGATAGATAGTGAAAAAAACCCTGAATTATTTCTGTTATTTAATTGTTTCTATATTACTGAATCATTTTGGTGTAGTGGACATAGACATGGGCAACACGTTCTCACTCCCAAAGCATAAAAAAAATTTTTTCAACATTTTATGCTAGGTGACAAATTGTCCGTATATTACGCTTCCGGGCACCCAACACATCCTTCTATTACGAGATCGGAAAAATTAAGAAACATGAGAACCATTTGGAATGAATCTACACATGTGTGTTCGTTTTACCTAAATCACTTTGGAAAACACTATCTAACATCATTAAATTGCTGGCGCGTAGCATAAGAACGCAGAAGGTCACCTTTTGCGATCGTCAGGAATGCCGTGGGACAAATCGTCACTATATTACACCTCAGGAGTGAGAATGCGCAGTTGAAAGTCCAACATTTATACACTCTTTCACCTTTTCCAAAGCCGTCCAATGGGCCAGGTTTGAGTGTTTGCCAAGCTGATTCTGGGCCTCGTGCCTTATGTTTGACATCTCTTTTCAAAAGGCACAACGGTCTGCCGCCACCTGGCTCTGTGTTGCTCCCCATCTACTCCTTCACACTGAAAGCAGTGGAGGTTGCAGCCAGCTCATCCTGACATGCCACATTATTAAAATAGAAATACAAGTTTCTGATCTTGAAAAGAGAAGTAGCTGTGCAAAAGGTACGCAGAGGTGCTGCCAGCGCCCAGGTCTGTACACCGTGTAAGAGTGAACAAGTTAAATGTGTGTATGGGACTGTGTCTCTGATGCAAGCCAGATGCAACCGTAGCAGTGAAGCTTCCTTTTTATCAAGGTATATGCTGGCTTTGTGTCGCACAACTTCTTGCATCAAAGATGAGCCAAGGAAAACAGGCGTCTGAGCAGATAAGGATGAGAACCAAGCTGGAATAAAGGAGAGCAAAAAAAGAAAAAAGAAATCTGGTATTTTTCCTATGATGGATAGCTTAACCTCCTGCTGCCATGGCTGCCAATTTTAGAAGCACAGTACAAATACATTTTTGCTTCATCCTCAATGTCATGCAGCTGCACCTTTATAACAAAACTGGTCTTTGAAATCACCTCACATAAAATATAAAAGTTTCAGAAACTCTTATTACGAAGCCGAGCGGAAAAAACCCCAAAATGTTTATTCCTCAATGACCTTCATTGGCCTTGATTATTTAGAATAGTGAACAAATCCAGCCAATCCATAATTCTCAGCCACGTGACTGGCACAGAGAGCTGGAGGGCAAAAACACCGTTCCAACATGCCCCCAAGCAGTCCGCAGGCCTGCAGTCTGATAGTTTTCCATCTGTTTTGAGCCACAAATATTTAGATCACCTTTTAGAGCAAAAAAAATATGTGTGGAAAAAATTTGCAATCCACACACAGCACCAGCTGGAGTATTTCAATCATTAAAAACAGTGAATTTCTATTTGTATCCTATCATTGTATTAAATATTACATTTCCCCACCCTTCTTTTTTTCCTGCTTGTCCTGCCTTGGACATCGTCATACTATACCACATATAAGGTAATAAGTGCAATAACTCAAATACAAATTAATAAATAAACAGATAAAGGACTCACATAACCAAGAGGAGCATTGAGAGATTCTATAAAGCTGTTCTGAGTACAATAAATTCTGCATTGTCACAACAAAATGAAGTGCTACAGTAATTAGCTATATGAGCTTAATCCATCAGGTTGTTGCAGTATTAACCAGGCAGGAGAGGTGTGCTTGCATGTAGTGCTGTAGTTCACACTGTGAACAAAGTGAACGACTTATCATCCCACTACTATACAGCAATTTGGCTGGACAAAGCTGGTACCAAAATAAGAGGCAGTCAGTGGAAGAAAGCCTTGTTTTGCCCTCCAGGTGGGCGTTCCTGCCATGATGTAACATCACGGGAAAACTATAAATTGCTTTCAACCACTGGTGACAAGTGAAGGATTCCTTCCAGCAATACTTCAGCCATTACTGACTCTTTGAAGGTCACACCACTTGGAATGAGCTTTGGCCTCATCAAATAAAGACTGAAGTTATGGTTTCTTTATTTTTGGGGTCAATGCTTTTTATGAGCACAGGTTTTTGGCCCGGAGAGAAAGAGAAGCAGTTGGTGGATGGGGAACAAAGGAACAGCAGAGTGATTTCAAGATTGTACAAGGGTATACAAGAGGTTAAGAAGTGGAATACTACCTACATCAAAAAAAAATGGGAAAATGAAACAAATATAGCAATATCAGATAACATTTGGTATGAGCAGTGCGCTTTTCAGTGGAGAATTTCTAGTTCTAATACATGGAGATGTTACGGTTGGAAGAGTATCTGTAGGTTTTTTATTACCCCTGCACAAAGTAAACATTATTTTAATCACTCTAATTGCTGGAGAAATTGTGGGGCCCAAGGAGTAAAACATTTTCATCCGTTCTGGTCTTGCCCAAGGATCAACATTTTTTGGGTATTGATCCACTCTGAGTTGCAGATTATTTTTGGTATGCAGCTTCCCTTTAATTGGGACGAACTTTTGTTTGGATATTTATACTCAGTAAATGTAGATAAAATGTCTAAGCAGTTGTATGGTATCCTGAGTTTGGCTGCCCGTAAAATTATTACCAAGAAATGGCTTAGTGTGAAAATTCCATCACTGGGTGATTGGCATGAGACTGTACATGGGATGTTTAAAATGGAAAGAATTACCTTCATTAAAAGACTCCAGTTTGATATATTTAGTGAAATTTGGGGTAAATGGAAACACTACATCCGGTTAAGGAGACCCGATCTTGTTTGAATCTCTGTAACTATATATGCCACATTTCTGAATCGTTATGTGTTTATATGTATATGCTAGTATGTATGAGACTACAAGTGAACACATATGTAAGTAGGTATGTGTATGTATGCTTAAGAATATGGGTGTGTGAGTGAATATGTGTGTGCGAGTACATACACACTAGAGGGTACACCCGTCTGTTTTTCTTATTTTTATTTTTATTTTTATTTTTTTTTTACGTCTGTTCTTGATTATATGTTTATTTTGGATTATTTGTGTTTATATAGGTTGTTTAATAAAAAGAGAATAACAAAAAAAAAAAAAAGGAACAGCAGAACAAATGAATAAGAAGACCTGAATAATTTAATTTGGAGAGCAGAAATGTCATCTCAATTAGACCGTGAGATGAACTCAGCACCTCGCATGCACATGCATACACACACGCTACATGGGGGGAATAGAAGTCACTTCAGTTGCAGGAATAGACGAAACCATGAATAGAGAGGAGAGAAAGACACAGAGGGAGCCATCTGCCTCTTGCATTAGTGCATTAGGAGCTGCGGACTTGCTCCAAGAGTGCAGTGCTTGAAGATGAAACAAACCTCGCTCAGTCTTCACTCTCAGCTCAGCTTACTGTCCAAATCAGCAGAGACACGCTTACATAAAATTGTGTACACAACACACACACACATACCTATGAAATAAGACCTGTAAATGTATGTCCACCCAAGTAATAAGCCTCTCGCTGACAGCTCAGAAGCCACATTTACACCATCTCAGTCTTCCTCCGTCGCTCCCTGGCTGGCCGAGCTTGATGCAGTATATTTAGTAAGAGGGATGAGAAGAGCAGCAGAGGATGAATCCTCTGATTAATGCATCTCTCATCCCCACTCTAATCCCTGGTTCAAGCACCTGTCAAAACAGGAACTTTCACATGCACTTGTGAAAATCTCCACTTAAATTGCACGTTTGAGTTGCATGAAGGCCACAGCAAAACTTACTCAACCAATACATTTGGTTACACACAAAAAACACACACAATTAGGCCTAAGATTAAAGGCTTTGTAGTGCAGAGAAAGAGATAGCAAGGATTCCCTTGTTGGGGTAAGAGAGTTCAAATCCAACTTGTGGATGGATGATCTGTGTTTTATAAAACCTGGTGCATTTCCGCTTTATGAGTAAGTACTGCCATGTTTACTTATTCCACACCTTCTGCACTAACCCCTGTGAAGGATCCTGTGTAAGCATGGGGCAAATCCCCAGCTCTGGGGCAGATTAGGCAGATTACGTTAGCACCTTGACGGAGAGTTGCAGGAAATCTGAGGCATTCCCATGGCGGTGTATAAATCATGTCAGCCCTGACCTAGCACAAGCTTTAGTCTGTCAGCTACACATAAACCATGGCCTGGCATCCCAACAAGAAACACTGACGAGGACTATCAAGCTTCTGACATGGCTCAAGAGAAGAAGGCATATACTGGCAAGCCAGCAGGGCTACAGAGTGTTTTCATTATTTTGTTGGATTAACAAATCAAGAGGAACTAAGTATACATGACTACATTTCCCCATTCCCAACCCAGCTAGGAATGTGGTTTAGTAAGTTATCAGGGTATCTTTCTGGGTAAATTTCAGAGCTTCCACACATCTACCCAGATATCAGGCTCTCATAATTGGATAGTGGTCCAGTGTGTATAACATGCCAGATTGAAAAGGAGCCTGGGGAATGTTTTAGTTCAAAATGAGGACTCAAAATGCAGGCATGACAGGGAATAGCAGGTAGGTGGTAAAACAAACAACTTTAATGAATGAAAATGTGGTTACAGAATGAAGAAAATGACTAACAAAAGTCGCCACAGGCAACTGATCCAAAAAAAATCAGTCAGTCCTGCAGAACAGAAGAGACTTGTAAACAAAAGGGAACAGAAATGACAAAGACTGAGGAAGAACACACAGACTACATACACCCACAAGGGAGACAAAGGTAATAAGGAACTCAATCAAACACTAACTAGGGCGACAAAACGAGAAAAAAAAAGGAAGGAAAGTAAAAACACCAGAGCGTACATTAGGAACTAAACTTCAAAATAAAGCATGGAAAATAATTTAATGCAGAAAAGAGGTAGATGAGGGAGACACATGAGGCACACGAAAAGTCATAAAGACATGAGGAATATTTGAACTGACATTCAAAAACACAAAGTAAGAGAAAAACTAACAATAATAACAGAAAGCAGAGAATTACAAAGACTGTTTACTTGACAATCCCTATAAGCTTACCAGGATAACTGCATACATTAACATGCATACACATCATTGGTTTTGCCATAAAACAATAAAGTTATTCTAAATCAGCTGGTTCCCACGGTGCTGGAGGTATTTCACTGAGACAAAGGGGCAGGATGATTGGGCACTGATCTCCTGACACCATCCTTAGATGGATATTGATAAAATTTTACTGATACCATTGTTATTATCCATTCTGCTTATAGGTGCCATTCTTTATTGATTACTTGTATTGATCTCTTTTGGGATGGGGAGTAGGCGTCTACAGGCATCAACATCTATTGACGTTAACTGTGAAAACTGAAGAGAGGAGAAAACTGGCATATGACTCGTGTGCATCAGCGCCATAAATATGGGTTTGATTGACAGGTTCTCGCCCCACCTCCCAACTCTTACCCCACGCAGCTCATTGTTAAAGATGGTTGCCATAAAAACAGTCTTCCATGCTAGACATAATAAACTGAATAGTCTCATCACACAAAGGATGAAAATTAAGGTTTTCAGTCCCTCTAACTTGGCTATTCTTGGCTATGAAGAAGAGACGAATGACAAGGAATTTCCAGAACTTCTGTTTTGTGTTTTTTTTCTCCAGATGTTAGACCATGCGTGATGTCTTTTAAGGAGAAGGAGGGGGTGAGAATAGATGGGGGGGCGGGGGGGTTCTATGACTAAAAACAAGTCCCAAGGCCTCTCCAGATGCTTCATCTGAATAAACCAGTCTTTTTAATCAATAAATCATCTACGCTCTCTGAAGAGGACTGAGGCTGCACAATCCAAGATAAATACGCGCACATTCATATATACGCTTGCATATAAACACATTCAGACTCTTGAAAGAGTGAGAAAGAAAGAAATACAGACTGACAAAAAGAAAGACAAGTGTTTTTATCTTGTTAAAGGCCTTTAGGATGAAGCAAGCCTCTATTCACATGACTGGAAACTGTGAATGCGAGAGTATGTCCTCAAAGGGAATAATTTTCCTCAAATGGTTTTAATGCTAATTAAAACTTTGAAGATAGCTGAACAATATACTGTGTTAATTACTGCTTAAGTTTGCATGAAATCACACAAACGGGTTGATTTTGTAATTTGATCAGCTGGAGTACATGATAATAGGTGTGGCAGGCCTTTAGCTGGATATTGATACTACGTGCGGTTCTGATTTGGTCGTTTCACTTCTGTGCTGTGTTGGGCTTCCCATGCCACATGTCAGCACCTGTGTTGGTTACTACCATAGTTTGGTGAAAGCCAACAGTAAACAAAGGTATTTCATACCAGCGCCTACAGCTTTTTGCTGTGTGTTTGCAATACATTATTTATGTAACCACAGACGGCGGTCAGGTGAGCTGACACGAGTGAACGCTTCAGACACTGATGCCTTTCCTATTGGCTTCTCTGTCTCGCCCCCTCTTGTGTTGCGTTCAGTGTAAAAACTTTACTGAACTTGGGGTAACATAATGTGTTGTCAATTCAATCAATAGTATTTTACTGCAGCTGTCTCTTGTTAGTGCCACATGCAATGCACATGTCTAGTACACTGTCTATGATAGCAGTGAGGTGTATTCTGATTGTCCCAATGGGCAATGATTTAGCTTGTTTTACATTAGAGTAATATTATCATCAAGAGGCTAATGAGCCTGAAAAGAAAGCGACTGTACTTCTTTATGTTTCTTGAAGATGTTTCACCTCTCAGAGGTGAAGAGCTGAAGAAGCTCTTTCTAATCCTTTCTAAAACCAAACGGTGGCGAGATCCCTTCCTATTGAAGTCAGGTGAGGCAAGGTCTTAGGTACAAGCACTTGGGTTTAAATACCTGGGACTCTCAACCATTTAGTTTTAAAACTAAAGAAGCTTCTTAGATGAGAGGTGAAAAGGGTGAGAACCTTCCGTCATAAAGATTAGATTCATACATCTATCATCTTCTTCTGTATCCAGTTCAGGGTTGCAAGGCAGGTGGAGCCTTTCCCAGCTGTCCTGGGTAAACACCAGGGTACACCCTGGAAAGACAACCATTCACACCTAGGGTCACTTTAGAATCATCACTTAACCTAACCCTATGTATGTCTCTGGACTGTGGCGTACTAGTAGATTCATTCATCTCCTGGGAAAAAGACACAGGGTGAACATGCAAAGTCCACACAGAAAGGGCCTGGACCAGTGCTAACCAGAGATGGGCAGTAACGCATAACGCGTTACTGAAATCGGATTACTTTTTTTAAGTAACGAGTAAAGTAAGGGATTACTATTGCAAAAACGGTAATTAGATTACCCGTTACTTTCCCGTAGGAACGCTGTGTGAATTTGAATTGCTCGGATTGAATCTGAATTAGGGATGGGTATCGTTTAGGTTTTATCCGATACCGGTGCCAAATCGGTACTTTTGAAACGGTGCCGGTGCTTAAACGGTGCTCAAACCGGTGCTTAAAGAATGGAGAACACAAAATTGGTCCAAAAACCTCTCATGTTCAGCTGTTTTTTGTAAAAAGATAACAATGTTAGCCTTTTCTGCAGCTATGGGGCATATATGGTATCACTCTTGGCTGGAAGCAGTGCTTAAACAATGGAAAAAACACAAACTTTGTCCTAAACCTCTCATGTTTAACTGTTTTCCACTTTTTCTTTGGTCATTTTAGCCTTTTTGGCCAGGGTGAAGGGAGTATCTGCCATCAAACAAGAAGACAGCCGCATGTAGCTATGATGATGTTTGCTAGTTCACCTTACGTGCATTAATGTAATAACGTGGTTAGCCTACTCAGCGTAAATTAGCTACTCACGCAGAGAAGAACTGCTGCTGCTGCCACCATCATCCGTCATCATTTCTGCTACACTGGCAGGGCTAGGGGCCAGGACTCTCCTCTTCGTGTTTTTGGGGGATGTTGCATAACAGGCAACCCACCCGCAGTAGATGTGCTCGGTGTGAGGTCTCGCAGCAAGCTATCAAATACGGCGCATTTCTGGGCTTTTAAAAAAAACGCTATGCGTCGCCAGGTGTTTCATCGGATTTGAGGTGTTACCTCCTTTGACAGTATCACAGTATCAGCTTAAAGCACTTGTTGCAGGCTGCTGAGTTTGCATATTTTGCTATGAAGTACAGCCAGACTTTTGACCGCTTCGCCTTGGACATTTTTAATCTGTAGCTCTGCTCTAACGTACCTGGCCCCGCCTACTATCCTCGGAAACGTAAAATGATTGGCTAGAATCTAAAGTGTATCACAGCTCAGGAAAAAAAAGCACCGAAATAAAGCACCAAAATGTGCGCTGCTTTTCGGTCTGGTTACTACCGTTTATGTCAGAACGGCACCGGACACCGGTACCCATCCCTAATCTGAATTGTAACTTGAATAAATGCTTTTAAAAAGTGAATATGAATTAGCCTAATTTGAAATTCAATTTATTGGTTTGAAAATGATCATCACTAAACTGAAATCGAATTTTATAGTTTGAAAATGAATTCATTTGCTTTGAAACCGTATTTAATCCTTTAAAAATTTAGCTCTCGAATAATTTCGGATTCACTTCTCACCATTTAGTTTCAGTTCTACAATTCAGTTTTTTGGGACTTACATCCAGTTCCGGTTCAAGAGTAATCGAGCTTAGATTAATAGAACTACGTTTTACTAGTGGACCGAAAGTGTTACTGATGGGAATCTACAGCGTCTTGAGCTGAATTAAGACTTCAGAAGTCATTAGTCTTTGATTTTACTTATTTTCTGCTGTGTTTTACTTGCATCTATTTGAAAGAGTGAGTGTTAACACACAAAAAAATAATTTTATGTGCTGGAATGTGCAGAAAATAGGTTTAAATGTTAAACTAATTTCTTCCAGTCAGAGAATGTTGCATATAATTAAATTTTTGCTTGATGCATAAAGTTAAAAGATTAAAACTAATAAAACAAGTTTTAAAAAGAGACCTTTCCATTTGATTACATTTTGTATGATGGATTCTGTAGAAAAAGTAGAATTGGGCTGAAAGATCTATCGCTTTATCACCTATTCAGGTTGTAAATCGTGTTTTTAAAAAGTAACTAAGTAACTAAGTAATTAATTACTTTTGAAAATAAGTAATCTGTAAAGTAACGGGATTACTTTTGGGGGGAAGTAATCAGTAATTAGTTACTGATTACTTTTTTCAAGTAACTTGACCAACACTGGTGTTAACCAACACACCACCCCTACTGTATATAGGATTCATATTAACTTTTATCAGCCTCGGTATAGTTTGATTTTGGCATCCATGCACATATCTGACACTTGTTACACCAGCATGTTAATACACATATGCATGCTTACACTTTTTCACACTTTAACTGATATGCATGTGGGTCATTGCACATTACAAAACCAGAAAAAGGCGCAAAAATTAATAAAAATGGATAAATCTGATTGATCTTTTATTTCATTTTTAATTAACAGAGAAACTTCTGCTCTGTTAATTCACTGTGCTGTTTCTTTGCAAACAGGTACAGCAGAGCATACCCTTTTTTATTTCTTCTCATCTACTGTACATGATGCACACATGGCAAGCATAATCTACACAACATAATCTACATTTAGGTTTTCATCCATGGCTAATTTGAGGCAGCTTGTCTGACCATCTGGTTTGTTGCCTTTTAGTATTCTTTGCATCACTGCAGCAGCATACAGCAAATTGCCCTGCAACTTAATTAAAGCAACTTGTTTAACTTATCTGCAAAACGGCAATATGTTGATTGCAGTTTTTATTTTTTCTAAACTCGTTAGGTCTTTTTTCCCAGAGGGCATTTAAGCTTATCGTATAGACGAGCGATCCGATCCTTTTCCCTAAGTCCCATTAAGAAATGACAGGGTCACAGTGAGCAAGCGTGCAAAATATCAGGACCCTGAAACTAAAGCAGCTAAATGCGATTCGGTCATTATTATTTTATTTTTGACAGCTGTGCTTTTCCTGTCACGAAATGTTGTCTTTTGTGGAAAAAACTGGTTTGACTGACAGTTGCCACGGGCAAAGGCAGAATTTCTGAACTTCAGCAACAAAACAAACCAGAAGGTATAAACCTGCCAAGAGTTTCTCAAGACGCTGAAAAAAAGTTATAGCTGCTTGTTAACATATATTTTACAGTTAGTTGCAAAAAATTACCTGTTTGTTCAGATTTTTTTTTAACAATTATTAGTTAATCCTCTTTTTATGTTCATTTCTCAGGTACAGCAATGATGTTCTTGGGTCAGTTTGACCCAGTGCATGTTTAGTTGTTGTTTATATCTCATTATTAACTCCTTTACCAACTATTTCAATCACTATTTAGTGCAGTGGTGTTCTTTACCTGTCAAAGATCGTGGTTCACGGAGGATATATTACTCATTTTTCATTTAAAAAATGTACATTAAAACTTTTTTTAACGGGCAAAGGAAAGACTTACTCATCCATATGACATTTTTTTTATTTATTAAATTTTTTATTTTTTTTTAATGGAGTAATAATAACTGAAAACATCTCTCTCCCGTCTGACAAGGCAAGTTTCTAGTGGCACAACCTATTGCTCTGCCTGTCTCTGAATCCCACAGAACAGCTGTTGAGTTATCCTGTGACTTATAGACCACAAGAGTGACAAAATATACGTTTACATGCAAATTTACCCATGTAAAAGCATTTTATGCAGCACCTTTCAACTCTCTCCAGAAAGTTAGCCGTCTGTTTAGAGTCATCTTTCCAAGAATCATTTTCTGTATTGAGTTTGGCACGACCAGCTCAAAAGCTGACCTGACGTCTGTCACATGAGTCGCTGCCATTCTAGTGGCACAGTGTTTGTGATGTTTTGTGCATATAGATTTCCCTGTATGGTTGAGAATTAAAATATCATAAAAATATGATAAATGCTTATTTTACCTACTTTCACCTACTTTATTAAAAACAAAATAACAAAGTAGGTGATGGATGTAGAAGATTGTAAACACTTTTCATTTGATTCATTAGAAAAAATAAATCTGTCCTTTTGTGGTTAATTAATATTCCCTTTTTTGTGTTATTTGTACCACTTAATCCATTGCTTAAGCCACTCAAAAGCACTTACAATGCTTACGTGTATCACCAGCCCATACAGCAGCAGCTTCATGACTTCACAGTTCTTTCGCATTTCATTAACCTTCAGTTTGTCAGCTGGGATGGCGCCAAGTCTTTGCTACTTGCCGTCACAGAGATTTCGCCAAAAGCGCTGGAGGAACAATAGAAAGACGGGAGGAGGAGACAGACAGTTCGAATGGGAACGGGATAAGATGAGCTATTTTTACCTGTTCTCCAGGTTCAAAGAGCGAACAGGTGCTAGAGGAGTTCAGGTGTCCTAAAAGAGGGCCGGCACGCCATGAAAATTTGAGTGTCGTGTCAAAATGGCAACTGTTTTCTTCTCCATCTTCATCTCGCTCTCGCCGCTCTCTCTCAAAGATAGCTCTCTGTAGTCATGAATATTTCATTTTCATACTTCTGAAAAAGAGAAGTGTGGCGTTTGTACTTCGACTGCTCTGCATACTAACAAGGAGCTCTTTCCTTTTTGGGGGGAAAAAAATTCTTGTGAAGTCAATAAATGTGATGAGAAATAAGGATGAGGGATGAACTCAGCGAGTGAAAGCAGCGGAGCCTCATCAGGAAAGTCAAATTTGCACTCGGTACCACTGATTGAACAACTTTGCAGAAATAATTTTTCTTTTTTTTTAAAGGTATCCCTGAGTGAAAGCCTCCTTTGCTTAGCAGGTTTGGAGAGTTTAAATGAGAAAGTCCAAGTCGTAAATCTCCCAGACTGTGAACAGTCTGCTGTGCATCGATTGGGGTCACGTCCTGTCTGTATCGTGCACAAGGACACCGAGCGATCGCTTTTTTGTTTGTTTTTTCTTTATCCTGACAGCCATTTACTTTTGACTTTGAAAAGTAATCAAAAAGCTGCCAACCTAAAGTCTGTTCATTGATTAAATGTCAAGCTGGTTGCAGTTTAAAAGATGCAATATTGTGCTTTTTCGTTATTTTCCTTTAGTGTAATATATGTTTGGTATTTTTTCTTTGCAGAACTCTGAATTGCTTAAAGTCCACACTAAAGGGAGTCATTCTGTCCCAGTAAACATTCTGACCTGCAGCGCATTTTGTTGGTAGTTGTTCACAGTTTCTTCCAATACTGATCTGCAGTTGACCATCTCACTTTCGGTAAATACCCATCTTTTTGCCATCAACATCATTCTCATCTCTTTCTTTCTGCACAGACTTCTCTTAAGTTAATATTAACGTAATTTTTTAGCTAGTATTCAGTGTTTGCATACCATCCTTCGCGTTCATAACTTTGGAACCTGCGGATTTATGTTAGCAGAACAAGTGCTTCCTCTGCCGTTTCTGCCACTTGGTCAGATTGTTGGTCCACCATCATCTAATCAGCTGTTAAAGCTTCTGGCCAGTTGTCCCAATTGTCTTTCTATTTCTCTCCCATGTTCTATGAGGGCCCATGGGCACACCTGTTTCCACTTTCCTCATCATCTTCCTGCCCATAAAACCACCAGCTTGGCCTCCAGCCTTCACCAGATCATTACACCTATTTCAGTGACGACTAGTCAGGCAAAAGTTTGGTTATTTCTGAGTAACCTTTTCCCTGCTCATTGATTTTCTTCTCCCCATTAAGATTCTGGATTGTCTCATTCACCTGACTGCTCACTTTCCCTTGGACGTCACTGAGAGATGGGTTATATTCTTACTAGAGACTGATCTAAAGTTTTTCACCAGCTGTAACTCCCATGTCATATGGCTCCTCTGAATAAATCACTATCAACCTGAGCCTTCTTTTATAAATCATTCAAGCTACTACATCCCATGTTTCTTACAGAAAAACTTTGGAAGAGATGAACACTGGGTCAAAGTCATGACCTTACAATGGTCCCAAAGCCTCTGTCAGTGTCCTAGTTTACTCGTAAAGTTCATCCATGCAATCACAAGACACAATCTACTCGGGCTCTAAAAAACATAATTTTTACTCATGCCTGATGCATGACATGTGACTTTTCTAGTAAATGAAAAATTTCAGTACCGGTAATAGGAACCAAGTAATGTTTGAATAACAAAAACCTTAATATTTAATTAAATATTCTATTGAACAATACATTCATGTCACCACAGCCAGTAACAGAACAGCTCTTTCACTGCAGGGGTATCACTCTCCTTGAAGTTTTGTTTGTGTATACAGGAAATAAAAGAGGCACTAAATTTTCTGATGTTTTTTCTCTTTTGCCAGTTTGCCTGAAGAAAATGTTAAGATTGATCTCTGCGCTGACTGAAAAAACCCTAAACAAACATCCCACTGCAGCAACACGCTCAGTCAAAAGTAATAAAAATATGATGTAAAGATTTGTTTTTAGGGCCAAAATGAATTCTTTTGATTCTGAAGCGGCAAAAACTGCTAAAGTTTTATGGAAGTTTTTGACAACGCATAACTCATCGTGCATTGGAGAGCGTGTGTGTGACAGAAGGCTTTAGAAAGAAAGTGCTACACTAACTTGTTAAGCTCCTTTATATGCAGTGTGAAGATGGTCATTTTGGATGGGGCATGATTTAAACATTGAAAACAACTTTTTCAAAAGTGAGAGAAAATAAAAGGCAACATTTAAAAAAAATCAGCCCTGATGCCCAACACCTGAATTTCGACTGCGTGAGAGAATAAAGGGGCTACGTGCAGTTTTATTTCAGCTTTATCATAAAGTCTTTGCTGTGCAGTTCCTTCTATGTTCTCTCTATGATATACACTTTTTATGCTTTAAAAAAAATCGCATAGGTGGAGAAACAAAACAGCAGAAAAACACAGATAAAGTATTATTATTCAGACAGAGAGGAGGGGGGAAAAAGTTTGTCTTGTTATTCTGAAATTGTACATTTCACATCTCAAGGCTCCACCTGCAGCTGAGATAAATAATCGTGGTGTACAGTTTATCGGCTCCGACAGGCCTGTTTCCCCCTCACCTTTCCCCCATGCTTTCAGAAACAGCCAGAGCTGAATAGGCTTGCTGTAGAAATCCTTGAATACAGAAGATTTCCGGTGTGATTTTAAAAACCACCGTCTTCTTGTGCAATTCATTCTCACGTCTATCAGTCCCCTCGGTTATTCTGAACATTACGTCTTGTTTCCCCACTAAGTTCATCCTTTTTTTACCATTTTTCCAGAATGTGCTTCTTTTCTTGGTGCTGTCCATCTTATTTCAAAGGTTTGATTGTAATTCATAAAACATCCAAGGACACCCCTGCTTCTTTAGTGTGCATGTGTGTCCAAGGAGAAGACCAGCGTGGTGCTGCCGAGGCCTAAATCTGTCTCCAACTCTTAATTAAACCATGGGCTCCAGTGGCCCTAACTTATTAAAGACCTAGAGAGTGAAACACCACCTCAACCCTACACACACAGATACACACACACAGAGACAGGCCGATGTACTCAGACACATCTGTAAGCTCAAAACATCCCACCTTTAAGCTACCAATGATTTAATGCATCTCAATATTTCACCTTCCCCGTCTGCTTAGTGACCCACTTGCAAGGAAATAAATTATTTCCCGGACTCTTTTAGGAGCTGCTCGAAAGTATGGAAGGAGATCAGCAAGGATGGCTACTAAGTGGAGACTACAGTTTTAAAAATAGCTTTGAAGGAACTTATGCTTTATTACTTGACGCAGTAAATGCAGACAGGCGAAAGGTGGAGAAGCTTAAAGAAAGAGGCGTGCTGCATGAAACAACATTAAAATGCAACCAAATAAGAATTCAAGACAGGATTGTGCAGGAAAGGCTTACTGCCTCAGTGTTTACAGGTTTTTGGAAAGAAACATCAGCCTGTCGATATTTTCCCACTCGAGGGACGAAAAGGCAGGTCGCCACATTTCCCCCAGTGCTAAAACTCGCTCTCACAGGGAACTTGTAGCTGGAACACACAAGTACTTTTTATGCCAGTTTTGAAAGTCGTGGGTAGAGTCTGTTGTGTTCCCTCCAGCAGTCCAGCAGAACCTCCACACTGGGTTAAATGAGTGTAGGGAAGAGTGTAGCTCAGAGGCTGTACCCCTCTGGTCTTCAAGAAACTCCCAGGGGGGGGTGGTTATATCTGGAGTGGGCGCATCCTTAGCAGCCTTGACGAGTGTGGTAAATAAAAATGAATGATGAATAATCATCTAATCAAACATGTCATATAATCCAGTGGTAATTTTGTTAACCAAGATTTTTTTTTCTGCCAAAAACAAGACGATAACTAAATAAAAACTACTGGACGAGGATAAAAAAATCATGATGAAATGAAATGGATATGCGAATGACCACGCCAGACCCGGTGGCATGTTCATGCTTTGCAGCATCTTTATTAACCACTTTTCCAACACGCGGTTGCTGTACACTCACAGTGGGCTGCAACAACCACAACCACAGGCTGGGACATGATTGTGGATGCTGTGCAGGTGCATCCGCCTTCCCTGCACGGCACCGCAGACCACGCCCTGCCACAGGATACAAGAGGAGATGAAAATATTCTGGAGGGATGAGATCTAATCAGAGCTAATTCAGATGTGTGGAAAAAAAACTGGGACGAGTTGATCCAGTCAGAAATGATCTCCTCGAGCAGCACCCTGAGATGCACAACCCTCAGATCTGCGTGCAACATGTTCAGCTAACTCTCATGCTCCTCTTTCTCATGAAAATGTGACAATAGGTCAGCGACTGAGAGGAACAGTTGACATATTGGACACATTTCACACTTAATGTCAAGGAAAATAAGACGCTTTTATACTTTAGTCAACTGGATGAACTTTTTTACATTTAGTCTACTATAATCTTTTATTTAACTGGCTAAAGCTTAAATAATTTATGACTAAAACTAAATTTTCTGTCAAAATTCACACTGATAAACAAAGTTCATTACATCACTTGATTTTAAAGCATTTGAATCCGCTTAACTTTGTTCATTTATATGAAGTTTTATTACATAAACATTATTAACAGTATTATTGTGGATGATATAATGTTGCACAGCCCTAGCTGGCAGCATCTGATTGAACTGCACTGAGTATTTGTAGTGTCATATGCACTTTTTTAGGGGAAAGGTTAAAAATTAAAAAGTTTGCGACTGCAGTGCACATGGGAAACCAGCAAAGTTCAAGTAAAGAATTTTTTTTCTTAATGTTGACTGGTAAAAAAATAATGCCAAGGCTTCTAACATCCGTAACACTGCCATTGAGGTTAATCAATACTGCAGAAAATTTGTTTGTGATGTCGACTTGTACTAGAATATTTATAGTGTCCTCCTCAATCTACGTACTGGAAATGCATGTCATGGGTCACCTGAAACATATTTTCCCTCTGGTCCAATTGTACTGCAGCATAATGAAAACACACTCATACAAATATACTATGTATATCATCATAAATAATTCCCACCGCAAGCATTAATATTCATGGATTTAAATCATGAAAATTCTGATTCCTACCTCATATATTCTCAGTTGGGTTTTTTGACAGCCTCCCCTCTTACAGTTATTAATGTGAAAAAGTCCAGAGAACTGAAATGTTTAAACTGCTGCCAAAAGAGGATGGAAAAGCATTTAACATTTGGCTGAATCACTGACAGCTTGGGGCTCATTTTTATTGGAGGTTAAAAAGATATCAGCAATTGACATCTATTCATTACCTGGAAATCAGACTGCGGCTACAATAATATGAGGTTATTCTGCACAAAATCTTATATTTCAGCTCCATTGCTTGTATTCATTTGCTGGATTATTACTGTATCATCAAAATTATAAACTAACCCACTCTCTGTGCGTTAACTGGGGTGACAAAATCTAAAAGAATAAATGCTTAACCATATTCAAGTTGAAACTTAACAAACCACATAATCTCTGGTGTTTCTGTTGTCTCAGTATCTGTTTAGTATGCAAGGAAGTTGCAGTCAACCACTGAATAATACGTCTTGATGCATTCTCAATCATCCAGGAAAGTAAATCTCCAAAAGAAGTCACTTGGATTAATGACGAAACGTTTCTCCCACAAAACGCTACGCCCAGATGAACAGGATCAACTTTTGGACACTGAATAATACCTTTCTACAACAACTCACAGCAAAATACAGATGAAATTCAATGCCTATATCAGACACCTAATAACTAAATACATCGGCAGCATTGTTATATGAGCATATTGTATATTATAAAAGCTTCGCTGATACACGTTTATTAATGCAGGATTAAATTCATGAATTCAGCTACAGGGGAACATCAGAGCAGGCTTTATCCATCAGTTTCCATGCCATCTGTTGGCAACTTTCACAACAAAATACCTGGCTTTCCATCCAAATGCATCTGTCTGATAGCTGCCTGTCACACCTGGATCACACTGACACCTGCAAATTCTACACAGACTACCAACCAGGAGAGCACTGATCACAGACACAAACAGACATTTGATGTGCTCATTAAAACCAGCTAGAAACATTAATACCCCATAACAGAAGGAGCTGTCTTACCTGAAACAAGCTGCTTGTTCAGTTTGTTCCTCAGCCAGTCAGCTAACGTTACCATGAAACACTGTCAGCTCCAGAGGCTCAGTTACCGTTAAATTTACTCCCACCTTTCACCTGTGTTCTCAAAATATGCACTGTCACCATCGCTGTCACCTTTCCCATCACTGTTTGGTTCTTTATTTCTCACTTTTATTTACTAAGACTATAATAAATCCATGTAGTAGGTGGTGGCTAAATATTTCACAAGCATAATGCATTCACTTGAGAAACGTACACGCATTTCTGGATTAACCATACAAGATTTTAATAAAAATCAATCAATAAAAATTATTTCTTTTTATGAATTCAACAACTCAAGGTCTCAAGAGAGGCTGCTCATTGATCTGAGGGCCTATTCTGATTGGATTAAATGAGAATAAGATCTTTAGGGATTAGCCCAAAGCCTCTATAAATAACGTAGACGGTATAATTAGTAGTTTGTTTGTTTGTTTTTTAACTTTGACACCTCGTGAGATTACAGTTTTTCAAATGGAAAGTGTATTGTGGCATGCGTAACACTGCAGTGGTTCTCCATGACAAGTTTATGGAAGTGTCCCATTATTTTATTTATTTTTAACTGTCCTGTTTTATCTCAAACTTTTGACCTAATAACTCAAAAATTTCCAGGGGTTTTTGTCTCTTCTTAATTATATAAATAACACAAATTTTTGACTCACAAGTTTCAGTAGTTATGGCCCTGGTGGCCATGGCTTGTTGTCTTTTCAGTCTTAGGCTACTTGTTACCTCCACATATCACCTGGACTACTTGGGAACATAACAGTCACACCTGAAACAAAGTACTGTTGCAGGCGGAAGCTGATTACTAGTTGAAGCTTATTTTGAGCGCTGAAAAACAAACAAAACAGTAAATCCAATTTTTTTATTTTTATAAAACCCCTTGAAAATAAATTCTGCAATTCAATCACACATTTATTGTTTCATTTAGAATCCACTGTGGTGGCGTACAGAGGCAAGAAGAAGAGGCTTTTGTCCAACAACTTGTGGGTGTAATAGTGTGTGTGGTTTCTAAAGAAGCGAATACAGTGCACAGTGATTTTAATTATCTTGCAATATTACTTCTATTATGGGCAACGGCTTGTGAGGTCTAAAGAGTTCCACAGTGTATTAAACTTTAATTATGACATTGCAGCCATACGGAACCTTTTTCACAACAGGAAACTTGACCTGCAAACCACGTACTAAATATTCACAGCAAGGATGGAGGATTCATGTAATTACTGACATAAATAAACGCTGTATTTGTCCTGTTCAGAACTGTGGTATTTTTCTTGCTCCATCGCCACAATGGCTTTTAGTCAGGCGTTTAAATAGACTGGATTCCTATTATTGCTCTAACACCTGTGCTTTTTCTTATGTGTCATATTGAAAGTGCTTCACTATTAGCCTACACAAGTTTAATAGCAAAAGGCGCATTGCAATGTTAATTATGGCTTATTTGCTTAAGTAAAACACTAATATGCATTAAAAGTTAATGCAAAAATGTTTTAAATACCTCATTAGCTGTGACCAGTGCAATAAATGTACATATGATTCGTAAAATATGTGCTGGTTAGTTTTAGTGCCTACAGAAATCCACTCAAACTCCCAAAACAGGTCTTGTACTTAATGTCTTTTCATTACCAGAGGTATACTGTATAGGCCTGTCAGAAGCAAACTGGCTCAATTATTTGTTTTCATTAGTTTCAACTGCTAATGTCTCTCTAAGCATACAGGTTATATTATTTTAATGGATGTAGCTGAATGAATCTACAATGTAGAAACCTCTGCCTCATGTTGAAAGGAAAAAATGTTAAAGACTGGAAAACAAAATAAGATAGAGGAAAAAATAAATATAATACTCCAACACGCTCATGAATAATAATCTTATTTTGAAAGCCAAATTCAAATCTCCAATCCAGATGTGACAGTTTTGACACATGACGCATTTTAGTATTAATTCAGTCTGACAGATTTAAAATCAGAGAATCCAGAGAGAGGGGACGGCGAACATAGGAGTGTCAAGGGTGGTTCAGGAGACAGCGAGACAATAGATGAGTCCACGGGACAAACTGACAGACACCAAAGGATGAATCACACTTGCGCTAAGAATGAATTGCTCCTCGTGTGTGTTGGGTGAGGAGGTTATCTGGGTCTTTATGAGTTTATGCGTGTGTCGTGGCAGTGCTAGAGGAGATAGCAGCATTTGCCCTGTGACGAGGCACTGCAGATTGTTGTGAAGTGAGAAGCCAGTTCAGATCTTGCGTAGCACTGTGCATGTCACATTGGATCTGATGGCACTGAGTTAAAGGGGAAACAGCGGGGCCATCACATTTAACAGCCTCTCTGTCCTGCTGATGATGAGTGGAGGATGAATCCAAAAGCAAAAAAAAAAAGAAAGAAAAAGTCCAGCAGCATGGCAGCTCTGTCCACTGGAGGCAATGACCAGAACATGCTGCAAGGTCACCTACACAGCGTTCACAAGGACAAAGTCAAAATCATTGTTTTTCAAAAATTTGCATGTAAATCAAATTAGTTTTAGCATATTTCAAGTCATTTCCAGAGTGTGTGATTTGCTTATTACTGACAAATTTAAGTGTTTAATCTACTTGAAACATACTCAATTTGTAAAACTTTCCTGAGATCTAGTGTTAAAAGTAATCTCACTACTGTCATTAGTATAAGTGCTGTAAACAATCACCTTTTCAAATAAAATATCATCTCGGACAGCTCAGATCAGAAAATCAGAAAGGTACAGTTGTTTCAATTAAAACAATTCAGTGGCCTGTATGCACAAATAGACAAGCCTGTGAAATACTGAGAGATTATAGTCTGGTCAGATGAGACCAAAACTGAACTCTTTGGATGCCATAATACATTCCATGTTTGGAGATCAAAAGGCATTGCATATCACCCCAAAAACACCCTCCAACAGTGAAGGTTGGAGTCGGGAACATCATGGCGTCGGGCTAGTTTTCAGCGTACGCCACTGACATACTTCACATAATTGCTAAAAGCTGCTGTTATCTACCAGGATGTTGAAGATAAAACTAGAGTGGAGGTTTCAGGAAGAAAACGATCCCAAACACTCAGCCAAGGAAACTCTCAGTTGGTTTCAGAGAAAAAAATAAAGCTGCTAGAATGGCCCAGCCAATCACCTGACCTGTAACCAACTGACAAGCTATGGACAAAACCTTCAGGATTTAAAGATTGTTTGTGTGGAAGAATTCTGCAAAATCACACCTGGGTAATGCATGTGCATGTGTCTATACAGGAGGTGTCTTGAAGCTCTCATCACCAAGAAAGGCTTTTGTATGAAGTATTACATACATTTCAGTAAGCTTGTGGTTTGATGGTTTGATTTCTTTACATATAAAATGAGTTACCTAAATACTTTTGTTAAACTTGTTGAATTAAAGCACTTTAATCACATCTTGACTGTTTTATTTAAAATCCGCTGTGGTGGTGTACAGAAACATTACTATTTTTTTTCCAGTTTCAATGTCCAAGAATTTATGGACCTAATTATATTTGTGATGAGCTCCGAGATTAGACTCCAAGCTCAAACAGCATCCTGCTGCTTTGTTGAATCATTTCAAATGTGAGTTATCTGATTTAAATGGAGATTAATTTAAAATATTAATGTACAGATAAAGGCTTGATTTCATTTTTAAAATGACTAATTTAACATTGTTACATTTAAATTTGCTCCAATTTTTTAAATCAGTGTTATTGCCACAAAAAAATCCACATTAAAAGTACATTTACTCTTTCTTCTGAGCTGAAAAATCCAAGACTCATACATATGCAATTAAGTTATATATCAAATATTTAACTGCTGAACACAGGAATCCCTCTGATGATAAATGTGAAATGTAAAAGTAAGCTTTAAACCCACATCTTCCTGCACTGTGTTGGTCAAACATCCAAGTGAGATGATAACAGTGCACAGAGAAGTCAGACACAGCTCGTTTAAGCCACAGATTGAGAGACTGAGTGAAACAAGCCAGCGGATAGACAAAAGCGCATCTATAGTATTTATAGGCTTAGCAATCAAAGGCGTGAAGGCGGAAAATTATGACGCAATTATGTGAAAGCTCACAGCTGTCAATCTCATATTTGATAGAGCGAGAGGGAGACTC
Source organism: Copadichromis virginalis (assembly GCF_057382275.1). NCBI lineage: Eukaryota > Metazoa > Chordata > Actinopteri > Cichliformes > Cichlidae > Copadichromis > Copadichromis virginalis. The sequence goes on along the minus strand of NC_140630.1, from coordinate 18,008,764 downwards.
AGCTGGAGTTGGAGAGAAAGACAGAAAGATGGAGAGGAACAGATCAAAGAAGGAGGTGGAAGAGAATGAGGATGGAGGGTGACTGGGCTGGAAAGACCATCAGTTCTTCTGCTTACTATTCAGAAATGTTTAGAAGAAAGTAATCAAATGTGAGGCTCTGCAATGAGGCAATAGACCTGGCTGTAATGCAATCGTGTGTGGTGTAAGGAAACCACCGGTACGGCTCTGCTGGTGTCATTGATCAGGTTTTGAGGGCTTGAAAAAAATCATGACATTAAAACGTACTGACAAACAGAGTGCTTGACAGAGGGTAAAAGCCTGAAAATGTGTAGCCATTCTATTTCTCATCATACTGGCATTATTAAATAACCTTTATCTAGTAGGTGTCCTTATAGCTACCTTTCTGTGCCTCCCTGTCTATAGTTAAATCATATACAAACGTGATTGAATAAAGTCGTCTGCTGCAAGACATCTAATGAGGAAAAACTGTATGCATTCATGTAGGTTTAAAAACCCGTGGTAGTGGCCTCGTCCATCTTTTCCTGACATCAAAGTCACTTCCCAGATGGGGGGTGCGTTCAGATTTCCGTCTGTGCCCAAAAAACTTCCTGGAAACCCCGGAGATTTACTTAATCTTCATTTCCCTCCTGCTGCTTTGTGCCGTGGCCTCATCTCTCTCTGCAACATCACCTCTCTCCCTCCCTGAAATGAAACCTCATGTGAAAAAACTTCCTGCTGAGTGAGGCTGACACATTGTGCGTGTTTGCGTAAAAAAGAACCAGCCTGCGTGTATGCATGAGCAAATGGGTGGAATCACATCACCAGCGTTGTGAACATGAGCCATGAGTGTGAAGGAGAAATATAGACCCACTTCTCTGGCAGAATTACGATCCTGGATGCAATTCAAGAACGGGAGGACTTTGTGTGCTCGGAACAGCAGAGAAACTAAGCCTGTGAAGAAGTTATTAGTCCTTGCTAACATAAATAGCACCTGTCATATGAGTGGTGCATTTAGTCACAACATTACTATGCATGAAGCTCACAGGGCCCCCGTGTTTCCCATCACATTGCCTTTAAGGAGAAGCATAGAGAAAGAGAAAGAAGCCAGAGAGGGCACTTTTCCCTGCCACATGAAACTCCAACCTAAATATTGCAATGCTTCCTTGAACGTTCACCTGCAATTTCACCGCTACTTGAAAAACCCAAATAAGCCACATCAAGTGATTTACAGAGAGCTGGTGGCTTCACCCCAGCATCCCTGTCTCCAGCCTCTCGGCCTGTTGTTTCTGTCTCCAGCATGGAACCCGACTGAATAATTGAACAGCGAACAGAAGATTCACGAAAAGATTGGCTGCCAGAGCGCTCCAGGGGCCCAATGCTCAACAAAAACCCCCAGAAACTGTGAGAGAAAGCAAGAAGCTCATCCATATTTACTGTCTCATCACATCTCTGTACGCTGGGGGAGGGAAGGAGCTGAACGCTTTGATTCAAGTACGAATGTGGAGGTGATCCAAAGTTTTTAAAAGCAAAGCCATGGTTGCTTTGGTGCGGGGAAGTATTTTTTTTCCCACTTCTAGCCAAAAACTGCTCTTTTGATGCTAACAGTGGGCCACTACTATGCAGATGGAGGAAACCACAGAAACAATCATAGTAACAGTGACGGTAATGAATGAAACTCGAATGACACAGTTTTTTTAACCTGTCTGTTAAATTATGTTATGTGTATGATCAACGAAACAGCAGCTTTGGAGTACAAAGGTTTGTCACTAAAAATAAAGAAGGCATATGCAGCATTAGACCCAGAAAAGTCAAGACCATTTATTTTTATTTGCTAAACTCAAGTAAATAAAACTCTTTTCCTCAAGGGGCTGTACAGTTTCTAGAGCACATGTCACTCTCTCTTTGTAAGACGCTGAGCTCAGATAACAAAAAACTGCATTAATAACTACATTTAGTAATAAACTCATATACACTTGCCTCTATTATTTAGTGAGATCTGTTAGCTGGCTGTAAGTCTCTGAACTAACTAAAAATACTGATACATATATTTGCAAAAAGTTTCGTCAAATATCCAGCTGCATACAAACAGCTGTATAAATGTGTAAATTATGGGTGTCTTATCAGTGCAAGTGGCTTTCAGTTGTTTGATATACTTGAAATAACAAAAAGCACCAACAAACTCCAGAAGAATGGATAAAAAATGGTAAAATCATGCAAAATGGGGTGAAATCTAGCCTTTTTTTATTGGTAAAGAATTAAGACTGCATTTGAGCTAGGCAGTCTGGAGAGTATAGCCTGGAGTGTTAGGTGTGGCTGTGTGCAGGCAGGAATAGGACCCAAGGTGCAGACTCCGGAGACAGATGTGAACTCAAAAACAACTTTAATGTTAAACTCAAATATAACATAACTGGAAAAATCAAAATAAACTTACACCAGGAGGAATGACAGAACACACAGCTAGGAAACCGGTAGATCGCGACACGGACACAGAGAAACACAGGGCTTAAATACACAGAGGGAGCAATCAGGGAATGAATAACAGGAGGGAAACACAGCTGGGGCAAATCAGAACTGACGAGACAAAAGGAAGCGTAAACTGAACACAGTGAGATAAGACACAGACCTTCAAAGTAAAACAGGAAACACATAACACAGGCTCACATGCAGGCACTACAGAGGGAACAGAGACGTGGGACCAGGGCAGACACAAACACTGACTGAACACGGGGATATAGGAACTAAGGATACATAGAGACGCGAACTAGACAAGGGGATACAGGTGATAGGGGAGACAGAGCAACTAAAGAAGACAGAGACATAAACCATAAGACGGAACTCAAAGAAACCAAAAACTAGGAAGTATAAATAATATCAAAAACTCAAAAACCCTGGGTCGACGACCCAGGCATCCTAACATGGAGTGTTGTATCTGAGTGTAAAACAGTGAGTTGGCTTTATGCATCCATATAAAAAACAGTCTTATTAAATGGGCTACCCCTGCAGTTCATCTGGTAAAGCATGCCCCGCAATGTACTGCAGCCGACGTCCTTTTTGCATGCAGCAGTTCACTGCGTGTCATTCATCCTCTCTCTCCCTAATTCCTTTCTCTGTCTTCCTCTCTGTACTGTCTTGTCGAATAAGAGCCATAAAAGCCCAAAACTGCATGTAGCCCAGGGAACATCCCCTTATTTTTGCTTTCTAGGTAAATCTATCAGTTACAAGTGTGACAAAATATCAGAATTGCCTTTTTCTCCACAGGAACACTGTATTTGATTTATTTGCCTTTATTTGACCAGCATGAATTGAAGCCACATACTACAGCCTTCCTTGGGGCATTTTGAAGCTGTTTTGGAGAAGCTCTATCTAGAAATGTCTTTAAAGTACATAACAGCAAAATAAGAAAGGTATCCTGACAACATATACACACAGTAAATCACAAAAGGCACAACTCAACAAAACTGTTTGTAGAATACAATTTTGTAAATAAACCATTGCACAAAACGTAAAGAGTTGTATGATTTAAAAAAAACAAAAAACAAGAGAGCAGATCATTGACGACTGCATGAAATAATGCTTTAACAACAGTTTCACTATTCTAGTCAGTATAAACTTAGAGGTTTGTGGACTTCCTTAAACGGAATAATATGAAGCTTTAGATGAGCACACCTTACAATTTCTATTGTCCTCTTCTTGTCACTTAAACAGAAATATTGATAAGAGCTGTCCAAGTACAATAGGATGGGAACCTGAACTGACAGGAACCTGATAATGTGTGTATTATAGATATGCTTAAATTTTAATAAAAGAAATAGATTAAAAAAATAATAGTTAGACCTTATCAGCTTGCTATCTGGAATTTCTATTGCTTAATTATTCAATTCAGTTCATTTCAATTTTATTTTTATGGCACTAAATTACAGCAACACTAATTATATGGTAAAAACCCTATAGTAATACAGTACATAGTAATAATATGTTAATATAATATATGTAATGTAAGTACATATTACTATTAATGGTGCTGGTGAGCTTGTATAATTGAGAAAATAATAATTATATGTTTCTTATGTGTCATTTTGGTTCCTCTTGGTGGGTTGTTACTAGGCAACATGCTGATGTCCTAATAGCCGATACAGATAAAAAGCTTCAGGGGCCTTAGATGTACCTGTGTGCTAAGTTTGGCTGCTCAACTTGTGGTGGTCTAGGACAAGTTTGCAGACAAACAAGCGCACAGACGAAGATGTTGTGTTATAGTAAGATATCCACCACGACTGACAGCAGATGGCTAGTTGAGCTCCAGCAGGGAAAAGGTGCGAAAGAAGTAAACAAACCAGCTTTGTAGCTCACACCAAATACCCCAACTGTGTGCAGATGGTGAGTTGTTAACAGTGCAAAGGAACACCAAGAACCACACCAGCAATACAGGTATGCTGTTAAATGTGCTGGAGGTGAGTAGCTAATTAGCAAATGAACCTTCAGACCGACTTGAGCAGTGAACTTTTGCCTGCTGAATGTTTCTTTAATTGCTCATTTAACAAGCTAAGGTGTAGGACCAGATGAGTGTTGGATAAATACAAGTCTTTACAGGGGAAGCTGATGTGTTTTGATAATAAAAGTCTGTGGCCAGCCTTGTATCGTAAGCGAGGATGCTCTCAGCTGTTCACCAGTCTGACCTTCCTGTCTCTGGTTCTGTATTTGTTGCTTCAAATGCAAATAATCAATCAATTTGAAGAGAGACGAAAATGAAGAAGAAGGGATAGCGTGTAACGAGAGAGAGGGCAAGCACTGTGCCACACACTTGAAGATATTTTTGTCGACTCTGTTCTCCTCCTTCACCCCTCTTCTCTCCTCCCCTCTATGTGTGTGCCACTCTGCACTGCTCTGAACCCCATGATCAAAGTTCGACCCCCTGAGTCTAATCCACAGCCACACATGGACAGGATGAGCCACACAAACACACACACACAGCATGATAACCAGATCCTCTTCTGAAGATTCACAGGATTTAATGAACCACAGTCAAAACCTTAATTCACTCATACACACAAACACATATACACACACTAATATGTGGTATAGCTCGATCGTTCAGTGTAATTAGAACAGATCTGCTGAGCAGTTCCACAGTAAAAGGACAGAAGGTGCCATGAAAGAGATTTAAGCGAAGGAGCGAGTCATGGAGAGACAGACACTGACAGACGGTGAGAGAAGTGGGAGTGGTGACACAGTTATTTGATATCCTGGCTTTGAATGTGAAAGTGTGAAGCCACCTAGACAGAGTCACTACTACTTATAAAGCCTGCTCGCTAACAGTGCGTAAAGATTTCTTCAAAGGTTTGTGACATAAAACATACTCAAAAACTGTCTTATGCATGAGACTGCATTAATTCATCATTCATAGCCTGGCATTAAAAGCCCATAACAGTGAAGACTGGATTCACAACCACAGAATTCATGTAGGAATTTCAACCAGTGATTCTACATGGACTAAAGATACTCAAGCCACAGTTAAACCACTGACAGGTGAAGTGATTTACAATGATTAACCTGTTGCAGTGCAATGTTCTGTTACTGAATACCTTGAGTCTTGGTATTCTTGCAAATGTTTACTTGCCATCAATATATTGCTGATGACCAAGTCCCCCTTGGGGCAATACAGGGTTCGCTATGTTGCCTTGAGGGGCACAGGGCAAGCCAGTGCATGCTGTCACGGTGCAGTGCTTGTGCCCCCAAGGTAGGACAGTCCACTCTGTCACAGTGCAATGCTCAGGAACGTTTTGAGCAAAAGGGAAAGAGCCTAGGGTGTTTACCTGACCTCTGAACACCCCATGTCCCATTTATATCCAGTGGAAGTCGAATGTACCACAGGTAGTCCCCCTTTTTCAGAAGGGGACTGTTATGATCCAATGTTGTCAGCGTTTGTTTTATGTGTGACTCCTCCCACCAGAGGATGGCTGTGGGGTTTTCCCCTTTTCTTTCTTAGGAGGTGGACACCTGGGCGTGCCTGCTGAGTAGTTAGGTAGAGTCTCTGCCTATCCTCGGATTGGATAATTGGTTGATCACCTCCAGTATTTAACCACCAAATGACAGCCACCTGGCCCCCTCTCTCCTAACCTCCACCATCCAACAAAGAACCTGTGTTTTTGATTCGTTGCTGTGTAGAGTGTCTTTGCCAATTGATTTGCAAGTATCACCTCATGTGTGTGTGTCTGGTGTTAGTACCATAATCTTGTAAATAGCTGTAAATAGATTTGTAAAGTAGCACTTGTGTATTTTGTTCACCTTGTATATATTGTTCACTCCAGCTGCCTAGTAGGTGTGAGAAGCCATTTTTATTGATTAAGTTTTCTCCTGTTTTTCGTTTAGAAAGTTAGGTAAGTGAATTGTCTTTTGGTTGGTTTTACCCATTAGGGAGTTTTGTTTGTTATTTTTGGCACTGCTCACTGCTGAAGCAAATAAATGGCTACTTAGCACAAAGATACTACTGTTTGTGTTCTTTCTTGGGTGAGTGGGGCCAATTTCTTGTTGCGTTCAATACACACCTAGACTAAGAACGTAACAGGACAAACGAACATATTTTTAAATATAGGGATTATTTCTAATCATATCATCATATTTGACAGATAATGTGATATGCTTCAGGTCATGAGCCGACCGTTTCTTTCTTCTCCCTGGGTCCTGTCGTCTATGTGGATCTTACTTTGACACTTACCACCTGCCTAAGCATTGTTACAGACTGTGTACACCCTTTCATTGAAACAATGTACTTCCTGATAGCGGGGGCCTCTTTCAGCAGGATAACGTGCCCTGCCACAAAGCGAAAATGGTTCAGGAATGGTTTGAGGAGCACAACAAAAAAGTTTGAGGTGTCGACTTGGCCTCCAAAATTCCCCAGATCTCAATCCAATCGAGCATCACCAACACAATATTAGGCAGCTTGTCATAATGTTGTGCCTGATTCGTGTATATATGCATAAATATGACAAAATGATCAATGCTTTAAATTTTACGCTTTGTCCTTAACAATGTTGACAGGGTGTATTTCTAGCATGCAGACGTACAGTCAGTGAGTGAGCATTCTGATTGTCTCTCGTGTCCAAGGATACTTTTTTGAGATGACACTAAACTGCCAAGTAGTATTCAACCCCTGACATTAAATTAGGATTTCTGAACACAAAGCCACCAAATCAATCAACTCTGAATTCTGCTTATAATCACATTTTTCATTTCAATCATGTTTTATATTCACTTTCAGGCATAGCACACAAAGGCTTCTCACTTCATTCCTTTTTCATTTTTGTGATGTGTGAAAATCATCAATTATGAAGCCCTAAGTAAACTTGCTATTAACTAATCAATGCAACTTGTCGTTTCGGTAATTGTGTTCTGCTCATCAGCTGCCTACTTATTACTGTGTGAAAGAAGCCATTAGTTGAACACTATTGTGTTTCACAGGGCAATTCAAAAACATTCAATAACCATCACAAAAGGTTCACTTTGTAGGTTAGACAGGCTGAATTAAACGTGATTGGTTTCAGAATGTCTCTGAAATAGGGGAATCTGATTACTTTTCAGAAGCAAAAGAAATTCCAGTGTTGTTTGAAGCGAGGCAGCAACAGAGTTATCGCTTGAGTTGGTCTGAAGCCAATAAATAGACATTTTCATAATGAACTGAAATAAATCCTGCAAACCTCTTCAGGGCTAAAGGAGCGAGAGGTGAGAGAAGATGATAGCCACTTATGGTGAAAATCTACCAACACTGAAAGCACTGTGCGATGTGCTTTCACATCGCACAGTGCTTTCACCCCCACCCCCACCTCTTTAGTCCTCATCTCACACTGTACATCCTCCTGCTAATGCCCTGATATCTGAGTAGCTGCTCTTCACTGAGAGGTGCAGAATGATAGAGTAATTTTCATAATTAATGCAAGAACCCATTAGAGCCATCTTAAACCTATCATAGCACATCATGACAGGTCAGAGATCTGATGCATTAAACCAGGTGCATGGAAGGTGAGGCGGGTTGAACTGGGTCACTACTCCCCGGATTTTCAGCTGATTTTTAACAAACTCCCGCAGCTCTGAATCCTGATAAATAATAACAACAACTGACAGCAGACTGTCAGCCCTTGTCTGTCAGTCATTTATTATACTGACCACTTTTTTCCCCCCCTCATAACACATCAGAGCGCTCACAAGCAATTATATCTTCAATTTAATATGCGACATTTTGCCAACCTAGGCCCTTTACTGTTGTTTTAAAGCCATTTCTTGCACCAACTTGTCTCCACTTGTCTTCCACACTGCACCTCAAATAAGTTCTCCCTCTGAAAGTGACAATGCCTGCGGGGAGCTGTGTTCAGACATATTTGCGTTAGTAGTGTTTGAATTAGCCCCTTTGAAGAGACTAATCTGAATGCAAAGTGATGGGGAGGGAGACGTCTATAAAGGTGCAGGGTTTTATCTGCCACGCACGTTCTTTGTGTCCTCTCATCGGATCAAGGAGGTTTAGAGGGCTTCAGGGGTCTTTTTCCATTAAGGATATCATTCGTTTAGCCCTCTGTCGCGTCCTCCCTGGGAGCTACAGACTAACTTCAAAGGTGTTGGTGGAAACCCTTTAAAATGCTCCTTTTCTTCGGCCTCCATCCTCTGGAGTGCTTTATTAGCATGTCATGCAGAATGCACACAGAATACTTTTTCTCTTCTTCTAATTTGGGAAATTAGTGTAAAGTTTGCATGTAATAACCAGATCATCCTTTATAATGTAGCTACCTACATGTGAGGAATTTAGTTGTGGGGATACAACATGACTGAAAGTCTATAGGACACTAGTTTAGTGGGTTAGCATGTCCATGTGCTAAATTAGGGCAAAAAACATATTTTCAAATATTTAGTCACCATACAAGTTCGGGCACTGAAGAAAAACATGAAACAAAATGTAATATTAAGAATAAAAAAATCAAGTTTTCTACATTGTTACCTGTATTTATCTACTTTTGAATTGAATTCTTTAACCTATTTTGATATTTGAAGGAAGTACAAATATTCTTAATGTTATTCTTAAGCCGGAAATTTGATGATCATCAAATTTACCCAAATTACCGCAGAGACAGGCACCAGCTGACTGTTGAAGGATGATGGTGAAATTTCAAAACTGGTAGTAAAACAGCACAAGAGTGGTCATGTATGGTGAGCAAAAGGAGCAGAGGCCAGAGAGTGCCATGACATAGGCAAGTTCTGTAATAGTAGTACATGGTTCCTCCTACAAATCAATAGGTTTTATAAGTGGACTTTGCATGGGTGGGTGGGTTTTCTCCAGGTACTCCTGGTTTCCTCCCATATTCTGAAGACGTGCATGTTAGTTTACCTGGTGATTCTAAATGAGCCAATATTGTAAAGTAGATAATAGAGGGGGAATGGTGTGCAATGAAATTAAACTAAAGAAGTGTTATTTAAGTGTATCTGCATTTGCAATGTAACAAAATAATCTAAAATTAAACAAATTAGAATTCATTCATTGTGAGCTAACCGAGACTCAAACAACAATCAAAAGATGGGCCAGGGAGTCATAAATGCACCTGAGCTGCCATTTCAGTCAGTCTGGGGAAACACATGCTAGTCGCACACAAGCAAGGTTTCTGCCACTGCTTTGAACACACACTAAACAATAAGTATTTTTTTATGTTCCGTGTTTTAAGTATTAATTGACTCTCTGGAGTCAAACACACACCGACTCAAACTAATCACATGACAAATTTAAGGCAGCGAGCAGCAAACAAAACCTTGTTTAGTACCGGTTTTGAATCCTAACAGTGGAGTTGAGTGGATTTTATTGACAGGTTGATGCATGTGTCCTACACCACAAAAAAAGATTTGAAGCCACCAAAATAATCACGGTTATTTAGTGATTGATATGATGTATTTTATAATAAGATAAGATGAGATAAGCTTTATTAGTCCCAGAGATGGGAAATTTACAAAGCAAAGTAGACAGGATATATTTTATATCATCGCAATAGATATTTCAAATTCAGGTATCTGTTTCACTTTGACACTATAGATGTGTTTCTCTAAAATAAGTGTTGTAAAACATAAAAAAAAAAAAAAAAAATTCTCCCTGTTCTCTGAAGCATTAAGTATTAACCACCAATTTATTAATGCCAAATAGGCTAGTTAGACAGTTTAAATATGGCTGTAGTTCAGAATTTGGTATAGACATATCTTGAGGGAATTCTAGGCCCTGCTCAATTTTGATCTGGAGCACACTGTAAGGGCATGAAACAGGAACATAGTCTAAGGGTTAAAGCAAAGTAAGTGCATTTTTCCATTAACCGAATGTATTTATTCCATCTCAGGAGATTTCCTTGAGCCAGCATTTATTTATTTACTCAGTATTAATATAACTGCAATCTGTAAAGAGATCCAAAATATTTGGAATTTTACTTTTGAAAAACCACCACATTGTTACTGAGCTTTAATGAAGTGAGTCTCTTGAATAAATGCACAATGAAAACACCTGTGTGCTTCCTTTAATCTGCAGCTGTGCATTAATATTGTAGCACCCTAAGAGCGCTTGTCGGGGTAGATCATTTGTTTGTAGTAGCAAAGCTTGTTAACATTAGTTAAAATGCGATGCATGATCTTTAGATAAGGAAAGCTGTGACACCATGAGTGCAGTGGATTACTTGGTTGATGACAATCCCTTGTCAGTACAGATAACCCATGACACAGGTTATTTGTGGTCAAAATGATTCTTTAGTCTTAGTTTTTCCCCCCCAAAAAAATTGTATTACTGTAAGCTTGTCACGGCTGGCGGAGGGAGCCGTGTGGTGTGGAGGAAAAGGAGGACCCAAGATGCAGCAAACTGATGATACGAGTGATGTTTTATTTACAAAGGTGGTGGTGACAAAAACAGGCAACGAGGTATGAGTACTTTACAAACGGAAACCTAAACTGGGAGAAACTAAATAGCAAACCTGAGACCGTACAAAGGGGGTGCGGGGCAGAGGGACGCAGAGACAGGACACCATGGAACGCAGATGAATGCAGAGATACGCAGAAATACACGGATGAGTGCAGACGACCCGACGAGGAGCACAGGCAGACACCAACTATAAATACACACACCAGGTAATGAGGAAATGGCACACAGGAGGGGACACAGCTGGAACTTAATGGGCATAACGAGACACAGACCTACAAAGTAAAACAGGAAATCTAGAACCCGAACCGGACACAAGGGGGGAGGACACAGAATAACTAGAACAGAGGGAAATAGTCACAAAACACAAAACGCTGGGTCAACGACCCAGGACCATGACAAAGCTACAGCTAAAAGTAGTGGAATTGCATTTTACTTTCACAACTAGACGCCAATTAAAGGATCCAGATGTTGAAATGTAAAAAGTAGCTTAATCGAGCATGACTGAAGCAGACTAAATAGAGGCTGATCTTGTTATTTTCTTTTAACACCAGCAGAAGGGTTACAGAGTTTTCTCTAAAAACTATAGCTGCAACACAGCAGAAATTGACCATAATAAATCCACTGAACCATCAATTCCTGACATCAAAGCCTTATGTTTTCAGGGATTTCCTGTTTGCAAAAATGTTCTGCATCCTTGTCTTAGTGTAATGTGCATGATGGTTCTATGTTTAGTTTCGGCTACACAGAAATATCCACTGTATTGGTTCCATGTACTGCCTGCTGGTGTGCTGGCTGGGAATGGAAATGGAGAACAGGGATCAATAAAAGCTGAAATTCTCACAGGAACTGCTCTTTTTGTACTTTATTCTTTTCCAATAAAAATATACTGAGGGAAAAAGAAGCAATGAAATCGAGCCATGCCACTAAATCAGTTTTGTCAGCCTGTGAAGCACTTTTTATTTCAGCTATTCAGCACCACTTCCCCCTTTAAACTCATATTATCACACACAATGAAGCACTGCAGAGGTGTTTTAGTATTCCTCTTTATGTTGTTGAATTTGTGTCTTTCTGGGGTTTTTTATTTGTTTGTTTGTTTCTTTGGCTTGGTCTGTGAGGACACGGCCACATATGTGTGTTTACGTCTGTGCATTTAATGCTAGATAGTATCTCCGTCCCTGAGGTTGTGTTGAGCTGTGACAGACTCTGTGAAATTTGAAAAAAGGTCACTGAACAAACTGCTGTCCTGCCCTATGCTGTGTTCTGTCACATGTGTAACACATATCACCCAGCTTGAGGAAGACCAAACTCTCTTCAGGGCCTTAGATGCATAATTTTAAGTTTGAGCACCCATGCATGTCGGTGCACGTGTGAGAGCAAAAGCACAGGGTTTCCATACGTGATACGTGAGTAAGTCTGAGTTACAGAAGAAAGCAGTAAGCAAAGTTGCTGTGTATATAGTGTGTCACTGGCTCAGAGGTCTCTTTTAAACTCAATTATTCCGATGTGCCTTCCCTCTTAGTTCCAACTCAGTGATACATGCTAATATAAAATTAGTCCCACTTTAATCGTCTGATCTTTATTTGCACATGCTGTTATTACAAATCACAATAAGCCAGATCTCCTGCAACCAGATCTCCGAATAAATTAAGGTTGCGTGATTGTCAAGTCGCGGGGACGTGAGAGTTTTCTCCTGTGTTCTCTCACACAGGTTGTACTGAATCCACTGGCAATGTTTGCATGCACATAGAGTATTAACTATTTAACATTTAATGGTTTTAATTACCACTAAAACACCAAGTGATGAAGTTTGCATTTAACTAAAATCACGCTGCACTGCTATTTGTGTTGTGACCAGCTCTTGGAACTACAAAGGCAAATTTCCTGCAAGCCTCCTGAACTAAAAGTGGTACGGCTCAGGCACTAAGTGATTTAAAGTGTATTCTGCCATTTTCTAGCTCGAGTAGCACCATCCCAGCCGTAAATCATATACTCTGCTTATATGAAGACTCCTCTGTGCTGCCATTATCTGCACCATTATTATCCTCTTAGAATTTTTCCAAGTTCTGTCATTTCAGTCACTTATGTGAGGTGCTCGGTCTCTTACGTAAGCTTAAAATTTCATTTTTAGATGCAGAGATTGCAAATACAGCAGGCCCCACTAGCAAGATACACAAACGGGATAGGTTTTACAGGTATGTAATGCATTTTTCTCACTCATTCTATCTCACCGTCGCACTGGATGTCACACTAAATCTCCAACCAACAATGACACACTTAGGCAGACGTGTTTACACAGCACCAAAATCCTGGGAAAACAGTGAGTGAGAAATACTTTTAAAATGGGAGATACATGAGAAATATTGTTTTCATTTCATACACTACTGAACCAATATAGAGAATACCTCATTAAAATTTCATTGAATCACTTAATTGCTTCCTGATAATGCTTGTTTGCATATTAATTCGAACCTAAAACAGACAACTATAACAGAAACTCTTCCAGATTTGTGCTTTTGGAGATATATAAACAAGCTGTACTATAAACAAAATAATATTATTGCGTGTAATGAGGGTTCAGAAGAAGGACAGAGAACAAAGGAGCAGCACAGTCACCTGATATGTGACCTTAGCTACTCAGGTATGAGGATGCTTTGAAAATCTATTCTATGCCCTGCTGCTCTGAACTGTTCAGGCTGCCAGTATGGGCAATGCAACATTATATGATGTGATGTGAAGTTGACTTTGCACGTTTCACCACAGTTGAGAACAGCCCTGCAGGCAGCAAAGCATGAAGACAGATCAAAAGGTCTCAGATGTGGAAAGCAGTTTGACCTTGAGCAAATGAAATGAAGGCATTGAGGCTGAAGTCCATTTTATATAAGTGACCAGAGAGGAAGGTTGAACTCTCAATTCACAACCAGCGCTTCGGCTCGAACATCGAGTTTTCTTTTCGTGGTTTCAGGAAAATGATCTGTCTTCCACTTCAATAGAGCAGCTTTCATTTCTAAAGGTTACAGAAAGGGTTTTTGTTACTCGAGTCCCTTTAAATTAAGCAAACTGAAAAGGTGCTAGCTGACACTTTTGTTGAATCATGTGTGATGTTTTGTGTTCAGCTCAAAGGGAGCAGGGAGACAGTGCCATGTCTGTGTTTAGAAACTGCAGAAGCCAACGAGAGCGTTTGGCGGTACAGTATCGAGCATAAGAGCAAAGGCGCACACTGACACAGAGGAAGGAATAACAATGAACGTCGTGCCGCAGTGTTGTGTGATTCTTCTGTGAACAAAGACGAAGTGCAGCACAGAGGTGTTGTGTGTGTGTGTGTGTGTGTGTGTGTGTGTGTGTGTGTGTGTGTGTGTGTGTGTGTGTGTGTGTGTGCGCGCGCATGCACACGCGTGTGTGTGTTAGGGATTATTATCAGAGCACAAGGAGCATGTACTGTATATATCATTTCATTAATTACTGTTCCGTGCTCTAATTATAATGCAGCAGGGACACATTCAACTCTCAGATCTATGCCTTTGCTAAACCTCCATACCATTTCCATTGTCAATCACACACAAACGTAGACACACAAAAATAGAGAGAAAAAAAGCTTGTTTTCCTCCTTTTGAAAATCAGACCTGCTCCCCGCGCTCTCCATGCAGCTGTCACTCTTCTCTTTCTTCATCTGTCGTCAGCTTTGAGTTGATTCTTCTTCACTAAAATGTCTGGAAAGCAATGCAGAAAAACGAGCAACAGATTTGAAATCTGGGTTTCTCCTGGAGAAGCATCAGAAAGGTGTTTAGGGGATATAGAAGACAGGTTGCAGGTAAATCCGCCTCATGATCATCACAAAACAGGATTGCATCGAGATGCAATATCAGTGATGGAAGTCCAGCTTTAAAGGGGAAACTCTCAAGTGTGCACCCAGTTATGCGCAATTTGTAACTGAAATGGAGCAACAGAGAGTTCTCATAAATACCGAGAAGGATCAGAGTGCACATAAAAATGTTTGTGGACTGAACAGCTTTTGGGTGGACTGCTAAATATGAGAATACCTGACTGTACAAACATTGGAGATAAGTCAGCTGAATGCATAATATAAACCTCAACACGCTGTGTACGGTTTTGGAATGAGGGCCAAAAATACATGCCATTTGCAAATGCCCTGAAACATTGCACAGAAAAGCCTTTTCTCTGTTATTGTTCATTAGCTGTTGAATTTGACTCAGAATTTAGGGAGCTTAAAGATGTTTCATTTATATGCACATAACTTAGAAAACCGCTCGTTGTGCATGTTGCCTAAAAGGAAACAATACCACAAAGGAATCTGACTTTGCCACCACATTGCTATTGTGTACAGAATTGCAATAACTAGCACAGAAATAGAGATGTCAGCATGATTAATTGTGTTCTGCAACTCTTTTAAAATTTAACCTAGATTTAGATCCTAAATATACCAAATTCAAACATCTCGATGCACAATTTAATTCATTTCTCTAAGCAGTGAAGTGATTTCTGGGGTTCTGATCCATTATTTTTTACGCTGCTACCTCTTTAGCATCAAAGACTGGATCCTGGTGCACATATTAAAAATGGTTGCAATTCTAGTTTTCACTAGACCCTATTTAGCCAACCCGCCATACCTAAGACCGGTTTTGATATTTAATTCAGTCTCAGGGTTTCCACTGTGTTCAAATGCCACGCTAGGGCTCTGCTTTTAATCATACCTAAGTAAGAATACAGAAGTGCTCATTCTGCAGAGAAATTATAGATGTGACCATAAACACTAAATCTAACGGCAGCTGTATGCTGGATCATCATTCCACCTTCCCTATACAGTCATAAGATTTAGGTACTAAATGAAAAGCTAAGAAAACTTGTATGGGCACTAAAATTTTCCGTGCAATAAGCTCATTTTAGTACAACAAGGTGAGAAGTTCACCGAAGAGAGGATTAACTCTGAGCCAGACTCCTGCTTTCTCTGTACTGAGGAGTCAGCTGAGGTTTCAGCTCCTATGAAGCAGCCCCATGGATGCCTCAGTTTTGCCTCAGTAGGAGTTAGGGGGGAAATGGAGGCGAAGAGGACATCTGGTGGATACAGAGTAAATGTGATCCTTCACACAATCTGGAAGATAAAGTCCTTCCTGTACTACTCTGTGGTATCTGTGTGAGCACAAAGACACTGGGTGGTGGGATGGATTAAAAAAACAAAGTCTCATGGGCACATGTCAATTTTTCTTTCTTCTTTTAAATTGTTGAGAAAATGAATGACGTAGATTTTTTTTAAATAAACTGAAGCATAGACAGACGTACACACCAGGACTGCTACCCTAACACTTGGATACTCCTTATTAAAGACTGGAGAAGCAGGATTGTCTGTTTGTCTAATAAAATTAGTCTGACCTTTAAGTTCATGAAAATTTTAATATGCAGTGAAAGTATGAGCGACATAACCATGCTCAATACAGCGCTTTAACTACAAAGTAAACCCTTTGGCGCCATCTAGTGACTGAAGGTCGTGAACGCTGCTTTCACAAATACACAAATACACCAGAGAGAAAATACAAAGACTTTATTACTAAAAATCAAAAATGACAATTTCAGTTTCCAGCCATCTGACGAGGTTTTATATTCATCGGCACAGTGGGATTTCACACTGTGAGCTTAAACACTGCTTTTTCAAGTTTGCCTTTCCCTGCGCAGCGAGCATTGCACTCAAAATGTATTATGTTTGACTACCTGACACTTTAAACAAATGAAGCTTTGGTGAAAATTCTATTCAATACACTGGGCATCCCTCCTCTTTATTCTATTATTTATGCTTTGATCTGCTTAACCACTCCCTCCAGAACTAACAAAAGACAAGAACTAACAGACTGAAAAACTCCTTTGTCCCACACGCCATCAGACTGTTTAACTCCTCTCTGGAGGGGAGAGGGAGGGGAAACAGGAGGACAAAGGAGGGAACAACTAAGCTGTAGTGCCTCTTCACCTCACTGTGCAATACCTTTTGTGCAATACTTTTGTAAATAGTCAACGGTGCAATAGACTCAATACTTGAAATGTGCAATTCACTTGTATTTTTATTTTTATTCCTATTTATTCTATTTATCCCCTTCGTATATTTTATTTATATTGTCTCTGTATTTATATATATGTGTGTGTGTATAACTCTGTAACTTCTGTCGGTGCTGTGCTTTTTTGGAAATCGAATTTCCCAGAGGAACCCACCCGAGGGATTAATAAAGTTCTATCTTATCTTATCTTATCTTATCTTAGAATGTGCCTCTTGATTTGTTTCTGGTGGCGCTATATGTGAGCTAATCAGTCTGCGTGGCTACTTTTTAATGTATATGCTTCATTCACTCTTTTAAGCCTTTGATTATCCAGCCTGCATCTCTAAATCTCTTTTATTCCACCATCTAGACACTCAAGCATCCTTCCTCTTTCTATTTACCTAATTTCTGTGTTGTCAGACTTAATAAACATCTTATGCATTCTGTACTTATCTCTGCTTATTGAAGCACAAACCAAGGACAAGATAAACTGGTGGAGCAGTTCAGTCAATGTAACATTTGACTCATTCACTCTGTACAATGACGTGAGTCCAGTGTTATTCCTACTTTTCATAATATTTATAATGTAGTGTAACGTACCACACTCGTGACTCCGGAACATGGGGGGTAAAATGCACCTGATCTTGGTTGTGTGACATTTTCCTTTTTCAGCATTGGTTAGTGTAAATACAAAATTTGAACATTAACATATTTTCAAGCTAAATTACAAACATATAAACACGTGTGCATACATAAAGTATATAATATAGAAATACATATAAGCCTTCTGTTGGTACCGAAAGTGTGACTTTGCAATATAGTTAAATCGTTTTATAACGGGTTGTCCGGATACTGATTTCTTTTTTTTTTTTTCTTTTTTTTTTTTTTTTTTTCCACATTACTCATCTTTTTATTAGTTGCAGTTATGTACCATCTGTTTGTTGAGATCTTTAAAAAGAAGCTAATTTGCAGTCGGTTTGGTGTTACAAGATTGTTGCAGTCCCTGAAATACATTATATAGACAAAGTGTTGGTCCACTCTTCTTAATCTTTAAATCCAGATGTTTGCAGTCTTATTGCCACAGGTGTGCAAAACTAAGCGCATGGCCACGAAGTGTAATTTTACTCACTTTTGAAAGAATGAGTTGTTCTTTTTTTTTTTTTTTTTTTTTTTTTTATACTGATACTGATTTCTAAAGGGAAACCACTTAAACTTGTATCAGCAATAACAAATTGTCAGTGTGCCTGGTTAGTGTGGCTGGTAGGATGCATTTAAGAAAACACAAGGCAGTTATGGAGAGCCATTCACTGTAAAAAAGGTGTGAGATACCTTCAACCACTCACAGGTTTGTGCTGAAATGTTCAAGTGGATGTGGGGTGTGCCACAGGGCAGATCCTGCCAATAAGACACTTTGGTATTATGAGAAACTTTTCCGTTATTAGTTCCACCTAAAACTGCCACTGCCTGTGCCTGTGTTATATTTCAACCCCGTTCCAGTTTTGACTGTGAAGTCAGTGGAGTATTCGGTGTAGGTATCTCTCTGGTTTGTTCTCCCCTCCTCTTCTCAGTACTGAATTGGATCTGACTGGTTTCTCGGGTGTCATTGCAGGGTCCTGGCTCTCATTTAGTACCACTGAGGACCCTACTCTTCCTGTTCCTACTGAGGTGTGTCTTCGGGGCTCTGGACTGCTCTGTGCTCCTGCCTCAGAATCACTCTCCTCGCTGGGATCTTTCCCCTGGCTGCTTGGTGAGCTCTCCCCAATCCTGAGAGACAAAAATTCCTTTCAGGTTCACGTAACTGAAAGGTTGAGTTTTTTGAATATGTGTTAGGTTAGCAGTGTTTCTACCTGAGGTGGCTGAAGGCTCGCAGCCAGTGTGTGCCCAACGCATCCCTTCCATTAGTCCTTAGCCCTTTGTGGTGGCTTCGGGCCCTCAGTCCTATTAAGGCCTTAGCAAGTTCAGCCTCATCTCCGTGGCCCCAAATTAACTGGGCCCTCTGCTCAGCATCCTGGTCCCCTGCTGCCCTGAAGAGCCTCTGGAGCTGCCACAGATTCACATTGCTGAAAATGTTCGCTGACCCAGCCTTTCTGCTCCTCCTCTCAGACAGACGCCACAATGTGGAACGGCCCGCCAACATGGAGGAAGAAGGTGAGGCGGGTCCACTATCCATCCAGAGAAACACAGGCAAAGGTGGCATACACGGGGTCTATGCTGTGGAGAAGGAACGGAGAGTTTCAGCTCTGACATGAAGGGTGCTTAGGTTCTTAAATTCAGATTTGATTTAAAACAACAACAACAACAACACAATGGTCATGCCATGTGGAAATCTACAGCTGTCAAAGCACCTGGCAGTCAGCTGTGAGTCTTGAAGTTTGATTCTATAATCCTTCTTTAGGAAGTGAGTGACAGGCTGCACGTCAAAGCCCATTAGACTGCAGATGGTAACCTTGTCTTGCTTTCACATACAGTGAGCTTCTGAGTGGGATACTACCAGATAGATAAGTCATCAAGGTCATGACTGATCATGGGTCAGAGCACTCACTTCAGTGACCTCAATAAAGGTGTACTTACCGCCTTCCTGCACAGCTTTCATCTGTAATCCATCTAATAGAATTACTTGTTTAATCCAGCCTGCATTTGTTCTGTTTAAGTCCAGCATTATTTATGTACATTAATGTCTCAGATGTATCAGCTCCTGGCCAGGAAGGAAATTCCCCACACTCTATGAACCAAGTTTCATTCTGCAAAGGTCCACGTCTGCTTTCCCTGTTACACATTAACTATTTTGTTCCACATGTTTCATAACCGTAGAAGCCTCGGACAGTTTCCTGTGCTCTGTGAGTGTGTGTCATCACAGCCAAACTATAAACAAGAATTCACATTGTAAGCTACTTTGCATGACATCCAAACACTGACGCTGCGGTGTGCGGCTTTAACGCAATGTCGCACATCTACAGAGCTGTTTAGCGTTCGCTTTAAAAGTAGGTTACACCAACCCAAACGTCACTGACTTCTTTCATTCCCCTAGCTGCGTTTACTGTTTGCATAACAAACAGCTGCGGATCACTGGTGCAGACAACCTACCGGGTCGCTTTCAAAATGAACGCTTCTAGAAAAAGTTCAGTTGATCCTTGAAATAACCTTGTTTTAAAAAAAAAAAAAATAAAATAAAATAAAGCAACATGCATGCAGAGAATAAAAAGTAATAGCCCTAATCCGCGCTGTGGGCAAAAGGCAGCAAACAAGAATCTCATGAGAGTCATGTGGACAATAAAAAAGCTTCTGCTTACCCGGAGATGACACCGAAATGTTCACTTTTCTTCTATCGCATCTCTCTCTTTCTCTGCTTTGTATTCATCGGTGTGCCTATTCCACTCAAAACTACTCCAGCCGCTGCAGGACCGGGTTTACCCAGCCTCCGCGATCATTAAGTCTCCTCGGTCTGGCTGTCAATCACAAATAAGATCTGAAGTATATTCTACTCCAGCCTGTCTGGGCTTGGTCAACGTTTTCGCTCCACCAATACCCGCTTTAACTGGGTGGGACATGTCATTGGTCCCGCCTATTGGCCACGTAGGGCGTGCGCACTGAAATCCATTGACGTCAATGAGCCTGGCTGGCACGAGAAGCATCTGTCAATTATGCGAGAAAGAAGCAACATGTGATAATCCTGCGCCTTACACACGTAAACACAGTGACGCAGAGGGCTCATAAACACTGGTGCTGTACGAACAGACGGTGTATTATCATGGCATGTTAGAGCGGAAAGGCAAAGTGGAGAACAATGCCACATCTTGATAATAAAGAAGAAAAATAAGCGCTTCCCGCTGGTTACCTATTAAACAAGGGCTTGGCACAACGGGTAGCCTATATTTTGATCTGGCAGATTTTAGACCGGATGCCCTTCCTGACGCAATCCCAAAGGGATGTGTGTCTCCTCCTGGAATCGAGGCATGGATTTTTCAGCCGAAAGAAACTAAAGTTTCTTGGCTCTAAAGTTGAAGCGTCGAGGTTTGATGTTTGTACATGCATGTTATACATTCCGTCACACTGGTATATAAAAAGGGGAACTACACGAGGAATCTAGCAGCGGATGGGTGAAGTGTTCGTTCAGTCCAGCAGAGGAGGAGCAGGCTTTGAATTACAGGCCACCCCCTATCCATCTCCCAGCCCCCCTACACAGATGCAACATTCAACGGAGGAAAAACGGAAAAGACGAAACACACAAGAAGGTTTATCATTTCAAAACTCCGGAGCTGTGGAAAGAACAGAGAGTTCCTTTTAACCCCACACTCACTCACTTTTGTCCCACCAGAAGCCCGGCCCTCCAGGCCTTTTATTTTCACACTTTGCCCATCTTTTCCCCAGCTGTTTGCAGCTGGCAAAAAAGCACCCGCCCTGTTCGGGAAAAAGTGGACCGAGAGTGACCGGAGGAGGAGAGAGAACGATGCCACCCGAACCTCCCCAGCCGCAGGTGAGGGGGAACATCCCGAAGTTCCTCAGGAGTTTTATGGGAATTACGCGGATCCTGCAGATCGTGTTCGGAGCCTGCCTGTGGGTAACCATCGCCGCCAACAAATACGGGGGGTCTATCCACTTCGTGCTGTTCGTCGCTGTCTTCTTTTGGCTCCTCACTCTGGCCCTTTTCTTCCTCACCCTGCTGGACAAGCAGGACCTCGTGCCTTTGCTGGGAGGGGATCGCTGGTCGTGCACCAACCTGGCGCACGACGTGGTCGCCGCGGTGCTCTACCTGCCGGCCATAGGCGTCATGATCTACAATACCAATCGAAACTCATTCTGCAACTTGCCTCAGTACATGCATCCATGTCTGTACAAAGTCTACCTGACAGCCGCTGTGTTCGCCTGCTTCTGCTGGCTGGCTTACCTCCTGTCCGTTATTTTTGGAGCGTGCAGAAAGTGTCAAAGAGGGTGAACTGTTGAGCAGCGTGGAAGCTTAAGGGTGGTCATGGCAAGATGAGGAATAGTTAACGTCACTGTAATTTCACTCAGCGGTTACTCTAATCTCTGTTTTCTCCTGTCTCTTAACAATCCACGGTGGTGGTTAAACAGGATCGGCCACCGTTTTCTCGGTGTGTGTTTAATGGTTACTAACATGAAAGAGACCTGTTGGCTAAGTGGCTAAGTGCCGTGTATTGTCTCCTTGTTAAGCTCAACAATAGCCTATGTAGTTATGAAGACTCTTATAATATTAATGTATGGACTTGTTATTGTGGCCTAGCAGTATATTTAGTGGTAACAGTGAAATGGCCTTAACATAGCCTACATTTTGCAGATTACTATTGATACTGGTTAACAGTCCACCTTGAACTTTTTTTTAAATAGAATTGCTACAGTTTTTTTAACAGGTGTTTATTTTCATTACCTTTTTAAATATATTTTTATGTGTACTTATTTTTTACTAAAAGGTTGGACTGAAAAATCCGTGTGTTTATTTGTTTGTTTGTTTGTTTGTTTGTTTGTTTGTTTGTTTAAATCAGTGCCTTCTGTCCGAATGCTGTATACTCAACAACAAGGTGATAACAACAACTCCACAACACAGATGTGACTGGTGCTACAGTGTGTATGCTGAACAAAAACCTTTATCAACAGTTCATTGTGTAAAAATCCAAAGAGCAAAAAATAGGCTTTTATAATAAAGACTAGTCAGTCAGTGAGCTCTTTCTTTCATTGTGATCGTGTATCAGTGCTTTCAGATAAGTTGCTTCAGGACATTGTTTTAATTAAATCTGGAGACAAAACCGGACGAAGAGCATACACAGCACCAAGCCTTTTGTGGTCTTTTTTTTTCTTTTTAAATGAAACACATAATTAGAGCTGAACAGCAATGGAACTTCCTTTCAGGAGATTAAAGCGTCGGCCAATCAGCAGGGATCATTTACATGCTATGCCACAAAACCACATGAAAGACATCAAACCTTAGACCTATGTGCTTCTTGAAGTAAAATGACTCATTCGAAGGGGCGCAAACAAAATGCATGCGCTGTAGGATAGAGTTGTCTGGGAGTTATCCTACTTTGCAAAAGATGTCTGAGTGCGTGTGTTTAGTCTCGCGTGAACAATAATCTGGGAAGAGGCTTGTTCTTACCGGAACAGTCTGTTGGGGTTCTGGAGGTGGGCTAACATTCAGCCAATGAAAATAAAGCCCAGTGAGTTAGAAGATGATTTGATGTCTCATATATTCCAGTCAGCATACAGTTCCTAAAAACATGCTGCAGACAAGTTGCTTGAACAGCACCTAAAACTACATTCTGGCAACTTTTTGACCACCTTTATTCAAAAGAGGCTGATTTGTACTGATATGCTGCATCCTCATTGCTGATATGTAGTTAAAAAAACACAAACACACACTTTTCCTTTTTTGGACTTTACTTTTTTTTGCCTTGCATACTGGCAACAAACCATGATGAGTTTTTCTTGGAGAGGAGTGCAAGGATGAAATGTTGTATTATTACCGCTCCAAATTTTAGCATCAAGTGCCAGAATAAAGGCAACAGCCATGCAGTTAATGGATTATAGATCAGCAGTACAATTGAATTATTATCTGAAAAAGAGCTGAAAAAAATGCTTTTGATTTTGGGAAACATCTGTGGCCAGAATTTCCGGAGTGAAAGAGTTAACATTAACCAGCTGGAGCATCAGGATATAAATCTAGTGCTTCTAAAGGAGGGAAGGAGCCCCCCTTCCACACACGCACACATGCACCCCTCCCTTCCCCCTCTGAGATCAGGAGTGTCGTCCTGTCCACGTGTCGGCGCCTGTGGGAAAGCACTGTTGTATACAACCAAATGGAGACGGCACATAACAGCCCACTTTAAACAAAGCAGTATCAAACCGAAGCCATGGTTTCGGTTTGATACTGAAAGTACCCACGGAGAGTCAGTTCAAGTTTTGGATGACTCACGGTGACGGTGGACGCTCACAGTTAAGGCCACAAAAGGAGTCTCCACATTTAAACCTTTAAATTTGACCACATTTACAGGCCCCTCGTTATTCACTGACCGCAGTTTAAAGATCTTGTGTTTTGTGAATGAGTTCATTGTGAGTTTATTTCATAAACATTACATCGATTGTGCAAACAATGAACCCATTTAATCACAGGTAGCGAGACTGGAAATTTACTGGTGTTGGTGCAACAAGGGCGAGGTTGTTGTTTTGGGTTGTTTTTTTTGTTTGCTACAAGGGGCGAAAAGAAAACCCAGACACATAGTACATATACAGTCAGACCATACCCTGGAGTGCCAACTGTGTGATATTTTTTCTGGCAAGTCGACCAAAGAGACGTTTCCTGTATGCCTGCATGCACTCTCCCACCCTTTTGCAAGCAACCAAGTTATAAAGAGTTACTCTGCCTCTCCTTGGAAGCATAGCACCCTGTTACAAACTGCAGCCGTGGACTGATGTCACAGAAAAACTTTATTGATCTAACAATGAGGCCAAAAATGGATAACAATGACATGACTATGTCTTATGGTTGTAATTAAATCACTGGTAAGAAAACCAAATCCAAGACTGTCTTGTTTTTTTGTTTAAAAACAAAACTTTATACTGCCAGACGTACAGTATTTAACAGGTTAGATGAACAGGAGGCTCAGTCTGGCTAAATTTAAAAGGAACAGCACACCGTTTGGAACTGTATCACCTCTCTTTGATTTTCATTTGGAGACATTTTCTTATTTTGAAAATTCCACACGTGCAGTGGAAGCAGTTTTGTTGCTTCCTGTCCACAAAAGCGGTGAGTAGAGCTGTTTCCTCTAATATGGGAGGAAACATATAATCATATGATGAGTGATTTTAAAAAATTGATTGAAATTCTGTCCCTGATGCCTTACATTGACATCTGGTCAGGATGATTATGGACAAGAGGAACCGAGAACATAAGAAGTGATCGAAATACCTTCTGTATAATTTTAAGACAGACTTGAAATAAACATGCATCCATCTTTTGAACATTTTGGGATTTATACATGCTCAGCATTATTCAAATGGAAATGTTCACATTTAAGAAACATTCACTTTAAAACCACATCCTTCTCTTTTTACTGAGCCTAGTCCTGATCTTCATCCCAGTAGATGATTTGGCAAAGCATTCTCACCAACCAGACCTGGTGGCCTATGACACTGTATTTTTTAGCAGTAAGAGCCAACTCCAAGACTGGAAGAGGTCCTCCGTGTTCCTAGACACCCAAATTCTTGGTGGGTAACTCCCATTGGAAGTGTTCTGTCCTACCCGTGTGTCCTATCAGTTTGTTTGGCTCTTTATTTCCTGTTGGCAGACATCGTGTCTCACTTGGGGAGGTTACGTGTACTCAGATGAAACATGAAAACACTGACAAAAGCACACAGCCGTGCCCTGTTAAGCACATTTTAATCGGCAAGTGCTGAGACGTACATTCCACCACTGCAGAGAGGGAAAGAGGGGCTGACAAACCAAATGGAGGCCAACTGAACAAGTGAATGAGCAGGGGGGGGGAGATGTGCAAAAACGTCTTTGAGTTCCCAGCAAGAATCTGAGATTGACATTTCCTGTCTGTGTAAGGCATGAATCAGCACAGTGTTCTGGGCATGGAAGGTTTGTTTGCCAGTGATGTTTCAGTTTCTGGTTTCCTATGGTAACTGGGATTTCTTATTCTTATATCTGTTACAGCATTTTTTTACCCAGACAATTTCTGAATGTTCGCAGTGTTCATGTGTTGTGCGAAGGGAATGTCAGCGAGTGGTGGGAAAGGATAATTGCTATTTATAGCCTTGAAAATACCACAGCTTCCCTCCTCAGTCTGCCAGTCCTTAGTCAAGATGTTGAGTGTGTTACAGAGTGAATGTGTCAGGAAAAAGGGGAGGGTGTGGTGAAGTTTTTTGCGTCACTGGGTGGATAAAATGGCAAATTTTCTGTCTGACATTTAATGATTCTTATTTCCAACTTACATTATTCACCCTTCATTCGTTCGTCATTAAAACTTAATGTCAAAGATGATTATTTTTCCTGTGCCCCAAAACTCTTTATGTGCTGTGTACACAGACGCACTCTGGGATGTAAAACAAACATTCCTTCCAAGCGTGGATCATGGAGTCCTTGTTAATAGCTCACATGGCTCTGAACTGTTTCCCAGCTCAAGTTTACCCAAGCACAGTCTTCACACAAAGAGATCCAAACACTTTTAGTTACATCACACTGCTGTTGTAAGGAAAAACAGCAAATAGCTCTTTCAACCCATATCCCCTCAATGTGTTTAAAACAAATGTGCCTGAGGACATGACACAAGAAAAAAATAAATATTTGTTTTAATTTTAAACTTTAGATTGTCACACATTGACTTGTTTCTGATAGATTCAACTGCACCACAAATCTCTACATGTCTAAAATCTATGTGTAACGCACAACTTTTCACACACTGTTACAAATTCTTGCTATGATCCAGGCATCCTCTGCAACTGCAAGCAAGGACTAATTTTACCCACAAGGAGGCACAATTGGGACAAAGCATTCAAATGAGTATTTCTCATAGCTGTCCCATCCACAGCCACTGAGAGTCATGAGAGGGTTGCAGTGGGACAATGGATTGTTTGACTGTTGTCAATGGCAAAGGGGGTCCAGCCCTGCAGTAGCAAGGTGTAATTAATGAAGTGGCGAGTCAGTGTATTACTCTCATTTGTCCTTTTCAAGACTATTAAGAGACATTAAGAGAAATATTACAGATATGTACTATTTCTTGTTCATCAGTTGAACTACTTATTCTTCTACAAAAGATCCGTTTTCTTGAGTTCTCTTTACACTGAAGGTTTTTGATGATATCCATGTGGTTTTCATTGACTCATCAGAGGCTTGTTCCAGTAAATCAGCTTTCAGACACTGTTCACATGCACAAAAAATGCTGTTCCTCAGTTTGCCCACTGAATACTTAGTAGTATTGCAGTATTGTAAAAGATAACATCAGAACACACAAGTCCATATTTAGCAAAGAGGACCATTCTTGGGGCTGACTAGCTTCACTGGAAATTTCTAAGAAGTAATGCAAAGGCCATTTTGGATTAGTTTAGATCTAGAGCATGACCACAAGATTAAAAGTGACAAGACAACCAAAATACCAACATATGTTTATCACTCATAAAGACTTTGCTTTAAAAAATGTAGCAAAATATCTGTCAAAAGTAGGATGTAACAGTGGATGAAGGGGAAAGGTCCCATTTACTGATTCAAGTCTAACAATTCTAGTTGTAACATATGGTTGTAATGAAATGAAGAGGAGAAACATTGATGCAGCAATGTGTTAAATAAAACTTGAAAGAACCAGTGACTGCTGAGTGTCACTGATTTCTCAACTTGGCTCAACATCCAACTCTTGGCACCCAAGACTCCAGACATGATAAGGAACTCTTTGAAACACCGTCACAAATGGCTGGTTATCAGGATTTGCACAAAAGCGGAGTATACGACTATAAATATACTGTGTTTCGTCAGGTTTGCAGTGAAACATTTGATATTAAATCTGAAGCTGGACAAAAGTGAAGTTTCTTCACTGGACGTTTAGGCTTGCCAGATAAGTCAGACATTACTTAGATTCTGATTTTATTTGTTATTCATGAGATTTTATTCAGTATGTCACACAACCCGTCTCTCATATCAGCTCCTTTTTGTTGTTTTATTTTGCTCTTTTCTTACAAACGCGGTTACTTAACCTTTTAGTTCTTAAGAATCTCTCTATAAATACACAACTGCTACATTTCAGTGTCACGGGGGTGATCCTGGTCATTTCCCCATTAAAGGGAACTGTTAAGCTTTTCTTTATGGTGGCTGTGGCTACAATGTAGCTTGCCATCACCAGTGTGTGAATGGGTGGATGACTGGATGTGTGAAGCGCTTTGGGGTCCTTAGGGACTAGTAAAGCACTATATAAATACAGGCCATTTACCATTTCTTTATTTCCTATCATGAAAAATTATACCAATTACTGAAGTGGGTGTTCATATTACAGATGAACAAATAATAAAGTCATCATATATACAAATAATCTCTGTAATCTCTGCTGGAAAATAAGAGGGGCTGTTACTAATTTGGTTGCCAGGCACTCAGAAGCATAGCATCTCTATCCAACTGCTGTTCAAACTTTCTGTTTGTGAAATGCAACCAATGAGAAGACAGCTCAACAAATTATGCAATACTTCTAATAGAGTAAATATGAAACGGGTATTGATAGCAATAGATTTTAAATGTATAGCCATTTCAGTAAGCAGTAGCAACAGTTAAATGTTTTATAGGCAAAGCACAAACAGGTAAAATAGAGATGCAACCAGATTATTGCAAATGCAAATGTCCATTAGAGAATTAACTTCTTTGCCTTTCTTACATGCTGCTTTCTTACACTATACCCATAAAATATAATATAAATATATTCATATTTCAAATATAAAATATGTTTTGTAAAGTATTAACTAATCGCCAGATAGATAGATAGATAGATAGATAGATAGATAGATAGATAGATAGATAGATAGATAGATAGATAGATAGATAGATAGATACTATTGAAAAGACAAACAGCCTAAAGAAAATCAATAGAGTACAATGTACAACATGAAGGTCGGAGATTCTCCACCGTTCACTCCCACCTCGCCCATTGGTTGATAAACATCATTCTGCTGAGCCTCATTGGTTCTGAAAACCAGGAAGTGGGGGAGTAGCCAATCCAAGGGATAAAACGGTTTGACAGCAGCAAGTGGAGTCGTCTATGTCTCTGGAGTTGGGGGGTATAGATTCGGCATCCTCAGCATCCTTCAAAAAAATACTTAAACTAACTAGTTTTCATTGACTGAAGCAATCGGCTGAGACATATCTGTATCACTCATGGCAGCCTACAAATTAGTGCTGATTCGTCACGGAGAGAGCAACTGGAACCAGGAGAATCGCTTCTGTGGGTGGTTTGATGCAGATCTGAGCGAAACAGGTGAAAAGGAGGCGAAGAGGGGAGGACAGGCCCTAAAAGGTGAGGACGAACCGATGTGAAGTCTTCCTTCATTCCGTATGGTATCGCGCTCTCGGCAACTAGCAATTGCATAACCGCATACTCTGAGCGCATCGGGTCATATACCGCCCCCTGACCGTGTGCAGACGTGCTGAGGCGATGCTTTTATGTGGCTGCATTGCAACAGAAATAAAGGCCTGCAGAGCAGAGAGGGGAAAAAAACCTTCAAAGTAATGTATTTAGTTAAATGTTCATGCAGCTGGCTCTTTCACCCAGCTTCAATCAGAAGACCTAATTTTTTACGGCTCAATAATAGCTAGATTTCTGAGCCCCAACCAAAATAGTCAAGTCATTTTTCAGTGCAGTCATACCAAACAGCGGTTATTGTGTTATAATTAGATGCTTTTCATTGTTATATGCACCATACCTTCTATTATAAGGTTGAGGTTTTTGACTGCAGAGGCATATTGGAGACATCATCTTGAGCTCTGAGCAATCCTAAATTTAATTTCTGCAAGGCCTGAGATACAGGCTTGTCTCTCTCTATACCATCATTGGCATTATTCCAGGTGTTATTCATAAACAGCAGAGTGAAGAAATGTAATAACTACACAACTATGCAAGAAATATATATTTTACCAGACAAAAAAACCCTGCAGTGTCTCACACTCTATGAATCTCACAGATGCTAGCTTTGAGTTTGACATTTGCTACACCTCCGTGCTGAAGCGAGCCATCAGGACACTGTGGCTGGTTTTGGACAGCATTGACCAGATGTGGGTGCCTGTTCATCGGACATGGCGGCTCAACGAGCGTCACTACGGAGGCCTGACGGGGCTAAATAAGGCAGAGACTGCTGCCAAGCACGGAGAGGCTCAGGTGAAGGTCTGGAGGCGCTCATTTGATATCCCACCTCCTCCCATGGGTCCAGACCACGACTACTATACTATCATCAGCAAGGTAAGATATCATATTGGCAGTGCATGAACACAATCAATGAACTTTGCTGACGTCCGAGAGAAACAATGGTTTTGTACATATTGACTTTCTTAATCAAGTATCTCCAAACAAACGTAACAAAAATGAGCCACGACTTGAACATATCTCTGAATCCAGGCCTAACCAGCTTTATGAGAGAAATCAGCAGAAATGGCACGAGTGTTTAGAGAGAAAATAGTGGATTTAACATCATGTGTCTCAATCTTTTTATCTCCAGCATACCGGCTGGCAAGTTTGGCTATGCTACACCCAACACAGCGGAAATGGCGTTCATACGAATGAAAAAAGTGGCACAAAAAGAGCCCAGTATGACGTGAGGGTTAAATACCACAACAGTGCATAAATCAAGCATGGCCACCACAGAGACGTAGTAGGTTACTATTTGCCAGTAGGAGCCTTAATGCTATTGCCTAATACTAAGTTCAGTGTGAGTTAATGTATGACTGAAAGAGTTCTTCTGCATTCAGGTTCAAAGTTCAAGTCAAGGTAGAAACAAATTTCTCATGTCTTCCTTTCTATTTTTGAAATGTGTAACGTCGGGTTGCGTTTAGTGGTTGAGAGGAGGCGGCAAAACACCTAGCAGGGTAGCCAAAAGAATACACACTCACGCTGGCGTTGGGGATTCCACAGTGTGTTCTTTAATATACCTTCTCTTCATCAACCATATAAGCCCGGTTGAACGGCTGCAGCTTAACAAACATAGTGCACAGTGTTCGTACAACCCATAACGTTGCAAACAAAGGTGTCTGGAGAGGTAAAACATAAAATCCGTCCCTCCTCATGTACTAGCGTGCAAGCACATGTCCACACCATCACAGAGAGAGAGAGCAGAGAGACCAGTGGCACACACTGATGACACCATCAACCCTCGACTTGGGTGTCTCAAAGGGACACCACACCATAGTGGCTGTTACAAATGTAATATAAAAAAAAAAACGTGGGTTTTTTCGGTGGGGGGTAAAATAAAGCTTAAGATGCTATCTCAGTTTTTTGTTCTGTTATTTAGTTTGTACAATGAAGTTGTTATGTTTGCAGGATCGTCGTTATGCAGACCTGACTGACGACCAGCTTCCTTCCTGTGAGAGCCTTAAGGACACCATTGCACGGGCGCTGCCCTTCTGGAACGAGGAGATCGCCCCTCAGATCAAGCAGGGAAAGCGGGTGCTGATCGCCGCCCATGGTAACAGTCTGAGAGGGATCGTCAAGCACTTGGAGGGTGAGTAACACTAAAGCTTCACTTAGACTTCTGCGAGAAATCTACATTCTCTGGTTACATCCTAACTGGTGATGTAACCAGAAACTCCTTTTATCCCTACACCACAACCTTTCAAGCAATTCACGTCGTAGTATGCTTGCAGTTACATTGTAGTTACATTTCTCAGGAGGTCATGTAGAAGGTTGCAGCGCAGTGTTAAAATGGGGTTCTGGTTATAGTGTAAGTTACGGCGGAAATCTGATGCAAAAGTATGAGTCACATGGAAATGTTTTAAAATTCAGAATTTGACTTGGTAGGTTCACAAATATATATTCATGCTTTAATGTTCAAAAAACACATTATTTTCTCATACTGTTCACTGCTTAATCACCTCTACTTTATATGTTATGTTTATGTATTTGCTTGAAACTAGCGACTGAGCCCAGAAACACATCAAGAAAGTGTTTACTGAAACATAAGTAAACATAAGTCTTTTTTGTAAGCATAGGGGCACCCCCCCCCCCCCCCCCCCCCCCCCCCCCCCCCTCATCCTTCAGAAGAATGCACGTTTAACCCTTTATTGACCAAGATTCATACAAAATGTTTCTTAGGAACAGTTGAATTCTCTATCTAGCCCAACTGCTTGAGAGGAAAGGTGATGTGAAGTTCACATGGTAAACTCCAGGTGGAGCTGTTTCTTCTTTTTTGTTTGTTTGTGCTCAGACAGCATAGCCTTGTGAATCCATTATGATACCATAAATATCCCCGTAAAGCTTGTCTTTTCTTCTTTCCACAATCATTTGAATTTTGTCTTTAGCATAAACAGTTATGCAGTTACAGTCATTTTAAAGTTAAGGTACTTCTGCATTAGCTTTACATTTTCAGCACAGACGCCATCCCTGTTATTTAGACTGTCTCTGCACTTCATTTTAGCTCCTTTCCTCCCCATGTACCTTTGATAATGAGTGTTGACACTTCACTATATATCAGTTAAGATGTGCTTTGACAATCTTTACAATAGGTTAGGGTTTTTTCCAGCCCTGGTAGGCCATATCGGTAGAGAGCACCCTCACGAACCTATTCTATTTTGTTCTGTAGGATGGCTTTAAATATGAAAGAAAAGAAAAGCAAATTAAGGGTCCCCCCTAGGCATCAAGGGTGAAGAAGTTAAGGCCCCCCTTCCAAACAAAAGGGTGTTCCACTTGGCTAGTTGGTTATTATAAGCTCCTAAGGACCGAAAGATAAAATAAACAGACATTAATGAGGGAATATAGCTATAGCTAAAAGCCTAGGCTAGAGGAAAAAAACAAAACAAAACAGGATATGGTTATACAGAGAACTGGGGAGTACCCTGTAGTCAATCACTCTGTCAGCAATTGCAGTAATTCTGTACAAAATGACATTTTGTCTGTTCTTTTTGTAGGAATGTCAGATGAAGACATCATGGAGCTGAACCTGCCAACAGGGATCCCTATCCTTTATGAGCTCGACAAAAACCTGAAGCCAGTGAAGCCAATGCAATTCCTTGGAGACGAGGAGACTGTACGCAAAGCCATGGAGGCCGTTGCTGCTCAGGGAAAGGCCAAGAAGTGAAAAACACCATGAAAGCTCCCTTTGTGTTCGATGGAACAGGTTGTCCCTAACAGCTGGCTTTAGATTAGTGTTTCCTCTAAATTCTGATTTATTTTTAGTTGTAATATGTGATGAATATACTGTAGTTTGCTGTCTGTTTGTACAGTACAGGGGAGCAGTAGACAGTAAATGACTGATAAACATTAGAGCCATGGAGCGCATGACTTTCAAGAGATTGTAAATATTTTTGCCTAATTATTACATTATAATCTTATATTCTAACCTTTACAGTGCAAGTATTGAAAGAGAATTAGCAATGCCGTCAAAAAAGACAATAACTAGAATATGTAATTTATGTCCTTTTTCACTAATGACAGAATTATAACACTTTGTTTTTGTTGTTACATCAAACAGGTCTTTGGTTGTGACATCGTTAAGCAAATGGCTGTGATATCTGAATGCCTTTAAATAGTAAAAAAGCAGAGGAAAGACTAAAATCCACGTATCCATTTTATGCTGCAGGCAATTCCAAGGTTAGCAATACTATTTACATGAAGAGATGAGGTCTCGGTTTGCCTCACATACAATACTGCTACTTTATTTTGGTGAGAGACTAGCAGCGGTTAAGAAATTATACCTGTTTAGATGGCATTGTTATTTCTCTGGGTGACCTAGGATACTGGGATATTGTGGGGTATTATAAATTAATTTAAAATATAGATTTTTTACATAAATAGTACCACCAAAGTGTACAGAAGTTATTTTCTAAGTCATTAATTTCATGCTTTTCACTAATAACAGGATGTAATGTTACAATCTCTTGAGAGCAGGATGGGATGATAAGGAAAGGCTAACAGTCCTTTTCTCTTATTTTGCTTGTCTATGATTGAAATATATGCTGTCTCCTATGTTGTTGCTGTCTGTGTTATTTGTTGACATTTTGAATGGTGCTATGCTGTGTGTTTTGCACCGTACATGTCATCAATCCACTGTTTAGACAATGATATTGTGACAAATGAATCATAGGAATAAAGATAAAAGGTCTACATTTATCATTGCACTTGTTAATGTGTTTCTTTCTCCTCATCCTATTCCATCAGCTGACCTTGCAGCTGATTTTAGACCAGCTAAAAATGTGTGAAGTGGTACAAGCAGTTATTAGTTTTTGGGGGGAATTACTTTTTCACACAGTGACAGGTAGGTCTGGGTGGCTTTTTCCCCTTAATAATTGAATTTAGATCTGCATTTTGTATTTACTTGGGTTATCTTTGTCTAATATTAAAATGTGTTTAATTATGTGTTTGGTATGTAAATGTAACAAATATCCAAAAGTAAAATGAATGAAGCATGAAATCTTGGTGGTGGTCAAACCACAGTTTTGACTAAATTCATGAAGGAGAGGGTATTTTTTTTGTCCCAGGGGCATATTGTATTTGCAAGACATTTTCCAGAATTAACCATTTCTCATGACGACCTCGAAAAAAATGAAAAATTACAATGTGGGTTCTAATAGATGGATTCAGCTCTATTTCTGGAGAAACTGATCAGGAAGGCTGGCTCTGTGGTCGGCATGAAGCTGGACACTCTGGTGACAGTGGCAGAGAAAAGGACATTAAAGAAACTGCTGGACATTATGAACAATGCTGGGCATCCTCTGCACACGGCCATTAACAACCAGAAGAGTCTGTTCAGTGACAGGTTGCTTCTCCCCAAGACAAGAACTAACAGACTTAAAAACTCCTTTGTCCCACACGCCATCAGACTGTTTAACTCCTCTCTGGAGGGGAGAGGGAGGGGAAACAGGAGGACAAAGGAGGGGGGAACGACTAAGCTGTAGTGCCTCTTCACCTCACTGTACAATACCTTGTGCAATACTTTTTGTAAATAGTCAACAGTGCAATAGACTCAATACTTGAAATGTGCAATTCACTTGTATTTTTATTTTTTATTCCTATTTATTCTATTTATCCCCTTTGTATATTTTATTTATATTTGTCTCTGTATTTATGTGTGTGTGTATATATATATATATATATATATATATATATATATATATATATACACACAGTGGGGCAAAAAAGTATTTAGTCAGCCACCGATTGTGCAAGTTCCCCCACCTAAAATGATGACAGAGGTCAGTAATTTGCACCAGAGGTACACTTCAACTGTGAGAGACAGAATGTGAAAAAAAAAAATCCATGAATTCACATGGTAGGATTTGTAAAGAATTTATTCGTAAATCAGGGTGGAAAATAAGTATTTGGTCAATAACAAAAATACAACTCAATACTTTGTAACATAACCTTTGTTGGCAATAACAGAGGTCAAACGTTTACTATAGGTCTTTACCAGGTTTGCACACACAGTAGCTGGTATTTTGGCCCATTCCTCCATGCAGATCTTCTCGAGAGCAGTGATGTTTTGGGGCTGTCGCCGAGCAACACGGACTTTCAACTCCCGCCACAGATTTTCTATGGGGTTGAGGTCTGGAGACTGGCTAGGCCACTCCAGGACTTTCAAATGCTTCTTACGGAGCCACTCCTTTGTTGCCCAGGCGGTGTGTTTTGGATCATTGTCATGTTGGAAGACCCAGCCTCGTTTCATCTTCAAAGTTCTCACTGATGGAAGGAGGTTTTGGCTCAAAATCTCACGATACATGGCCCCATTCATTCTGCTCTTAACGCGGATCAGTCGTCCTGTCCCCTTGGCAGAAAAACAGCCCCATAGCATGATGTTTCCACCCCCATGCTTCACAGTAGGTGTGGTGTTCTTGGGATGCAACTCAGTATTCTTGTTCCTCCAAACACGACGAGTTGAGTTTATACCAAAAAGTTCTACTTTGGTTTCATCTGACCACATGACATTCTCCCAATCCTCTGCTGTATCATCCATGTGCTCTCTGGCAAACTTCAGACGGGCCTGGACATGCACTGGCTTCAGCAGCGGAACACGTCTGGCACTGCGGGATTTGATTCCCTGCCGTTGTAGTGTGTTATTGATGGTGACCTTTGTTACTTTGGTCCCAGCTCTCTGCAGGTCATTCACCAGGTCCCCCCGTGTGGTTCTGGGATCTTTGCTCACCGTTCTCATGATCATTTTGACCCCACGGGATGAGATCTTGCGTGGAGCCCCAGATCGAGGGAGATTATCAGTGGTCTTGTATGTCTTCCATTTTCTGATGATTGCTCCCACAGTTGATTTTTTCACACCAAGCTGCTTGCCTATTGTAGATTCACTCTTCCCAGTCTGGTGCAGGTCTACAATACTTTTCCTGGTGTCCTTCGAAAGCTCTTTGGTCCTGGCCATGGCGGAGTTTGGAGTCTGACTGTTTGAGGCTGTGGACAGGTGTCTTTTATACAGATGATGAATTCAAACAGGTGCCATTCATACAGGTAACGAGTGGGGGACAGAAAAGCGTCTTACAGAAGACGTTACAGGTCTGTGAGAGCCAGAGATTTTCCTTGTTTGAGGTGACCAAATACTTATTTTCCACCCTAATTTACGAATAAATTCTTTACAAATCCTACCATGTGAATTCATGGATTTTTTTTTCACATTCTGTCTCTCACAGTTGAAGTGTACCTCTGGTGCAAATTACTGACCTCTGTCATCATTTTAAGTGGGGGAACTTGCACAATCGGTGGCTGACTAAATACTTTTTTGCCCCACTGTGTGTATATATATATATATATATATATATATATATATACCCAGCACGCAGGGGCGTGCTGGGTGTTTTTTTTTTTTTATATATATATATATAACAATTCTGTAACTGTAACTTCGGTCGTTGCTGTGCTTTTTTTTTGGAAGTCGAATTTCCCAGAGGAACCCACCCGAGGGATTAATAAAGTTCTATCTTATCTTATCTTATTTCGGAAGCACTGGAAAAAGACTTGGGGAAATAGTTTGAACATCTACAGAAAGAATTCCTTTAAAGTGAAATACTTTTGAACTCCAAGTTCCATGATGCAGTTCGTGTCGTCTAAGCGGTTGCAAGCGGGAGAGGATGTTTGTGGCACCGGGAATCACCAGTAACTTGTTATTGCCGCCGTATGTAGTTGCAAACAGACTTCCCAGTCCTCAAAATGAGGAAAGCAACAGAAAACTAAGGAGACACTCGGTATGAATAACTGCTAACTGGTCATTTGCACGCGCGTTAGCCAGCTAGCTAAACATTACTTCCTCAAACGACATGCTAGTATTTATTATGCATTTTATTATTCGCTAGCTAGCTACAGAAAGACGTTTATGTAGGTTCTAAAATAAAACGTTCATAGATGGCTTTGTTTCTTCTTAAAGCGAGTCCAACACGACGCAAGGAACTGATGCTAATGAATAACGCTGTCATATTTAGCTTTCTTTTTCTCTAGCTCCTAGCATATTGACAGGTAATAATATTTAACGGCTAGCCAGTTTGTTGACGTCTGTTTGGGACTGAGGTTCTCAAGCGACACTGCTAGGTTATGTTAATTTCAGGCGATAAGACATTTTTATGTCAAAACAACATCACGACATGTCAAAGCGTGAAACTATTTGATCTCATGTTGTCACCTCAAATAGCATGCCGTGATTGGTAGCCATTAGCCAAACAGAAATTCTCTAGCAAGTGTCTCCCTCGTTTTGTCTGTGGAAGGTTAACTCGTGCTTTGTTGGACGTCTTCTTTTTCTCATTTTTTTGTGTGTGGGGAGAAAAATAAAACAAAAACTGAAGTTGCGTCA
Source organism: Copadichromis virginalis (assembly GCF_057382275.1). Lineage (NCBI taxonomy): Eukaryota > Metazoa > Chordata > Actinopteri > Cichliformes > Cichlidae > Copadichromis > Copadichromis virginalis. The sequence goes on along the minus strand of NC_140630.1, from coordinate 17,971,336 downwards.
TTGTCGTCGGCTTGGTGACCGGGCTAACTTCAAACGTTAATAGAAACATGTTGAGTTCCCATTTCTCTGTCTTTTTTGCAGCCCACTTGGAGCTTGCTTCTCACCGAGAAGTAAAGGTGAGTCGAAGTGACAGGTCGAGTGTTAATTTTCATTAAAAATTTTTACTTTTACCTGCTCCTTGAGACTTTGCCTCTCATGTGTATGCTTTTACTTACTGTGCAATAAAGCACTCGACTGTAATGTTTATGATGTAAGTTTTTGTTTGTTTGTTTTATTATATAGTCTCACTTATTGTGCAGTTTCATGCTGTGGGACTGTCAATGAGCAGTTAAATCAACAACTGAGCCAACCAAAGAGTCAGAATTGAGAAAAATAAGTTTGTCAGAGGGAGATCTTTTTGGCACTCTTGTAAAAGCTTAACACAAGAGGGTAAGCTAGTCATTACTTTTCTCTTAAAACAAATTCAGACCTGTAATTAAAAAAAAAAACCAAAAAACAGATGGATAATCCTTAGTAAGTACAGTAAATGGGTAAGGTGTAATGTAACAGGTTCTTCAAAAGACCATAATGCATGCATCATATTTCCTTTTTACCTTAGTAAAGGACCTTGTTGTTGAGCAGCGCTCCCTATCCAACACATCTTTTCACCAGGAGACTCCAATGAAGCCTTCTCGGGTCCCTAACCGGCTTTCTAATCCACCACAGAGGAGAATGTTGCCAATTCAGGCACCTGAGGTGTGCTACAGGGACAGAATTGGTCCACACTGGCAAAATCATCATCCCCCAGGACTAATCCATTCATCAGGATTTAATTCAAGCAATTCACTTAATCTTGGTTCCCCCGTGGAAAGACCTTATTTTATGCCAAAGGAAAGGTTGGGTCCTCCAGAACACTTTGGTCAACCTCCAGGGCTTGTGCCAAACAATCCAGGTACCATTAGGATGTCATTAAATCCCCCAATACCAGGAGGCCATCAGCCAGGATCTTTTGACACATTTTTGCTTCCAGTGGCTATCAACCAATCGCCATCTTCCCACATAGGCCGAGATCAAGCGACTGAATTCAAGGCTTCTTCATCCAGCTCAGAAAGTAAAACTGTAACAACACAAAGACAAGAATCAGATAAGGTATTGTTTCATCTTTTTTCATACGGTTTTAGGAGAAACTCAGATTTTGTTCTGGTTGAGTGTTTTTATGATAAATATGATTAGTTATGCTGAGTTGATGTGGTTCTTAACGTTTTGTTAGGCTCAGTCCAGTGATGTGGAATATTCTATACCTACGGTCCAGCTGCACAGACCATCTGTGAGTGTTACAACCCCATCATTCAACTACAGAGCACCCAATGAAGTTCACCCACAGTCCCCTTCATACTCAAAAGGCTGGTATCCTAATATCAGCCATTGGCCCTCGCAGGGCTACCATCTCCATCCAAAACCCCACTCATCCGACAGTAGTCGTTTACCCATCATGCATATCTCTGTAGCCTCTTCCCAGGTAAAGTTTTTATATATTTAATAACACAAAGTTTATTTCGAGTTTTGAAATCATGATGAATGCTTTCTACCTTTCCAGTCTTATGCCAGGCTGGTCAGGCTAAGAGCTTTTCATTACTTGGTTGGATTGAGGATAGAAGATGACATAGCCAGCCTCGGCAACATGATTTTTTTTTTTTTTTTTTAAATCAATGATTTAGCATTATAAACAGACTTAATTGCCCTTTTTTCATCTTACTATTTAGCAATTTCTAAATTTAAAATGGTTTTTAAGGAAGACAGTAGGAAGACATGTCTTATTAACATGTTACTGTATGTTATTTAACACAGAAGTAAGGCAATTTAAGAGCACCTGTTGACTTACAAACAGGGAGAATTTGTTGCTACCTTTTGAGTTTGCAACACCACCATAATATCTATTTTTTTAAACCTGAATCAGATATTAAAATATTTGTGAACAAAATCAATACTGAGACTAACTATGATTAAAATTTATGAAACTGGCAATAGTTGGAAGGTATTTAGCTGTTTTCACACATGAACTGTGGACATTGTCAAGAGATTAGATTTTTTTGATATGGGCTGGTGTAACCCAATCTCACATGTAGCACACAACAGGAGATTGTCTGCATCTCTTTGGTTCTTATTACTGTAAATATTATATATTTATATTACGTATATAAATATTACATTTGGTTTAGGCGAGGGGTGGCAGAGCATGGAAAGAAAACTGAGCACTCAGTTTCCATAAGACAAACTGGCTATTATTATAATTTTATAATTGACTTTATAAAATGGAGCTGGCAGGTTAAAGACAGTTGTTTTTTTTCCTGATTCAGCTGGTTTGATTATTTGTTTCTTTCTCATACAAGTTAATTGGGTATTGTCTAGAAAAGTTTAGCACCAGAGGGCATGCAGAAAACAGCTTTAAATAAGTTAAAGTGCATTTACTAGCTATTTATTAAGTCTGTTTATTTAAAGAAATAATTTCTGAACTGGTTGTCACTTGTTTTGTTTTTTATAAGATAAATTGCATAGCCACAATGTTATTGCTGTTCAAATATCACTTAAGTAGGTCACTAACTTTTTTTGTCTTTTTTTTTGCAGAGCCAGCAACAGGAGCAAACACCTTCAAGTGAAAAGTTAATTTCAGGTAATATTGTAATTTAAAGTAAATTCTAAACTTTCAGATAGGTTATGTTTGGCAGTATTGCTTGTTAAGTCCTGTAGCTTCAATACACTGAAAATATCACTGACCTGCAGGTAATGTGGGGGGGTATGAAAAGGGGGAAAAAAACAAAGCAAAATGCTTGGACACTGCTAGCACAGGGCGCCCACACAAACGCAAAACAGAAGATGAAGCATAGCTGAATATGTTTCCAAACCAACTTCATTCTAAGCCAAAGACTAGAAAATATGGTGAAGCATATCTTCCCTTTGGTTTCACCTGCACAAGTGCCGAGGTAGGTCTCCCCTGCAGAATTGGTTTTCCAATTGTGGGGAGCACGCGCTGGGCTGTTCAAATTACGGACAAACAGTATCCCACATTCTTGATTTTTGGTTCACAAACACTTCTGATAATAACTAACTACTCCTGACATTTTGGAGATGTTAGCTCTTTATACAGTAAAGTTACAGTGGGATACAAATAATATCAGGCTGATCCTGCCACGATTTGTTCCCTGGGTTCAAATCTCGGACAAACAGTATCTCACAGTTGTTTATGTTTTTGAACTCATTTTGCACAGAGGCATTTTTTGAAAAATGTATTGATAGCAATGTTGAACATTATTACACAGAAAAAAAACAACTACACGTAAAATAATTACATCGCGACGCCTCTGCCTTTGTAAATGGAGGGACAGTAACTGCGTGTGTGTATGTAAGCGTTTAAAAACTGAAGATAGTCAGATTAACAGTATTTTGTCTCTATCTGTCATTCTGCAATTCATCTCATGTAAACAACGTGGCGCACAGCGTGACGTGAAAAAAGGCACATACCTTTGACGTTGCATGACGAACTCTGTATTCCTCGTCCACACGTAAATACAAAAAAGGAGTTTTAAAAAAATCTCAGTTTTCAGTGATTCGAAACACCGTTTACGTGTGGACGAAACGGGTGCGTTTTCAAAAATACCCGTGTAGGTGTGAACGTAGCATAAAAGAGTTAGTAGTTTATTTTATTACTACCTGTAATTTTTTGCAGATTGCTTGCATTTGCTTAATTGTTTACTAAATGTTTGAGGTGTGAAATAAACCACAATGGAGCAAAATATGGGTGTGTGTGGTTGGAGGATGTGTTTGTGGGGGGGGTCCGAACATTTTTCTTGTAAAACAAAGGGGAGCCTAGCAAAAAAAGTTTCCGAACCACTGTCTTAAGTGATGAAAACAAATTGTACTAGGCTGACTGTATGGTTGGCATGCTGCAACAACGTTATTATTATTATCATTTGTACAACCCATAAAGTATTATCCCCGTCCTCTAAAATGTACACTTGGCATAAAGCAGTTAGGCAGGTAATTTTCACCTGGCATTCACCAAATCCAAACTTGTCTAATGGGTCAACTGGTCAACGGCCAGATAGAGAAATGTTATTTGTTATTCCAAAGAACATATTTCCACTGTTTCACGGTCCAGTGGTGCATGCTTTACATCACTCTGATTATTGGCAGTTTGCTTGATGACATAATGCTTTCATGTCATTAAAACCTATGCCATACTATCACACTCCAAACACACAGTACTTGTCCTGATGTTCATGTCAGATGAGGTTTTTAAAACTGTGAAGTTACTGAGAGTTGGCAACTTTAATGCACTATGTGCCTCAGCACCCACTCTCTAACTTTATGTGGTCTGTCACTTTGTGGTTGAGTTGCTCTGGTTTGTAAACGCCTACACTTTGCAATAGTCCTACTTACAGTTGATCATACAATATCTAGGAGGGAAGAAATATCCCCACCTGACTTGTTGCAGTGGTGGCATCCCATTACAACAGATGCTTGAATTCAGTGAGGTCTTTAGGTTGACTCATTCCTTCGCAAATGTTTGTCAAGGTAGACTGCATGGCTTGGTGCTTAAGTTTTTACACCTGTGGCAGGGATTGAAAACCTGAATTCAAAGTTTAAGAAGTATGGCTTTTAAAAAATCCCCTAATCCTGATCTGTTGTCACTATAATTTGTGCTTCAGATGTCCCTTTAGGAATTTCTTCATGCTTAAAACAAAAAATATCACCTACTCTTCTTTATTTTCATGTGACATATAGAGCTGCAGTAGATATTTTCATGATTGATTTGTTGGTTGATTTAAATGTTTAAAAAAAAAAGAAAGACTTTTTCATCTGAGCTGTAAAATATAATACCTGGGTGGGGGGGTGTCCATTGCATATGTGGTTTTGTCTGATTGCTATTTGTGACTCTAAAAAAAATAGTAAATTTGAAAGCCTGGAATCATAAAATGTATAACCTTATCCTTTAAAAGAAATGATGAGTTTATTATCCGAATAGCTGCCAGTAAATTTCTGCAGTTGCAGACTATCATTCTTTTGTGAACAGATTGAGGTACATTTATCTGATGTGGATAGTAAAACCCTTTTTAAGACAAAGTTAAAACTATCAAATTCTGGTCATTTTGTAGACATTAATGAACCCTCAATATTGTTCAAAAGAAAATATCATCTTTTTTTTTCCTTTCTCCAGCAGTGGACTTGAACTTCTCATCACACAAGAGGCGCAGCGAGTATGAATATGGTTCAGAGAATGCCAAGAAACCATGTACTCAAGGGGCAAACTCAAACAAAACGGAGACAACAAAACCCACTGTTCCCACTGCACTTGCGCCTCAGCCGTCAGTGATGCATTCTTCAGAGTCAGCAAACCAACACAAAACCACAGATGGCTATCTACTTACAGAACAGGCACGTGGACAGTCAGCATGCTCAGAGCTGTCATCTACTGTTGGATCTTCTCAGTCATGCTGCAAGTCATCATTGCATAAAGAATGTACAGAGAAAATAACATCAACAGGTGCAAAGGAATCATTTATAAATTATTCTCAGAGTCATGTACCACAGTTAAAGGAAATGAGATCACATGTAAAGCCAAATGAGGGAAGTGTGAAAAAGACAAGCGAGCAAAAAAATAAAAGGGATAAATCAAGCACTTTGTTCAACTCTGATGTTCCTCAGAAGGACACTACTAGCTCTTCACCTGCTGAGTTAGGCAGTCACCACTCTGGTTTTTCTTCCAGTAGTAGCTCTGTCAAGACCCCGAAAAGAAGTAATCCCAGAGGAGAAAACAGAAAACTCAGCAGTAGCCCTCACAAATCAACCTCGAAACCAAATTCGAGCTCTTTGACTGGTCGGACAGGAGAGCGGAATAAAGCTTCTCGTTCACGAAGACCTGTAGCTTCTTATGACGCCAATGATCTTTTCACTCCTGATCCTGTGACTTACATTGTTAGCTCCTCAAATAAGACTGTAAAACCCAAGATAGATGGGGAAACAAGCAAAACAACAGAGAAAGGTTCATCCAGCATCGCAGGAAGCTCCAGCAACTCAATTACTGAGTCCTCTTGTGAGAAACATCAAAACTGCAAAATAACCGGTCCTCTTCTTGAAGCATCGTCCACTTTACCTAATCCACTAGGCAGTTTTCCAACTGTAACGTTAACACGGGTAAAACTGGAAAACTTAATACCACCTCCTCGAGATAAGGACACCAAAAACAGCCCCATCCCTTCTTCACACAGGCAGCTTAAGGGTGACCAAAATCCATCTCTCCTCTGCAAAAAAGTGAGTACAGGTGCTGTAGAGACTGACAGTGCTGCTGCTGAACAGACTTCTACCTCCAGTTATTGTCAGTCTCTACCACTGAAGGGGCAGGAAAGTAAAGGTGATAACAAGCAGATAAATGAAGAGGATCCCATAGATGTGGAGCTGGACTTGGGGCTGAGTTTTGCAGTAGATGTGGATCTAACCCAAAGCTCCCATAGCAGTGATGATGAGCAGCTACTTTCCTTGGAAGAGATGATGGAGCGTGCTACTAAACCTCCAGATACACCTGAGAAGGGAACATTCTCAGATCCTAGTCCACCTAGACGTCTGAGCTCTCAGTCAAAAAATGTAAGTAAAATGTCTTGGTCTTTGTTGTACGCAAAGTTGTTACTGTATAAAAATAAGCTTGCTGAGCTAAAGGACAGTAAAACTTTATTTGGATGTTAACTATCACATGTTGTTTTCCACAGCAACCATTTCAATCCACAACAAAGTCAGGCAATTACAAGAACAATCTTGACCAAATACTGAAGGAAATAAATAACAATAAAAAGTGAGTTGTTCATAAAGTTTCACTGCCGTTTCATTTCAAGAGCTACAGCATCTTCACGAAACTCTCTGCATTATTCACTAGATCAAAAGAGATTGAGAGACAACTGCTAACTGCATGTGAAGAGGACCTGTTGAAGATAGCTGAATATGAAGAAGCAGAGGAGAACCGAGAGGAGGGCATTTCTTCCGAACAACAGTAAGGCACACAAAGACATGCTGCCACTTTATATTTTGTCTCTGGGGAACCGTGTTTTCACTGTAGTTAGCTAAATTGTGAACTGCTCGAATTTGTTTACCAGGGAATTCTTGCAGCGGTATTCATTGATGTCTGCTGCAATCAAAGAAGTCCCTCCAGGAGAAGAAGTGTTCAACCTGGAGAAGTTTGGTCAGATCTTTGACCAGGATACATTACAGCTCAGGCAGTGCCTGGTCAATCCACAGGGAACAGCACAAAAAACTCTTCTGTGGTGAGCTGAATTTCTGTGTGTAAAAATGAAAGGGCAACATTTGTTGTACTTTTGTACTAAAAATTAGATATATGTAAGTAATTATTGTTTGGAGTGCATGATTTTTTGATGATTTTAAACCTTTGCCCAAATACTGCATTAGCAACAATTGTTCATCTATAATTTCTTTAAAGTTGTCTTGAATACTAATTGGACAAATTACATTGAATTAACCTCTGGGGGCATTTTTGTTGCCTCAGCTTTAAAGGGTAAACTGGTCTTCCAATTCAGCTAGAAACTTAGCAGAGAAGCCCAGACTTCCCTCTCCCTGGCCACCTCCTTCAGCTTTTCCAGGGTAACACAGAGGTATTCTCAAGCCAGCCAAGAGATATAAGCCCTTCAGCATGTCCTGGGTCTGCCCCGTGGCCTCCTCCTGGTTGGACATGCCTGGAACACCTCACCCAGGAGGTGTCCTTGTCAGATGCCCAAACTGCCTTAACTGGCTCCTTTCGATGTGGAGGAGAAGCAGCTGTATTCTGAGGTCCTCTCAGATGGCTGACCACCTCACCTTATCTCTAAGGGAGAGGTTAGCCACCCTTCAGAGAAAGCTCATTTCTGCTGCTTGTATCCGTGATCTCATTCTTTCCATCACTATCCAAAGCTGCAGCACCAGTCTGTTGATCGCCTACTCCCCTCACTCGTGAAAAAGACCCCAAGATACTTTATTTTTCTTTATTGGATAGATGCAGTGAAGGCTGACAGGAAATCGGAGGGAAAGAGAGAGGGGGAGACATGCGGCAAAGGGCCACGGGTCGGACTCGAACCCAGGCCGGCCGCTCTCAGCCATGTGGTATATGGTCGCCTGCTCATCCAACTATAATAATCCAACTAGATACTTAAACTCCTCCACTTGGGGCAGTAACTCGTCCCTGTCCCGGAGGGAGCACTCCACCCTTTTTGGGGTGAGGACATTGGCCTGATTGTGCTGACTTGCATTCCCACCGCATCACACTTGGCTACATACTGCTCCAGTGCCACCACCTGATGAAGCCAACAGAACCGTGTCATGAAAAGCAGAGACAGGGTTTTGAGACCACCCAAGTGGAAGCCTTCTACCATTTGATTACACCTAGAAATTCTGTCCATAAAAATTATAAACAGAATCGATCCAAAACCCACCAAGAATGAGTCCGACTTGTTGCCGGCTATACGGACCAAGCTCCTGAAATGGTTATTTAAGGATTGAATGGCTCGTAGCAACTGGTCAGACACCCCTATACTCCTGCAGTACCTCCCACAGAACATCCTCAGGGACCCAGTCGAATGCATGTAGACTGGTTGATTTTCTGACTGACTGACTGAAATTTTATGTCAGCAACCATGTAAATCTACCTCTACTTAAACAGAGGTTTTATGAGTCCTGCATAGTGTATCATGAACAGAGGATTCAGTCTCTTGAAAATAAACTGTTAAGTGGGTCCCAAAAGTCACCAGATCTATTTGCAAAAAACAATAACAAAAACGCACAAAGTTAGCAACACTGAAGTTAATAATGGTAGGAGGAGTAGGCATGTGGGAATGATGATGGTAGGGTATGATGTGGAGGGTTAGGGAACATGTGGAAGCCTAACCACTGGTCATTGTAGGACAGCTACACAGAGCAGATAGTGAGAGCTCTCATCAATAAGAAGCTTCTATGAGACTCGTTGTTTCTTGGCTGGAGAGTGAAGTGTAGCCTTAAGAATCACTCAAAGATCATTTATGGCCCTTTGAGAGCTTGTGTGTGCTTATTGTAGCTGAGCAAGAGACTCTTCGGTGTGTAACTGTTGGGAGGAGTGTTACAGTCTGTCTGTTGAACTATATAAAATATAGTTAGCAGTGAGCTCGTGTGTAATTTACTGAGATTTATAGAGTGTGTTTTCTTTATGTATGATGTTGTTTTTTGGGTTTCAGGTACGCTTATTAATCTTGCTACTTTTGATAATTAGTGTGAATGCTTGAAAAGCATTCACAGTATTGTTCTTCTAATCTTTATTCTTCTATTTTATTATTATCTATTCCGTACGTTTTTTGAAAGCCTACTCCTTCAAAACCGTTCAACTTAGAAAAACCATTCAAACACCATTAGATTCCTATTCTTTTGGACATGATTGCTTGTATTTTTCTCATTTTTAACATTTATATTTTTAATTTTATTCAACTTTATTCAACAAAAATTTCCCATGTATTTCAATGGGGAGACCCTTCAAATTCTCATTCAACTTACTCATTTTTAAACTCTTACTACTTCAACATACGTTCACATAGAGCCACCATTCAAACTTTAAAACGAAGACAAGACATTCAACTATTCAACTTGTATTTATCTTTTCAATATCTATTATACTTTTTCTTCAGTTCCAGTTTAAGTTTCATGATGTTTTTTCACCCGTTTCAGAGTTTATAATGGGTGTGTATGGGACGGAATGTTGGGGCTAGAGTGAGGCAGCTCAACTGCTAGAGTGAGAGGAGCAAAAAAAAAAAATCTTAAAATCTTTTTTAAAACTGCTGCTGTGTCCGCAGCGTTTGCTCTACAGGTATGATTTTACCCTCAAAACGTAGCCATGGCTGTCCTCTTTCATCCAATGTGTTTACTATTGTACTAGGTGTTATGGTTCTTTCATGAAAGTCACCAATGCACAGCCTCCTCCCTCCAACTCTTCCATAGACTCTAATGTTAAAATGGCTCAGAAGGTTCGTTTGAAAATCAGAAGAGCATGGTGTCTTTCCACTGTCACCACGTCCATATAATAAACTCCACAGGCATGAAAACTGAGAATTCAGTAGACTAGAAGCTGCTGTCACTCACGGTGAAAGAATTTTGTCAATACGACTTTTACTTTTCATTTGGGAACGATTTGTTTCGGCCTGACTTTTCTGTTCATTTTAAGCAGCAAAAGTGAGGTGCATGTCTGTGTCCGTGTGTATGGAGCCATTGGGTGCGGTCACTATAGCAACCAGGCTCACACCTGCCTGCTTAACGAGCTCTGCCTGCCACTGTACCAAGATTCATCTTAAGCACTTCTCTTTCAACTGCTGCTGTGTCCACAGTGTTACAGCCATCATTTTACCCTCAAATTGTCGCCATTATTGTTCTCTTTCCAACCCCGTATCTTTCAAAGCTCAGGCATTTAAACTTTTTAAACTGTGTGGATCAAAGTGGAGGGATCACATTTGAGTCATTCAGTGATTCAAAGAATATGACCTTTTAATATTCATTCAGATGTTTTCTGACTCTAAATGTTCTTTTCTCATTTCTTAGGGTTTTCTAATTTACATTTAAAACATTTTCAGTTTTTTTCCAACTCCTTCTTCTGTGTAACCTTCAGCTTTTAGCAGTTCAGCACCTTTGTTTTCAGGTTAAATTCGTTTTTTTTTTTTTTGTTTTTTTTTAATCTCATTCAATATTTTTAACTCAAAATTCAGCAATTAATTCATTTCAGTGCATACATTCAGATTCAAGCATTCACACTGCAGTTTCTTCAGAAAATGCACTTTCTAGTTTATAATATTATTATTAGTATTAATATGTGTTCACAGTCTCTTCCTGAGAGTGAGGAATATGGCTTATTAATTTAATACTGAATATTGAATCAGTACTGTATCACAGATACCCAAACCCATGATATGGTTATGGAATTCAGAAAAAGTTGTATTGGTGCATCCCTATTGATAGTTCAGCTTTCTGTAAGAAGTAAACATCCAATAACACTGCAGCTATGGGCATTCGTTCAGTGTGACTATTACTGGGCTCTGTGCTAATTTTAGTTTTATATATTAATGACATTTTTCAAACACTGCTTTTGACCTCCAGTGGACATCACGGATGCTTTTATTATCAGCCGGTTTGACTGTAGGATAACTCTAGTGCATGCTGTTTGTTCCCCCAAAAAACAAAGATATGAGGAATCTTCAGAAGCATGGGAGATATTTTTGAAGTATGCACTAAGTTAGCAACTTGAATAAGGTCAGGTAGAGGGCCATTTTTGGAAGTGTCAAGTTCTTCTGAGTCCCTCTGTGTTGGCTTTTTAAATTTTAAACACCAAATTATTTGCATAAATTACTCATTAGTCTGGGGGAACTCCAAACCAAATACTTCCTTTTCCTGCATAAACACCAAGAATCTGATAACAAATTTTGACAATAACATACAGAAAGGAATCTGTCTTGTATACCAATAGCATTAAAAAAATACACAAGTTTAAATTAAGACCTGGAACATTGGTCTTAGCTTATTATATTTTTTACAGCAGCTTTACTCTGTGCTTGATGTTTATTAGATTTGTCAATAGTGTGCACTGTACTTCAGAGTGGCGTGACAACCTTTGAACGAAAGGCTTTTTTGTACATATCCTAAGGCCTCAACGTACCTTTTTCATAATCTAATATGGAGCCTTCTGATAAACTTCACTGAGGACATTTTACTCTCAGGGTAATGAACAACAAGTTAGGTCTTGTCAGGAGAAACTACAGTTTGACCTGAAGGCACTTAGTAAAAAGGTAAATTAGCACAGTTAGTCCTATCCAACACACTGCACTCAGGGATGTATTTAAGTTTGCACACTCATTTTCAACTCTTAGTTTTCCTAAATAATGAATAACTTTGATCTTTCTCTCCACTTACACTCTCCTGCTTTACATCAGGTCCAGCCCAGCTCAGCTGCGATTGCATGTGAATATCGGATTGTTTCAGGAAGCTTATGACTCTAGCTCACCCTGTCCAGCTCAGGTTACCCGTTTCCTTTTCAAGGTAGGTCTGACACACACCCGCACTGTGTTTGTTGTACAAATGTTTAAGCTTGGGCAGTAATTCTTTGTCGATCTCATCAGATGATGTCAGTCCATAGTGAGAGGATGATATCTGAGAAGTTGCTACAGGCCCTCTGTGATATTGCATTGACTGCTGCTTATCAAATAGGTCAGTGCTGTCCTTCCTAAGCTTTTGGTAGTTTGTCTTTAAAATGTACATAGTGTTGAAGTTCTTGGTGTGAATACTTCCACAGTGAAATATGGAAACCAGCAGTTTAAAGTGTGGGTTCCCAGTTTATCTGACGTGACGCTGGTCCTGATGAACATGGGAGTGCCGTTTGTTAAACTCTTCCCTTATGAGAATCTGCAACCTCCATTCACAGAAGGAGATCTGCTGTGAGTGTCATCACCATATGACTCGCTCATTCCTTTTGTTACCTTCTATATAAAACTATAACACGTGAGCTGAAAGTTGTTTATTTGGTCACTTTTTAATTTAAAGGAGTTGAATTTTTCTGTGTTTCTGCAGGGAGGACGTCTACATCAAAAGTGATAGTCCTACCCACAACAAGGAAGAGACCACTTTCCCTGAACACAACTGCAGTAATGTTTTAAAGGTAGTAGACAATAAATGGCTGATGACGTTTGAGAGCTTAGCAGATTGAGTACAACTCCACCACTCATTGTTTTGTTTTTTAATCTTGTTTATAGTACCTGTCTTACTGCATGGGTCTGTGCCCACGTGCATACAGCGACAATGAGCTGCTGTTGATCCTTACTGTAATGAGTCACATCGGCCTGGAAACGCGTCTCATCCTCGAGTCGAGTGTGGCACTGGAGCCTCTGCTGTGTAAAATTGTCAACAACATCAGGGATTGGGACGCTCTGGTCAGTGCATAAATGTCATTGTCTGGCACTTTATTTCCTCACATTTCAGTTTGGCACATTAAAGCAAACAGTTTTCTTGTAGCTGTTGTGTTTAATCATCCCCTAAGTGGTGTATAGTATGGTTGTTCCTTATGAAGACATGTAATTAATCTGCTTTAGAATATTAACACGTTCTAACAATTAGCTCAGTTTTCTCATTTTATACTCTTTACATTGACTAACAACAGATTTTAGGATTTGTTTCATAATTCTTGCATTAAATACAAAGTACTAAACGACCAAGCTCCAGATTATTAATCTCAGCTTCTTGGCTTGTATGGCTTTAAAAACTTTATTTACTTGCTTTATGTCTTTAGCTGCCAAAAATCTGCCTGGCTCTCACGGATTTGACAGATGATCACCACAACATGTGCCTATTAGTTCATCTCCTGCCTGACAACATTCGTGGAAAGTGAGTCTTTTTATCCTTCTTCTTTTTTCACTATCTACTCATATATACTTAATTTCTAGATATACTGATTTTCTGATTATTGTGTTTATCTGATTCTGATTTATTTATGCATTTATATACACAGCTGAATCTAAGAAATTTGTCAGCCAGCAGTTGATGGAAGTGAAAATGAAAGGGCTTAGATACTTCATGTATCAGCATGTCTTGTTTTGCTTGTGATATTCACAAGATTTACCATCCCATAATACAGCACTATAACCTACTATGCTCTGAGCTACAGAATAGCATGAAGACATGTAAAAGTGAAATAAAGCCAGTATGAAAACAAATACTTTCAGCATTTTGTGATTTATTAATTTTTTTGATTTTTTTTTTTCACAATACCATACCATTAAAAAGAAAAATGTTCTTTTTATGTTTGTTTTATTTGGACAGAGAGTTGCGCCGACATCTAAGCCTGTGCATGATTTCTAAGTTGTTGGATGGAAATTGCAAATACAAACCTGTGGAAAGAGAATTTCAGGTAATTGGGTTAACTTGTAACCTTGGCAGTTTCCTTTAAACCCAGCGCTTGAAACACTTCTCACATGTAATTTTAAATTATGTACCGGTACATTAATCCACTCATCCTCAGGGTCGTGGGGAATTTGAAGCCTATATGCACAATAAATATGTAAATCAATTTAATTAATAGAGTTTGGTTTTTGTTTGGTATTTAGCTCTCTGAACTGAGGCCATACCTTCCTCGCATGCAACCTTCCTCCCTTTTCCGACACATGACGAGCTCTTCTGGAATGAACCAGAAAGATAAAGAAGAAGACCTGGGCACACTAGACCAGCAGGTGATCATTTTGTTACAGTCTGAATTGCAAAATGTTCCAACCTTGACTTGTTTTACATCCATAATAACACCTGGACATCATTTTGAAAATGATTTTTCTGACCCAAGATCCTTTTATCATTTCTTCCAGTCCTACTACCTGTGCTATAGCCTTCTGACATTAGCAAATGAAGCATCCAACTTTCAGTTTTTTCCCGCTCACCAAAAGGTAAATTCTTTTTTCCAGTCTTATCTGATTTTTAGATGTTATTGGCCTGATTTTGATTGAATGTTTAAACCCTTTCCTTTTTTTTCTGTCCCTCAGAAGCAGCTGCTGTTTTTGTCAACTGAGCTGGAAACGCATGTTAAATGTGACATCAGGGAGAGTGAAAAATGTCTTTATCGCAGCAAGGTAAGCATGATTTAACAAGTGTGTGTTTGTGTGTGTGTTTTTCTGCAATTCACAAAATAAAATCTACAATACTTTTAACCAAATATGGGAGCCGCTGGTCCAGGCCTATGCTGCTCAAAACTATTTTGAATGTTAATGACTTGACTAGTCATTCGCCAGTAGCTTGTTAGCAGTAACACTAAGCAGACAGAATATCAGTTATTACCTCTCAGCTGTAAAAGGCTTTTTTAATCGACATTATGAGCAGGTGGGTAGACACTTAACTTTTTAAATGCGATAACTCAAAAACGGGGCAACATAGAAGCTTCAAATTGATACCAGAGAACAAGGTGACATCGGATTTAGAAATTGATACAATAGGTGTGTCTACTAGGACATAGAAGGGAAGCACTGGTGGTTGCCAGCATTTTTGCATCTTTGTCATCAGATTCAACTTGTTTTAGATTGACCTGAGATCACAAGTAAATCTGGTGCTTTTCCCCCCATGTATTTAAGTTCCTAATTTGAAAAACTTACCCCACAGTTAATGCGTTAGGAGTTTTCTCTTTCCTCCTAATGGCAGCCTTTTCTCCAAAATTAAATGTTTCAAGTTCAGTTCATAGATAACACTGTACACAGATCTGTTAGTCAAGATATCAAAACTGCTTAATAGCATTTCACAGATTAGCAAACAGTATAGATGAGGCTAGACCTAATAGACAGTTGTAATATATTTCCAGATTAGGAACCCGTTTAACTTGCTGAAACTCTATGCCAGAGACATCTGTACTACTTTATATTTATATTAAATATATTCATATGAATCATCAGAAATATCAACAAATCATTGCAAGTTTCTTTTCAGAGGTTCTGATAAATGACATTTTTAGTGTGCTACATAAACCTGTATGAGAACTCTTGCCTTCCTCTTCTTTCTCCAGGTGAAGGATCTGGTGGCAAGGATCTACACCAAGTGGCAGATGCTCCTTCAGAGGACAAGGCCTCTCGATGTACAGTATTCACACACATTATTTAAATAATTTCTTTACAGGATGTGTTTACTTTGTGTCTTAAAAGATAATTTTATAATCTTATTGGCTATGCTGGTCTTTTCCCTTCTCTAGGATAAACTGTATGATTATTGGCAGCCTGGGGATACTTTGGGGTACAGCCAGGAGGAGCAGGAGGATGAAGATGACACTGCAGAAGAGGAGACTGTGGTGGAAGAAGAAGTAGAGGGGGATGAAGAGGAAGATGGAGAAACAACTTTAACTGAACAGAATGAAGCTGTCATGGTTGCTGAGGGAAAAAAAGATGCCAGGGTGGAGCCAGAAGAAGACACGAAACTTGGTGAGACAGAAAAAGACACAAATGTTATTGCAGCAGAAGAAGGCATGACATTTGGTGAACAAGAAGATATGAACACTGCAGAGACGGAGGAAGACATGAATATTGATGAGGTGCTAATGGAGGAAGATGGTATCCCAAGTGACATAAGCAAAACAGAAGAGGAAAAAGAAACGGTACCTGGGAATTTAAACCAAGTAGTGCCTGAGACGGATCCTCAAGCACCCTTGGAGTCTGAGGGAGTGGATGAGCAAGTGGCTGCTCCCAACATAGGGCATGTTGATGAGGACACTGAGATTGAAGAAAGAAAAGGAACACACCCGGCACCAACAGCTGGTTTATTCTGATAGAGATGATCAGTTTTCAAGGCTTTAACAGCCATTGCCTTATGTCATGCTGAATTTGCACTATTTACCAGACCTCTTTTCCTAATTCCAAAAGGTTTGAGACTTTCACAGTGATTTTAAGGCAAACTGTGTATTTACCTCAGTCAGTGAGGTTATGTTTTTGTCGCTTTTTTTGTCTGTTGGCACATTTAGGCACAAGCTTCCAGGCTGATATATTTTTATGAAAGTTTGTGGAAAGATGGAGCATTGGTATATTAAAAAATTCATCGTTTTGTTGTTTTTTTGACTGCTGCATGTGTGCACATTGTTGTTTTATTGTTAAGTGGCCAAATATGGAAAATAAACTTTAAGTTAAATTAATTTCTTGTCTCCATAAGCAGCGCCAGACAAAATGTCCACCCACCAGTGTTTACAGTACTGTTGTGTTAGTGATAATCTTTCTAATATGCAGAAAAGTAACAGTGAGAGGATTTGTGGAAATATCCATGACTTGCTATTGTAGCAACAGATTAATGACATTTTTTCATATTTTGGCTAAACGTTAGGCAGCTTGTGAAGTACCAAGGAAGTAGATTGGTTCACACATTTATTTATTTATTTTTTTGGTCTCAAGTAATGTTTATTGTATTAAGTGTCACCCATGTATGCATTTTTGTTTTGCTTCCACGGAACCACTTTCTTGGAATTTTTTTTAATATCACTTTGTTACCAGCAGCATATTACAAAAACACATCCTTTTTTCACAATTATTTAGTTGGAACCATGAAAAATGCCAAAAATAAACACATTTTCACAGGCATAAAAGAGTGCTATTTGGCACCATTAAAGTGCTGCCAAATGGTATGCACTGTCCTTTAAAATTCTGGACAAATGTTGGACAAAAAAAATGTTAGGAAGAAAGTGTACTCCACGTAAACAAAATCTTAAAGTCATGTTCTTAAGAAAAAGGAAAACATTCAACGAGAGATGTATCTGGCCCCTCAGTTGATCCATTTACTCATCAGAGTGAGCTCTCATCAGAGATGGTCTTGTCCAAATTGGTCTAATTAATAACACAGAAAGGTACAGTCAGAAACTCCATGCAATACTATCTACAAAGCATCAGATTGGTAGTTGCATCATTTTTCAGCATGACAATAATCCCAAACAGTGCAGTAAAAGCACAGATGGATGGAAAAATGCACAAAAGAACGATCATAGATTGGCCTCCCCAGAGCCCGGACCTTAACATTGAAGCAGTGTTGGATCATTTTGACAGATAATGGAAGAAAAGTCAGTCAACATCTAAAGAAGAGCTTTGAATGTCCTTCAAGAAGCCCGGATAGTTATTCTTGAGGACTACTCAAAGAAATTACTACAAAGCTTGCCTATGAGAGTTCAGGCTGTGCTGAAGAATGAAGGTGGTTGTACTAAATATTGACCTTCATCTTTGGCTTTTGTATAAACTGTTTTTACCTTGTGTAACGTAGTTCCATGTATGTTCGCCTATGTTTAAATAAATTACATGTATATCCCATTTTCACAGTGAAATAAAATTAAAAGACTTTTGTACAGCATTTTAGTTTAATTTTATATAAGCAGTATTCACAAATTTCTTTTATTGTCAGAATTATCATGGTCAAATATTAATCTAATCAAATATAGAACTTGTGTAAAGGTGTAAATCAGTGGGTTAATTTTAAGGTGTGCTTTAGATTAAGTACATGCATCAGTAAAACTCTGAAGACATTTGCTTTGAAAAATGTCAGTTTTAGTAATTGGTTTAGCTGCAAATTACCACAAAAGATAACAGTCTTTTCTGCATGGTGTTTATAGAAAAGATATTCATATTAGTAAACTGTACATGCTTTGTTACTGACCTTTAGAGGGCACTGTCCTCCATCTAGACTCATGGTTCTCAAATAAACACAGGAGAACGGGAGCTCCTTGTAATATTATCTGTCCCGGAAATGCTATAAAAAAAGACTAAGCACCCACATACATGGCAAACAAGAGATGAAGCAGCAGAGTGAGACCAAATGAGCCCTTGTTTTTAGTTAGTTTTTTTTTTTAATCTGTTATAGCTGATCACAGCTGATGTCAAGAAGTGCCACGTAACTCACGCAGCCACATTACCAAGCATTTCATGCGTACCTCAATCTTTTCATCAATGGGTCAAGAATATCAGCGGTCTGAGCACTTTTATTTGCTATAGCAAATAAAACTAATAAGAAAAAAGTAAATTATTTGCCTTTGCAACATGATACTCATATGAGGTTGGTAAGATTTTACAAAATAGGCCTTCTTTAGTTGTTTAAGACGAAGAAAAAGTCTGAAACGAACCGATTACTCATAAAATGTGATCTAATCTTGTGCGCCACCCCCCTGTCCATGACATGCACAGTTGGTGTTTGGAAAGGCTTTAGCCATGTTTTTTTGTTTTGTTTTTTTGTTTGTTTGTTTGTTTGTTTGTTTGTTTGTTTGGTTGGTTGGTTGGTTGGTTGTTGTTGTTTTTTTTTGGGGGGGGGGGGGTATTTGGTCTTGTTGTAATTTCAATAACAGATAAATGTATTCGGTTTTGCTTTCGTTTTTTGTTAACAGCTGACACGTGAATGAAGAGTTTTGCTTTGCCGTTACTTTATTGTTCTCTCTCGCTCTCGTTTATATATATCGGATTTCTTCTGGCATTCAATAACCTATGTATTTTAAATAAAACGCAACACTAACATGAATGAGATGCAGCGACAACCACACCAGTCACCCAACGCGGAAAGCCAGCCGTTTGGTCTGTTCCACTCCGCCCCACTTTCACTATGTTGCTGGGCAACGACAGTCAGGTGACTGTCTGCAGACAGAATATGGCTGACCTGTCAGAAGACCAATGAGGGAAAGGCCAAATTTTGCATAATCGATCTTATTTTCCTCGTCGTTTCTGACAACACTTGACCGTCTTAGAAAGCATTTATCCAGAGGTCGTCAAGGTAAGCTCGGGAGTGCGTGGTTTTTGTCTGTGTGTGTGTCACTCTCGTTAGCTCGGAACAGCAGCAACCACCGTTGGTGTTGGCTAGCTAAGTTAAGCTAGCTGTTAGCCAAACAGTCTGCGCTTTCTCTACCAAGAAAGAAATTCTAGTTACAAGAAATGACATTTAGACAACTCTGTGGATTCCTCAAGCTTCCTTCCGGAAACTTGTAACACTATTGCAGAACATGTTGTGTCGAAGGATATTAGTAGAATGATAAAAGTTAAAAGAGGAAGTTATAAGTTAGAATTGCATTCATCGTGTTGCATTTCAGGCGCATATTTAAAGCAGTCAGTATCTGTATGCACACGCACATGCACAGACAGTCCTCCCATGAAAACTTTTAAATCTATATTTGGATAAGGTCTCCAGAAAAGTAATCTGTTCCGATTTACTCAGACGTAATGACCGCTGTAAGTTTTTGGTTTGCTTTGTTGTGGCTTAATTGGCTCAAAGGTCTTGGATTAGAATAGGTACTTGCATCACATTCAAACCACTCGTAGCTAAAGCGAGTAGCGGTGACTATCTCGTTACAATTAAATGTTTTTTCTGGCTAGGCTAGTCTAGCTATGTTAGTACAAATGCTGTATAAGCACCTGCTGCATACAGAGCTATTAAACATGGAGTTGTATTATAAGGACTTGCGACGCTCTGTGATAATTTCATTTCATGCGCATTTTTTTCCAATTACTGTTTAAGTTAAAAAAAAAAAACACACATACGTGCATACAGCAGCACTTGGAATGGATCTCTAGCATCAGCTATGCACTTCTATTACCAGCGAACTGTGGCCAACCAACATTGGGCTCTTCCCGCAGCGGAAAAGTGGTGTTTGTATCCACAATATACAAGCGTCACACCACAGGAGGAAAGTAGCTGACCTCTGGAGAATAGGCACATGACACTGTAGTAGTAGTAGTGACATACCCACAGTTGTTTTCAGTGGAGAGTTTTAAACCTTTGACCAGAGTTCATGCTGGCTGTTTAGCTGTGGGAGGCATCATGTGGGTTTTTTATTTGGCCATGCCGATGTCCTTGACTCTGATCTGGAGTGCCACAGTCCTGCCAAAGACCGCATTGTTTGTGTTAACTGTTGTAATTTCTTTTGATCTCAGAGCAGTGAGATTAATTACTGATATTGTACAGTTTTGCACTCAAAATTTATAGGTTAATTATTAACAGATTTGTCTGTTTGATACAATGTTCCAAGCTTATTGGGTCACCTTAAATGTAGAGAATATGACAAACTGGTCCTCAGTTCCTACTTTATCTCTGTGATATGAATAGTTTTTTCAGTGTCTGAAGACTTGTTGGTAAGGGGAAAGTTGTTTCTGGATGATGCACTTACAAAAACTACAAAAAAAACCCCTAAAATATTTAAAAGCTATTTTCATCACCAAGCTTTGACATTCAATGCATTTGTTCAAAACAAGCTCAAATAAAAATTGAATCATTGTAGGCAAACCTTCATTTTATTTGAGGTTTTATTTATTTATTTTTTTACCATTGGGGTTTCAGAGGCATTTAAGGGCTCGTATGAATTATTAAATCCATTAACAGAAGCACGTGATCTGGTTGCAGATGAGTGGGTTGCCGGAGGGAATGGCAAATGGCCCAAGCAGGAGTGAACACTTAGAGAAAGATGCTCAGATTTGGGAGAGACCCTGGACTCTTGAAGAGATGCGACAAAACGGCGCCAACTGGTCCTTAGCAGCTGACTCAGGGGTAAGTCAGGAAGATCCTCCCCAGCTCTGAAATGGAGCAAAGAAACAGAAGATGTATGTTCTGTTTGGTGAATTGAAAGTCATCCTGCAAGCTATCCTGTCTTAATAATGTCTAACAATTTCCTTTTCTTTACAGCTCTTCCTCTTTCTTCAAGATTTCTCACAGAGAATGCTGTCAAAGACACACGAGATTGAAAAGCAACTGGACAGTCTGATCCGTGACACCAAGACCACAGACAGCTGCTTGCACTCTGTCTTTAATGACTTTTTGATGCTGTCCAACACACAGTTTATAGAAAATGTAATGCATAGCTTTTAAACATTTACACTGCAATTCCTTCTTTATAGCTTAGCTGTGTCTGTACATTATGATAACTCACACAACTTATTGATGCACTATTGGAGCCATGAGTGATCCAAGGTCTCTTTTGGTGAAGTTTACACAATGTAATCTGTCTTTTAACTTTATGTCCTGTTTCAGAGAGTGTATGATGAAGAAGTAGAAGAGACTGTACCCAAGGCTGAGGCTTCAGAAAAGAAGCCTCAGCAGGTACGTTAAGAAATTCAGCACCTGTTACTCGTATTTCTTGAACTATTCCCATAACTGTGATTATGTGTGGTTTTCCTTAAGGAGAAGTCTCGAGAGCAGAAAGAAGCAGAATTGATACCTAAGATGCAGGAAGCTGTGAATTATGGTCTGAAAGTGTTGGAGTCGGCCTTTGAGCATCTGGACATTAAAGCAGGAAACTCTGACTCGGAGGATGAGGAGGTGTCAGACAGAGCAGATGCAATCCTAGAGCCCAAGGTGTGCTTTCATCTTTGAAGCATTAAAGGGGATTATTGTAATAACTATAGAAAACCTATTAATAATGTTTCTTTACATTAATTTAATTTATTTTCTGTTTACTTCCTGTTTCCTGAACCTTTAGGATCTTTATGTGGACAGACCACTGCCGTATCTGATTGGTTCCCAGGCCTTCATGGAACAGGATGATGTTGGACTTGGTGACCTATCAAGTGATGGTAAAGTACTCATTATTACTGACGATAGCTTATGTAGGCACTCGCATAAAGTAACGTATATTTCTAACAGTGTTTCTGTCATTTCAGAAATGTCAGTTGACAGTGACAGGGACAGTGTGATTGAAAGTGAAGATGACAAAGAAGAAGTAATATCATTTTCACATTTTTTCACATATATATATTTCTTTTTTTTTTTTTTTAAATCCTTACATTTATTCGTGTTTCTAATACTTTAACAGCATTCAGACGATGATTTTAATCAGGAGGAGGAAGTTCACAATAGTATTAAGAAGGTAACCTGTTTCCCTATTTGTCCAACACATTAACAACTACAATACATGCTAAAATAAAATATAACTAACATTTTTGGTATTTTTGGGGGGGGTTTTCTCCTACGCTTGCCTAGAAGTCCTCCATGGTGAGTTATGAAGATGATGAAGAGGACGATGAAGATTCTGACATCTTTGGGGAATCAGACAAGGAGGATGACGAAGACACACAAGTATGCTACGCCCATATAAAGGACTAACAACAGTGTTATGGAAATGTCTGATTCCTTTTTTCTTCTCTGCTTTCTAATCTGCTCTGTTTGCTTTTGTCACGTTCAGAATACAGGTCCATCGTCATTTGCTGATGAGCTAGCTGCCCGAATCAAAGGTGAACCGTTCAACAAACCCGAGGGAGATCGTGCATGTGAGTCCTGTTATTACGAAACTTTTTAAATATTCATCTTTTCCGCTCATTGTATTCCATTTGATTGAAAATGAGTGCATCCAAGTTTACTTTTAAGATTTCCCAGAAAGCATTACAGCTCATCACTGCATGCTCAGATATTTTGTTTTTTTCTACCGTGTTATACATTTGAAGCATTGGCATCTAAGAAGAAAAGTAAAAGCAGAAAAGAGCCAAAGCCTGCAAAGCCACAGGGTAGGATACTCATTCATTCATCAGTACATGATGATTTTTGCATTAGTGCTTTTCCCATCACTTATTTCCAAAGCAGGGATTCCATTATTCTCAGTTTTGTTAATTGACATTGTAACAGCTGCTGAGGAAGACAGTGATGACATGTTCAAGCCACCAAAGATGGAGGATGATGATGATGAAGAGGATGATGAGTTTTCACCATTTGGGGGGAAAAGTGGCCTCTTCAGTGGAGGGAAAGGCTTATTCGATGATGATGATGACGAGGTGATAAAGTTATTTTGTCGGTTGCTCTGTTTCACCTGATTTCCACATTGTAGAGACTGTTTGAACTGTGTTGTCTTGTATTGTTGTATCATCATGCAGGGTGATCTTTTCTCTGAGGCACCAAAACCTGCTGTGTCTCAAGAGAAGAAAGCTGTGAATGAAAGTGTGAAAAGCACAGAAGAAAGTGCAGGTGAGAGAACAATATACATAAAATATTTACAGATGTTTTAAAAAGTGGACCTATAACTTAACGCATATCTTTTCATTAACACCCAAGAACCTACCAAATCTATAAAGAAGATTCCAGTCGGTGCTGTATCAATATTCCCAGGTAGGAATTAGTTTTATGATGGCTAAATAACCTTGTGAGTGTGTGTGTCATCATCCTTAAATAAAGTCAGTCACTTTCTGCCAACAGAAAGCAGCCTCTTCAGTTCAGGGAACAACTCCGAGTCAGAGGAAAGCAAACAGAATGGGACTCCAGCTCCTAAGACCACTGCCCCTTCCAAACAGGTTCCAGTAGGAGCTGTCAGAGGAGGGGGTGGGCTGTTTGATGATGAGGAAGACGACGACGACGACGACGACTTCTTCAGTGGTAAAAGCCTGAAAAAAGCTGACTCAGGTAAGAAATGAAAATGGGAACCTAAGCGCTACAGTGAAAGTTGAAATAAGTTCCACACTCTGAACTGACTATGTAGTGATTGTACTTCCTTTTTTACTTTTCAGAAAAATCCAAACCCAAGAAAGCTGTTGACCTTTTCAGTAATGATGATGATGATGATGGGGACATATTCAGTGACAAGTTCAGTGCAGCACCTCCACCTCAAAACAAGGAGGTAGTAGCAGATAAGGAAAATCCACCTGAGAAAAAGGTATAATCGCACACATTTATCGCTGCTGCGAAACATGATGACTAAGTGTATAAGATGAGTTTCATACATTCATTAATTTTTATGTTTAGATGCCTGCAGGGGCCATCTCCATGTTTGGTCCTGGGACTAAAAGCTTGCTCAGTGAGGGCCTAAAGAAACGGCAGCCATCTACCAGTGAGGAGTCTGAGAAAGCAGAGGAGGTCTGAATGGAACATTGTCTAACAATATTCTCCTGACAAAATCAAATTTACTGTGTTTTCACTTGCAAAATGGCAGGACTTTGGGCAAAAAGCTCTCAATTTGGCTTCATTAACTTGAATGCGGAGGCCATCTAGCATTTTAAAAATTTTTTGCAGTGTTTCATAATACGCCATCAACTATTTGGAGACTTGGCTGTATATTGAATTTTACCTTATTCCATGAAGGTCTGGGTGTGCAATTTGTTTTGTGGTTGTTCCTGCCTGTGGAATAAGTCATTTGTCAGGCACAGATCATATTAAATGCGCAAACAAGGGCAGAAACTCCAGTGCTTTCTGAAAATAGGCCAAATTCAATTTAGTCTGGAAAACACTGCTGGCTTTTTCTCCTGTTGACAGAGTTCACTTCTCTTTACTGTTTATCACTGTTTTTCTCATAAGATTAAAAACCTTATTCTGCCGCTTTAAAGTCAGAAAGGTATTTGTATTCGGTTTCACATCATCATGTTATGGATTTCAGAATGGTCTGCCTCCAGATGTTGGAAGTGCTGCTGTCAAGCAGCCTCAGAAACCCCAGACCAGAGGCCTGTTCTCTGATGATGATGAAGATACACAAGTAAGGCTCTCAGACATCATTGGGTAAAATTAAAAACAGCACTGGTACATTTTATTACACTATAAATGTGTTTTGCCTTCCACAGGTATTTTCAACCAACATTAAGAGTCAGTCTAAGCCTGAAACTACAGGCCAGAGCAAACCCGCCATGGCTCCTTTGTCTTTATTTGATGATGAGGATGAAGAGGTGAAAATATTTCTTCACAAACTTAAATGAAGTTAGTCTTATTTTGGTGAGACTGCATCACTATAATCTGATGAATCTTCTGCTTGCAGGATCTGTTTGCCTCTGTAGCTAAATCTAAACCAAAACCACCTCAAGCTAAAGCCTCCACACCACAGCCCACTAAGCCTGTGTCCAGTTCACTCTTCAGTGATGATGAGGTATGAATATATACAAAAAAACCAAACATTCCAATTCTTCCTGCCAGCACTTTATTAAATGATGGATTATTTTCTCAAATGACAGGACCAATGGCTAAGTTCAAAAAGTAGTGCAACAAAACCAGAGACCAAGACCGGAGGTATGAAATCCAGTGCAAGTGCCCCATCCAGTCTCCCCAGTGCCAAACCAGCTCAGAAGAGCACCCTCTTTAATGACGATGAGGATGATTTGTTTGCTCCAACAAAAGAATCAAGGTATTTACAGACTTTCTCTTCCTCCATGCAGAATATTTCTACTCATTGTAGAATGACTTTGATCTTAGTCTTTTGCAACTTTTGCAACGCTCTTTGACAGGATTTCTTAAATATCCTCTTGTTTTGCCACTCTTTATAGTAAGACAAAGCCGCAGAGGGTTGCTCTCTTGTTTGAAGATGAGGGTGATGATGATGAAGATAAAGGTTCCCTCTTTGGCATCAAACATGCTGCTAACACAAACGCAGCAACCCCAGCGAAAGTGAGTGCACTCATGATTCGTTTTGGGGTTTTTTTTGTATTTAACATTTGCTTTGATGCTTCGCTCCAGTGATCTTTAAAGGGGTCTTTCATTTGAAAAAGCATCAGCAAACAGTAGTGATATTTAAACTGAGATTCTGTGTAATATATTACACCCTTTTGTTGTATTCAGACCAAATTCTATAAATAACTCTTTTCTTTAGAGACCTGATGTGACCTCTCAGTCGTCCTCGGTCTTACAGAAGTCTGAGGAGGTTGCAGTTTCTGTGACAGCATCAAAGGACAAGCCATCAGTGCAGGAGAAACCTGCAACAAAGAACACTGAGCCAGTAACACCACCATCATCGTCAGAGAGCAGCGAAAGTAAAAAGAAGCCTGCTGGAGCTGTGAGTCTTTTTGGAGGCATTAATGTTCTCCCGAACAAGCCGACTAAGAGCCCGTTGGACGAAGACGATCAAGATGACATCTTCCTGTCTAAAGACAGCCCACCAACAAATGTCAAAAAGGAGGAAAAGAAGGAAGAGAAAGTGAAAACAAAGACCGTTAGTCTGTTTGATGATGAGGAGGAAGATGAACGGGATTGGAATAATCCAATATTTACGCCCAGTAAACCCACAACAAAAAACACTGTAAAGGTTTGTCTGCTTCAGAAGAATTGATTGAATTGCATGATTTTATTTCTCTTGTAGTAACTGTTAAAAAAGTCTGTCTGGATATTATTTTATAGTCTATAGAGGAGCGACCGCAGGCAACGAGCACCGGGGTGTTCCAGGATGAAGAGCTGCTGTTCAGTCACACACAGCAGAAGGACAACGACCCAGATGTTGACCTATTTACCACTTCACCAAAAACTACAGTCAGTATATTTGATATGATTTTTACGTCTATCTTGTCCCTGTAGATAACATATTTCACTTAGCTACATAGTGTCTCTAAAAGCAGATATGTTCTTTTACTAGAGTTCCAAGCCTAGCTCAGTGAAGCCAGCAGCACAGAGTCTGTTTGCAGATGATATTGAAGATGACCTCTTCAGCTCCATCAAGCCAAAAGCTCCTCCTCCGGTACCAGTATGATTATTTTTAGCAATTAGATTTTGGGCTTCTGTTGTGGTAGGAAAAAATATCAGTTGTGTTAATGTCAAGTAAACTCAAAACCCAGAAATCCAATCCCTCCTTTTCATTCTTAGAAAGTAGCAGAGAAGCCCAGTAAGCCTGTTGACAAAGCACCACTCGCAAGTCCAGACCCTGTATCAGAGACTGAGGTTAGACTGAATTGCCCATATCATGCTTTCTTCCTTCTAAGTTTTTACTTTTTATGTATTTTTTTTAAATGGTTTTCAGTATGTTGTGATAGACGCACTTATTTCATAGTTTCCCTTATTGAAATACAGTGCTCTTTCTAGCTGAACACTTTTGGATTAAATTCTGACCTGTAATTACCTGTAATTTGACCACACAGAAACCCGCACCGAACCCTGTAAAACCAAAAGATTCCTCATCGAAGATTGGGAAGCTTCAAGTAATATTTTTGTTTTCATTGAATCAAACGTCCTCATTCCTGACATTTCACTCTTGATTCCTTCTGAGGAAAGCTTGTTCCCACTTACATGTCTTTCTTTTTAAGGTTTCCTTCTGTCTGGGCTTTTAAAAAAAAAAAATTAAAAAAAAAATTCCACCTTCAGATCTTCAAAATGAAGCATATTGTCTGCTTTGATTTGTATGTATTAAACAGGGAACAAAGTTTGCACCTGCTACTTTGCAGTTTCACTTGTTGGCACTTACCCATCTTGTTCTTCCTTCACTTCCATCAACAGTTCTGGTTTCTCATTTCTCTCTGAATGATCTGCTGTTTGGAACTATGATGAGAAACTTCATGAATAGATAATAGCCAGAAATGTCTATTTATTTATTTTTTGAGTCACATAATTAGTCTGTTTTAAAAAGGTTAGTATCATATTTATATTTTTCACTTTGACCCTATTTTGTTTGCATTCAGGCCAGTCTGATGATCAACCCTGCTGCGTTGCTCCCTGGTGCAGTACCCACTATGCCAGGAGATGCAAGTTTATTCCCTGGCATGGCACCCAGTTCCTCCTCTGGTGTATCCAGCTCAAGCTTGAGCCCAAGCCCTGCCACAACTCCTGCAAGAGCTGGACCAGACAGAGAGGGAGGCGTCAGCTTTGACACCCCGGTCCAGGTCACAACATTGCAGAGCGCACACAAGGTGTGGTTTTTGTTTTTTTTGTTTGTTTTTTTTGTTTGTTTTTGTTTTTTTGATTGATTTGATTGAGGCTTATTATTGTCTTTCTTATTTTTCGGATTTCTGGGTTGACATTGTTAGTGTGAATCTTCTGTCATGCAGAGTCGCACCAAAGGTTCTGCACTTCGGAGACCCCAGTCCAGAGCAGCGAGGCAGCAAGCGGCCCAAAGATCTGTGGAGGATACAGAAGAGACCCTAGGTAGAAATGTTCTTGGGCCAAACCCCACCGTGTCTGGTTTAGTCTCACCTACATCGGACAAGTCTGACCATTTGCACGTCGATCCAACACTACCAAGCTTAACTGCACATACAGCCCTGCCTTCCTCTACACCTTCTCAACCTTTACCCATTTCCACAACTGCTCAACCTTTACCCTCCCAAGCTTCCCCTAGACCATCCGAACTAAAACTACCAGTGTCCTCGAAGGCTGAAAAGAAAGACTCTGTAAAGGACAGTAACAAGCTGCTGCTGTCTCCTGATGAGGATGACCTTTTTGGCTCTGACAGTGTGTTTGGGGGAACCTCAATCTCTAACAAATCCTCCACCAGGCAAACTTCTAAGGCGGTGCCCCCTCAGGCCAATAGCGGGACGGGACTGAAGAAGGATAAAGATAAAACCACACTCCCATCCATTTTTGATGGCAACACTGATGACCTTTTTCAGAAGGTTAAGCCAAGACCAACTACTAAAAAAGCCAAGGCAGCATCCTTTTTGGGAGAAGATGATGATGATGACGATGATGACATCTTTGGGCTGAGCAACAGCTCCACTCCCTCATCTACAAGCAGTAAAGAAATCAAGAACAGCAGTAGTTTTTCAAAGCAGGACCTCTTTCAGGTACCTTTCTTCTTATTTTATTTTTATGTAAATGAGATTGTCTGTGTCGTACTCCTAATGAGGTTTATTTCCTCAAACATTTGTCTGTTCTCAGGACGAAGTAGCCGCTGTGCCTAAAGTTAACAAGAAGCACAAAGAGAAGACCATCGATGCCAGCTTGTTTGATGATAACATAGACATCTTTGCTGACCTGACGGACACTTTAAAAACAAAAGAGAAGTCCAAGGCAAAGGGAGATACCAAATCGATATTTGATGACGACATGGGTAAGCAACAATAAAATGCACGTGGTTATTTTTAATGGAAATGTTCAATTTCGCCTTTTCTCTTGTCTGCCTGGCTTGTTTGACTAAATATTATGTATGCCTCTCTGTTCTTTAAAGATGACATTTTCTCAACAAGCACAATAAAGCCAGTGGCAAAGGCTCCTCCTAAAACAAAGAAAACAACACCATCCAAGGAGAACAGCAGTACCGCAACGGATTCAAGCAACATTTTTGATGATCCACTTAATGCTCTGGGCGGGAATTGAACTGTCGTTTCCACGTAGCCAGATTTGTACAATTTGTGCATTCATTCTTTTGTCATTTGGATCATTGAAAGATATCAGATTTGCTGTTAATAGAGTATTTATTCATATAAATTCATATAAATAATGTGGCTTATTTTTGGCAATCAAAGTCAAATGAAAATAATTCCAGCTTTTTCAAAATCATCCTGTTGTCATTGTTATTTTATACTGTTAGTCTTTCCTATACATAATAGCACTTTATAAGCATACCATATGCTTAGCCTCGAAGTCTCCAGAACTTAAACGGCAACTGTTTTGTTTGCATCCATGGGCTTTGCCATGTGAGATTTCATCTCTTTAGGTTTGTGCCATATCATGTTTATGAGAAATCATTGTGTTTACTTACTATCTTAGGCATTTTTGACAATGTTTTTATTAAGGAAATTCACCCATTTCTTAACTTTGGTTGTGATTAAAAAGAAAATTCATTTTTAATAACTAAAAAGAAACATATTTTAAGGATCCTTATTGTCTGTGATTATTTCAGAGTCTGTGAATTTCATGTATGTTGTCTGTCTTTAGGTATAGGCAGTTGTGATTTTACGTTACGATTAAGATTCTGTGATTTTATTTACTTTATTTTTATTTATTTATTTGTATTCTTTGGTTGAAGTCACCAAAATTAAAGGTAAAGGGGGGATTTTAATTTAGTTACATTTCTTGATTAAATTGAAAAAATTAAGCTTTAACTCGTGATACCAAATTCTGTGCTTGACATAGCAGCCTTTTCTGTAGTATAAGAAGTGCTTGGTGACATAGAAATATACAAATTGGTATACGTTTAGATAAACGCATACATAAGATGAATGATTTTAAATGCACTTATTTATTTAGAAACTTGAAAAACAATACTAGTGATCTAAATAAATATTTTAAAGGTTTTAAGTCAGGTCTGATGGATAAACCGACTGCTCTACATAAACTGTATGCTTTGTTTAAGGGCTTCATGCTGTGTAAAGTGAAAGAATTTGGTGTTGTTCGCAACGAGTCGTTGTCCCGCCCACCTCGTCGTTCGTCAATTGGTCCCTTTGTGTGTCAGTCAAGGGAAGTCGGAAAGGTGTTGTTCTCCGTCTTTGACAGGTATGTCGCCAACCGAGGGCCTCGGCGACAGATACGGGTCGACGGTTTGTTCCATGTGTCGTTTTCATGGTCTAACACGATGAGGTGCTGCTTAATTTTGAATGTAACGGTGGCCTCGACGATGGACGGACAGAACTGAAGCCCGTGAAAGTAGCCTAGCAGTCTGCTAGCCAGCGGTTGAGAAAGCCATTGTTTGAGTTGTTGGCTAACATGGCAACGAAAGCTACCGTTAGCAGCGTCGGCTAGACGGGCTTCCCATCGTGTTATTGCAGCAGATACTGGTAAGTGGGTTTGATCAGTACTGCGAACGTCATTCATGTTTACGCCGTATTGGGGGAAAAAGCTGCGGGGCGTTAAAACGGCCCGTATGACCTTTGCTTGTTAATGTTAGCTTCTGGAATTGTACTAAAACCATCAATCTCCGTTGTCAGGCAGCTAGCTAACCGAGTTCATGTCTTCCTACATGGCCCGTGGCTGCTTCTGTGGGTTTGTGGTCTTTTGTATACAGTTGGATATGGCCGAAGGCGATGTGTAGATATCTTTGTCTTTAAAACTGCACCCTAACAGGTTCCTTTAGCGAATGGGTTGTTTTTAGAAACTCCCTAATGTCTGAAAGAGTACACCAGAGGCCTCGTTTACCGAAATTTCTTAGACAAGACTATTCATATTCAGTTTTTATGCCATATATTTGGGCTCCACTGGTTACCAGTAGATAGACGCTTGTAGGGTCTGAAGTGAAGATGACGTGTTGCGTTCAAATAGCAATCTGGTTATAGTACGTTTTGAATCAGTTCAATCGAAACGAAAATGACAAATATACATATATTGCTGGTCTTTGTCCCTTCTCCCCCCTTTGTCTGTCTCTCTTAATAAAACTCATCTCACACAGGTTCTATCCTGGATGATGCTCTTTGAGTCATGTGACCGAAGAGCTGTGCTGTCAAAGGCTGTGGTCAGTCACAGGACACCTCATACCAATAATAGGCTTATGTAACACATCTGATCTTCTTGAATTTTGGCCAGGCCCTTTTAATGATGTCCTCAATATTTTATGAGAAGGTTCCATGTGTCTCCTGATACTAATAAAATCCTTTATCTTAAAATAGTTGCTAAATAATTACAAACACAACAATGCAGTTTTGCTTTTTAGGACAGTTTTTCATTACACGTGCAGTAATGACTGATGTAAATTTGTATACTACCAGTTGTCCATCGTTAGATATACGTCCCAATCATTAAAGCAAGAAAAAAAAATGGTACAACATGCACGTGTAGACAAAAATGACCTTGATGCTTGACTGTGAATGCTCAACCCAATAGTAAGTGCCAGTGCTTCTACTTCTAAGTTGGTGTTGATTAAATGAAGGTTTTTCCACACTTTTGTTGTACATATACAATGGCAATAAAAGGCTATGCTATTCTATTTTACATTGTGATGTTAACTTATTGTTTCTTTCCTCACAGATGTGGTCATCTTGCATGATGTGCGACAGTTGTGAGGCCACTGAGCAATCTCTCTCTCCCTCATCTGGGGGCAGCCCCACCATTTCACCACCTTCCTAAAGTCATTCTCCCACTCTGCCAAGATGACCGACAGGAAGGAGCCTCCCTTCTTCAATGACGATAGCGTGGGAGCATTTCAATATAAGCTCCCTTTCTATGACACTATGGAGCTCTTCATAGAGACACTGACAGGGACCTGTTTTGAGCTGCGCGTGTTGCCCTTTGAGGCTGTCATTTCAGTCAAAGCGAAGATCCAGAGATTGGAAGGTACGGAGCTCACTAATATTTAGTTTGTATGTTGCGGTAGTTTGCACTTCAGGGTAGGTTTGTTATCTTACAACACATATTATTGTACTGTTTGGAAAAAAAATGGATGCACAGATTATTGTAAAACCTTTGACATACATTTTGCCATCGTATTAGTCAGGTTTTTCTGAGGTGTTCTGCATTGCTCTGTAGAGACAGAGTTACACAATTCTGGATACTATAATTTTCTAGTTATTTGTATTGTTGACTTAAATTACAGATTATTATCGAGTGTAATGAAGCTTAAAAATAAGTGGGGGGGAAAAGAATCAAACTCACGTTTACACTGCGTTTGTGCAATATTTATTACTGTATGACCTGATTAATCTTGATTGGGGTTGTATGGTTTAATTTGAAATCTGAATTATCCCCATTGGATGAAATTGGGGGGGGGGAATTTGGAACGATCTGTCCTCATTTAAATCCCATGCCTCATGATCCAGCATTGGGTACTGGTTAAACTTACGGTCGCTCTGACCCAGAGCATTGCTATTGTTCCAGTTGTTTGTACAAAATGAGAGCAAAAGCGATGAGCTTGCTGAGTCACATCGCCAAACTAATCTACAGTTTGTAGATACACTTTCCTGTGACATTAAAAACTATGCGAAAAGGTCAGTGTGTTTGCTGAATTTTCCTTATATTATCATTACCACAACAAATCTGCTGGCTTGTCTCAAGAGAAATGGCAGAGGCACCAAAAATGGACAGAAAATCTGTTCTGTGTTAGAAAGAATTTGGCCACATTAGGAAATAATTGTTTGTTTCCATTTATACAAATACATAGAAATCTTTTTTTTAAACTCCCCCCAAAAATTTAAGGTTGCTTAGTAAAGCATCAAGCTGACCTTGAGTATCTGCATTCCTCCCCGCTATTCTTCATTTGTGGTCAGAAAGCCCTCTGCGTAGAGCAGGGCGATATGGCCAAAAATATTTATCACGATATATATTTGAAAATTTGCGATAACGATATAACTGACGATATAATTGATGCGAGACAAAATACAACTCCACAACATTACTAGCGCAAAAAGAAAACCTTCCATTTATTTTCACTTAAATAAGAAGCTGGTTTTTATGTACATTAAAGCTTTATAAAAATGTAACAGTGCAAATACAAATTCCTTGCTGAAAGTTTCTACTGGAAATGCCTTTCCAGTAGAAATGGGCTGACATATCCTGAGCATAACCATATATAATATCCACTGAAGTTAAAAAGAGGTGCTTTGCAAAATTAAACTGCAGTATGCAATACGTATTTTTCGGACCATAAGGTGCACGGGATTATAACGCACATCAAGCGAAACAAAGCAGTCAGATAAATCAAACTTTATTAAACTCATTCTTCTTGCTTCCTCCACTTCTGTACCATTGATTCATTAATGTTGAATTCTCTGGCAGCTGCTCTATTCCCATGTTGTTGCAGTATATTAATGACTAACCTCGTATTGTGGATGGATTATCTCAGTTGTTCTCCTGACTGAAGTTTGGTCTGTTTACAGCACCCTGCCATGCGATTGCATTTGTCTCTAACCATGAGGAACCTTAACGTTAACTTTTATAAGTGGAAAAGTGTTAGTGTTCGTCCTCCAGCTTCCCTGTTTATGTTATGCTAACATAGCTGTGTCGCTAGCGATTACGTAGCACATCATTATATACCAGCTAGCCCAACTTCAGTAACCCTACAAACGTCACTGCTGTTTAGTTTCCTGTCTTCATTTATGTTGGAAGTGATAGCAGAGCTGTACGTTTGATTTTTTTCAGAAATCTCTCAGTCAGAACATGCAATATCATGCTTAGGTAACTAGCGAGCTAACTTCCGCTAGCTTCCCGCTAACTTCTAACTCTGTTAAATGTAATAAATTTTGTTTTAATGGATGCCTGGAAGTTAAACTTCATAGTTACACCTGGTAAAGCAGCAATGCTGATCGTTTTATTAAAGTTGCAGTGTTCGTTTGAACTGAAGAATAAGGAGTTTAGGACCCAGATTACTCCCAGATTTAAGAGCATCTTAGTCCGACAAATACGACAATAACGACGGCCGCTTGCATGTTCTGCAAAAAAATGTGCTTTGTCGTGTATCTGACAGACAAACACCAAACCAGTTCCACATCACTGAAGTTGCACCATTTTTACAAACCAATTCTGGTTCATCTGTTTCACTCAACAATCGGCCATGTGCGTATGAAAACAAAGGCACTGCGCATGCGCGTTTTACTCATATTCTATCGCGATATTTCATTTTCCTATTGTTGCCTAACATTATACCGGTATTACCGTGAACGGTATAATATGGCCCAGCCCTACCTCTGCGTGTGATGAGGTCTGTCAGCCAGGCCTGCGTGTTTGTGAGCATATGAGCATATCACTCTGCAATGAAGAGACCACTGCTTGCTCACTAACGCTGGCTCACCTCCAGCACCGGGGCAGTGAGTTCACTGATTGTGGGCACAAAGAGCTTCCTGAGAGCTTCCTACTCATACACTACTTCTTATTCCAATCATTACCTCTAGAGAGCCTTTGTATTCAGTAGCCTGTCAGTCTTTTACTGGAGTTTTGTTATTTTGGTCCCACTTGGAATAATGTTTCAATTTAGACACGTATCCAATAGTTTTAGATACAGCATTAGCTGACATTCTAGCTCATAAATAGTTTATTTTTATTTACCTCCATGTTTAAGTCGTCATTGCTTCTGTGATTGCTTAGTTTTGTCTTTAGGGGGCAGACATTAATCATCTTTAGTCATGTGCAATTGCTTGTAATTGGAGCATGTCTGTCAGGTAATTGAACTTTGTCTATCAAATATGAACAGGTCCTTGTCAACTTTGGTTGTTTTCTCTCCTGCCTTCTCTCTGACTGTAAAGGTATCCCTGTTGCCCAGCAACACCTTATCTGGAACAATTTGGAGCTGGACGATGAACATTGCCTACATGACTACGGGTAAAACTGTTCTTCCTGACCCTTTGTGTCCTTCAGAGCACTGCTGTTAAGGCAAAATCACAAATACAGGGGAGCTTGTTAGAGCAGTTACAGACAGGAAGCATTTAAAAATTTTCTGTGAAAATTTAGTGTCATTTGGAGGTGCACATTAAAAGCCTTCCTGCTGTGGTGGTGACTCACTTATAATTCACTTCAGCATGCTGTAGATGAGCCAGATATGTGGCATTGGGTGAGACAAACAGCATATTTGGAGAATTTGCCCTATCCACTCTTGTCAGTTTATGAGATGCAGAACTCATCCTTCAGTGCTCTGCTGGCTGCAGATGGTGGTATTGTTATGAATGTTTGTCACTTAATTTTCCACATGAACAGTCTCTGGTGAGATCTCGTTCGGCTCCCCTATCACACTCTGCAGCATGCTTTTTAAGTTTGTGAAGCAGAGGGGTAGAGTAGGCGATGAAACATCTGCCCATATGCGCCAAATGTTCCAGTGGGATTCCCGTTCCTGTACTTAAGTTCATCTGGAAAACATCCTGTCCCTTGAAGTGCTGTTTACTTTAAATCAGGGCCTCTGCTTCAGAAGTAAATCATTTTACCCTCCAAGTACATGCATTATTTCCTTTTCTTTCATAATATTTGCACTGATATTACTGGTATGGCGTTTATGTATTATCATTTGATTTGTGTTTGCAGCATTGCAGAGGGCTGCACTTTGAAACTGGTCTTAGCTATGAGAGGAGGCCCAATTAACACCAGGAGAGGTAAGAAGACTGACAAACTGTAGTCAGTGTTTTTATGCTTTTGGTTTTAATCTGCTTCCTTGTTTTTTATTAAATTACATAAAGTGTCTTGTTTTTTTGCAGTTTAAACCCCCTCTCTTCTTTTGTCAGTAACCATGGAGGATCCAGTTAAAGAAGTGGCTGACCTGATGGACAGCACAAAGGAGGAAGGCTGGGAGAAAAACCTGGCTAACAAACAGGTCACGTTTGTGGTCTATCGTGAGGGGGACCAACTAAATGTCTTCCGTGTGGTCGACAGGGGAGATGGTACCCTGACCCCCGTATCTGAATCTCTGAGGTTGTCATAGTTTGTTTTATTTTTGATTTTATATGATCTTTCCACATACTGTAAATATGCACACAATTTGGATTGTGATTAGAAATTTGTACTCTTCATGGTCACATGATCATGCATGATAATAACCACAAAAGAAATGTTTCCGTTTCTTTTTAAAGTACAATTCAATGTGTCAATGTGTGAAGTATAATTATACAGACTTTGTAGGATATTTAGTTTTAGCTGTAGATCGTTACAGCTGAATTTATGGTCTTATTTTTCCTTGTTTTTGTGTCAATTAAATGTTGTGACACTGAATTGCTAATGTATTTTTGTTTTTGTTGTCGTTGTTTTTTTGTTTTGTTTTTTATTTCTCTTCCCTCGTTGTGTTTTCCAGTGGTGGCTCTGTGTTCAATGTGTATGCCGAAGAAGATGGAGAGAGTTCTACAGCTGCACAGCAGAGCCTTGAGAACTCCATCACTATGACCAAAATGAAGCTGCTCAAAGCCAAGATGGAGGACATGAACCTCAACAAGAAGGTAGGAACCTTTGAGATCAAAGAAAATCAATGACATTTTGTCATTTGTCTGACATATTTTATCAGGCTGAGGCATGATACCGTGTATGCGGAAGTGAATATATAAACCTTGGATCCATTATATGTGTTTGCCTTGTGCGTAGAGAGCTTTCTGTATTACGATGTAATGCTCTTTCAGTCTTTGCTGCTTAATATTTTGTGTTGTAATGTTTTGATCTTTTTTTTAATCAGGAAAGGAATAAAATCAAATTACATCTAATAGTCTAGTCACTTTTGATTAGTTCTGATTATTTTAAAGAGTGATAATGATATTTTTGCATGGAGCCAATATGAAGCACCAAACACTAATTTCCCTTCGTTAGTAAGAGGGTAGAGCTGTGTTAGATTCAGCTGTGCTGGCCCTACATTTTCTTTAGCACTCATCAAATTTACGCAATAATCTTAAATCTAGTCAGTAGTATGATGGGTTTTTTTCCAACATGGGTAAATATACACTTAAGATAATCATCTGATATAACTCCGTCGATTAATTTCTGTCCATGTCTCTGTCCTGTAGAAGTCTGCAAAGGTAAAACCACGGGCCCCTGTCAGCCCTCATCCCTGTGGCAGCTCTTTCGGACCTTCCAACACTCGACACCATCATCGCCTCTTGCGCTCACTTCCTCAGATCAACCAGCCTTGGCAGTCAAATGCCCCTCTACCTCCAATTGTAGACCATGAATCCGTAGACCCCTCTCTGGCCTCTCCTGCTGCGACCTCTGCCCATCTGCCCATCCCTAGACGACCCCCTCCCTCTTTCTCCTCCCCGTCTTGTTATATGCTTCAGGAGGAGGAGCCATGGGAGACATGCCCACCTTTTGCCAAGATCCGCCCACCTCCTAAAGTGTCCCGGTTGGACATTGGCAGCACTAGGTTGATGAGGGACTGTGTATACCCTCAGCTCCCTCCATTGTGTACCAGGGGGCCACCTGATGCCACATTTGACCCAGTTGAACCTGTAGGGGAATCATTTGGGCTGGGTGTATTGGATGAAACTGTTGGGCTTGTAGCACCAACTCAACCTGGATCTCCATTTGGTGACTTGTCAGATCCTCTGAGTCTGGATGTGTCCACCCAGCCAGAGGAAGGTTGTCAGACCCGCGAGGTTGAGGCTCAGCACCAACTGCCACATTCCCCCTCCCCCGTTAGTCCCTGGACACGTGGGACAAATGAAACTCTCACCAGCAGAGCTAATGGGACACAGCTTAGCGCATCCTTTCATATCAGCCCTCCCTCACCATTACCTGCCTCCACCTCACTGTCACCTTCAGCTAGACTGTTGTCTCAGCCTTTTGAGTCCACACTTTCCTGTTTACAGCCTAATCTTCAAGCACAATCCTCAGCAAAACAAGGCAGCACATCTCCTCACCCTTCAACCACCTTGTCAACTCATCCACCACGCATTCGTGGTGTTAAAGTAGAGTCACCTGGCAAAAGGCTAGAGCTCATCTCTAAGAGGGAAGCAAGAAACATCACTAAGGTGGCAAACCAAGCGTATAAGGAGCCAGTGGGGTCTCTCAATAGCTCGGAGCTCTTGGCTTCTCTTTCCACAAGGGCTCTAGACATCAGCGGCGGCAGCAGCAGGGACCGTATTGGAGAGAGTCTGGGACTTGCACTGGCTTTGTCTCCTGCAACTGCCTCAGGACAGGGCAGCCGTGGCTCCAGGCTGCCATCCATCCCTGCTGACAGACTTCTGCGGGATGATCACATAAGGCAAATGTCACCATTACCCCCAGCATCAGCTTCTTACATGGTGAGCACAGATAAGTGTCAGCATTAGCTGCTAAGATTGAATTTGTGAAATTGAGTTACCCTAAAAAGTTTTTGTTTGTTTGTTTTTTTAGTATTTGTGTGGTCAGCCAGTCTCATTGAAGTCATTCAAAACAATTTTTAGAAAATCACTTTTTTCTTTCTTTCTTTTTTTTTTTTTTTAAGTTGAAGGCTGCAGTTGTTTTAGTTTTGCACCCTGTAAAAACATTTAATATTTCTGCTCTTTTCTCAGACCACCAGCACTCTTGCATCAGCTGGAGGAGTCATGAATTCATTTGGGACTATAGGTAAGGGACACGCAAACGACATTAGCGTTTATAAAGTACTAGCTTAAGAAATTTTTGCATTGTTGTGGTTTGAATGGACATCTGAGTTGTGAATTTTGAAGCAAAGTGCAACATCATTTGCTATGCTCTGGTGGTATAGATTGTAAATGAACAGTTGTGAGTTAACATGTTGTCCTTTTATAGGCGCAGTCACATACAGACAGTGTAGCTGAGTAGAAGACCTTAGTGTGTACTTTGTCAGTGCTACAAGAATTTTAATTCTCCAAGCAAAATGCTGACTTATTTGTAAGTTGCTACTTTGGTCTGTTAAAAAATATGAATTAATACATGCTGACCAATACACTGAATAACAAGGACATGATTATCACAGGTGGGGGATTGAACCAATGAATAATTGAAGCATAAAAAAGACACCTAATGAGGAACCAGTATTGTGCCTACTTACAGCTGACAATTTCGCAAAAAGGCAACTTTAATTTGTATCTTTGGACACTTTATTACTAGCAGCATAGGCATAGTTTGGGCCTAAATGGTGGGGATCTTGTCATAATTAATGGAATTATGAACACAGAGTACTGTCAGATTCTGATTCACCACGCAGTACCATCTGGAAAGCAGAGCTTTGAATGTACTTCAAGAAGCCTGGAGTCCTGATGACTATGTAAATAAATTACAAGAAAGCTTTCTTAAGAGAGTTCAGGCTGTGTTAGAACTGGACAATCTGTTTTTGCCTGACATACTATATGTCTGCTGTGTCTCTTTTCCATTTTCCTAGCTAAAGAAATGAGGGGCAGCTCAAGACTTTTGTATAGTACTGCGCACAAAATTGTGTGTGTGTTTCTACCAGGGATAGGGTAGGGTTTTTGTATCTTTTTGGGGTTTGACCCTTCCATGTTGATGTCTTCAATCAGGATCTGAAAAAGTAGGGATAGTTTGTGTATATTATCACCTAAAGTGTTGCCTCAAAGTTATCAAGTGCCTCCTTCATGGTTTCTTTAAAAGCAAATTTATCTTCCACTTCAGTGTAAAAAGAGGAGTCCTGTACCATCTACCTCAGTACTAATGGAGGATATTCTCACATTATAAACAGTATAGTACTTTGCATTCAGCTCAGGGGTTCTCTTGTTTTCTCACCAAAGTTCTTTACATCATTCAGGGATTTTTAAGAAAAAACCTAAACTCACTTTGAGATTTTTTTTTTCCCCTATGGCAAAAAGTTCAGTCAGTTGTTTATGCTTTAACTGAGAAATCAAATGTATTTATTTATTTATTTATTAAATTTTGGGTTTGTTTCTAAAAAAAGATGTAATTATTGAAAAGCTTTTTGATTTTATGGTGTTAATTTAGTTTTTTTGTTGTTGTTTTTTTGTCATTTTAGCTTTGACAGGACATAGCAGAGAGTAGGCAGGAAAGCAGAGACAGAGTGGACTGAATGACAGGCTGGAATTGGTTTAAGCAATACTCAAGCTCAAGCCCCTGCGGCAAAGTCTCTAGATTTTGTTATATGCAGTTGGTCAGTCAAGGTAACTATAGAGGTGCACTTTAGGTTGTGTGTGTCCTGAACTGCTTTTCAGAGTCTTCCTTAGAACAAGGCTGGTAAAGTTATGGCAACACTTTCTCTTATGATGCTATTATTTCCCAGTAATAAATTAAGTTTTTAATGTGTTACTCCTTAGCTAAATGAGTGCATGAGGCTTTTACTATCTGTCCCTCCCTACACAATTCACAAGAATCACTCTGCTTCCTTTAATATTGGTCAGAATTTAATCAAACTTGAACACAAAGATCAGCTAATGGGACAGTTTTCCTTGAGCACCCGAGTTATGCTCAAGGTCACATTTGTTGTTCCTGCAATTTTAATTGTCATTAATTTCTATACTTCACATACTACGGTAACCTATAAATTGGATCATGATCTACTAATGATTGTGAGCTAGATAAGCTACTGAACATCACTGATCTGGTTGTAGAGCCTCAACTGTCCAATTATAAATAATTATATAGAAAATACATAGGGCCTGTGTATTAAAACTCATTTCCACTTGCATGCGCTTCTGATTTATGAAGGTATCAGATAAACCAACTTCCACAAACCTCTTACGGTGCTCCATTAAATCACTGGAACCTTTATACTGACACCAGTGACTGATCTATGGCAGAACATCAGAAATGCTAGGCTCCCTCTGCTGTGTACACACAAATTTACATATCAGCTCCCCTGAATTAAGTGAGCACTATAAAGATTAGAAAAATGAATTGGGAACACACTTAATTAAATGTAAACAATATGAAGTTCGGCTTACTACAAAAACCCAATGTGGATAATGCGAGTGACACTGGCTGTTAGGGCTGCACGATTAATCGTTAGAAAATCGCGATCTCGTTTCATACTTATGTGCGATCTCGTTTCCAAATGACAACGATTTAAAAAATAAATAAATAAATAAATAAATAAAAAAGACGACCATTGTACCGCATTATGATCCGGGACGTACTCTGCATGAAAACAAGCGCTCACTCTTCCTGCTGAACAAATGTCAAGGGCGGAGCCTTATACCACGTGATACAGAAGCTGTGCCGTGTAATGCTAAAATTAGCAGGGAAAAAACAACGGAGAGCACGTCAGGGATGACGAGAAAGTGACAGGAGAAAATCCGTTCCGGTCTCCACCCAAACATCAATAACGGGAACCTTATACAGCGCTTCCCTATACACGTCGAACTCCCGCAGGCACAAAGAAATTACGGAGGCTATCACTTATCACCTGACCAAAGATATGGCTCCCATCAACACTGTGCAAAACGAGGGATTTAGGAAAATGATCAACACCCTAGACAAACGCTACACAGTGCCGTCCCGCAACTATTTTTCTATTGTTGCACTACCTGCTCTATACACACAGCGTCGAGCAACGGTGGAGACGGAATTTCAAGCAGTACAACATTTTGCGGCAACAACAAAACGTGAGACATTTGTTGTTTTTATGTTTATTTATTGTTTTTATGTTCAGTCTCAACTGTTACGAAGTTGATGTGCAGTTAATAAGTGCAATAAATATTTACACTGGAAAAGAAAATCGTGAGAGAATCGTGATCTCAATTCTAAGCCAAAAAATCGTGATTCTCATTTTATGCAAAATCGTGCAGCCCTACTGGCTGTAGCTGAACACTGTCTGGTAGCAGACACATGATGGCATACAAAAGAAAGCGTACAAAACAAATAAAAATCCAATCCCATACCCCAACCTGCAAGCTTGCTGTACTTTGATCACAGAGCCGTCAGTTTTATCTGTATGTTCCCACATCCCCTTTGGCTCACAGAGCTGAATGCTTCCACAGACAGGATTATCACGGGTACACGCTGACAAAATAGTGTTTCCTGACTAAAGAAATGAATCATGTATTTTATGCTGGGTTTCTTCATAGAAAGATATTTGATGCAAAAACGCAGACTGTTTGCTTTTTTTGTTTGTTTGTTTTTATTGCCCAAAACTATAATTACAACAACACATCTGGTTTCCCTCATTAACAATTTTTACAATGCAAACTTTATTAAAACCAACCTTAAAATAACTGTGAAGACTTGCTTAGAAACTCTTGTTAAAATAACACCATTGTGATTTTTGTTTTTACCGGTTGACATTGCTGAAATAATACACGATATGAAAATAACTCAGAGAAAAGCCCGATGGCTGAGCTTTCTGGGACTGAAAAACATATTGCGTTTTTGGTCACCCTCCAGTTCGTGATGTCACAACAGGTGTTTTGCCTTTTGACAGCTGGTGAAAACAGCTGCTTGATGTGCCTGATGCAGTTTAGTGAGAAGTACAACATTCCCCAGAGCATTAAATGATAAGAAGTGCTCTTTTCCTTTTTTTTGTGACTCCTGTTTTGATCTAGCATTTTTATTCCTCTGTGACTGCTGTGATGGATCTAACCTGAGCAAATTTGAGGTATAGGGAAGGTTAAAAGGGTCTAAATTACAGGGAAGTGATTTCTCAAAAAGTGAAAAATGTGCCTAAGCTATTCAGTTGCGCTTTGTGCACACATTTTAAAACAAAAAAGCTGGGAAACATACCATCATGATGTGCCCTGTTGTTTGATTTTTGTGATACCTGTACATTAAATTGAAATACATATTGGAATAATCTTTGTATGCACTCGTTTCTTAGTACAGGGGTATATTATATTCCCTTTTAAAAGATAGTGATTTGTAAGCATCAAAGAGAACCTCAGTTTCTTAGTGCTGTTGCTGGATGATGGGAGATATGAGCATGAAACATCTAAGACCCAGATTGACAGCAAGGAGGATTAGAAATTTCTTCTGCAAACAATAATTAACCACAAGCGCAGATGAGCTGTCACCTAAGAAAATACAAGTCGTGGAGAAAGGGATGATTATTGATAAGATTTCGGAACACTACCGGTTTTGAGGCTTCAGCTGGATGGAAGATGTGAACGGCTTTTAGGGTTAATGATCTGTCTGTGTTAGGCTGATGTGTTCAATGTAAGAAGACTGACTGTTGCTTTTTATTGTTGATGGTTTTTTTTGCTAAACATACATGATTACAGGTGCATAACGGCTCTGTAGTTTAGTGGTTAATGCATTT
This sequence comes from Copadichromis virginalis, assembly GCF_057382275.1. Taxonomy (NCBI): domain Eukaryota; kingdom Metazoa; phylum Chordata; class Actinopteri; order Cichliformes; family Cichlidae; genus Copadichromis; species Copadichromis virginalis. The sequence continues at coordinate 17,927,724 of NC_140630.1, read as the reverse complement.
GCTTGGCAAGCAAAAGGTTGGTAGTTTGATTCTAGCGGGAGACACAAATTCTCTTTTGGGAGTTGCCAAATCAAACGTGGAGTTACCCACTGTGACGAGCAAACAGCCAAATGTAGCTTTATGAATATGGGTCCATACGCTTTTGGCTTGCACTGTTTTGTCTGATCAGCCGCTCGTCTTTGGCAACTGTCTTATAAATAAATAGTCTTTCCTCTTCTCTCAGGCACTCCAACATACCACCTACCTCCAGTCAAGGCTCCCACAGGCACTAAGAAGAAGAGCTCAAAGCACTGCTTCCTCTGTGGCAAGAAGACTGGCCTGGCCACCAGCTATGAGTGCAGGTACAAGTACCAGCCGCATTTCCAGCTGCGCTCACTCACACAGTTGCTGTCTGCCTCTAAATCACATCTCACCCCCGGTTTTGTCAGTCTCGTCCTTGAAGCGAGCCTTTTTGTACAAAGCGGTCTTTTCGTTGTTCGTCGTTTTGTCCTACTGCCATATCCCCAATGATAACACATCTCTGTGCGCTGCTTGTTCTGTCACAAGTTATTAGCTTTATCAAAGTTTCTCCTCACCACATTAATATGGATTACTTGTCCCTCTCGGGCCTTGTCCATGGCGTACACACTGAATCTGATGCAACACTGTGTAATCTCTTAACATTTAACACTTGAAGTGGTTATGTTCCCAACTACTGCTTTAGTCAAACTGTAAGCCTTTGTGATTAAACGAGTAATGTAATTTACTCTGTTAGTGCTAATAAATTAATCAAATTGGAGGGCAGAAGAGGTGTAACCACCAGGTGTAACCAGAAGAGGTGTTTAGTAAGGAAAGAAAATCTAGACTTTGCATTTACACATTTATGCCGCAAACAGCCTGCTGAAGGGGGATTTTGTTATTTGTTTTTTAATTTACTGACTATCAAGTCTCAAGAGGAATGTACTATAAAAATATATATTTTGCATACAAACTTGAATGTTTATTTAAATCTTACAGGTGCGGTCAGAACTTCTGTGCAGTTCACCGCTACGCAGAGACACATGACTGCACTTATGATTACAAGGGTGCCGGACGGCGCTTTCTGCAAGAGACCAACCCCCTTATCAATGCTCCCAAGCTGCCTAAGATCTAAACTTGCAACCTTGTCTCAGACGTGCGGATGAGGAGTGAAGAAGTTTAAAACTTGCAGGATGGAAGCGATTCTGCAAATGAATTTGTAAAGGAAAGAATGAACTTTTACACCACTGTGTGCTCTTTTTAATCAGCCAAGTTTGCTAAAATTTAAATAAAATATTCTGTAAAGCCAAGTGTGAACAAACCAGTGGACTGAAACGGCACAGAATTATCACCTCTTGATAATGTGAAAGTGTATACCCCCCTTTTTTATCTGTTGCCTTTTTTTTTTTTCATTGCATTAAAAAAAATCTGTGCATGTACGTAGGTAGTTTTTGCTAAATATATCTGCTGCATGTTCAGACATACCTATTTTAGGCTTTTGTTGGGTTTTTTTGTTGTTTGTTTTTAATCGGGGCGACTTCATTTGACAAGTCTTTGAGAGATGCACTTTAGAACTATGATATTTATATATTTGACTTTCCTTGTGAGGGAAAGGTGGCGTACGTTTCTGTGTTTGTCTTATTGTTAGTTGTCCTCTTCAATATTACTTTTTTTGTATTCTGCACATTTAAATATCTTTCTTACATGGGCACATACATACCGGCATCACTAATGAAATCTTCCTAAAAAGAGAACCGTACACCCACCTAATGATAAAATACGTAATATTTATTAATGATTTATTTAAATTACAGGTTGGTTTTTAAAAATAGGGTTAAGTATGCAGTGTGTGTAGGTGTGGATGTCAGTAATCTGTTTGCCTATTGAGTAAACTGTATTAGGAGTGGGTGTTGGTTATGGTATTTGTGTCTACAGTGAGGTGGTTGCCATTTAAAAAAAAAAAAAAAAAAAAAAAATCTTTTGTAAGTCTTTTTTTATTGCTCAGCTGTTTCAAAAACTTTAAATGCTCGTAAAGTATCTACAGGGGTTTGATCTAATAAAGTTTCTTTCCAGAAAGTTTCTTTCTGTGCGTCATTTTTGTTTGGTTGAAATCCAACAGCTGGTCTAAAATTATCATTCTGATAGAAGACTTTGTTTTCTTGAGGGAAATGCTTATTTCACCCTCTTACCGGTGCTCCTCTTGTCATTTCCACGCAGTGTCTTCAAGCTTCACTGTTTCAGTTCCTCAAGATTTGCAGATTGAATATTTGACCTTTCTCTCCCAGTAATAGTCCTCATCACGGTGCTGTGAAGTATGAGGGGAAATGGTTTCTGTTTCTTGTCATTAAATAACCCCTCCTGCCGAGTCAGACCCTCAGCTAGCTCCTTAGTGACAAGTTGAACATTTTTAAACCTCAGTAAAAGTATAAGCTTGCCTTCATGAGCTAAGTTACCGGTTCATGGCAAGCTTGAACCTTGGTGGTTCCTGAATATCTATAAATCATTTAAAGCCCAGAATTAGCATGACATCCATGCCCATGATGAGTATATGTAAACTTTGAAAGACAAACACGTTGCTACACAGTTTTTATTTTCATCACATGCTTGAAGCTTTCTGATCTGGTTGAGACATTAAAGCAAATTCCTTAAAAGCCTTCTGATCACATATTTAAATGTCCACCCATTATCAATGCTCAGAGAGAAAGCTGTAATTTTACACGCACACATCTGAAACACAGGTTAATCCTGTGAAGTGGGGCTAGTTCAGCAGTCAGTAAATATGAGAACACTCTTATGTTGCTCAGAACAGAAATATGTTGTCTTTGTTTCCTTGTGATTCACTCTGATGAAATGAATGAAAAGTAGGGGGGCTCTATTTATTATTCACTTTACTCCCACTTTGGGTGCTGTTCCTGTGAAGCAAACAAACCCTGTCCTGAATCACGTCTCGCTGTTTTCATCCCCACTTTCCTCCTTCGTGTTGCCTGGCTTTGATCTGCTATAATTGGGCTGTGCAGCATATACTGCTTATTCTCTCTTGGCAGATAAATGCACCTAAACCTGGAGATGGGCAGGTACTTTAAAAAAGTAAAAAGGATGAAGTTTATAACCTAATAATGCATCAGGCTGATTTCATTTCAGACTCATCAGTGCAGCAACAGGAGGCAGTAGATTGGTGAAAGTGGTGAAACTAATGCATGAAAATGTAGTTTTTAGAACATTAAACAGAAATTTGCAAGCTACTGGCTGAGTAGTCAGGTGGATTCAAGTGGTGGTGATGGCTGCCGTAGGCTAAAGTCTGGCTACTGCGTGTGCCGTCTCATCAATGCCTTTCATCGCTTCTCCAATTCTCTGATTTATGACCAAATATGTGCAAAGCTCATCACAGTCTTATGAACCTACAAGTACAGTGAGTATGGTGTGTGTGTGTGTGTGTGTGTGTGTGTGTGTGTACACATAATAGCATCAGCGTGTCAATTGCAAACATGTTGTGGTTTTTTCCTTTTCATTATTTTGGTATACACAAAGTTTTATCAGTTGATGACTATATATAAACCCTACTCTGTAAAATTGCTGGTAGTGTCCTGACCTGAAATAGTGGTTGACTTTCATAGCCTGTTGTGCTGTAGCATGCAGATAAACAGAAAACAAACTGGCCTCAGCTGGTTCTGGTGTTCCATTGGGAGCGCTGCAAAGGTAAGGAAGTTTCCCAGAAACTTTTAGAAAGCAGCCAACACACTTTTAAACAGCCACTGACCTAAAGGTACAAGCTTACGAAATGAACTTTACAGAACTTACTTGGATTTAAGGCACATTATTTTGGCTTAGTTTTGGAGACAATACATTTTTTAGGAGAGCCTGCAACACAAACTGTATTGCTGAGCATGAAAGATTTCGATTTTTTTTTTTGTGGATTATGAAAGTGCAACACTAAGTCAGTGCAGTAGTTTTTCCAATAGGGGATTCTTTTCATTCCCACATGATAGAGCACCTTTCGGGATATATAGAGGTTTTGTCTGAGTATTTGATTCGGTTTCCTTCAGCTGCTTCTTTGCAGTGTATCACATAAACACATCCAGCAAATGCTTATTTTCTACTGTTCTGTTTTGGGATTGCTCAGCTTGCTGTTTGCAACTCTGCCAAGTGCTGCAAGTCTATATTTTCCACCGAGTGGAAAACAATGTTTTTTTTCTCTTTTTCCAAACATGCTTTTAGAAGAAGAAATCATTCTCACCGAGAGTAAAAGCAATGATATGCATTACTAAAATGCTGGTTTGGCAGACTCTTTTCATAGGAAAGGGCTCCTTCAAAATCCAAAATCTTAGGTTACTAATTGTCCATTTAAAAACAGTCCATTAAGACAATCAAAGTGCACAATGTTCCTGAAAATGTGTGTGCGCTTTTTGTCATTAGAACTCTTAAATGCTGTATTCAGCCATGCTTTGGGTTCTGTTGGCTACAAAAATTTGAAAAGAATAAAGAACTGATCTTAGCTTGTGCCGGCACAATGAGGAACACCGATCACATGTTGAAACCAACAAACGGAAAAGTGCGTAGAGTACAAAGGCTTGTTTTAACACAAACGAGCATGATCATTTTCCACCAAGTGTTCAGAATATGCACATGGCTCAACACTGCTGAGTCATGTACTCGCACACTGGGGCGATCAAGCTCTGCTAGTCTGACGGGTTTCATGTGCGGGTAAGAGAGCTCAAAAGACACCCGCCAAGGAAATCTTAACACTGAAACCACACGTCTGTCTTTTACACCAACTCCCAGTTTTGGTCCCACCTACTGACAGAACCACTGACCTCCTGTGAAGAATTAATCCTACATTGTTCTACTCGGGTACCAACTCCACCTTTTCTCTGTCCTCCTCTGCCCTTTTTCTTCCCCTCTCTTTTTCTTTCTGCTTACTTTCTGCTTATCTTTAACTCAGTGAGACTTGTTATGTTAACCCCCTGCTCTTACACCACCCGTTCCTTCCACTTAAGCACACACACACCCTGTTCTAATCTCTTTCGAAAGAAATTCTAGCTGCTTCCAAAAAAGACTGTTAGGGCTGGGTATACAATTCTCTCTCTGGCTCTGTTCTCCCTTTTGTTAAAGAGCTCTGTTTTCATCCTGTAAATGTGTTTCTTTCTTTTTTGGACAGGACAGCTGTGCTTCACTCGCCTGCTTCTCTGCCCACTTAATACAAAAGCCATGGCCCAATCCTCCCTACCACACTGCAAGACGGCCTGTATCTCTCTGACGCAGAGACACACGCATGATGGTTTGGCAGACTCGTTTCTGAGGTGCCCACTTTGTCCAGACAGAGCACAGAAGCGCTGTTGTCCCACCCCAAGGACAGAGCGGCAGACTTCGCATCAGTAATAAGGCTGAATACAATGAAAGGCTTCACAGAGATAGAGCTCAGGCTTTGAGTCAACAGAGGATACGTTCCCTTCTTTAACAACTGAGTCTCTCCCAACATACTGCACTGGGAGTGAGGGGCTTTCTTGGCGTGGAGTTACAGCACAAGCAGGGATTTACTTGAGCTGGAAGTGTCACGATACACAACCAGACATTTATAATCTGAAAACTTCTTTACTTGAGTATATTAGAACAATGTGACAAACTAGAGCATTTTTAATTAAAAAAGTTGTAGTCATCACTTTATGTGATGTCATTTAAAATAAGAAATGTCTAATCGTTTCTTTCTGATAGAGTGTTAAGTAAGATGTGTGTAGTTTGGTGTAGCTACAGATGGGGGGAAACAGGGAGCCTAACTCTGTCTAAAGCGAACAAAATCCACCTAGCAGCACATCTGTAATTAACATGTGGCATGTTGCCTGGTAAATTGGTACAAATATGTGTCCTTGACTGCCCCTTTCTTAGTCACGATATGTAATTTCCCAGAGTTGGTTGCACGAGTCAAGAATATATTACAGATCTTCATGATGACTCCAATAAAATGGATGTATTTTTTTAACCTCATTGTTTTGTACGAGGCAAACAGGAACGATATAAGCTGATGGTGCTTCAACTTCTATGATAATGCAACTTAAATTTAGTTTTTGGCCACTTGAGAGAACAGCTGTTGTGGTCATGTGTGCATCAGCTGATGAACCACAGACTCCAGAAGGAAATTATTATTATTTTGGCTCCTTGGCTGTTGAGCCTTTGTTAGACTTTTTCATGACCCTGTGATGTTCCAAGCACCATTCTTGAGCCACTTCTGCCTTTTGTGCCCTTTGACAACCGTTTTTTACAGAGCATCTGTCACTCACTGATAAATTTCTCGGAAGCCCCTCCCAAAGCCACTCAATTCAGTGGTTCAAACTTTAGACACAGCAGTGCTGGTATCGCCCTTTTGGCACTGGCAGGGTAGCTTTTATAGTGAAAATGCATAGAAATGCAGAGGTATACTTTTCACCTGCTACTTTCTGTCTGCTTGCCCATCATTTTATGGGCTGCTGCAGATTTTCTTTAAAACTGCTGCTCGACACTAAAGCAAAATGTTAAAGGCCATAATTTGAATATTTGTGGGCTTCTCACTGTGAGTAACACCCTTAAAATTACACAGGGAACCATTTGTCGCATAAAATACTGATTATGGCACCTTTTAATTATCACTTATTGTTATTCACTATCACTATAATCACTACGGTGGGGTCATTTTCCACCTCACTGCCATCACGATCATCAAAAGCTATCATGGTCACCTTCATCACCACATCATCATCATCGTCGCCATCCTCCTCTCCTCGGCAGTGCACAGCCCTCAGTCAGTTCGCCCGCGTGCGCCGCCTGTCCTTTAAATTAATTATTTCTTGCATTTTGTTTCCACTCCATCTTAACGCGGAAGTCGGTGACGCACCACTACAAACAGCTGCTCAGCGGGGGCAATGAAATAAACAACGCGTCGACATTCGGTGAGTGTTTTCTTCGCGTGTGTCTTTACGACGTTCAACGAGCAACGTTCGCTGCGATGCAGTTATGTGTACGTCCACGCTGAGGAGGCTCCAGCGTGTCCGCTGCGCCTCTCGCTTTATTAAATCCGACCTGAGGCGGCTGGAGGGGGTCGCTCGGACGTGCCTCTGAACTGTGCTGGGATGATAGCGTGAGAATTTGCTGCTTTTTCTTTTTTTCCCTTTTATTTAGTTTTTTTGTTTTTATATTGACTGCTGTTGAAGCCGACACTCTGTTCCTCACGACGGTCACTCGTAGCCTGCTGTGATTAAGGTATGAAAATCCAGTTTAATGTGAGCGAGTGCGCTCTGCAGCAAAAAGAGGGTGAGAGAGAGAGAAAGGGAAAACAGCGGCAGAGTGTTTGTGTCAGCTCAGATGCCTGTTATTAATTATTGTCTCGTTGTTTTGTGCATTCAGCGTGTGTGTGTCCATGTAGATGTGTGTGTGTGACTCGATGTAGGAAGACGTAATGTTGCCCGAGCAAGCCTTTTGTTAGTTTTCCCGGATCCCTCAACGCGCTCCCACAATTCCACAATTTGCTGCTGGAATGCGATGAGACTCCGGATGATGAAGAAAGAATTTATCGGTGTTCGATACCGCTAAAAACCCATCTTAGGGTTTTGCTGTCAGTGCTGTGCCTTCTGGATTACTCAGAAAGCAGCGGAGTCCTGTCCTGACTTTACCGGATCAATGCTGATTTGGATGTTAATGTTCAAAAATCGGCGTGGTGTGATCTTAGCAGCTCGCTGTGGCTCGGAGAGCATCTCGTATTCTCTGTAGGTCCTACGAGGCGCACTGCCCAGCCGGGTGTCGCCTTATGAACCATAATAAAGCCAGAAGCAGCGCCCTGCATCGCTGCGCGCTTTTCAGATCAGTGTCACCAGTGATTCTGGTTTCTTGCCTTCAGCTTGACGTCAACAACAATATATCTGCGCAGTAACGTGGAAAATATGAATTGAACTTTATTTATTTATTTCTTAAATGGTAAGGCTTTAATGTTGACATCAAACCCACTGATCACTTTATTGCCACAGTGGCTCTCACATTACACTCTGTCCTCTCATTGGCTGCAGGATCAGCTTTCTCCAGTTGTTTCCATCATCACCCCCGTCATGACGCGTGCTGCTCTGCTGTACATTTCCTGCTTGTGTGTTACAGTTTGTTCAGAGCTTTTAAACATGCAGTAAAGCACTCTAGTGTACTTTAAAGCCTTCTGTTCTCCCTTCATCCTCGTGGTGTGTGCTTTGCCAAATGGGAGGGCAAGCCCTTCACTCATGTTCAATTTGAGGTAACACATCTCAGCTTCATGTCAAAGACCGGTTCTTTTGATGCCATCTGTGCTGCGGTGTTGGATTTTTCTGCGGTTTGGGGTTATTGTTAGGTTAATGCTGGAGAAAGGGGAAGAACCGGCTGGGTGTCTGTGTCATACATTATTGTAGGCTTGGGTTATTTCTTTGCTGAGAGCTTGTTGTGATGACGAGCCTCGTCGTGCTGCTGGTATGTGTAGTATGCATACATAAACGTTCTGATAACTAAATGCTAATTTTGTCTGTAATCCTATTCTTCACATTGTATTGTGTTTTTTCTTGTGATTTTTGACAGGGAGTGTTTGAAGAGAAGCGACAGATGGTGATCTTTGTAGGCAAGCAGTCTGAGTTTAATTTAGTTTTTAATTTATGCTCAACAGAAAAATCTGAAATTAGAAAAAGGAAATTGGGAATATGGGAATTTTCTGTAGCTAAAAAGGTGATTTTTTTTTCCTCCCATGAGTTTTCCTACTGAGTACGTATGCCTTACAACAAGGAAATCATATCATTTTATGCCTACTTTCTCTTATCTTTTTCTTGTCCAGACGTTTGATACCCAGTGTGTTGTCTACACTTGTTCCAGCATATTATTTTCCACATGAAGTCTACATTATGGCCACATTACGCAGAAAGACGGCCTTCCCCTCTCCGTCTACTTTCCATTTCTTGACTTCTTTCGCGACCGGCTGACTGTGTGTCCTCCACAATGACGACTGAACAATCATTCTGCAGTCATGAAATTTTATCTATTCGAGAGCTGGCGCTGCAAGAAGCTGTCAGCAGACTCTGTCGTCCCGCTAGAACCGAGTGCTGATGGAAATGAGAAAGTAAGGCCGTAATTATGATTCCGAACAGGAGGAAAAGGGCATCTGAGGCTGTCGCTGCCTTCCAAATCCCATAATTTAACTTTTTTATTTTTCAACTTAAAGTAGTTAGTGCAGCTGCCTTTACTAATTCAGTTCATTTTTATTTGTGTAGTGCCAATTTCCAACAAATCTTAATCATAGAGCGCTTCACTTCGGAGCATGAAGAGCTTATGCCTTTAATATGTTGTAAAGGGAAGACCACAGACTTCCTATGAGAATGTTAACAGGAAGAAACCTTCCGCAGAACAGGCTCAGGATGGGCGGCCATCTGTTGAGCTGAAGGGAACACTTGCGCGATGCATCTTCTGTGCAGGGGCCCGTGGGTCAGAATGACCACAGAGCCGTGCTGGCGTGAGTTAATTAATAATGGAAGGACTTCCTGATATTGCGTTTTGCATGTCTTGGGAGATGGCATACTAAATAGCACGAGTATAGGTACTGGAACACTGTCTGTTAAGCTGCTAAACTGCGAGGGAAGGAGCCTGCAGTCTTAATGGACTGTGCCATTGTGTGCTTGCAAATTAGCTTGTACTTTACGTCTTCAGAGATGGGCTCTGAGGAAAGTAATTGGAGGGCGGAAAGAATTGCAATCAAAAGTATCTGAAGGCTTCGATAGTAGCTTTCTGCCAGTTCACTGCCGTCATTGTTTGATACAATTGGTTGCGATGGAGAAATGTGCCTCCCACGGTATTTTACAATATGGAACATAGGATCCGTTTGACAGGCTCCATTGTGGCGTTGTGCAGCAGTTTCAATCAAATTCAATTTAACAACAGGCAAAAACATTTTGACTCGCAGAAGAGTTTCAGCTGAAAAAAAAGAAAGGGAAAAAAAAAAGGTTTTACTTTTGATTCATCCGCTAGTTCACATCTTTGTTTTGACAAATTACTTTACGGGAACAGGAGCAGATGTCTCTTCTTACTAAAAACATAGAGCTTGTTTGCGCATAATTTAGCCTAAGAACAGATATAGAAAAAAAATTGTTTTTGGTTGTTATTTATTGCTTTTTCTGTCTTCCATAAACTACAAAAAATTCACATAATCAATTGACCTGTCATATTTTCAGTAATTGGTCTATAAAGTAATCGATTACTATTCTGAATTTATTCAAAAAAATGCTATTTTTATACTAACAAGAAAGCAGTCGGCGCACTTCCTGTTTTGTTGCCCTACATTAACTTTGTGCTAATGGAGAACCACACTGCTTTATTAGTAATTTTAAACCCCAAATATCCAAATAATTTCTCTTTTACGTTTTTTTTTAATGTGCTGAATTCCTGTTTTTATGTCTTGTTGTAAAATGGCATCTGCATACATGCTTTGCATCTCTATGTTAGCTGCTCCCAGTCTCCTCACTCTCTGCGTGCTTAATCTGTAAAATAATATTGATTGAAATGTGCTAAGAGACAGGAAATGGATCCAGCCAACAAAAAAAAAGTCTTGGTACATATTTGTCTTCCGGTTTTGCAGGAGAATGTGCGTGTGTTATTCAGGATGTGGGTTTTTCCTGGACTCTGGTGCTTGCTAGGAAGCTGTGATTGTGTCCGTGATTAACCTCCCGTTGAGAGACTTTCAGTTTAGCAAGTTTTACTTTTCTTAATTGGCCGTAGACTGTGAACAAATTAAAATTATCCTAACAGTATTATGGCCATATGGCAGCTGGAACTGTACTGCGAGGTTTCCAGTGTAATTTGTATGGCTGGTTCATGCTGCTTCTGTTATCTGATTCTGGATATACAATTATAGGTATATGTCCCTCGCTAGTCGTCTTGTATGGCTGAACTGTAACATAATAACATAATAAAGGTATCACATTATGCTGGCCGGGATTGGGTTATTGTTTCCCTGAGGTCGGACTTCGTCTGCAGGGAATAAAAGCATTGATTTAGTCTAATGACTTCCTTTCTTGGGATGATGTCATGCACCTATGTGAATCAGACCACACTGGGGTAATGCTTATGGCGGCATAGGTAATACAGCAACATCGGCATTTGTAATGATATTTTGGTCAGATTTTAAGTGGCCTTCTTCACTCTGACTTTGTGTGTGTTGACCAGGCGCAATGAAGTTGTAATGCCTCTGATGAAACGGGGTAGTGTTCGACAGCTGCTATACATCAGCCGAGGAGAGGTGCTGGCTCAGCTGAACGGACCGTGGGATGGCACTGCTGCAGTTAGTGGGCTATGGTTGATGATGTCATTAGGGCTTTCACAGACTCCCAAGGTGTCTGTCTGCTGGTGGCAGCCAACCAAGAATAAGGAAAGGGGAAGGAGACTGATTGTTTTCTCCCCCCATTGTAGATTGACTAATCTGCCACAGTGTAAACATGATACCTGCTATCCTGTCAGCCTAACAGACACACATTTAACATCTTATTAATTTATGCTGAAATGATAACCGTGCTCTCAGAGATAACCAAATAATCACGAGTCCCCCACCAAATAAAAGAGCTATATCAGCTCATTAACCTATATGTCCTGAGCTGTAATGATAAAGTCACCATCACAATGTTTGTTTGATGACAGCAGATTTTTAAACACAAAAGCTTGCAGAACATGTTGCTGTAGATAAGATTGTAAGTTGTTTTTTTATGTCTGCTATAACACAACACAGCTGTTATGATGGCTTCTTTGACGTGGTGACGGCCACTTTGGAGCCAACTTCATTTAGTGTAAACACACACACACACACACACACACACAAGGAAGTTTAGGCCTAAGGCTGTTTTTATTTCTCTAATTTGTGCCTCTAATTTGCATCTCCTGCCCATAAACCAGAAAACAGCCTCGTTAGACTATGTTAAAGAATTTTTCAATTCTTAAAGTGCTTCTGAAAGCCAGCAAGGACAGCAGGCTCCCAGACAAATGATGGTGGGAGCAGTACTCCTGCCGTTGTTTTTATCCATACATTTTAGTTATTCACAATGATAAAACTTGCCACCCTTCACGGTTTCTATGGTATAATATCCTGTCACACTGTACCATGACAGGAATTTAATTAGAAGTGTTCCTAAATTAAAAAAAAAAATTACATGAACGCTGTTACACCTGAGATAATAAAATAAAGCTTTGGTTGGGCTATAACAAAATAATTTATGATGCAGTTATGTCAGCTGTCATATTTAATTGACTTTGCTTTTAAAATGACGCCGCAAAGCGAGGCTGTCTTGATTTGCTAACTGCTTGTAGCCTTGACTCATTAAATCTCTTCAACCTGCTCTGTCAGTGTTTTTTCGTTTCAGTTAAAAATTGCAAAACTGTCACATCAAACTTGTCGTTGGAGCATTTTTTCACATCTGGGTCACAAGCAAACCCTTTTCCCTACTCTCTGTCTACACTGTGTTCAGGTTCAAAGGTTAAAAAAAAGCAAACGCCAGTGTTTGTCCACACAAAAACCAGGAAATGATGAGACGAGCAATAAAGGGTCTGACCTATAAGCAGCTTTTATAATGACATCAGGTGATGTTAAACTCATTTTACATCGTGGGCCACATGCAGCCCAACATTTTTACATGGTAAAATGAGTTTAATGGCATAATTTAATACAGCCCACAGATGTGTCGCAGCTCTTTACTTTAACAGAATCATTTAAAGTAAAATAACATTCGATTTGTCAATTGGTTTGTTTACCACAGTTTCATTAGTTAGTACCAGCTGTCTTTAAGTGCTAACATTGTATTGTGAAACCCTTTTAATTTAGTGAGCAGTAAATCTTTCCTCCATATTGTATTTAATTAGATTCCTGAAAGCCACTCAGCCGTCCATTTCAATTAGTTTTGCTGTAGTAAAAAGTCCACTTGCAGAAACTTGTTTGATGGGTGATTCATCATAGCGACCGTGCTTTCCAGATTAATTTTTGTCAAAACTTCAGCTTTGGTCATGCACATGCTGATTTCAGAAGTGTTTGTCTTCTAGCCCACTCATGTGGTGATGATAGCCTGACAGATTTGATGTCCACATTAGGGGTGCAGGGGTCAAAATAAGTTTGAGTTGTTTGTCCTTGACATGAATAATAAATAAATAAATTCAAATAAAAACTATTTTAGTAACACCAAAAGTTCTAATCGTCTCTTGGTGTCTAAATAGGCTGGATAAAGTGGGCCTGGAATTCTCTTTTCTAACGTCATAGTTTAATTCTTGGACTGTATTAAAGTAGCTTTGCATGATTTTACAGTTCAGAATAATCCACATTTATTTTATGTTGGGCTTTGGTGTAGCCCCTTAGTTTATTCACCTGTCTGAAATGAGCCCTTATAGGTCCTCTTCCTTTAGGCCAAATTCCTTTTTATTGGCTCTCCTTTGCAAACAGCAGGTGCACTCGCAGTTAAAGCCGTGTGCCTGAGGTGACCATATTAAGGATGGTCACTCTCCTACAGAGCTAAGACTGGAAAAGAATCGGCTGAAACTGAGTGGTTAGAGCTTTTGGGTCACAGGGATTACTTTCACATATGCGCTAATCAAATTATTGAAAACACAAGCACCCAAAATTGCAACTCTATAAATGTGGTACAAAATAAGGTTCTCCTTTAACTTTCCGGCAGTGCATTTTAAAATCTAGCACACAACAACATGATGACACCGCTTAAGCCAAACCACAGTTTGCCCATCCACAGTGTACGATATAGTCTACCTGTGATAGGCCAACACTGGGAAATATTGCATATGGCTGTCTGTAATTTTACATGAACTGGTTTATCCCAAATGTTCATGTTACTTAACAAAACTTTCTAGCTGGCAGTTATGTTTTCAAACCATAAAATATACAGAAAGAACTGGCATTTAAGAAAAAAAAAGGAAAAACATGATATGCTAAATTATGTGTGACCTTTTAAGAAAAATGTTGCTCTTTCTGTCAGACTTACTGGCATTATGCAGTAGCGGTATGACCTGTAGGCATCTCATCACAGTTTCTATATTTGTTTGTTTCTGGACTTACTTTGGGGGAAACAAGGTAATTGGCGCGAGCAGCAGCAGCAGCAGCAGCCACTGTGGCTGGACACACAAAACCGTTTTGATGTCACTGTACAGGGAGTGCAGAATTATTAGGCAAGTTGTATTTTTGAGGAATAATTTTATTATTGAACAACAACCATGTTCTCAATGAACCCAAAAAACTCATTAATATCAAAGCTAAATGTTTTTGGAAGTAGTTTTTAGTTTGTTTTTAGTTTTAGCTATTTTAGGGGGATATCTGTGTGTGCAGCTGACTATTACTGTGCATAATTATTGGGCAACTTAACAAAAAACAAATATATACCCATTTCAATTATTTATTTTTACCAGTGACACCAGTATAACATCTCCACATTCACAAATATACGTTTCTGACATTCAAAAACAAAACAAAAACAAATCAGCGACCAATATAGCCACCTTTCTTTGCAAGGACACTCAAAAGCCTGCCATCCATGGATTCTGTCAGTGTTTTGATCTGTTCACCATCAACATTGCGTGTAGCAGCAACCACAGCCTCCCAGACACTGTTCAGAGAGGTGTACTATTTTCCCTCCTTGTAAATCTCACATTTGATGATGGACCACAGGTTCTCAATGGGGTTCAGATCAGGTGAACAAGGAGGCCATGTCATTAGTTTTTCTTCTTTTATACCCTTTCTTGCCAGCCACGCTGTGGAGTACTTGGACGCGTGTGATGGAGCATTGTCCTGCATGAAAATCATGTTTTTCTTGAAGGATGCAGACTTCTTCCTGTACCACTGCTTGAAGAAGGTGTCTTCCAGAAACTGGCAGTGGGACTGGGAGTTGAGCTTGACTCCATCCTCAACCCGAAAAGGCCCCACAAGCTCATCTTTGATGATACCAGCCCAAACCAGTACTCCACCTCCACCTTGCTGGCGTCTGAGTCGGACTGGAGCTCTCTGCGCTTTACCAATCCAGCCACGGGCCCATCCATCTGGCCCATCAAGACTCACTCTCATTTCATCAGTCCATAAAACCTTAGAAAAACCAGTCTTGAGATATTTCTTGGCCCAGTCTTGACGTTTCAGCTTGTGTGTCTTGTTCAGTGGTGGTCGTCTTTCAGCCTTTCTTACCTTGGCCATGTCTCTGAGTATTGCACACCTTGTGCTTTTGGGCACTCCAGTGATGTTGCAGCTCTGAAATATGGCCAAACTGGTGGCAAGTGGCATCTTGGCAGCTGCACGCTTGACTTTTCTCAGTTCATGGGCAGTTATTTTGCGCCTTGGTTTTTCCACGCGCTTATTGCGACCCTGTTGACTATTTTGAATGAAACGCTTGATTGTTCGATGATCACGCTTCAGAAGCTTTGCAATTTTGAGACTGCTGCATCCCTCTGCAAGATATCTCACTATTTTTGACTTTTCTGAGCCTGTCAAGTCCTTCTTTTGACCCATTTTGCCAAAGGAAAGGACGTTGCCTAATAATTATGCACACCTGATATAGGGTGTTGATGTCATTAGACCACACCCCTTCTCATTACAGGGATGCACATCACCTAATATGCTTAATTGGTAGTAGGCTTTCGAGCCTATACAGCTCGGAGTAAGACAACATGCATGAAGAGGATGTGGACAAAATACTCATTTGCCTAATAATTCTGCACTCCCTGTATTTAAGAACTCCGACTGTGATGTAATGTCTGGGAAATGATGTGCTGAATTTTGGGTTTTCCTGTACAATTAACCTGACTGTAAACAGCACGGATATATCCTCAGCTGCTTTTAATATCGAGGTGGAATGAGCCAGAGCCGTCATTTCATCATGAATATCAATGAGGTTTTCTCACTAATGACTTTTCAACTGTTTGCCGTTGCTGGTGGTGTTTGCATTGCATTTTTCATTAAGCGTATTCAGACTTACATCTCATTACAATACATCCATGTTAGAGACGTTCTCCGGTTACAGCAGCAGAAATAATTCCAGCCCAAATCCCCTCCCTGCTTAAGAGCACCCCACATTTATTTGATCACGATAATTCAATCCTGACTGTGTTGCAGTTATTAATAGTGATTTAAATAATGAATTCAGCCTGCTATAGCTTGTATAAATGAGCTTTGGTAGATATTGTGAGATGTATTATGTTCAAATTAGGTGTTCAAGCAACAGAAGAGTTTATTAAACAAATAGAATTCAGCTGAACGAATGCAGATGTTGATACGGGCATGATCTGTGACATCGTTTAACCGTTTCTTGCAGCAATAAGCTTCTTTTTTCTTGACAAGCATAATGTGTTCTTAAGATGTTGTTTTGTCAGAGCTCAGCTGCTGATATTCCCAGGAATGTGCTTTTCGTAGTTTTGTTAACCACCCCAGAGGAGCTGTTATGGTTTTGTTGATAGTGTCACATGGGTCAAACTAAGAAGCCAAGGTTGGGTTATTTTGCAGCCCTGATTACCCCAATTACAGAAGGATGATGGGTGGATGGTGCAGGTTGTTTTGTCAAACTGTCCTGACATTTTCATTTGTTCTTTTTTTTTTTTTTTTTTACTGAAATGGAAAACTAGGAAGATGAGCTTTGACTGCATGAGGACATGTTTTAAAAGGTTTTCTGATAAATAAGCCGTTCTCTATGTGTGGACGATGTCTCACTGCCACAAAAATGTATGATTTTCTTTCCTTTAAAAAAAAAAGAAAGGTATCTAACCCAGCAGAAACAGTTTTTTACTTTTCAATGTTTCCAGATGTTCCTGTCTCCACACAAATAGTTGTGAAGTCTGTTTTGAAAAATGTGAAAAGGTGTTGTCTTTTAGTTTTTATCACATAGAATGAATGACATTGAATTGTTTTTGCGAATTTGAATTTGCCAAACGATGACCTTTACGGGATAAAAGAAAAAAGGCTTCAAAGCAAAGGTTTGTTCAGTATAAAGTAACAAGTTTTTTCATTCGAAGTTTTTCTTGTTGTTGTTGTTTGTCTATTTTAAGGACTTTCATCCATTCTTCCTGCAAATTGCTTGTAGTTTTGTGACATTTTTGGCCTTCGTGCACGGACTGCTCTTTTGAAGTGTATTCAAAGGTTTTTCTATGATGATGATGATTAGGTTCAGGGCTGTGAGGGCGATGGCAAACCTTCAACACGAGCCTCTTGAGTTGGCCCATTTGCTGTTATAGTGTGCAGCTTGCTTTTATTTAATTGAGTAAATCTTTCCACTCACCAATAAAATGTTTCCCCGTGCCACTTGCTACATAACAAACCCAAAACATGATTGATCCAACTAGTGCTTAACACATTCTCAGCCCTTTCCCTTTAAACGTCTTTCTTCTTCTTTTCCCTTTTTTTTCACAGGACTTTGTATTTAAAATGCTTCAGGCATCTTTTGTTGGAACATTTGAAGATGCAGATCCATAATTGTCTGCTTTTGGGCAGCTACACTATATGGACAAATGTATTGGGCCATACCTCTGAATCTTTGAATTCAGCTGTTAGTGCAGGTGTATAAACTCTAGTACCTGTAGCCATTCGGTTTGCCTGGGCCGTTCCAAAAAGCAGAGTTCACTGTACTGTAATAGCATAATACTGCTGCAACAAATCAGCTCATTAAATTTCTTCTCTCCTAGGTAAGTTATATTATTGCAAACTGAAAGCATTCAGGAACCACAACAAATCACCCACATTAAGTATCAGACCACATGAAGTTGGAGAGGGAGGTTGCTGAGGGCTGGGGTGCAAAGTGTCTCAGCACTCTGCTCATTCAACAACAGCACAGCTCCAAACCTCCTCTCACATTAACATCAGCACAAAATCTACATGCTGGGAGCTTCATGGCAGGGTTTCATGGTTTAGCAGCTCCTCTAGGTGTAATATCTAGGTGGCCCAATGATGATACAGCCTGAGGAGTCTGATTATTTATAAAGCTTTAAAATTTCTTTGTTTTTCTTGGTAAAAGTTGGTACTCAAAGTCCTTGCATGTTGCTCATTTCTTCTGTAAAATCGTCTTCTAGCAGCTTCTACTATTAGCTGCTATTACTAGCTGCTACCGCTACAGGGGCTGTAACAGCACCACAGTCTATCCTTAGTACATGTGGCAGAATTGACAAATAAAGTTGACTTGACTTGACTTGACTTAGCATCCCTCTCTTTTACACTAACCCTCTGCTTGTCCTCCTTTTACCACATTTGAACCTTCTGTTGTCTTCCTCTTTTCCTCCTGCTTGGCAGCTCCATCTTCAGCATTCTTTCTCCAATAAATCCACTACTTATGTCCAAACCATCTCAGTCTGGTCTCTCTAACGGCGTCTCCAAACATCTCAACATGAGTTGTCCCTCTGACCTTTCTGGTCCTTCCCAATGAAAATCTGAGCATGCTCAACTCTGCAACTCCAGCTCAGCCTTCTGTCTTTTTTCTCAAAACCATACATCATAGCTGGTCTCACTAGCATCTTGAAAACCTAAAACAAAAATATCATAGGGAGCATGGTTAAAATGTTGACTTAAATGTTTTATCTTTTTGCTCTTAGGATATAAAATGAGTAACAGACAAACCTCAGAAAATCTTTTGGAAACCACCTTTTGTTTCCTTTTACTAAAAATAAAAAATAAAAAAAATCCAACATTTCCGTTTTAAAGCAAGTCTTAAGATTAAGACAGATTCTTCTATAGCAGTTGCAGTATTAGGTTTTTCTAATTCAGATTCAGTGCGTGTGTTATATAGAAGAGCGACTTTTTTTTTTTTGCTGGTTAAATGCTGTATAACTGCTGGAGGCTTGTTCTCCAACTGTCCACCATGCAGTTATGAAGTCATTTAGCTTCTTTTTGCTGCTGCTAGCCACTGAGTCGACCTGCAGCCAGACCAGCAGCCTCTAAAGCTGCCTCTCAGTGTGTGATTTCCTGTGTCCACGCACTTACTACACACAGTGGTGAACCCCACATGCACTCGCATATTACACGTCTGCTGTTTCACGGAGCGTTGTGGTGGGCTGAAACTGCCTGCTGGTCCATAACTCCTCCACACAGTCGGGTTATTCTGCGAGGCAGCAGGAGGACAAACACTAGCCCGAGGGACAGAGTTGTCTGTGTGCCGAAGCACACGCTTACCAGTAAAAAGGCTTTGTTTACCGGTATGGCCAGAAAAGTGGTTAAAAGGAACATGCTTTCAGTTTCTACTTGGGTGGTGAGTTAGTTTTTCATTTCCTCATTCTTCACTGATGAGACCACCTTTCCCTGAATTGTGTTTTGAACATTAGTGGCTATAATACAAATAAATCTACGAGTCCAGGTCAGTGTGTTTCATATTGTGTGCACAATGTCAGTAGTGGATTTGCATAACCTTGAACGCACACACAAACAGCTACAGTTTCCCAGAGAAATGCAGACTGCATCCTGTTTGGCCGTCACAGCTGAGTATCCAGTGTTGTGTAATTTTGTTTTTTTTTGTGAAATTCATCTTAGTGATATTGATTACTGTAAAACGGAGTAAAATCATCAACTGTTGAACTAAGTAAGAACAAGTGTCAGCTTCCCTCGAGTTATAGGCAGGCTTGAAAACATCATGTATGAGGATTTTGGAGCTTAATACGCTTGATATGAATGATATTCTAAAATTCCCACCTATGTTAGTAATTTTCCACTCTTAATTTAAAAGAACAATATGGAATACTGTCATTATATTTGAGGAATTGCACTAGATGTTTATCCTGTAGTAAGGCCAGTGATGATAAAATGAAATTATATTTTAGTATTTTAAACCATGTTGCAGTACTTGTTTGCACAGCATGGATAAAATCTTGCATGATATTGCATTTTTGGGGGGAGTTATCTTAGTTTGTATTCATACCCATTGTGGATGTCATGGTATTCCTTACTGATAAATGAAATGTACTGAAGAATAATCCGTGTTTTCTCCTGTTGCACATGAGCTAACTACTCCTTTTCAACTGACGAGTGATTAAGGTGCCTGAATGAGAAATGAAATGGAGGAAAAACATTGAAAATAAGTGAGAAGGTCTCTAAGTTGTTGCAAAGCAATCAAAAAGTTTTTGTCAGTTTTTTGTGAAAGTGACCTCGTGGTGGCTGCAGTGCACTTCACATGTGTCTGTTTCACTGTTCAAACAGACCATGTGGTCTTTGACAGGCAAACACGCAAGTAAAACCTTGTTAGCATGAATAAAAGCAATGAGTCACAATTTTTCTTTTCCAGTTTGGCCCATCGCAGGGAACATACAGCCTTCAGATTGCTGTTTTAAATAGACTTTCAGGAACTGGTTGGTTTAGATGTTTCTGACGGTCAAAAAGTTGAGTTTGGAAAGTACACTTCTCACCCTTAGCGGACCAGTTTCGAAACACGTGTTACTGAAAATTTTGGCTCTGTCTCTAAATAGAACAGAAGCTGCGTCAATATGATTAACAGCAACTGTGTTTGGCTACTATTTCCTGTCAAAATGGCTGCTTCAGAATAAGTCTAGTCATGTCTTGGCCACATGACCAATTATCCAATAGGAGTAGGGTTAGGGTGAGGGCTGGGGTTGTGTTGTGGGTGTGAAGCTTTCAGAAGTTAGATTTGAGGTCAGACGAAAAGCTGTAAATAGCCACAGAATACAACAGCTAGCACAGCTGTCAGGGACCAAGCAGTAAAGCATAAAGGACACAGGTGTTTAATTCAAAAAAGGGGTTTTATTGACCCAAAAATATGAAAATAGATTTAACAAAGCCAAAACTTAAACAGGCAGGCCAATAAAAGAGGTCAACTAAATAGACTAAACTCAAGATAACAATTAACAAAATCTCAAACAAACATATGATAAACTGACCTGTTGAAACCAAATGACACACAAGGGGAAAAACTAAATGGCTGCCATATAACCAACTAATACAAAACAATTAAACAAACATGAAACACCCCCCAGGCAATGAAGCATGTGGTTCCATCCAATTAGGCTGTCAGTGGTACTTCAGCTCTCCCAGCCCTTTGCTACACCTTTTGCCAGACAGGAGGAGAAGCCAAACCCCAGGTAACTCAAACAAAGAAAGATGTAATATAACAAAACAAAACTTTGAACTTGCAGTGTTAATATGTGTGCACGCCATATAAACGTTGGAAGGTGTGATGGAAAAATAAATACATTTAATAAAGAAACAATATTGAACAATAACCAGAATATATTAAAGTAGTGACTGTAAATTAACTAAAGTGAATCAACTGGTGGTGTGGAGCTTACCATGTGTGGCATGCCATCACAACAGCAATAATGGTTAAATGCTCCAGTTACACTAACCGAAGTATTCAAACTGAGGCTCAGTAACACTATATATTTGTCCTCCATTTGACCATCCAGCTTATGATTAAATGTCCTGTGGACTGTTTTTTTTTTAGTACTGTTATAGAAGATCCGAGTTCTGGTGTATGGAACCAGATTTGAGTATTTTATAGAAATAGCACATAGTGGCTGCTGGCTTTTATCTATAATAGAGAACACTGCAGACAACTCAGCCATTTAAAATGTAGTGGTGAGTGCAGTTGAGGAAGCGGATACTACCTCAGATACACAAGCATCATTTTTAATCAAATCTTTTTGCTTAAAAATAAAGTAATAACATAATGTGTGTTTATAGTTAGCCCTTCTTCTCGCTTCCTATTAATGATCTAAGCTGTTGCATATCCAAGTTTTATTTTGAAGCACCATTCTCAACATTTGGCGCTTCCAGCCTGCCATGAACATTTTCTGCTTACAATGACAGCATATTCAACATGTTTGGGTATGCTTTTACAAAATAGGACATCTGATTACATGTGATTGCTTTGTTTACCCCTTTTTTTTTTGTTCTACAGGCTATTTGATTGATCTAATAGGCTCTTGATTTGCTTGTGCCTGCTCTGTTTGAAATGCATATATCCCTAACACAGCGGAGGGATTTATGTAACCCACAATGGCACTTCAGCACACAGAAATCCACAACATCAGCTGAAGAGCGTGATGCTTTACACACTGCAGTGTCTCCACATTTTTTTGTCCGCATCTCATTAAAATTAACAGGCTTTCACTAAACTTTATTGAACAGCCTCATCACTAGTGGCCCCAAAGAGCACATCCAAATGAGGAAAGAAGGGACTCTGCAGTGAATAGATCAGTAATTAACAACACATACTTGTTTGAAAAAAAAATTATTTTAGATAAGCGTTTATTTATCGTTACCAAGATAGAAAATCAGATATTTTTTTAAAGCCTTCTATCTGTTCATTGACATCTAGAAGCTGCACCTGTCCGCTAACTATAACTCAATATCTGGGTATCACCTTTGGCTATGTTCCCAAAATGCAAATGGGAATCTGTACTTGTGGTTTTGACTTTGCATCTGTAGCTGTGCCTGTGTGCAGTTGTGCTAATAAGTCACTGAACTTGATCGCAGCGCTCTGACTGCACCCGCAGACGGGGTTCGATACGACTGTAAATTGGACATGTGCTGACAAGAAACTGCGTTTTTAAAATCTATCCTGTGTGAGTGTAATATTCAAATCTGCCTGCACACAGCAGAGATGGCTCTTGCTTCCTGTATTCTATGTTCTCCTTTCCCTTCATAGTATTTACTGTTGCAGAGAGATTACAGAAGCTGCATACTCGAGTCTGGTGTTTTGTGGAGTGTGGCTGTTTGCCTATCTTGGCAATTTCAGTTCCCATCTCCATACAGTAGATTTTTGATGATTGTGCTTTTCTCCCTGCGTTTACCCCACAGATATTTAAGTCTGCTTTTCCAGCTAAATCCTTATTCGTTCCAATTGTACGATAAACTGGCTGGTAACTTTTCTTCCCCCTTATCACATCACACACCCACCAAAAAATTGAACAGCTTCTTGTCAAAAACTCTTATCAAGTTCCCTTTGAGTCAGCCGTGTTTCCTCTTTACTTACTGGCATTTAGTTTTTTGGTGCCTCGTCACAGCAGTTTATGAAGTCTCCATACAGAAGAAAATTGCTGCATTAAAAACAGCGATACTGCTGCGAAGCCCTCTGTCAGTGTCCCTGTTATTTATCTGAAAACTGAACCCTTTCAGATCACTTCCAAGCGAAACCTTTTACAAAACATAAATCACCTCTTGTTGGATTAAAAGGCATAAACACTTCAGCTTTGAGGGTTAGCCTGAGGTTTTAGAACAATAGACGATCACCGAAATTTCAGTTTGGCCTCTGGTCAAGGTAGCTGTGGGAGTAAACATTTATTAACTGCAGGCTGAAACTGATAATCTGCTCCTGGCAATGTCAGAGCTGCATAAAAATGTACGCCCTTCTATCTGAATATTGTGGTCGTTGCACAATGTTTATCAAAAGATGGGACCAGAGATTTCTTCATATTTTCGTTCTGAATTTAGTTGCTTTTTTTTTTTGTTGCGCTGCTTACAGACAGAGAAGTATATTTTTAAACAC
Source organism: Copadichromis virginalis (assembly GCF_057382275.1). Classification (NCBI taxonomy): domain Eukaryota; kingdom Metazoa; phylum Chordata; class Actinopteri; order Cichliformes; family Cichlidae; genus Copadichromis; species Copadichromis virginalis. The sequence goes on along the minus strand of NC_140630.1, from coordinate 17,904,271 downwards.
AACAGAATAAACACTTTAAGATGCTGCTTTCCAGTTGGGGTCCAAATGCCACAGTGACAGAGGCCTGCTTGCTTTAATGTCAAGACTTGGGTAAAGAGATTGAAACAGCTCTCAGTGGTTAGTGCTAGAAATAGCTAGCCTGTCTGTCTGTGTAAATAATAAAACAAACAAACCAAAAAAAAGAAGAAATCCTGTCACCTGTCAGCCCGTCATACTAATTATTATGGTATGCAGTGTCTTCTCTTTTTTTAAACTTGTTCCTTATGCTTTGATCCTTGTACAACTATTAGCATGACATAAAAAAAAAATTCCCACAAATTTCTGCTGGTTGCCCGGCAGACTCATTGTGACACCAACACCTCAGGAAGTTGCTGTGAACAATTGCTCTGAAGGAGTGGGAGGAACCATCCTCCAAGTCCTCAAAGTGCCTGACGCCTAACGAGCTGCCGCAGCTTATTAAACTTTAGTCTGAGTCTTTGAAAGCAATGCTAGATCCCAAGAGGTTCTCTGTGTAGTCCTGGGGAAAAACAAATGTGCTTTTCAGAAGTTATGACACAAAGAAGCGTCACCTAATTCCGGAGTTTTCATAAAGGATAAGTGTAAACCATGAGGAAATAGCCTTAGCTAAGGTGCCGTGCTCCGCCCTGAATGGCCTTTTCAATGACACAAAAGTTAATAACACAACAGGTGGCGCAAGTAGCTATACAAGAAATGCGCAATAGAAAAAAATACGGGGTTCTGTGGAAATTATAGTGCTAAGTATTGAGTAACTAATTTCTTCATATTTTGCTTCCGAGGAGCCACACTTGCTTGTAATTGTGTAAAGTGGTCTTGAGCAATAGCTTTCCCGGCTTTCAAAGGTTTTCTTTGGACATTGGCTGCTTTTTCATTCATTTTTAGCCCATTTGCAGAGAAAACATTTTCAGGGAAAAGTTGTTTTGTTGTTGTTGTTTTTTTTTAAAAATAAATCATTCAGGCATGAAAAGGGCACCCCAACCCAAGGGATGAGTCAGTGTTGTATCTACACATAATTGGAAAGAACCAACTTTAAATAGTGTTGTTTCTAGCAGTCTGCCACAAAAACACATTTACACTGAAAGTCATGTCCTTAAGAAACAGGAACAAAACAAACAAACACAGGAAACTGGGAGAAAAAAGCTGAGGTATGTGGAATTATACAAGAGCTTGGCTAAAAATGGATCTTGTGGAGTGGTGAATCCAAATTTGAGACTTTTGTTGAAATCATCATCAATATGTACAGAGGAGTTCAGGAAAAGGGGCACAACAGGGATCTGTGGTTTGGTGGAATTCTAAAAATTTGATTTTGATCCACCATGAAATACTATCTGGGAATCATCTGATTGCCAATGGTTTCATTTTTCAGCATGACAATGATCCCAAATGCACTGCTAATGCAATAAAAGCATACCTGGATGGAAAAAAAAACACAAAATGGGACACTGTCAGTCTTGGATCGGGCCCCAGAGCTAGAATCTCAGCATCAATTTAGCAGAAAATAAACAAAAAGCAGCAAACTTCCAAAAAAGAGATTTAAATGTTCTTTAAGAAGCCTGGAGAATTAATTCAGAAGACTACTTGAAGAAATTACAAGACAGTTCAGGCTATGTTTGAAGGTCATGTAAAATACTGACTTTCTAGCTCTCTGGAGTCATATATTGTATTTCAATGTAAGTTATTTACCTGTAAATACACCAGCGCATTTCCCATTTCCCTAGAAATCTAGAGAAATGAGGGGTAACTGAAGACTACTATAATTATCATCGGTGTGTAAAATAAGATTTTTATGTAAAAATATGAATTTTGCTGCAGGATGAGTCATTTCATCCCAGTTTCACTTGAAACAGAATTTCCCTGTACTCAGGGCAGAGAGCACTGCATCTATTCTGGTAATGGTGGTGAGAGAAAAAAAATGTATACTGTGAATTAACACATCCTCTGTCCTGCATTTAATCGCTAAGCTGAGGGGGAGTTTCAGAAGGTCTTTATGAGTATGCACGCTTCTATTTATGTCGTAATTTTTGCTTCTCTCGGTCTATCTGCTCTGGCATCGCATGAGTCACGCCTTCCCGTCACAAGAAGAGAGTCAAGGTCATTTTACTAAATGTGGGTGAAGTTTTTTTGTGTTTATAGATGCATTAAACAAGGAAGGCACTAACTCGTGCATTTTTCTAGTCAACATGCCTGCTTATCCCAGATGTCAAAAGAGCTCGTTCCTCCTTCTACACAATTAATCACCTCCAAACTGGGACTCATTTGCATATAATAAAACGGGACAGCTAACAGACATTAGGGATACAATGAACTTTAATCAAAAACATCTATATTATTAATCTTGCTTTTAGGATAAATAGCAATTTGGTAGTCAGAAAAGAGAGTGAAATATAAGCCACGGTTGTGCAAATGATGCAGCTACAGCTGAAATGACAATAGGCTACAAACATTATGGTAATTTATTCCCAGTACTTTATGAAAAAGTAATCAGCAGTCTTGGAGCTCGGTGCGGCACATCCTTGTGTGTTTGTGTTTTTGTGTGTGTGTGTGCTGTCTGTGGCTGTTAAATTATCCAACAGTTTAAGTTTGACAGCTAAATTTGTTTAACATTTTATTCAAAGCTATGAAAAACAGCAGCGCCTATTTGTGCAAGTGTACGAGGCCTTATCAGAAGAGTCCATCAGGTCTAACTGATGCTCTGTTAATCTGAGCGGAGACTGGAGAGTCTCTGATTTCTGGCAGAGCATCAAGTCTAGTTGTCGCTGCCAACACAGCTATAGCATCTGCGCCATGGTAAAATTGTGCCCGCCTTCTCTCCCCTGACTTGTATCTTTTAGTGGAGCCACCAGTACAACATGCAACCATATTTGTAGCCTTCCCCTTTTTTTCCTTTCCTCTCGTGAAAGAATTCAGTGACAGTCGCACATCCCCCAGAGGGAGAAATTGCATTTCCAAGCGTCATACTGTACCTGCCAAATGAACACTGAATACATTTCTATGAGACAAAAATAAATAAATTCTGAGAGCTGTATGGAGCATCTTAATGAGACACACCATGCAGTTGGGAGCTTACTGTGGCTACTACAGTCACATTTGAGCATTTTATCACTCATTAAAATGCAGAACAGTCTCTTCATTAGGATGCAACATATGGCTGAAATTCTTCCACGTCCAACATCTTTCAGACTCTGTATCTATCTGATATGCTCTGTTGGTATCTGCCCTAACCCACTAATCCTTTGGGAAGACACCTCTTTAAATATAGACTATAGCTATACTACAGTGATGTTTGGATTGATTGATACACAGCTGAGTTTTTCTGCCTGGTTGCACATCAGAACTGAAGAACGCGCTCTCGACCATATCTCGGGTCTGATCTGACAGCAGGGACACAGAGGAGCCCCTTGGCAAACGGAGTAACAGCAGAGCTCATCTGAGCAGAACGGAGAGCAGGGCTGTGATTTACCTGGCTCAGGAGCAGAGAGGGCCAGAGATGGTGAGAAGGGCTGAGTTGTTTTTCAAATCAATAGACTTCATTGGGTAATAGGAGCTAATATTTTGATGGCTTTGTCTCTGGGTGGATCCTCTGTGGCCAGGAGTCTTATCTACCGGGGGGGCAGTTTTGCCATCTCGGAAATATCAAGATGTGTTGTGACACATGCAAAAACAGAATATCCTGAATTTTACTCTTTTTAAATTCCCTCTGAAATTTAAGAGTGAACTTTGTTTGAAGTTTGTTTTGTTTTCCTTCATAATCTGAAAGAATATTAAGAGTAGAAGTGATTACATGGAAAATAAAGTTCCTCCAAAACAGACACGCTAAAGATTGCTTGCCCGTAACACCACAATGACTTCCTGTTCAAATAATTGGTACAGAAAATTATGAGAAAATGACCTGCTCCTTTGATATGTGACAGCAGCAATAGTGTTTTAAAGTAAGTCTCAGTAAAATATGATTATTGTTTTGTAAAATATGATCACAATCAGGCATTATTAGATACACTACAAAGTAGGACGTGATGATTCACTAGTCGTCACAGTGCCTCTTACTCATCAGGTTCAGTTTTAATGCACTGAGCTTTCACAGAGGATTTGAGGTCTTCTGTTATTAAACCACCCTACTTGGACTTTTACACTCTGTGTGTGGCACTATGCCTCAATTCTTTCATCACAGGCTAGATTTTGAAAATTTGAATACAGGCCTCAAAGAAGAGATGTTTTTTCTAGTTTTTCTGCATTTTTGCCAGTGAAAGAAAATTAATTAATTAAAGGAACTCAATAGATCAGCATCAGCCACTGACGTCTGAACAATTTTATTTGTCATGGATGCAGTATTTTTTATTTTATTGTTTTGTACCATGGCACACAGCATATGTCCATACAGTAGTCAGATTTGTCCCATAGTTTTGTAAGCATGCCTGGATTCAGTGCAGGCACTGCTACTGTTATTTTACCTACCAGCAGCCATGTGAAACTCACGAATCCCCTCTGTCTGGTTACAGGCTGTGGGATTAAAGCCTTCTAAAATCAAATTTAAATGCACTCTGTTTTTCCTACATATTGGTTTTATGAATGGCTGGTGTTTGCTTGAAAACTGCCCTCACACAGAAATGTGTTTTGAAATTTTTTTTACTGACATTATGTAACCATTTAGAAGTGCATTATAAGAAACTATTGTCCCCCTTAGAGATTAAGCTGACCCTTGAGGCTGCTGCCATAGCAACAGGTTAACTTTGAATTGAAACCATAGGAGGTCTGAGATTGGTTGGAAAGTTGCTAGCATTTTAATGGTGTTACAGTGAACTCTTTGACTAGTAGCCAGCCTGGAGGGGACGGACACACACACACACACACACACACACACACAACAGGAAATGGCATGATGTGACATCACATCCAAGGGACTTTATGACAGCTTGATTGACAGAATCAGTTTAGCTTTATTAATCCTAAAATATTCACACTTAGAGCTCTGAACTGAATGTTTAGACATTGTTATATCGCAAACGTGTTTTCCCAGCTGTCTTTCCAACACATCTCTCGCCCCATTAGTGCAACCTCTCTGTCCAACAAAGACCTTAGGTTTGAAACACAATGCCAATTAAAAGCAAAGAGTGCTGTTGGGCTTACTGCAGTTGTTATTTTTGGGATGTATAGTAATGAGCTCGCTGGTGCAGCAGCACTATGTGTTGTGGAGACAGCGGCGAACATTGGTGTTGGGTCATCGGACTGCGCCTCGGAAACATTTGAGCGAGTGACACGGACCATCCTGATTTATCTCATTCCTCCTTCTTGTTTACTTCACATCATAGTTCACAAAATGGCTTTTTTTAAATTATGGCAAACCTTCGTGGATGAGCTACAGCGTGAGCTTTAATGATTCTTCCCTGTGATAATTCTCTATGGGCTTTACTCGGTCCCTGACCCACACTCATTTACTGCAACTCATTAGCCTCATGCACACAGGTGCAATATGACTCTAAGGGCTTTGTGCCCATCAAAGTGACCTTTGATTCTTCGCTCACACTAGGGAATAAATTATTTACTGTTTTTGCATCCGAGTCCGTTGTCTTTAATGTAATCAAGATTGATGGTGAGGGAAGGGAAAGGACTCAAGAGCTGAAGTTTGGTTAATAAAACCTTTAACATTTAACAACTGCGGTAGCGTAGCAGCTCTGTAAAAAAATGCCATCAGTTGAACAAATTACGTCCACGTAGACTCGGCGGCCGAAAAACCACCCTGACATCTAAATATGGTTAAGGACACACGGCTTTCTGCAATAGCTTGGTAAATGGTGCACTGAATTGTCGAATATAAATGCGCTTTGTTTTGTTTTCTTCTTCTTCTGGGAGACTCGGCTGCGCTTTTGTGTTTCACAACAAAACAGACTCTTTTATTTTCAGTGGTATGTGAATCAGCAGTTCGCGACAAAGATGAACATCTTTGTATGGCACCGTTTCTTCTCTGCACCCCACTCCCCTCCCCTCCCCCGTTGTGGTATTGAGTTGACCTTGCTACTGTATAAACGCACCACAATGAGCAACCTCTGCAGGGTTGTGTAGAGATGGATGTTACATAAAAGGAAAAACTGGGACAAACTTACAGAAGAACTTCAGCGTTCCTTGGCATAGTTTCTCAAAGTTTTTGAAACTCTGCTGTTGTGTATTGATGATGGTGAGAGTGGGCGGGCTGCTGTCTAAAGCAAACCCAGACTAGCCCTTTAGGGTTCTGCTCAACCAATTGGTAGAGCACATTTTCAGGCCCTATATCTAACTGAGGCTTTCACTGAACTAGACCTACCTTATTGAGTCTTTTCTACCAATTGGTTTACATCCGTAATGCCCAAAAAAATCCACCAGAAGGCACTGTGAATGTAAACTATTAGCTCTTCTTATCCCTCTCCCAAACAGGAAGTTTCATGTTTAACAAGTACTATATGGATGCTAAACAATTATATGGCTAAAAATCACATGGTCCTGTGGCATGATACCATCCACCTTCAACCACAGTGTGTTTGAGGTCATGGTTTCATATGAAGCCAACAGGGCTGGCACTCTCCACCAGATGAGTGGGGTTTTAAATTGTTCGGCCAAGTTCATCTGGCATCATCCACGACTTGCTGCTGTATCAAGGGGGATCTACATTCTTCAATGCTCCCCTCAGTGAAAAGGAACAGAAGCTACCGCTAAGGGGCCAAAGTTGTAAAAAAGAGTATGCAAACCCATAAAAGAACCTCAGCTCTTCACAAGTTTCAGCTTGGGCCAGAACTTGCACACCTCCTTGGGTGTCAGGGGCATTGGTACTGTATGACCAAACTGCACTGGTGGAGCTTCCCTGATGGCAGACAAAGACCTGATGAAGAAGGGCCATGGAGCCTTTGATTACAGGTCTGATGAAGCTCTGATTGCAATAAAATCGTTTGACACCAAATGTGTCAACCTAAACAATGCCTGTGGGTTCATGCCTCTTTCATCGGTCAAACGGTGGAGCAAAGAGTCCAATGCAAAGATCACCATTCCATGCCAATCACTCATCCTGTATATAATTAGCATATGGGAGGAATTAAGCTTTCTGATATTATATTACACCTGTATAAGACAAGTTATAAGTTACAAGTTAAGGAGATGGCATATTCCACTGTTCGGATACATCCTTGACTTGAATACCTGGTCTACAAGAGGGACTGTGCCCTACTGGACCAGAAACCGATGGCTCTCAAAAGGATTCCACCTGGTTGTGTCTGAACCAAGTTAACAAGCCAGCATCTAGAGTTGGACAACCATGATTCAGCTCTCCAAGACCACAGAATAAATGCTACACCCTAAGACCCCCACGACCAAAACCACAAGCAGATGTGCTTGATTTCCACTGTTTTTATTTTATTTTATTTTTTTAAACGAAAAATGATTTTGCACAGTAGCATTCAATCAGACGTGGCCTGAATATGAATATTTTTCTCATTTGCAGATTAAAAAAATATGTATTTTGTTGTTTGATATAATAGTTTCCTTTGATGGAATGAAAACCAGCAATGATCACTGGTATGCTACTAGAAATAAACTGTATCCAATGCCCTGAATAGTTTTTGTCATTAATTTGATTATAATTTGGCCCTTTATTTGATTTTTTTTCGACTGTATTATCTACTGTACTTGTATTTGCATTTCATACTTTTACCATGAAGTGACAGCTCAACCATTTGGTAGAGATCAATATTTTAAAAACTACAGAGTCTATTGAAAAACAAAATTGATTGTGGTTATTACCCACCCAAGTCAATAAGAAATGCAAACAAAAAATGTTTCCATTGCTTTTTTCTTGGTGTGGACCTCAAAGAGTTAGCTAAGTATTCAGCTGGGTTCAGGTCCTAATAATCATGAGAGTGTAATCGCCTAATCGCTCAGGGCCTCTTTGTGCCATTGGTGAAATATCTGCATTTGTTGTTACTTCACTGATTTCAAAAACAGACGGGCCAAAATGTATATTTAACCCAACAGAAATGTTAAAAATAAACAGTTTATTATGCACCATTATGAAGCTGTAAACAAATTTAAGGCTGTATTATTTAAGCGTTTAGTAATGTGCATAATTTGCAAACAGTTGCACTGATCATTAGGAACAGCCTTGGATGTTTTAAACGAAAGGAGGTTTCCACTGATACAGTTATTGTTTTCAGTGCCTCTGCTTATAAAAATCAATGTATTTATGTATTTTTTCTAGAGCATCTGCAAGGATAAACAATTACACAAGTGATTACGTGTGGAGAAAGAAGGAGTATCTCATAATACTGTCGCAGCACGTTTCCCACAGTAATGACGGCATCAGTGATTCTGAGATTCTAAATATGGTGCAAGATGATCATCTTCGATATAAACCGCCTACATAAGAGGGGAGAAGAAGCAATGAATATGCATGTATTCTCTGCATTTTGAATTAGTGTGCATTGCTATTTTCTGGTAATTTGGTGTATTAACCATTACTGCCTGCATGTTTAAATCAAAATGCTGTGTTATAGCAAGAGGAAAGCAGACATGATGCACACTTTATTGCCATATCAGTGCTGTGTGATATTCATCTATGATGTTATAACAGTGTAAAGGCAAAGAGTGGCTACACTCTGGACCGATTGTGCATTAGGGTGTTCATCCTGGTTTGTGATACTTCTGCACTCTCTACTGCATCCCTGATTCTCCCACTGGGTCTGAGACAAGCCTGCAGTTTGTTTGTTCGTTCACTTAAGAGTAGGTTTTTGTTTTTTTTGTTTGTTTTTGGGTGCCGAGGTGCTTTCTGCTGCCTCTTTATTACACCGCCCTCCCCCACACTGTGTACTGACATCAAGCTGAGACTGCCAGCTGTTGCACAAGAAGCTGATGCGTCTGCTGATGGTGCGTAATCACCTCTCCATCTTGTTGAGTACTTATCAGATACAGTGCGGTGATGAGCTGAAGTGACAGCTCTGGCTGCGATGGTCTGATCGTCTCCTCAGTGAGACTGTGTGGCATTCTCAGTCCGAAGCCCTGAATGAGTGCCGCCACCAACCTCCCCGCTTTTCCCCCTCCTGCACTGGTTTCTGATTACTGCCATTTTACTGACCTCCCATCTGTCCCGCTTGCTTTTTGGTGTCTTAATCCAGTCATTTTCATACTGTGGAGCTTGAGGGTTTGTTTGGCAGGCTGGGCTGCGTGCAAACACACACACAGTCACATATACAGCCTAGTGGTGAGAAGGAGCTGTCAGTGGGAGTACAGATGGCTGCATTAACTGAAGTTAATACGACCCGTGTGTAAAACCTCTTGTGTAACTCCACAGGACAGTCCCACGCTGCTGCCGCTGCTGCTTTCATGACTCTGACTCAATCAGATTGAAAGAGAAACCGACTCGCCACCAGTCACTGCTGCAGAAAGTCTGAATCCAGGTTTCTGGAAAAACAAAAGTGAATTCATGCACGCCCCCGCAGTGATATGGTTTACACTTTGGAAATCACCCCTGTGGTAATATATCTCACTCAGCGCTCGTGCTGTTCAGAGACGGCTCTCTTTTGGAAAGTCGTAGCTGACTGTGCTTTTGGGATTTGAGGAAAGTCTGAAGGTCCTTTAACACTGTACTCCGGGTCAGAAGGGCAGAGGTGATTATGGGGAATGCTTTCGTTTTGTTCTGATTTAAAATCGTAAACTAGTAAAATAAGTTTGATAATAAAACACCAAATACAGCAACATAGATGTCTTTAAAATACACAGATGCCTCATAATAATCACTAAGAATACACTTATGCATACTCAGTTTTGCACATAAATGCAGCATAAATCTACAAAACAAAACCCAAGTCTAAATTTTATGATCAACACATCATCAGCACTTAGTATTTTAGGTTTTCTCAGGTCTCAGCTAACAATAGGGTCTCCACACGGGCCTTTTATCTGCTTGCAACTCAGCAGTGCTCAAATGTGATTGGTGCCTACAACCAAGATTCTTACAGTTGACTAAACTAAACTGAAACATGCAAAAGTCAAAGTAAAATGGGAAAAAAGCTAATTAGAAAATACAAAACTATCATAAACGACTACTTTAACTAAACTAAACCAACAGAGAGCCTCCCGTGTCAAATATCTGCCAGCAAATGCTGCACATTCATATGCAGATATCTGTTGTATAGACATCCTTTTTTTCCTTCCTTCTTCCCTTAGATCATATGTAACTGAAGCCACATTACCATAAATAAAAAGAGCTAGGTATATTTACACATGAATAGCCAGACTCTAGAGGTTGGCTCTCTAATGCGAAGACTCACACTCGTCAGCATTTGAATTTAATCAACTTAGACTTAAAAAAAACCCTGAAGAATCCCTAAAGAAGTCAATCGAGTAATGAGCAAACCAGGTGAAAACACACTTGAGTGTTTAAAATGCAGCTGTACCACTTCAGGGCTGTCATTTCTTGCTTCTTACTCCACATTTGCATTTCATCTCTCCAGCTGCTCCGACAGAAAACGATGCTCATGTTTAATTTTGATGTAATGTGTGTCCTCCGCAGGGGCGGTGCTGGCAAGGTCTCGTAGTTCAAACCAACATGCCCTTTGCTCTGGCAGCGGGACAGGAAGTGTGTGTGTGAGCGTCCCCCCCGGTTGGCTCTGCTGGGATGAACATGCCACTGCACCAAATGTCTGTCATCCCCCGTGATGTCACCTCGTCGCGGGTGTCGGGCAGCGGGAAAGCTAAAGACAAGGACAAGCAGGTATGTGAAGAGTTTATGGGATAAACCGGGTCATAAATATGAGGGGCAGGGACACAGCTGACAGATATGGGACGGTTGTTATCTGTAGTTTTTGTTCCCTGGACGAATGCAGAAAGATCTAATTCAACACACCTTTGATATTTGCTGCCCAAAATCTGGACAAGTCCCTAACAAGGCCTGTAAGTGGGTGGGGGGGGGAATGACTTGTTTCACCAGAAAGCCAAACTTTCCTTTTTTATGATCAGGAGACAAAACTCTAAAGTGGCTGTTAGGAGTTATGAGTCAGTCTGGAGTGATAGAGGAAGTAACGGTGCTGTTTGTTTTCAGTTTCCCGTTGACAGTCACATCTCCCCCCCTTGTTACAAACCCAAGCCTAGCCCTTAAATTTTTATGACTCAAACCATTTTCTCAAAACTTTGTTAAATATCACCAAACCTCAGCATCGGCACTGTCGTCATAAACGTCTTAATGTGCAGTGCTGTTTCGTAGGTTCATTACTCCTCAGCCTCTGAGAGCCACACATCTCTTCAAAAAGTCTGCTTTTTATTTTTTTACACTGTGGGGGAAAAAATTGTTCCCTCACATTTTCCCAGAGCAAACAAAGCCTCGGTTATATTGTTGCAGCTTTTGTTTTGTAGTCGTTCCCAAAGCCTGAGTCGAGTGTTTCTGTTTAATGCCACTTTAAGTTATACTGTATTTACTGTCACTCAAACACCCACAGGAAGAAAATTCTCCAGATGGCTTAAAACGTAATTATTCTAACCTCTTTTCCTTTTTTCCCCCATTTTTACTGCGTCATTGCTTCAAACTGGGCTCGACAGGGTGGAAATGTTGTAAAACAACTTAGTGAAATGCCTCGGAGGAAGATTGGTAGAAATGTCAGCTTGAGCCCAGACAAAAGCAAAACGGTTTTAATTCTGTGTGACGAGAGCGGAAGATAAAATGTGCGAAGGTGGGAAGTAGAGAACGTTATCCCAGGTGTCCTGTCAGAGAAACAATCAGAAAGTTAATTTTTTTTTTAATGGCGGGGCGGCAATCTAAGCACAGAAACGTAAATTCTTCATTACATTTCCCTCACAAACAAATTATTTCTGCTGCCTGTGGGTTGAACTGAGATTTGTCATCTGATGTCAAAGCGCGGGCTGCTTTTTTCCATTTGTGCCTGAAACCACCTTTAGGCCATCCGGTTTTGCAGTTTAAGGTGCTGCAGCACATGCAGGATTTATTCTTTATTCTTTGTGTTTGCGAATTGTTCGCCGTTTGGTTTTTTTGCAAAATAATTGAGTCGAATCACCAACTCTGAACACTTTTATCTTTTTATATTTTGCTGCTTTTAATCTGAATTTTTAATAGTCAAGGAGATTTTAACCACAGATTTCTAATCTGAAAACGCAAAGATTTGTGAAAATATGAGCTTCAGAGACGACGATTAGTGTCTGCCTGATTTTAAGGTTCTGACTAAATATTAGTCTTTGTGCTTTTTGAAGCATCGGGGTTCTTTTTAAATTAGGCTTTTCATCGTGTTTATCAGTAATAAAAAAGAAAACCAGCAGTACAGCTGTGGCCACATTCAGTCTTGCACGGACTTTATCTTTCTTCTGCTACTTTTTCTCCGCGTACTTCAGCATTTATCAAACAGCACACTGAAGTGCTCTCAGCACGAGAACAAAGCGAGGCGCTACGACGATATGTGGGTGACCCTCTCTTTCTCCTCACCCTCTTTTAGAGCTTCACCAACTGCAGCAGCGCAGGTGTTCCCAACAGGTTTCCTGTATTTTTTTCCCTGCATGCACACACATATTACTGACTGATCCAGTGATGCGCCCGGTCTGTATTGGTTATGAAACTTAAGAGTCATTGCAGAAGTGAAAGTGAACTGAAATTAACTGAGACTATTTGACATCATCCTGTTGTTTAGGCAGGAAACGTGTTTTGGAGCTTGGAAACCTTTTTTGCAGGATCCATGTGAAACAGGATTGAAGGGTTTAAATCTGAGAGCAGTTGTAGGAAGGTTGCTTCAGTCTGTTGGGAATAAAAGTGAAACCTTAAGCTTTATGCTGTCTGGGTGGCGGTGTTTGGTTTCCCTACCGCAATGTTTGCTAACAGTGTAAAGGTCCAAGCTTTGTCTGCTTAGCCTCTCACTCTGTTTCTCTCTATCAGTCTCTGAGTGTCTGTGTCCTGCTGGCTGAGCTTCCTTGTCTTTCTTTCTTTTCTTTTTTTTTCCTTTTTTTACCTCCTTGAGGAATAACTGGATAAACAGTAACGATTCCAGTCCTCCCCATGGAGCCATCAGCAGAGAGGAAAAAGGAGAAAATGAGTGTAGGACAAGAGAAAAGGGGGGAAACAGCAAGCGTTTACTGTGAATGCTGATGAGCTTGAGGGTCCTGGAGGTGTGTGCGTGTGCCCAGACTTTAGTCACAGAGCGCAGACCCATCTGGCCCTCTCAGACAACACAACTGGTCTTTTAGTGCCTCGAGGAAAAAGAAAACGCACAACTTTCCTCTGCTTAGGATTCAGAGTTAGTCAGCTGCTCCTTCGGAGAGCAACACATCTAGTAACTGTTGCTGGCCCCTCTTCGGCCTCGTTCCTCCAGCTCCGCTCAAGCTCGTCTTCTTCGAAATTCTCTTTGGCGGTGTGCTCGCGGGCGCTTTGTCTACGCGCTCGAGTCCTTCACTTGAGAATTCATGTTTGGGAAGATAATTTGAGGTTTAAAAATATTTTAATAAGAGCATCAAACGACTTACGGAAGTTTTATTACTTGGAGGGGTGGGTGAAAGAAAGTTCTCAGCCTTTGCAAAAAAAACGGTCAGATTTGTTTGAGTCTGGGGGTTTTGATAAGCTCCGCAGCAAATGGATTATTCATGAGATGACAATAAAGTAAAGCTCTGGAATATGTTGCCAGGTAAGGATGGAGAAAAGCAAACCGACTCGGCTATTTGTGATGTGGGGAATGTATACTTAGCTATCTGTGTTTGCTTGCTAATTATCGTGGCTCCATCTGCAGGGTGACTTGCTGCCTGTTTATATTGTATAGAAAATCACAACATCATGCCGCATGAACAGAGAAGGAAAGCCTCAGGAGGTGCAGCTGTGTCTCTAATTGTCATACTTGATAATAATGCAGACATATGGGATCTCAATAACACTAGTATTATATTCAGTGGCTTCTGTGACTGTGCATACACCGAACACTGTGATACCCGATACCTGCCCTTTTTGATGCCGCATTTATTTTTTATGAAAGCACAGAGAGCGCTGGAGGCTTTTTCCTTCAATAAGTGTGTGCCGGAGTCAAGGACAGAGGGGACTGTTTCTCCTCTGATGTTTGGCGGTTTGATAACAGCTGCCGCCGTGGCGCTCCTGGGCACTGATGGAGCCTTGTCGGGCTTTGTAGACCAAGATCAAACACTGACCACCGCGGCAAAAACTTAACACTCAGACGTCAAACATCTGCAACTGGTTTGGGAACAGCACCAAGCAGGACAGACGAGATCTGCAAAGGGTGGTGCGCTCGGCAGAACGCATCATTCAATCAGAGCTCCCTGACCTGCTGTCCATCTACACCAAGCGGTGCAAGTCCAAAGCTAGGAAGATTATGATGGACCTCTCCCATCCCAACAATGGACTCTTCTCACTGTTGAGGTCTGGGAAGCGCTTCCGCTCCCTTAAGGCCAAAACAGAGAGAATGAGGAGGAGCTTCTTCCCCCAGGCTATTCGGGCCCTGAACCAGGTGTAGGACTGGACTCTCCCAAACACGTCGCTATAAGACTGGATTCTCACACACGTCACCACACGCACCACCACACATTTCCTATAATCCTATAATTCCTATAATTTATAATCCTTATCTTTATAATCTCTTCTGCTATTTGCACATTCTTTACTGTAAATTCCTAAGTTTATTTGTAAATTTTTGTAGTAAATTGTAAATATTGTAAAACTTTTCTTCTGTCATTTAATGGTCGGGCATTGTACAGCTACAAGCATTTCACCCCCATGTCATACTGTGTATGGTTGTGTGTGTGTGACAAATAAAATTTGAATTTGAATTTGAACAAAGCCTCCGGGATAGACTGGGACCATTTAATGTGTCTGTCTTTGCTGTCATAATGAAGCAGTTGTTGTTGTTGTTGCTGTAGCAGAAATTGGTTTTGTTCCTCAGGTTTAATGCCGTTTGTCCGCTGGTTCATACATTATTTTGGATGTGTTCCACAGTATTTTAAATAAAGAAAAAAGATCACTAGCATGACAAAAATGAAGCACATCCCTACATTTATCACACTTTCATGTGCAGATTTGATGCCACAGAGGATGATAGGAGCAACTTGTCTTATTTAAATATCTAAAACTGAGTTTCTGTATATCTCTTTGCTAATGAAGTGTGTGTGTGTGTGTGGGGGGGGGGGGCTGCTATCGTGGCACGATCTAAAGGCTTCTTTAAAGGCTTCAAGGGAAAAAAAGGTTGAGGGTGTGTTTCAGTCTGGCAGGGGATTTAAATCATTTCACTCTAAGGAAAATTATCTACAAGTGGTGTAGATTTCTGCCATCTGCCAGTTTGTTTGGGGCTTGCCTCTAGAGCGAAAATGTTAGTGTCAAGATGCTTATATCAACAGTCAGATAGATGCGGGTCAAATGTAATGCTTACATTTTCAAAAAGAGCAGAGCAAATAGACAGACATCTGTCCATCTGCTGATGAACACATAATGGCTTTTTAATGCATGTATGCTGGTCTTGTGCAGAACCCGTATACGAGTCTGTGGCTACTCTTCTTGCACTATTGTTAGTCCATCAGTCAGCCACCGCGAAAAGCAAACCTACAAAGAGCTGAAGTGAAACAAAGTGTCCAATACAGACACTGTCTGCTTTTCATTATAACCCTAGTTTTGGTTTGTGGTGCTTCCTCCATTTGCGGTGACCTACAGTATACGCGGGGGGGGGGGGGGTTGAGGGATGCACAGATTGTATACTTTTCTAAATAAGCTCTGCATAAGCACAAAACTATTCAAATGGACACAAATATTTGGGCGTAATGAATTCATTTTCACCAAATGTTTCCAATTACAAGTAAGATTTGACAAAATGAGTATTTACGATTACATTTTAGGGGATTTCTTAACATTGCAAATGATTTATTTCATTAAAATGTTTATTAGAATCCACTTATAACTTAATTATTGTCAAAGAACATCATTATGGAAAAGTTGGATGACTGGTGGTATTAGTAGCCCTAAAATAAAGAAGGTAAAAAAAGGGAGCCGATCACTGCGCGGATTTCAAAACTGACCTCACAGTTGGCTAAAAAGTTTATCACCTTGTCCTCTTCACCACACCTGCAGCATCTCTCTCACCCGTCATCCACTCTGCTCCACCTCAGTTGGCTGCCCTGCACCACCTCGTCAGTCAAATCCGGAGCACAGCAGCCGATTTGGCTGATTTCACTCTTTATTTGCTTGGATTATTTCACCACACTCTGGGCTCTCTGCTTAGTTCAGCTACAGTGCCCCCACTGCTCTTCACAGCCAGCAGCCCACATGTCCACTCACACACTCTGCCAACCATGAACCATTCAGCCCTGCAGTCATTTATTTTTATTTTTTTAAATCTAACTACAGTCTTCTGTGTGTTTATGTATCAGTCACATCTACCTCCGGTAGAGTCTACTGTTTAAATCCAATTCTAAAAAGTTGCGAGGAGACTTGAAACTAATAATATCCTCAAACATCTTGTAACTGAAAGACTGTCGCATTGAAGAGCGGTCAGAAATTTCAGCAAACCAATGAGGAAAATGCGTACAAGAAGTAATTTCTCCAAAAGTCATAAATTATCAAATTTCGTCTTGTGTTTTGCTCCAGTTTCCTTTTCCACAGAACAATTTAATTTTGTTTATTCCTGAACAGGACGGGATGTACTTACTGCTTCACGTAACTTTGTTAGTGGTTGAAGCATTTCAGCTGACATGGCAGACAGACTTGTTTATGCCCAGCACTACTATATCTGTTAGACATTTCCAAAGGAAAAAAAATACTGTTCAATGAAATTCTACAAATGCATTTTTTTAAAAAGTGAAAATGTGTTTTTCAACCCAGAGGCAGAGAAACATATTCCAAACATTTGGTAGATCCGACTGTCCAAATCAGTCCCCTCCAGATTGCCGTGCCCCGGGGCTTACAAATGGAAATACCATGATATTTGCCCGTAAAGCCTTTGGGCTGGGAAAACTCGGCGTGAAATGCTGCATTATCAGGAAAAGGAAATGTTTACATGTTGTGTGACTCGACTGTTAGGAGTAAAGCCGATGCGGTCACATCTAGTTGGACACAGCTTTGGTCAAGTAGGAGAGTGTGACTGCTTAAATGAGCATTTCAAGGGCTAAGGCACATTTTTAAAATTAATGTAATTTACCGTAATTGTGTTTTATCTTTGATGTATCTCTAACCAACCATGTGCACCTACACTCTGCATATGTAACACAAATACAAACGTGTGCACATCATTTCTCTGCTTGCCTATCTTACTTGCGCACATCATCCTGGTGTAGATGTTCTGAGGCCAAACTGGTGCCCTTGCCTGTGCATAAAGCAGGATCTGGGGAGAGAAGATAACACACAGGCAAATGGCATTCTCTCTATTCTGGCAGCAGTTTTCATAAACGTATGAATGTTATGTGTCAGCAAACTAACCTACTTTACATATAACGCTGGAGGAATTCAAGAAACTCTGCATCCTACCTTTAGCCTCATACAAAATGTGACTGATGGAAACTGAAAGGTGTGAGTAAGACTAGGAAGTGTTACACCCATAAGGCTGTAATTAACTTTGTCATTTAGCACTTTTATATTAAAAAATAAAGACTTTTCAGGACAAACTTGGAGGATTTCCTATCCACGCTGTATTTGCAGTTTTCTGTAAAGCTCTTCTCTCTATATTTGATTCGGTCTTACTAGAAGCGCTTTTGAGGACGTGCGCTCCGGATGCAGGTACACGCGGCGGCAGCTGGTGTTGTTGTTCTCTCCAGTCTGTGCAGGTCTTGCAGGGGTCTCCCAAAGGCCCCCGGCTGCACGGAGCCACTTGAGGCCGAAGTGTTAAAAAACGTAATTAAATGTGGAAGAGTCGATATGACGGCAGCGCCTTTGAGGGCCTTGACTGCTGTGAGAAAGGACTTTGCTTCACCTTGTTAAAGATTTAATTTCATTAGCCCCTATGATGGCTCCATGGGTGATTTTGCTCTCTTTTGGTAGCCTCAACAGTCTGTGCTATATTAAGTTTTATATATGTGATTACAGCCGACCCGTAGCAGAAGAAAATAGACTTCAAGAGAAATGGCAGGAAATAATTACAGTCCCCCGAGCTGCTGTGTGTGCTAGTAGACATGGCATAATATGCACCACTAAAACAGAAGAGATTTTTCTTTGTCTCCGGTGTTAGGGTGAGCGTTTCAGAAGGGCAGCTATTAGAGGAAAAAGTGGTTAAGGGGACACAATCTCTTCTAATTATCCCATGCCTCATTGCCTTCCACCACCCGTAGTCTCTCACACACCCCATATAGGCACGGTTTCAAAGCTCGAAATTAACACTTTGCTACAAAAAAGGGGCAATCAGTCAGTAAATGTATGTATACATTAAGCTGCACTTACACTGGGAGTCCTCTTAGGAACAACATAATTTCATGATATCGTAATTTGCATATTCTGTGGGATGTTCTCTATCCTAAGTGGACAGATGTATAGCTATTAACCTAGTCACCTGTGGAAATTTGTTCAGCCCGTCACTCACCGCAGGGACAGAAAATCCACCTAGTCCGAAGGGGAGGGGAAAAAACTCTCAGCTGCAAATTAGACACTTTGCTGGAATAAATTTTAGGGAACCAATTGAATTTTTGCACCTTGATACAAAGGTGCTTCTCCCCCCCCCCCCCCCCCCCCCTCAGATTTTTCAATATCTCTGTTGAAGAAATGACTGTGGTTTGCAGTGCAGAGCAGCACAACTGAAGAGCCAGCAGATAAGCAGAGACAGACAAAGATGAATAAAAAAACAAAACACAGATAAAATTATTTCCAGGAGGGAGTCATGAAATCACCACATGAAGGGCTCAATCCGCTGGTCCCCCTTCCCCCTTTGAGATGCTGCTGCCTCCTCGGCCTGTGCTCTGTTTCCCATCCGGGCCCTTCTGTTGCTCCTGTGTTCCCTGGAAAGCCTCTCCGTGGGGTTGTCTGAGGACGCCGTTAATTGTCTATGACATGCTGACTTGACTCTCCTGACTCGAACAGCCCCCAAACACTCAGCCAACACCGCCAGCCAGATCAATGGTGGAAGCTCTCTGAGCTCTCCCACAGTAAACAAATTCATCTTCTTTGGGAGACACTGCAGATGTTTCTATCGCTGCAGCGTGACGTCTGGCACGCAATCGCTTCCTGATGTATGCTATTCATGTGGGGCGTCGTACCCCAGGTGTGTAATGAAAGTCTCACAGGACTCTCAGTTCTGTCACAATGTGGTGGACACACAGGTGTATAATAAGTCTCTTGTGAGCAGAAAGAAAGATATAGTGGGCAGAAATACTTTCTTTTCTTGGTAAGATGGTAATCGGATTCCCAGTGGTTGGTCCGTCAGAGGGGAGGTTTATTTCATGAACTCCCGTAGGCACGAATGCACAATAGACTCGTACTACCAAGGCTTCATTTTCTTTCAGTACCCGAGTCCCTAAATGCCACTTCTCAACACTTCCCCTCTGCGTCCTGTCTCCTTCCATCTCTTTTTCAATCATCTCAAGGTTTTATCCATGACCACACTGTGAACTCTTTCCTGTTGTTGTCTAGGGAGCCACAGTTATGAACTATATTTAGCCATAGTGTACACATAATGCAGTTCACTTCCAGTGCAATATAATTTTATTTAATTTTTATTTGAATTAAAGCTCAGCTAAAGGGCATCACTGATCTATTTTTCCCCATCGAAAGCTCTTTATTTTTCTCATCCACACCGCTCCACGCTTGCGGTAGCAGCACTCCAGGGGAGCCTGACCCACAGGTTCACCACCTCCGTCAGCCACCTGCCAGTGTATTTGTTTTTTTTGTCTGTGTATGTCATGAAAAGCATCTGTTATTGGAGAAAGAACTGTTTTTTTACCCCAACCATGAGGTCATTGCCTTTGTTTTTGAGTGAAATTGCTGACCATTGGGTGGATTGACATTAAATATGATACAGACATTTACGTGCACTTTAGTATGAATGGAGTAACTTGTCCTCTCATTGGGCATCGCCATCTGAATCTAGTGTATATGTAATAATCCCTCATAGCTGAGCTGAAGCAGACAGTCGTTTCCCCTGAGTGATTTATTTTGTCTCCATTTTGTTACACTTAAATTTAATATAATGTCATTTTATTAATAGGACTGATGCTCATAACCATTAAAGTGTCTCCAAAGTTGCAGAAACCAGAGTTACGCCCTTTAACATGTTTAATACTGGTACACTGTGCCTGCAGACTGACAGGACTTTGTTTGTCTCCACTTTACTGAGAGCCTTAAATGGCACATTCAATGGTCACTTTGATGACAAGTTTGAGGATGGAACAAAATAAGACCGCTTAAATATGGTTGTTTATACTTTAGACACGAGAGCCATCCAAAGACTGGAGACTCTAATTGGTATGTTTGGAGTCAGTTCGAGAGCCGGATTTAGACACCTTTTAATTTAAAGATATCATCCACAGTTGACTGGGAGTCATTTCAGAAAATAAGCACATTGCAGCATGTCGGCAAACAGTGCATCTGAAATCTGTGCAGGCTGTAACTTAATAGAACAACAGCTACTTTTGTACTGCAACATGCAGGGTGGTGGTTCACAGCTGTTTTCATTAAAAGTGAATTGAAAAGGCGCGGAGGAAGAAAACAAAGACTATATTAAGTCTGTACCGATTACTGAAGCAAAATCACAGGTTTGTTTCCTTTTTCTGACATGCCCGACGGAGCTCGGAGAGTAACAAGTCTATTCAGGTTCTGTGCTTTTGCTCAGCGCGTTTATATGAAAGAAGTTTGTAGTTTATTTAATTTTTTTTAAGTTACATTGGAAGCAGATTTCTCCCCCTTTTAACGACTCACTGTGTATTAGTGAAACAATCACCTATAACTAAAATCATTGTGTTCTTATTGGCTTTGAATGAACCCTTTATATCTCCATAAGGATTCTGTCCCCATCATAGAAGCTGGCCCGCTCCACCAGGTTTTTAAAATGCGAGGTTTTTTATAGTGGCGTGACAGAAAACTGCATATTCTTCAACAACATAAGAATGGGAGGGGTGCTGCTGGATGACTTCAGCTGGTGGTAGCAGCAGCCTCACGCAAGTTGCCACTAAATCCTGCACAGGCTCCTGCAAGTGGGCACAGTACAGTTGTGTAATGTGTAAATTTATTGATGTTCAGGGGTGTTGTGGTGGGTGGGTGAAGTCGGACTCACTATCCAGGACGCTAACGGCAGCAAGGAGCCTTGCAAGCCTGGTTTCTCTAGAATATTATCTAGCACAACATGTGACAGCAATCATTTGTATCTATAGTAGTTTGGACTGAAAGCTTAGCCATACTGAACATCAAGTAGCTTTAAGCTTTACCGTATGTTGGACCAGCTGTGAGGTAAGAAAGTCGTTTTAGAGGAAGCTGGTACAGTCTCTTTTTAGGCTGATGAAATATTTTTAAAACCCACAACAGCACAAACATATAGCGCATTTTAACATATTGAGTTTAGGGCTGGGCAACTAAGGTGCTCTCATTCTAGTTTCACATAACACGAGTAGGATAGAAAAACAACTCAATAGAATCTCAGTGAAGTTCAAGTTTTTTGAAAATCCTGTGAAGTCGAAAACTGACAAAGGACGCCATCTAGGATTTTAAAATTACCATACCGTACCATAGGTGTGTCTATTCGAGGGCTGAGGGGTAGTCGGTATTTTTTACATTTTATTTATGTTATGGGAGTCGTACCTACTTAAATAAGAATTAAGAAAATAATGCACCCTTAAGCTTGATGCAGAACTCATTTTCTTGTAAAACTAAAGCAAGCTTCACAATGAGGGTTGAAATGATTCTAAAACTGTTATACATAAGTTAAAACTTGAATCAATTATAGAAATTCTCTTTTCACTCCAAATGATCATCCTCAGGATGTATTATTGCCCACCTGTTTGTTACATTTTATAAATCTGTGAAGTCATTTATGTTACGTTGCCATATAATTTCCAAAGAAAACCATATCTTTGAGTCTCATGATGAACAGATGAGTGGAAGTTTGTCAGGCTTTTTCACCATGGGCATTTAAATCATCTGCTGAGTTTCCCTATTATGTTTTACTGCAGGGGGCTGTGCTATTATGCTACAAAAAAGCGAGGGAGAAAACATCCGCAAACACTTCCCTTAGGTGGAGTGGAAACCAGATGTTTGTTGCTTAGAAGTCTCAACAGCACATTTTCTTTCATTTTCAGCAGCCAAGCACAAAATATCTCAACATGTCACACGGCTTGTTTCGAGAGAGGAACTCTGTCTACAAGTGTTTTACTTGTAGACGATTTTATGTAAATTATGTATAGTTTGAGACGAATGTTATTCTTTGACCCTGTGAAGCGAATATGCTTGTGCGCCGCTAGACTACTTCAAGACAAGAGAGTAACCGATGAAGATAACGGGCAGTGCGAGACGTAATGACATGTAGCACGGGTCGTACGCTACTCTTGATCCCATGAAATTGTGTGCACAGTGCTCCTCTTCTCTCTCCTTAGCCTTTGGATGGTGCTGCTGCATGAATGCACTAGCACCCGGTGTCCAGATGAGGTTTTCAGTGAGTACTGCAGAGTGCAGAGGACTGCGGCCTCACATTAACATTCACCTCCATCTACCGAGAGGAGAAATTAGTAAAGGTAGAGTGCGCCGCGCAATCACGGTGAGAGGGGCCAGGTGAGAGTATAAAGAGATAAGGTGAAAAAGAGCACAATTTTGGTCTGTTGTAAACAGCGTGAAGGAAGCGAGAGCCTGTCGTTGCCGTAGAAACGGAGCAAAGACTGAATAAGAGTAGTATCAGCAGGAGTGAAGCAGCACGGGCAGAACGTGGAGAAATAGTTTGCCGTTTGCCACAGACATGCCTCAGCTCTGCTTCTGTCGGAGCTGTCAAAAGCCGTGTGTGCTAGGAGAGCGCCGTGCTTTCCCACTTACTTCAATGAGTATTCAGGCAGCGCACCCGATACATCCACCCTCTATACTAGTGTCCCCTGTTGCCGATCTGAAGAGCAGCCAAAACCAGAAAGAATGTCTTCCCCGTGAAATCGAGGTGAAGCCTATTTGTAAGAGCAGGAGCTGTGGATAGTTGCTGTCAGTCCTCTGTCACTGTGATTGATGCGTTTATTTCAACTCACGGCACCTTCCGCACAGGACAGGTGGCTGCTCCCTCGCCTGGGGTCACGCTGCCAGGGCTGACAGCAATCAGGTGGCGTCTTTTCAATCCTTGCATGAACGAACGCATTTCTTTCCTCTCCTTCCATCCTATCTCTTTCAGGGCCGTGGCCTCCCTCAGGCTCGCTAATAGATTACAATGGTGCTGTATGTGAAACACGAAAATCTCAGGGTACAGAGACAAGACAAACATGGGGGAAGAGAATATGTCATCACCATAGAAACAACCTGGCAAGGACATTGGCGAGCTGCTACCTGAAACTCTTTGGTTTTGTCTTTTTATCTTGCATCGCGTTGAACTTTCTCTAAGCTGCTTTTATCCAATTTATAGTTGGCGCTCTTAAATGACACATAAAAGCTCTGCTGCTGCACATGCACTGGAACAGTAATGTGCGGGAAAGTTTTTGTAAAGACTTGTGTACTTTAGGCAATCACTGCTTACTTCTTTGTTGACTGCTAGTCCCTGGCAGCAGCAGTACAGGGATCCTTATGTGAGTGAGTGATGTTCAACAAGCAAACTGACAGTCAGCTTTGATGAGGAGGGGCAATGGTAAGTAATGTAATGGGGGAAACTCATATGGGATGTGTACAGCCAAAGAATAAAAGGCTCTGCCGCATCTACAGGACATCAGTGATATTTGTAAGGTGAGGTGTCTGTGCAGAGCCCAAACTAACAGGCAGTACCCACTGAAGCCACAGCTTGTTGTTTATTTATATTATTCAGTCATTTATATGCTTCTCACGCAACCACAGACACCCAGAAGTAAAGAGAAAATCTGCAGTTTTGTTATGCAGCAATGTCTTGCAATATGACTAAATTACGAGACGGCAAAAGTCTTGAGTGTGCGACTTTTCATTTTTGTTTGCTTGTTTTTAACGGGGGTTTTTTTGTTGTTGTTGGATTTGTCAGAAACCATCGAACAGATTCTGCTGCATTTCAGGCTGTGCACGGTGAATCCAGGAAGTGAGCTGATCTGGGCACGGCTAAATGTTTTTTCCTCTTGGATTGGCAAAAAACCTGTTGAGCTCGTCCTGAAAATATTATCTTTGGTCATCTGTGCTATGTGACTTGCACAAAGCCCAACTACAAAAGTGAAATTTGAAGCCCATGCGCCGTCATGTACAAAGAGATCTCAGGACAGCAAGGACAATGGTGTGTTATTAGCTGATGGATGGGGATCTGCTGGATTGCTCCTGTTGACCACTCAAAATACACTGAGTTCCAAAAAAAAGGTAAAGCCAGCTGCCAATCACCCGGGAGAGGTAAATAACTGGTGAACAAACAGCAGGAATGCTGAATGCAAAGAATATAAATGGTGTTTTTATAAAAATTTTATCACTGCTTCTCCCTGGAGTTTCACATAAATCCATTATAAAGTTTTACATACCTGAAATCTGGAAAACAAGTGCATTTAAGCATAAAGTAAGGATTATTGCTCACTGATTGACTGCAAACCACACTAAAAGTCATTTTGTGATGTCACTGTGTAACACTCCTGAGGTCAGGTCTGCAATTAAGGGCAAGCTTATGATGGAACAAGCCAAGGAGAGATGCTTTAAAAGCCAAAGCATGTCATCAGGAAGAAAGCGTGTAATCATTTCAGGTGGAAATGCTGCTTTTTCCCACAAAATATTTGCTTGCACTTGTCTTTGCACAGGCAGAGAGCTGACCAGACAAATATTGATAGGGCGGAGTGGGACGGGAGAAGTGATTGAAAGGAGGTTTGAGTAAACGGAGAGCTGCTGGAAAAATGCAGAAAGAAAAAAAACATAGAAGAGGATGGGGAACGGCGAAATGTGTTTCAGATGCCAGCCGTGGGAGATGGAAATGCAGAAAAAGCGAAGGTTGGAGTGTGGGCCGGCTGGGAGCGATGGGATTTTGACTTCATGCTTATCACTTCAAAAGACAGCCTGTAAAAGGCAGTCTGCTCCTCTGCAAGCCTCGCTCCATCTTTCTCTGTGTCTCTCTCCTCCTAACCCGAGGTGAAGTGGATCATTTCTGGCCTAATAGTTATGGTTTGATTTGCTGTGCAGTTTTCATTCTCTGAGACAACCTCTGTCCTGGGGAGGCTGCTCATTCAGTGGCTCGTGTAAGCCTCGGCTCTACACTCTCCTACTTAATGTGAGCAGCAGCGGTCACGGAGTGCAACATTTTTGGAGTGTGACATTGTTACTTTAACAGTTCAAGCAGCCCCCCGGGGGGTGAAAGGAGGGGGGGGGGGCGGGGGGAGGTTGAGCCGCTCAGATCTGTGCTATGTAAACACAACACTGTTGTTTTTAAAATACGGCTGCGCTTTCTTTCGTGCAATGATACTCCTCTCAGCCGTTTTTGTCATCCTTGTGCTGTCTCGTACTGTCATAAAAATGATCTGAAACAAGTCACAACAGCTTGCGGCGGGCCCGTCGTGACATCCTTACAGATGTGTCACGAGAAAGTGAACAATCCTGAGCGATACCGTAAGGAGATTGGCCCATATGGAGCCGAAACCGAGCAATGCGTAGATGAGCAGCGGGCTAGTTGGAATGCGAAGCCAGCGCTTCGCTGTCAATCAAGGACCGCGACAGATGCGTCGGACACGACGATGAGGTAGACAGATGTGAAGGCTGTGTTTAGCCTCAGTCGAGACAGCTGAGGCGTCAGCCAGGGTTGGGTTGGGGATGTTTTAGATTTCAACAGAGGAGCATAATAAGTTTGGCCTTCTTACATTGTAGCAGCAGTCAGTGTGAAAATTGGACTGTCACATCTCATATGTCTTGTAGGGAAGTTGGCACCAGTTCTGTAATTATGTTGAAATATCTGATTGGCTTTGCTTTGCACTGCGCATACTGGTCCTATTATGGTGAGGTTATGTGTAATTTTCCTGTTAGTTTTGCTCCACAAATGACTTAATTTGCCAACAATTGTAGGGAAATTAGTAACAATGTTTGGTTGCTACACTTTCAATTAATTGAATCCAAACAAACACGGCGATATAATGTGCTGCTTTTGAAGTAGCCACACAACAGGTCAAATTAAAATGAAAGATTCACTTGAATAATAATAATATTCACTCTAGTACAAAGCACACTTGCTGGCCATTACAATAATTTGTCTTCTATGACAAGATAATGCAAAAAGCACCTGGCTGGTTGTCAGTAAAGCTTAGTGAAGAGGCCGAAAAGTCTGTGTACTGGCACTGAGATCAAAGTCATTGGTGTTTCCAATAAACTGCCATTGTACATGGTAAATGGACTGGTTCTTATACAGTGCTTTTTTGCTCTACTTGAGTCTTCCCAGCTCTTTTTCTCATTCATCTAAGAATCTAAGTGCTTTCTATCAAAAATTCACACACAGATGAACGCCCTGTGAGCTAGTCGGGGTTCACACTGCAGACTGGAGCAGTTAGGGACTGAACCACCAACCTTCCAATTAGTAGATGACCTGCTCATCCTCCTGAGCCACAGTGAATGGTTAGGCCCAAAAATGTTGTAGTCAAATTCAGTAACCCCTTTAATCATGGCTGAAGTAATAATATGTAACTGAATTTAAATATTTCCAGAACTGTGAGCTTTAAAAAGAGAAATAATTTAGCGAGGCTATGTTTGGATGGATGTTGGTGATTGTTGTTGTCGTGTTTTAATTGAGCAGTTCTGCCAAAGAAATTTCAGTCTACTTTAAACTAAACCGACTGATGTTTGTCTCCAATGTCTTTCGAACCCCAATAATTTGTGCCAATTAACACGGATCTTTCCAAGAAAGTGTCATTTTTACCATGACTGGTGTTACCAATCAGACCCCAAGAGAAGTGCTGTAAAGGTATGGTCAGCAGGGGGCAGTAGAGCAAACAGTGTATTATCCTCCTGCCCTTGAAAGACCAGGCCATTTGAACCTGAAAATGCTTCCTGATGCAACGCCTGTAGCAGTTTTTACGTAAAACTAGGAGATGTTTGATTCGCTTCTTCTACTCATCGTTCACACTTTGTGGAGTTTTGGACCTAATGACTTCATTTTCCTCTTTAGCACTGAGCTTGACTCTAACCACGAACAATTCTGGTCTTTTTCTTTGTCATTACAGGCTGTTATAGCTTCTAATTTTTAAAATAGCTTAATTTCCTAGTTTTGCCTTGTGGTTTAGATTTCCAGCTTTCAAGTTTGAACATTTTTAAGGCATTCAAAATGCAAATGTTCATTTCAGTGAACTGCAGGAAGGAGGCGTGTAAGATGAACAGCCTTTAAATGCAAATCGCCTTCCACTGCTGTGGACTGTATTTGTCCGGGAGCCAAATGAGGTTGGACCTTAAAATGGGGATTGTTGTAGGTGGGCAGAGGACAGATCTCTCCTTTGTCCATCATCAGCGCACAGAAGTGGGAGAGCAAGAAGATGTGTAGATCCAAGGTTGCACGCCTTAGGTAGATGTGGTGTAAAAAAATAAATTGAGATGCATCTCACTGGTGTAAAATACATCAAAGAATCTAACGCTACAAACGAGCAGAGTTGGAGAGATTTGAAACTGTCTGAGGAGTTTCTGTTTGCTGTAGTCTTTTGTTCATTGGCAAAATAACAGATCTCTGAAGACGCTGTCCTGTGATGGGAAGACTTAAGAGGAATTATTTATACTTCCTCTGCGTGCTGTTTGCTTTTGTGTGAAGAAATGCATGCAGCTTTCTGTTAAGATCACAAGTGAAGCAGTGCTGCTTTGTGCCATTTTAGCATTATATCACTGTTGCTTCTGTGTAACGATATTAAACACAGTCTACTGGCTAACGCGTTTCGTGTTAACCCGTCGCCCGCAGGTGAAAAGAGAAATGAAAGGTTCAGGTGTAGGAGAAGCATTTTTGTAACGTCAGGTGTGTTTGCATGGCAGGAATCACCTGCTGAGGGTTCACGTCCTGAAGGGGAAAGCTGCTTATAGCCCAGAAATTCTGATCAGATCTGTGAAGGCTGGAAAAATAAAATCACAACTGGGTTGAAAAGGAACCTACTTAAAAAAAATATATTAAAAAATCTGTACTCGTATATTTGCAATGCAGACTTCTCCGTCTGTCCAGGGTCAGAAATAGGGCGCCATCTGTTTAACAGCAGGTGAAGATTAATGATGTCATAGATGGTGGTGGAGAAAGCCCAAAAGGGAGTGAAGTGGGCACTGAGGTGGGATATGTTTGTATTCTGAGGTCATTGCTGCACTGATGCATGTATAGTCCAGCACAGATGATGGATTTAAAGGAGCTGGATGGAGTGCATCAATTGTGTTCACAGAGCCTTTAAAAAATAAAAACCCTCCCTTCTCCCTGCAAAGCCTGGAAATGGCTGGGTAAATAAAAATGAAAAGCTGGGCCTAATAAAAGTCTTCAAACTCTACTTTCTCATTCAAGAAAAAAGATATGATAGCATCCTTAGTTTTTCTTCTCAGTCTGCCATCTTTGTAAGTCAGAGTCGGCCTGCTTATTGATTTTACTTCAAAGAATATATACAGCTAGCATAGTTATGTCTCTCCCAGAGTCTGTTAAAACAGAATAACCACCATTGTACACTGTTTAGTTGCATCTCTGTGCATCCCCCCCCCCGACTCCTGAGCACGCTAATTGTCTGCTGCTAGCGATATCAGGTCAGCCGGGTCAAGAGTTAAAAATCACAGAGAACTCCGCCATCGTAGGTCTGAGCCGCTGTCTGCATTCCAATAGCTTTTAATGACTAGTTTCATCAGGCATGCACTCGCGCATGCACGCAGTGGGAGTTTAACTGAGTGCAATTTTGGTCAAGCTTGGAATCACTTTGCTGCAACTTGAGAGGCATTTTGAAATGATTGATCCACATTTGAGCAGGATTTACGACCGTTGCCAACTCCGGCCTTTTGTCCTCCGCTCTTTATAGACCGCAATGCACTGCTGAAATACTTGTCTCATTTAGAAGGTTATCACAAGCCCCAGGTTCTGATGTGGATACAGATAGAGCTGATGTTTGCGTCTGCAGAGGTGCTTTTTGTCTTTTTATTCCCAAACACTGATAAACACAGACACTGGCAGACTTTAGAAAAGAGGCCTGCGTGTCTTCAGTGGAGAGGTGAGAAACAATAAGTCCTTTCTAATTATCTTCATAGAAGTATGTAATTGCCTTGGCTAATGCTAATGAAGATGAATGGCAAATTAAAGGCAAAAGTCATGATAAAATGTCTTGTTAAGCTTTTGAGCACCTGCGCGCTTAAAAAAAAAATTGAAACCAGCTTTAATGCATCTTGTCTCAAAGGTTCAACTCAGCTTTTCTAAAGAATATTCCTTCATTTGGAGTTTTAACGATGCTGATGGAGAGTGTTGTTTAACACACAAGATGAGTATCTCTCCAGGAGTTATCAAACCTGCTGTGCAATCAATGAATCATGATGAAAGTGTGCGATGGTTACTACACCAAGTGTTTTAGCTTGATGATCTGTGCCTTGCAAAGACATCAGAAGACTTTTAATCAGTATATCCCATTAATTTTGTCATTCCAAAGTTCAAGAAACTATGTGGATATAATTTATTAATGCAGCTATTTTACATCGAGGTGCATTAAGGAATCATCAGTGAGATGAAAGAACCCCAGAGCTCGGTGTTAGCGTAGGACCTAGGTAAAATGCAGCGTTGTGTTGGGATGGTTTCAATAAAAAAATATCTTGGTTGCTAACAAGCAACTTCATGCTACCGAGAACATTCAGCAGGGCCTACAAAGAACGCAGCACACTGATGCACTTCACCAATACTGAAGTGCATCAGTGTGAGCATCATCATTTAAGGCTGCTTTCCTGCCTCAGGGCACAGACAGCTCCACCATTATTGAGGGGAAATTCCTAATTTTATCGACACATCTTACAGCGGGATATCAGGTCGGATATCCGGCAGCTGAAGCTCCGGTACAAGCTGGATGATGTGGTTGGATAATGACGCTAAACATCAAAGCAAATCTCGAACAGAACGACTTCAAACAAAAGAAAATCCGTCTTTTTTTAAGTGGCTTCGCCAGGCGTCGACCTACAGAGGGGTTAAAGGAGACGCTGGCTTGAAAGCTAAAATGTGCGAGAGGCGCGGAGGTGTAGTTTATAGTTAGCTGGAAGTATTTTCAAACACAAATCGGAGGAAAGGATTTAAAGCATGACGAACAACTGGTTACTTTAGCCAAAGCACATCTGGGGAACTTTCCGATCGCTGATGAAGAAAAGAGCACAGCTGTTTCTTTGAGCGTTGCAATGGGAAGAATTTAAAACTGTCATCCAAAGCTGGATAAGAACGATACCGCCCTGAATTGAGATGGTCTTTTGCAGAAAATTAGTTGGGTTTTTTTCCCTACATGAAGCATTTGGTAAATGAAAACACTTTAGCAAAAGCACACATTTACCAGCACTGTGGACTTAAATCAGGTAGTTTGTGATTGTCTTCAGTTTTCATCAACATGCATAGTACAGTTCACTTAAATGAAGTCTCTGCTTATTGTCAACAGTACTGCAGCTACTCCTCTGTCGCCATAATAATAAGTACAGCCTGTTCTGCTCCTCACCACGATAGTGACTCACTCATTAGTGATATTTAGCTTTTTCTGATCTGTACTGATGTCCGCAGCAGGGGGAATGCTAGGAGACAAAAAGGATTGGCATCACGACTGACGTTTCTGGATGCTGCTCACAGAGGAGAACAATGTGTTCAGATTTCTCCACTGGGGACAGATTAGTTGAGAAACAGGCTGAACAAAATTTAACGTGTCTGTCGTAAACGTAGCAGCTCAGAGCCCAGGAGAAAACCAGTTGGCTGAATTTTGAGAATCTTCAAACGTGTCTGTCACTTCCAGCTCCTCCAATTCCTACGCTGCTGTGAAGAAAAACAATTTGTGTGAAACTGAGGTAAATTGATTAAAAACTGTGCAGCTTTAATAGGATTGTGCATCATGTAGTGCCATGTAAATAAAAAAGATGAATAATAAAAGACTTGAAGACAAGACACGGTGGCAAAATTGGCTTTTGAATCACAGAAAGTGCATGAGTTTATAAATTCATAAATCTTTTTTCCCAGCTCAGGCCCCCTGTGTGTCTGGAACACCGCTACCTAGATCAGTTAGTTCCAACTCTTCAAAGACAGACAAGGCTTGGAATAAATATTATATGTACATCAGCACATACATAAGTTACTCATTATCTTTACACATGTCCATTATTTTGACTGAATGTACAAAAGGCTAAAACTGCTAACGAGATGTTCCTGCTTTTAAACATGATGACAACGTTTGAATCTTGAGAAGCCTCGAGCCACCTCTTTCTTTGTTTTTCTTCCAAGGAGCCAGACGTAATTGTAGTTTTGAAAAGTGGTCTCGAGCAGGTTTTCACTGTTTTTACTTCTAACAGTGAGAGCTTCTTCACTCATTTTCAGTCCAGTCCTTATACCTCTGTGTGCGTGTGTGTGTTGTTTTCTTCACTGACCTCAGCTGATCATTCAACTGTTGAACCACTGCTATGTCTGCACATAACAGACAAGTTAGAGAGACAACCAACTTTAAATTGTATCTTTAGGCACTTTGTTACTGTCAGCCTCTCACAAAAACACATCATTTGTTCATATTTCTTTAAATGAAAAATGCCAAAGATAAAAATTGACTCCCAAAGACCTTGTAGCTGAAAGCTTGGCATATCTTGGCATGGTGTGCAGCGTGCTCTCAAACAGTTTGAAGAAAATGGACAAGGGGAGTCAAAAGAAGACATGTCAGGCCTAAAAAAGAAAAAGGACAAAAAAGTATAACAGATGAACAGTAGGTGAAAGTCAGGTCCTTGAGAAACAGAGGGGAACAAATCCAGCAAAGACCTGACATGGGACCTGAGAGATGCATCTGACTCTTCAAGTGATCCATCTACTGTTTGCAGAAGCCTCATCACAAATGATAACAATGATAACAGCCAAGGATGGCTGTCAAGAAGCCATTCATAAGGAAGAGAAATGGAGAGCCTGGCCTGAAGCAGTGTAGGATCATTTTGACAGAGAACACAACAAAAGGACAGCCAACATCCAAAGGAGAGCTTTGAATGTGCTTCAAGTAGGCTGGAGGACTGTTCCTGAAGACTACTTAAATAAATTACAAGAAAGCTTCCTAACAGAGTTCAGGATGTGTTGAAGAATAAAGGTGGTCATTGCCAAATATTGACTTTCAGCTGGTTAGAATTGTAGAAACCTCTGTGTTCTCTGTATATACTGTATTTCAATGTAGCTTTGAATATATTTCAAAAGTTTATGTTGTTTTGTTTGCTTACTGTCCTCAAGCTTACAGGCTCAGAGCATATCAGTGCCTTTCTTTCTGAAATCGTACTGAAGTCTTTCTCAAATTTAAGTTGATGAACTGCCTTTGAATTAGTGCAGTTTAATTGAGGTAAACTTTCCATGTGGGCTTCTCCGCTGACTTTAAATACCGTTCGCGTGTGTGTCACACCGGCACCAGCATGAGTGTTGCGTGCTGTTTTGTCATTGTTTAACACTGTAATCGGGCACATACTGGCAACACTCCACAGTCCGATCTCTGCCACACAGCCTGGACAGAAATAGCTTTTGAAAGTGTGGCTCGCAGAAGGAGGTCATTTTGAAGTTTTGTTCCATCGGCCCCGCTGACAGTCACGTGCCCTCGCAGCAGCCGTCCCTTTCAGCCGCTCTCCATCGGCGTTCACACGTCGGGATAGATGTGTGCCATTGGGTGACAAAATTGAAAAGATGACAAGATAGGGGGGCAAGAGGACAGTGGGTAGTGGGGAGAGCTGCAAATCAATGAAACTGCTACTGTCAGCCTCTTGTTATTTTTGGGATGGTGAATTGATGGCTTTGTGCTCTGGCTGTGCTGCCGCTGGTGACGGCCCACTTAATGTTTGGGCTTGTGTATTCGAATCTGGAGATTGTCCCATGAATACACCATGCGCAGAAACAACCCTCTGCTGCATTATACCGAGATATGTAAATGAAAAGCAAAGCCCCAGATCAAAGAATTGCATATGGTTACACCAGATAAGTAGCAAGGGATCCCACTGCGGTTATTCAACGTTTTACAGAATATTAAAAAAAAAAACAAAAAACCCCAAAAAACTGAAGTTCTAAAGAGACTTTCCTTACGGACCTCTCGTTTTCTTCCCCCCTCTCTTCCCCTCGTCCCGTTCTCTTAATTGGAGGTAGATTTGATTGATGCTGCAGACATACAAGCTGTAGAGTTGTAGTTATCAGTATGCATGACGGTATTTGAATATGAAGTGAAAAGGCTATTACAGCTCAATTTCACACCCAGCAGGATATCTGACATGTTTCTCCCTCTGTAGAAATCAGCCTGTCAAAAGTTCTCTTTCCGCTTTCCGTCTCTCTCCGTCCCTTCACATTTTCCCTTAAACTTCACCCCCTCATCCAACTCTCGAATATTTGCCTTGTGTCTCTCACTTTTGTATGCCCTCTCCATCCAACCTGTAGCCTCTGTGAAAGGGTTTTTGATGCAGTTGTTTCTACCATAAATTCTATTGACCAATCACATTTGAAGAGGCTTTGGTGATATAGAGGTAAACGACGTTGTGGAGCGCAACAGTGGGGTCGAATGCCCTGAACTGCTATTAAAGTGTAATTATCAGCAATTTGCGATCGATATTTATTGACACCTGTGCTGAGAGATCTTCACCTCATCATGTTATGTTAATGCGTAGAGCTGCTGGCTGACTGACCAGAAAAAGCTGCACTTGCATCATCTGACAGCTGATGGTTCTTGTATTGGCTTTCTGATCTTTTCATCTTTGTCTTGCTTTTTTTCCCCTCCAAGATTAAATAATATGAGCTTGTCGTGAAACTTACAAAGATTACCGTTGCTGGAGTGACAAGACTGGCGACATTGTGATAATGTGCTGTAAATTCGATGCATCGTCTTTACCTTTAGAAACTGTGCCCCGCTGAATGGATTCAGGAGTTCATTATACAAACCTCCTCACTTGGGGAAATCCAATTTCGTAGTGTTCGTTTAGAGACTGCGGTGGTTTGTGCTTGCTCCTGTTTTGCTGGTTTGTACTTTTTATTCTGCTTTGATGTACTCGAGAGAATGTGGCATGATCAAATCTCACTTTCAGTGGAAAACTTAAAAGATTTGGTAAAGTGGGAATGCTCATTTGATATACGCGTTTAAACCACATCATAGTTTTCCTCATTATTTTGACTATAGTTGCATTATTTTGTACAATTTTTGGCCTCGTGGTATTTCACAAGAAAATGATCTAATAGGTGCCACATGATGTGGAATCATTATTTATTGTAAACCTGAGGGATACGGAGTATTTGTCTTTTTGTCTCGGAAATCTGTGTCAGCAGACCTCAAGAAAACATCAGCAGTTATAGAGGAAGTTAAACTTAGTAAGTACTGCTTACAGATTTAAGTAAAAGTCCTACTTTCAGAAGAATAATAGATGTTAATAATATACTGAAAATCACTTCTCAGAAAGTTTACCTCTTTCAGAATATCTAGCAATACTACATAGTAATTTATGTACTGCTTATTTAGTCTTTTAATATTGACTAGAGCCTGACTAATTTATCGGTGGGCTGTTATTAGATAAATTATATTATATGTATATGTATTGGCATTTATAATGAAAGATAAATGAAAATTTAAACAGTAAAGAAGAGATAGAAGAAACACCCTTTACCTATGTTATCAATGTTGTTGCATACTTTGTCCACCAGAGGGTGCTGTTGGTAACGCTAGTTTTTTGTTTTTTGAATGCCACAGAGGGCATAAACAAGTAAACAAATAACTAAGGAATACATAGAAAATTATATTTTATTACTAATTGTATTTTATTTCTTGTTTAATATTCAAATCTCAGAGTGTTCAAAAACGTCTTAACCTGCTAATCCCTGTAGAGGATTAAGAAGTGTAATTATTCTAATGTCTAATATCTAAAATTAATATTAATGACGGTAGAAGCAAATTATTAAAGTTCAGGTAAACTGATCTATTCTTGAGTAAATTTATTTTCCACTCAAAGTGTGATGCATGGCTGCGATGTGGCTGTTGTTGTTCAGTTGTTAAAATCTCTGTTGCGTTGACTGGGCAAAGTTCATGAGTGGGACCAGCAACTCTGCTCTAAGACTATTGCGACGCCAAAGCTGTTTAAGCAGTGTTACTCAAATAAGGTAAAGTGCCGCTTAGCTTGTTATGCAATCCAAAGGACCTGGCCTTTCTTTACATAGTACAATAAGTCTAGTGCGTCATCCGTGGTGACTGAGAAAAGGACCTTTCTTATAGCTTTGTGCAGCGCTAACTGAGCCTTATATTAATGTATTAAAAACTATTACATGGGCAAAATTTTCATTTTTTTATTTTTATTTAAAAAACTGTTTAATCATTAAAGTGGGATTCAGCAGGTGGAGGAACCCTAAGACTGGTTGAAGTGGCTCATCAATGTTTAAAGAACAGAAGTGAAACCAAAAGGCTTTAAAGACGACATTTAAGTTTCAAGTTTCCAGAAAACAGAAAACTGGAAACTTTCAAGCACCAGTGATGAATACACCCGTAAGATCATTTTTTGAATGTTATTCTTTCCTCCATTTAGACTATAATTGGTTTGATGTTCGAAGCGTGTAGTGCTGGAAAACCAGAACTACACTCAAATGCATTAAACCTAAAGTAACGAGCCTGTTTTGAAAATGTGAGGAATGGAAAGTACAGACATTTGTGTTAAAACGTTACATATACCTGAAAATTCTAAGTACAGTAATGAAGTATTTGTACTTTGTTACAACACAGTTTTAGAATAATAAATGAGTTGAACGATAGAGCTCAACAAAAGCTATAAGACAAGTCAAATAATACATTATCTACATGTCTCTGTACACAGCAGATAACTTATAACGCAGCTTTAAAATCATTCATTCTCATTAAGTGGGCTCTGAGGTTGTTGAGCCTGCAAGGTACAAGTCCAGAAAAGGTCGATTTAGCAACACTTTAATCAATATTGATCCCCTGAGGGAAGGTGAGACTGTTAAGGCAGGTCAAGTTAATGTTATATGAAGCAGGGATTTATACTCCAGAGTGACCCACAGTCAAATTTTATGGGCCCTGTGGGACTTTTTGCTGTACATGCAGGATGTGATCTGCTGGTGGCAGACACGGGATGTTTGCATGCTTCAATTGCTTGCACCCCCAACACCACCACAACCACCAGTTCTGTTGTCAGTCGTGGCTGTATTTAAGGTTTAATAGGTGTTTTTATTATTATGTTTCATCCCCTTTGTCCTAGTATTTATTTGGGTGATTCTGCTATACTGTAGCTTTGTCCTTGAATGTAGCTGTGAGGATGTGTGTAATAAATTACCCTCTGTCATTTCTGCTCCACCTTGCATCCCTTGCTGCCAGCCGGGGATTGGTGGAGAGACGGCAGTAAGGCCCTCTCGGATTGGTGGACAGTGACAGTGGCTTAAAACAGGTTTGGTGGCTAACTCTTTGTCTTAAAACAGTAATGGACTGAGAAGGAGGAGGCTCTGTATGTGTGTGTGTGTGTGTGTGTGTTTGTTGGTGTAGGACAAGCTTAAGTAGGGTTAGAGGGAGGTGCTTTTAGGTTAAGCTCAGTGTACCGAGCAGAGGGAGTCTATTTAAAGGGCACCACCCTCCCTCTCTTGAATGATTGAACAACATTTGCCCCTCCCCCCGTTGCTCATCAAGATCAGCTGGAGGAAGTGGCTCAGCCAATGGGATTACAGTATCAGATTGACTCTGTGTGTGTGTTTGTGTGTGTGGGAGAGGGCGAGCAAGCCTGGACAAGCCAGCAGCAGCAGCAGCAGCGTCGGTAGCAGCTCAGCCTCTGTGTTTGTATATGCATGTGTGTGCTTGTGTGTGTGTCTGTTTAAAGAAATGTAGGGCAGCCACTTATTCTCCCTCCCTCTGACGTCTCTCTCTCTATCTTTTCCTGTGTCTGTCTTTGTTTCTGCACTCTGCTGAGGTAGCTCCAGTCGCCACGGCGACGGCTGACATTGTTACTTCCGCATTGGCTCGGCTGTCTCTCCCTCTCGGTGTCTCTCTCTCTCGGTCTCAGCTCACCTCAGGGATTTATAGAGGGGGCATGCAACCTCCCTGAACGGCCATTGTCAGTGTGAGAGGGTGAGTGTGTGTGCGCGCGTGTGTGTGTGTGGGTGGATGAGCTTATGTGTGTGTGACTAAGGGTGAGGTGACTCCAGGATCCAGACATGAATTCCTGTTGGAAGATGAAGATTCAGGTACAGATTCTTCCTCTTGGTGATGTTGCTGCCGTGTGTATTTGTGTTGCTTTTGTTTGTGAGTTGTACTGATGTCATTGTTGTTCTTGTTTATTTACACTGCTGCTGCTCCCGCTCGGGGACGAATGCAGATAGATCCTGTCAGAAACGTTGCTTTCATCGTGTGTACGTCTATACAGTAAATGATCCTGTATGAGGCTTCATTCAGAGAAAAGATCGTGATAATAAACAGGAAGTGAGGCTCACTGTGGTCTCCATATCACTGCTTGCTATGCTGAGGCCTTCTTTCCACTGCAGTCGCCGAGTGATGAAAGAGTTGCCAGGAATGTGTCTCTTTACGTGCATGCGTATGTGTCAGAGAAAGGAATGAAGACTAAAATGAACAGAGACAGCCATCTATCACTGTGATGGTGGTTGTTATGGCTGTGTGTGTGTGAGAGAGTACAGTACATTTGTTTTGCCCTCCTTTTGTGTCTTTTGTTTACTTTGTTCTCTCTCGCTGAGGGATCCTGTTTGCACGTTTGTATTCGGTGCATGTACCCACATGCATCTTTTTGTTTTGGGTTTTTTTTGTCTTTATAGGGGAGCCTCCGCCATCTCCTCTGCGTGAACGGTTGACCCACATTCTCTTGTACCGGTGACCTTTTGTTCAGGATGAGTAGGGGTGCGCAGACATACTGTATATAACTTCCCTCAAACTGTTTTCAGTTTGAGTGCTGCCATCGTGTTTGATAACAGGCGGCCAAAGTACAGGACACTGTAAACTAAGCCCTGTCTTTGGTCATGTGCTCTGTCATTTAACTGTAAGTGCAAAAAATAGCCTGTGCTGTTGTGAGTGTTTGCTAATAGTTAAACACAGTTGCTCCAGATAAACGCACAAGGTCTCAGCGGCAGAGAAGTCTGACATCTAAATATGTATTTTCCCTGTTAGTCAGTGGCTTGGCATATCACATCATCGACTGATGCACCAAATCGCAAAGCTTTGTGTCAAATCGCCAGCTGGTAACGGGGGTGATGGGGAGATTAGTGCAGTCACATGTCATGGCAGGGCTTAAAACCTGCTCTAGAGGGGAGATGAAGGGAGAAATCAGGAAGAGGAGCCAAGAAGGTGATGAGGCCGAGAAAGGAGAGGATAGTGATGCACAGGCTGCAGGAGTTTCAGGGTACCTTCCCAGTGCTCTTTTGACAATTTATTTTGCGAAGTATTTTGCACCAGGACCTGTGTTTGCTGCTTTCTTTTCCACTTCTGCTTCTTGTTTCCCCTTAAAAAAGTCTCCTTTTTGAAAACCCACAAGTGCGGTTTTAATATTCGGCAGAACTGAGAGCTGCGCGTTTATGCCATTGTTACTCTTCACGCTACATACTAAAAGATTTTCCCAAAAAAAGGGGGTGCTAAAGCTTCTCTGAGCAGCTGCTAAATGCTGCCAGCTATAAAGAAAAGACGTGTTTGAACTTCATGTTGGCCTCTCTTTCCGGTTTTTGGTTGTTGTTTGTTGTTGTTTTTTTTAAACTGAGTGCCAGTAATAGAGTCTGCGAGTTCCCTTTTGAAACTGAAAGTTCACTGATGTGATGACTCACGGTCAGCATTTCTCTCCTTCCTCTCCTGCTTGTCTCTGTGAGCCTGCCAGTGTAATGATTTTATCACAAGGGGACCAAGGGTTCAAACACTAATAATGCAGCTAGTTAGGAGGCACTCCGCTGAACTAATTATCTGTAGCTTGACTTTTTCACGCAAGTTATAAATAATGACTTGTGTCATGTAGGAGAGTGCACGCCCAAGTGCAGCTAATGAGGAAATGTGGCTTTCATGTAGAGTGACAAAAATATTTCACCGTATCTTTGGACCTTTTGATGCTTTCGCAGAGCAGTCGGGCCCGGGTCATACATCGCTTTCACTTTGTCATGCAGCTACTATAGAACCAACTTGTGGTGCTTCATTGTTGGTGAATTTTATATTGACTATAGAATAGGCCACCGTCCATGCAGTACTGCATTGCATGTGATGGTCACTGTCTCTCATGCTTGGACATATTGATATAATTATGCTTAAGATGAAAGAAGGTGGGGGACAGACAGAACAAAAGAGGCGGAAGAAGGGAAAACCACAAGCTCACGTACGTCTGATGAGAGCTCAGACATAACGCACACAGAGGCGTGAAAGCTGTCGATTAATGCACAGATACAGTCTGTGGAGTGGGGGGTTTGTCTCCTTCTCATGACGTCTCCACAGTGTTTTGTTTTTTTTAAACGCCTACACGAGTGCATAGAGACACACACTGATGCTGAGCAACGACACTTTAGGGCTGCCATTTGATTAATCATTTCCTCCTCTCTACAGAAAAGACTGCAGCATCCAATTTAAGGATAGATCTTGGAGAAAGCTGCACCTAAAAATCTGTAATTTGTTCAATTTGCCACCTATTTTTCTAAAGTGCATGACCTCCTTTGTATATCATGCCTCTTTCCCCCTCCTGGACACAGTTATTGTAGGTTTGCTGGAACTTCTGTGGTCAGCCGAGCTCTCCATTAATGGTTGGTACTGCGCATAGTTGTGTTCGCTCATCTGGTTCTGCTCTCCTGCACAGCTGCCCCCTCAGAGTCAGCCTGTATTTCCCTTTTAAGTGGCCACTGGACTCTGACAGGACAGGAAACCATATGAAAGCCAGCTTCCTCCCTCGATGGCACTCTTTCTTGTGGATACTTGATATTGTGATGACGTGTGACTACAATCTCAACAACAGAGGAGCGAATGAGAGCGGTGTTTACTCGGATATCCCTTTATCTCCAGTCTGTCCTGTGCGCACACTTGTGCGCCCCAGCTGTACTTCCAGGCTACGAGTGTCTTGATAATGGAATCTTTGACATTGATGGCATTTGATTTATGTGATTTTTATGTGATCTCGTTTTATTATTTGCGTTCGGAAAGAAGATCTTGTGCCTTTTTGTCTGCAGCTTGTGCGTTCAAAAACAAAAGAAGAAAGCACCACCATGATTCAACTAAAAACTGTGTGTGTGCTCATGTGTGTACATGCGTGTGCGCGTGTGTGCATTTGTGCCTTTAGTCTGCAAAACTTTACTTCCTCAGAAGTCACTTTCATAACCTATTTTTTAAACCTTAGTCTTCATTGAAGGAGGAACCTACGATGCAGATGTTCATGTGATTGAATCCTGTTTTGCTTAAAACCAGAACACAAAAAATGCTACAAGTAGTACAAAAAATATATAAAAATAACATATAATATTACTGTCACTCATGTTGATGTTTAACTTTATTGTGTCGGGGTTTTGTTTGTGTGTGTGCACACTCAAATGCACACTCAAAGTAGGAATGAAAGGAGGTAGAGCGGCTGTATCCCAAAGTGCTGTCGTGCTAATATGTAATATTATCATTATGTCAATAATTGTATTTTAAAAGATAATTATAATCAGCAATGGGATATCACATTGTTAAAGGCAAAGTGAAAACTGTAACAAGAACAGCAAACAAACCTGAAAGTCCATGAAAGTGTCATGGAAGCACAACTTTCCATGATAAAAATTTAAGATTCGGAATTCTAGTGCAGTAAATGTGTAAAATTAGGGTTTTTTCTGCAGATGACATATAAAGTGCTGTTTTCAGTTGTTCTGGGTGATCAGAGTACATGTGTGGGTGTACGCTGCAGGAGCTTTAACAGCCTGGTCATGTTTTCAGCCTTCTCTGCAAGTATGCAACGTACAGAAGACTTAAATGTGAAAATTGAATAGTAACACATTTTGTGTGAATTGTGTGGGTAATGTAAGTGTGCATGCACACAGCTTTTATTTAATTTCGTCTGTTTATGCTAATTCTTTTTTTGCCTTCTTAAATCCATAACACCCACCAGGGTTTATCTGCTAAAACACAAACAAATACACCATTTCAGATTTTGACCCTTGAGATTAAAGACTTTAAGGATTATTTACAGTATTGAACTGGTCAAATAATGTGGTTGTAGGAAGGCAACATTGTAATGGATTGGATTCTGAATGGAGTATGTTCTGCCATGTGTTGAATTACTTTAAAGGAATTTATATTCATGCACCTTTTTGTACTAATGGAACTCTCTGAAGGCTGTAGAGTGCTGATGGAGAAGTATAAAAAAGGTCACTGTGTCTTTGTGGAATTAA
The DNA here is from genome assembly GCF_057382275.1 of Copadichromis virginalis. Taxonomy (NCBI): domain Eukaryota; kingdom Metazoa; phylum Chordata; class Actinopteri; order Cichliformes; family Cichlidae; genus Copadichromis; species Copadichromis virginalis. The sequence goes on along the minus strand of NC_140630.1, from coordinate 17,862,731 downwards.
CGAAAGTGTTTGATAGGAGAGCCAAGAGAGGAACCGTGTCACTTTATGAGGAAGTCTGGAGTGGATGTGTGTGAGGGCTGTGCAGGAGAAGTGACAGGTGGAAGGGTCTGAGGGAGGGGTGGGATTACATCAGAGCCGCTTCCTGTTTGGAGTGATGGTGGACAAGTTGACAGATGAGGTCAGCCAGGACTCTCTGTGGATTATGATGTTTGCAGATGACGTTGTGATCTATAGTGAGAGTAGGGAGCAGGTGGAAGAGAGTCTGGAGAGAAGAGGAACGAAAGTCGGTAGAAGCAAGACAGAAAACAGGTGCATGAATGAGAGGGAGACAGGTGTAACAGTGAGTAGAGGTAGTGAAAGCAGATGAGTTTAAATACCTGGGGTCAGCCATCCAAAGCAGCGGACAGGTGAAGAAGAAAGTGCAGTCAGGGTGGAGTGGGTCGAAATGAGTGTCAGGGGTTATTTGTGACAGAAGCATCCCAGCAAGGGTGAGAGGGAAGGTCTACAAGATTAGCAGTAGTCCTATTACCAGTGAGACCTGTTATGATGTAGCATGGAGACAATGGTACTAACAAAAAGACAAATTGGGATTTAGCTTTTGGAGACAGACTCAAATGGGCTTTAAAGTAACTGCAGTTTGGGGCAAATCAATAGGTTTCCAGTTGGTTGTAGGTATTGTTTGTTTGCTGCAGAGGGGGGAACACACAGCATGCACAGGGAAAAGTCAAAGCTATGGCTTGCAGTAGAGCTGGGCGATATAAGATTTTTTCATATCACGATATGTTTTTTTCATTTCAGGCGATAACGATATCTATCACGATATAAGCCAAATAATTATATTTGTAAGATTTAAATGTGCCGTTGCTCACAAGTAAAATGTGAAATAATCAGCAGCTTGTTTTTATTTAAATATTTATTTCCCATAATAAGTTCAACAGGGTAGATGTACTTAAGGAACATGAGACTTTTTCAGATAGATAAAGGCAAATATTGCAAACTACACAAAAGGCAGCCGCTAAAGCGTTTAAGTTTCAAAATAGAACAAACGAAACAGACTAAATTGTCAATTCCACTTAGAAACAAAATATTAATTCTAAAAATAAATTGTTTTACAGAAGAACAGACAAAACTGACTAACTTTTGTCAATATCAAATAAACTGAGAACTAAAAGGAAATTCTCAATCTCTCCTTGTTGTATAGCTGAGCTTTTCAAACAGTTTTAACAGTTACTTTAGTCTGACAAAAGCCGAATGACGAATTAGCGCTTTCAGTCAGAGACTGAGGCTACGTCCACACGTACACGGGTATTTTTGAAAACGGAGATTTTCCGTTTTCGTTTTAAAAAAATAATCCCGTCCACACATAAAGGCAGAAATGAAGGAAAACGCTGCTATGAACATGCCAAAGCAGCAGGTGGCGCTAGATTCCTAACCGTGCAGAAATGTTGGCCAATCAGAAGTCTAGAAGCCTCGGTGGGAAAAAGTAAACAAAGCTGGGGCATAGAAGCAGAACCGAGTCGTATGTGTGGACGGACAGTAACTGTGTGTATATGTAAGCATTTAAACACCGCAGAGAGTAGAATTAACAGTAACAGTATTATAGAAATTCATTAGACCGAAACAATAACGTGGCGCACAGTGTGACGTCAAAATGCGCACATCTTTGACGCTGCGTTTTCTCCGTTTTTCTAGTCCACACGTAAATGCAAATACGGAGTTTTTAAAAATCTTCGTTTTCAGTGACCAAAAACGCCGTTTAAGTGTGGACGAAAGGTGCAAACGCATAGAAAAATCTGCGTTTTCAAAAATACCCGGGTACGTGTGGACGTAGCGCATGCACCAGTTTATTGTATTTCCAGACTTGCTTTCGGCACAATTTACAGTGCGCGCTACTCTGTTTTTTGTCAGACTTGAAATAGCCGAAATACCTTCACACTACGGAACTTCTTTGGCTCTTCCGTTCGACAATCTCTCCGGCATTGGAACCGTCATCTGTTTTCTCTTCGGTAACCTTCGGTCACGCTCGGTTGATTTTTCTAGTCGGCACACTCATTTCCTCCATTACCCGGGCGGTACGGTGGCTGGCTGCTTCCCAAACAAATACACATGTGCGGCTTGGCACTTGTGCTGTAAGTAACAAGTCACGTGACGTGACGCTGCGGCTGTGATTGGTTCGGCTCTGCGTTACTTAATTTGGATTGGCTGTTGTTTTTGTTTTGTTTTGTTTTTTTGTTTTTTTTTAGGACAAGGACAAGAGCGGCGAGGTCTATCGCGATAGTTGAATTTTTCTATCGAGAAAAAGTTATATCGCGATACATATCGTTATCGTTCTATCGCCCAGCTCTAGCTTGCAGCGCTGTGGTTGTTTAAGCTTTCAGAGGCGTAGCTGAGTTGTGGGTCATTCAACTGTGGTGATTAGCGAATGATACATCTTCTATTGAATCGAAGAGTTCAGCAGCCTGCAGAGGTCGTGTAGAGTTGTAATGAATTTACAGAGAATGAACGAGAGAGGAAGAAAAAAAAACGCCACACATGCACACACACACGTACATCTGTCCATTAATTTTGCTGATTTAATTCCTTCGACAGTCACCTTATTACACTGTCTGATAGCAATCATTCATTTGCCTCCTCTGCTTCTTACTTTTTATGTCTTTTCCTCCTCCTCCCCCCTCATCTTGTTACAATGTCAGCAATTTGTAGCAGGAGATGATAAAGAGGTACTACAACTCTTTATTGTTACGTTGGCAAAAAGAAAGCTGCTTTATTTGCACAGGGCAGAGAGAGCTAACCCTTCTTTGTTTGAGATGTTTTGTATTTACAAGTCATTTTTGAACAAAGGTGGGTTTTTTTTGACTGGGCCCATTTCTCAAGGTGACTATTAAAATGCCCCACATCCATTTTTACTCTTCCCAATTATCCTTCAACTGACACCCTAATGAAGGTGTTTATTCCCCCCTCCCTGAAAACCCCCCATTGTGATTCTGTTGTTGAACCTGATCATTTGTCATTATAGTCGTCTTTGTTGTTCTGTTTTTGTCTCTAAGGAAGTTGAAAGCGTTGAAAGCTGGAAATGATTAAACTATTCCAGGCAGGAGATGTTGCTGGTAATGATGATGAACGGTTTATTTTGCTCTGATAATAGAAGTTGAATGACTTACTGTGAGTAAGCAACACCAGTGTTTCCTTTTTCTGAAGAAAGACGTAAAATAAATTCTAGTGCCTTTGCCAAACGTGAGCCGTCATTACTATCGTGCTTTCCATGGATCAGAGATGCAGCATGTCCAGGCATGTCCTCTGTGAACCGTTGAAAGAATCTTAAGTGGGTGAAGTCAAACGTTTGAGAGGGCAACAACAAATAATACACACAGACTGAGAAGAGTGAATTGTACTTTCACATTGATTTGCAGTGAAAAAGTGTTAAAAATCATCCTAAATAAAAGAAGCAGCATTTTTTCAGCACTTAAAAAAGTACCTTCTTTTATTTATTTATTTTCAAAGTATTTTAAAATGTGCAAAAGTGTGGGATGGCAAACTTGACAAGCAGCTCTCACTGGTGACCTCGTGTGTTAAACCCTGCTTCATGTCGATGCTGAGACTGATGCAGCTGCTGGTTCAGGCAAAGAGCAGATGGTGCTTTAAACAGTCCTGCTGACTGTAAGTCTCAGGTTTGTATTCTGAGAAGCTGTTGACCTCAAACACAAGACCTATCTTTATTCTGGTGCGACAATGGCGAGAAATGATGCGGAAAGCGGACGGAAGCAGCTGTTAGCAAGATTAACTTCTCTAAAACAGCATTTCAGTAGAAAATCAGACATTTACTGGAGGGCTGTTTGGACAGTTTTGCTCTTACCACTATCCGTCCTCCAACAGCACACGATTCAAAGCTTTTTACATTTATTCCATCCACATTTAATTACTCTCTGGTTGTGCATCAGTAATGAAAGTTTGGGTTAAACAAGACATTAAAAGGTATCATCTTGAATTTGGAAAAACTGGGATAGATGCTTGAAAATGAGTTAGCTGCAGGCTCTCAAAAACTGACTTTTGTAAAAACTGGCTGCAAGTTGTTGCTGATGTTTCTAATCGACAATTTGGTTCATTTCTAGGTTTTAAGTATAGATCGCAATTTCAGTTTCAAAACCTGTAATGTGATTAACAAGGCTAAATGTTTCATATTACGTTTGTTTGCCCTACTAAAAAATAGAGGTATATAATGATGATCTAAACAAATTGTTGATGAGTGATTTTTTTATTTTTTTTTATTGGTGGAAAACTGAACAAAGAAACAATCTTTGACAAGTTCAAATGGCTTCTGGTGATGAAAGGAACTTGGAGAGAGTCTGGGTTAAATTCACAAGTCTTATCATCTTGAGATTCTTCCATAAAAGTGAGCTGAGCCCTTCTCTCTGTGGGCTAAGAACAGACCCTTGAAAAACACAGTGATCCCCCCGAATATGACCTCTCCTCCTCTGTACTCTCTTAAGCTTCTTCTATTACAAGCCAGAGTCTTCAGAGTCCAGTATGAAAGTTGTGTTATCAAAGACTGGAGCTGCTAACAGACCCACAGAGGAGGTGGAGAAGGACAGGCACAGTGGACTGTGAAACCTGAGCTCTCCTTTATCAGAATTATGCATGAGCTTAGAGAAGCAGACCCTTTATAGTCTACAGACGTGGCAGTGAAGGTGACTCGCAGACCTTGTACTGTAGGAAAGACAGTTAGGCAGTGCGGGGTTTTAACTGTAACCTGTGCTTAAACGAGACGACAAATGAAGATGCATTTCCCGTCTCTTCTTTTGTCATCTGTATTCAGCTTGTCTGCTCTAATCACTGCTGTCTATAAAAGCCATGAGTCCATTTGTGGCCTTGTTATTTCCAGAACCCCTCAGTCTGGGGATGTGCTCTTGTTATCGCTTTCTCCTGCTTTTTTTTAACCAAGAAGGAAGGATTAAGGGCAAGGATCATCAATTTGTTCTTTTAGTCTGCTGTTCCCTTTATCCCTCGCTGTCATCTCCTGGAAGGAAAAAATGAATTTTTATGCTCCTCGACTATTTGACAATTGATTTGCTGAACAAATTGCGCCCATTGAGAGCTGTATTTGCCATTTTGTGCCATTGTGTTGAATGCACTGAAGAAGTAATGACATGGAAATGGGGAGGAACTGCTTCACCTTAATCCACTAGCACAGCAAGAGACCATCTTGGTTCTTCATGCATTTAGATCTGCAAAAGTACATTTTTGTAATTAGATGTTTTTTCATTTTTCACCATGTTTTCATGTAATCGCTGCACTTTTTGTTGTGTGTCAAGTGCTTCAAGTTATGTGGCAATATAAAACAGGAAGTGCATCATACTGGAGGAGTTCCCATTTAAACTTGAGATAAAAGCATTTTGAGATTGGAGATAATCACCGCAACTTTGACGCTTGAGTCAACAAACAATGACACGAGATGTCAACGCTGCCTCCTCTTCAGTTGCGTTCACTGCTGCTGCAGCACTTTGCTCCACAAAAGACCACAAGACAGTAGGACAATACTTTAAAGGTCAGGAATTTTTACACCTGCATATGAGTGCATTGTCCAAACTCTACTAGTTAAGAGATTTTAATCACATAGTTTTAGCTAAGAAACGATATCCAAGTTGCCACATAAACATGGAAAATACGGGAGAAGGAAAGGAAGGTCTGCGTTAGGTGGTGGGTGTGTTGCAAGTATCCTTCGTGTTTTATCTTATGTTTACATGAACGGAAATATAAGGAGGCGGGGAGATGCAGCAAGTGATTGAGACTCGGGACATACAACGGTCCTCAGTCACTATGGCAACTAGTCACAGCTAGGACACATCAAGCACTTAAGTAATTAGAAACTGTAACATATTGTAGAGTCTGTTAGTGGTGCGGTGTGGGTGTAGGCTTGTTTTGGCAAAAAATGGTGGAGATAACACTTCGGCTGCTGATACTTATTAGCAAAATAAAAGTTCCCAGTGTTTATATCTCCAAAAACAAATACTGCTTTTCTGTGTGTAGGAAAATGGGAAGGCACTCCCAAAAGGCCCTGGGGCCTAAATACACTCAAAAATACACCATGTTCTTTAACCTCCTAAGACCCGAACTCTTCCACAGCATGCATTTTTAATTTCTCTTTGATATTTGGGCTGATTGGGGCCCGATGAATGTAAAAACAAATAATTTTTTACCTTATTTTTGTTTTTAAGAAAAATGAGAGCTACATATGAAGACATTCGTTTAAAATGTTGATAGAACAGTAGCAGTATAATGTCCTCGTAAGTGGATATCAGGCCCATGTAGAGCAAAATTGAGTATTTTAGTCTAAATAACCCAAAATGTGATGTCCACATATGTGGACGCCAGGTCCTATGAGGTTAAATTAGTGGGAGAAAAATCCACCAAATGAATAGTAAAAATTAAATTTTAGGTGTAGCGCTTTTCTCTTGTCACTCTAATTTTAAGGGTCCCCTGACTGATGCTACCTTGCTGTTTAATGCCTTAAACAGCAAGAAAGTGGTTGTTGTAAATTATTTGATGTGATTACTTTCTGGCTTTTTTTTTCTTTGGATCTCCCTCTCTCTCAAAGAAAATCCTCCAAACTTAACTTTTGTTCTTAAAACAAACTCTTAAAGAATTGAACAAGAGTGCTACTGAGAAGAAAATCGACTTGAAACAAGTAGAAATTTTTTCACTTAAGCAAACATAAGCACAAAACATACTTGGTAAGAAGGTGAATAAAGCAGTATTAAATGTCAGGGATGATTGGTACTCACAGGAGAGTGAGTGGATTGTCAGCTAACCGCAGATATGGTGGTTTGATTCATGTTGTCTCCACATGCCGAAGTGTCTTTGAGCGAATCCGAATCCTATAAATAGATTAATGAGAAAAGCTCTCTGAAGTCATCTGTAAAGCAACACATTTTAAAATGTGTTCTATAAGTGCAGGAGAGTTAAGAGTTAACAGTTTATCTAATTAACTCATTGACACATTACATTTTGGTCACGTTGCACTAATCACCACTGGGGATCGGCTTGTTTAAGGGTCTCTGAGCGCACAATGTGTGGTCTACAGCGTGCAGGAAGAGGAGGCAGAATTCAGCGGGGGCTAATATAGCCAATTTTTACGCCTCAACAGTTTAATCGGGCCGTACTTTCATGTCTTCATAAATTTGAAAAACTCTCCCCACAGAGCTGGTTTCTCTTTGCAAAGATTTGTTTGTGTCCAACTCATACACAGCCCTGTCAGACCTGGTGTGAACTTGGATGTTATGTAACTATGATTGATTACTCATTAAGGAACCATGCCCAGCCTTAATAACAGCACTGAATGCAGCACAGCGCCCCAGCGGCTGTTTGTCTCGGTCTCTGATGCAAGCCGAGAACACTTAGTGCGACTCGAGGATCATTATAAAACTTGACTATGCTGAACGCTGGAAATATTTGCCTGTTTTTGCTCGCTGGGTAATGATACAAATATTGTGACTGAATTTGATTTGGAGTTTGGATGGGTGCGTTATACAATCGGCTTGTCCTCCTTTTGTCTTGTGCCAGAGAAACTAGATTTACCAACTTAAAATGCCAAACAGCACATGCTTGCAGGCCCTTGAGATACTAAGAAATGTAGTGCATTACACTGAGAAGGACCAAGAATTGGGCCTAGTTGAGCCTTCCGTATTTGAGTTTTTTCATTTATTTTATCATACATTTGGGGGGGGGTTATTTTCAAGACGCCCTAGCAGCAGCATGCCTGTAGAAACGGTAGTGTTGTTCTGTTGGTCTGCTGCGTTCACCCAGATTGAACAACAGTCATGTTACAGAGCTTTTTGAAAATTTTCTTTATGTAGTCATCTGAAAAAACAAGTACACCCCATGATTCAGTGGCCTGTGCAACCACCTTTACCAATAATAATAATAACAATAATCTTCTGGCTTCTGGCTCACTGTTCTGTTCCATGTTGGTTCAGCTCCTTAAGATTTGCAGGTACAGCTCTCTCTCTTTAGAGCTCTCTTAAGGTCCCACCACAATATTTTAATGAGGTTGAGATCTGGACTTACTGGATCTGTGCAGCACTGCTTCTTTTATTTTTCAGTCGTGCGGTAGTAGATTTGCTGCTGCTTTCCTGTTTGACCCAATTTTGGCCAAGTTTAGCTGCCGGACAGATGGCCTCACATTTGACTCTAGAATAGTTTGGTTTATAGAGAAGTTCATGGTGACCCGGGGGCCTTCCAGTCCCCAGGTCACATTCAACATGTTGCTATGATGTCTTTGGTCATGGTGCTGTGCATTACGCCTAAATATTTCTACTTTGGTTTTGGTTTTTGTCCAAAGGACATTGTTCCAGAAATCTTGTGGTTTGTTCAGGTGCAGTTTTGCAAACCTACACCATGCTGCTATGTTCTTTTTAGAGAGAAGAGGCTTTAAACATGCAAAACCTTCCAAACAAGTTATACTTTGATTTTTTTTCTTATTGTACTGTCATGAACATAACATTTAACATTTAGCTCTTTGGGATTTTTGCGATTTCTCTTAATGCTGTGTAGTCTGACAATTGGGAGAATTTGCTGGAATGTTCACTAGGAAACTTCTGAACTTCTGCACTTTTGGAGGAATTCAGAACTGATTATCACATGCAGTTAGTTAGCAGCACCTAGCTGCTACATACCCTCTTAATTCCTATGGAAGCAGTAATGATGGACTTAGCATTTCAGCCCTATGTATCCTTTGAAAACTTTTTAGTTAACAATATTCGGATACCTTCAGGTTTTATGCTGAACGACGTGCTTAGTACAAATTGTCAAAGGTTAGCATACTAAGCTAACCCAGTGAGCAGTGTAAATATTGCTAATGCTAACATTACCATGATAATGCTATCATTTCACATATTTCTGTCAGGCAGCTTTTCACTTTGTTGTCTGATTTTAGTATGTAGAGTGCATGCATGGACTGGATGGCATTTTTGTGTTTCTGAATGTTTTTCACTTACTGGAGCTGTCGTTCTATCTTTTACAGAATGAAAAGCCTCTGGGTCCTTCAGCAAGCCGGTCCAGCAATATATCAAAGGTGAGCAAAGCACATACAAATGAGAAAAATTTGAATAGAAGATGTACAGCCTGGGTCCATCACAGAGAAAAGGGAGCACACTTGTAGACAAGAAGATGACAGTGAGGTGAGCTGTATTTGAAGGTGGAGATTGACAGAGTAGGTAGACATGCACAGGAGTGTAAGCAGCTGATAGATGACCTGCCTCGTTCTCATCACATCGCCATAATCAGAGCCACCTTTCTGATCAACCTCTGAGACTTCTGTCTTTCTACGTTTTCTCTCTTTCCTTTTATGCTTCATGGCTCCCATAGGTAAAGCTACAGCCTGCATTGAAAATGTCTTTTTGTCCCCTCATGAGCCTCTTAGAGGATAAAACCTTTACTTGTGCTAATAGATGTCTGGGTCATTCTGTCACCATGGGAAGGCTCCAGCAATAACATTTGATCCATGAGCTGCTCGCTCTTTAAACATGAGCAAGATGAGAGGTATTGCACCCGAGAGACAAATGCACTGATCGTTTGCAGGATAACGATTATAGTAACAAAAATACAGTTTTTCTAAGGCAGTGTGCCACTCCATGTCTGCAGGGGAACAACTGGCTGACATTTACAAAAATATGCCCATTTGATGGCAAATAAATCTGTTATATGTGCCATACCTTGTAGACATTCAACATATCATGTGTAACTTGATATAAAATATATATTAATGCCACGTTTTTTAGCAGTACAACAGACCATTGATAATCCGTGTAAAGGGAAATGTATTTTTACACCAAGAAGCCAATTTGCACCCTAGCCTTAGTTACAATGACTTCTTGCTCTCTAGTTAAATCCGGGAGGTCCAGACTTTATAGCGCGCTACAGTTGATTGTTATATCAGTGCAGCGGCAGTGAGTACAAAGTCTGTGAACGTTGTACCTAGAGTACGTGCAAACAAAACTTTTTGCAATCCTCAAAGCAAAAACTATAAAGTTATATAATCATATAATAATTTTGATCTGGGTGTTTTCATGTGTGATAAGTTTTTAATCTTCCCATGACTTTTCATAGCTTCTAAGTTACGATACTAAGACTGGCACCACTTTGCCTAGAAACAAGCAGTAAATGGGAAATGCACTTAATTACTCTAGGAGGACAGGGTTACACCACTCTCCTGTCTGCTCTTTAAATATGTCGCTCCAGCCAGCTGTTAGGAAACAACCTGAGTGGTGTTCATCTCATCTTACACTTGAGAAACAGGTTATTTCTTCAATGGAGTGTAATTATTTTATTCAGTGTCTGTGGAGAGAGATAAGAGATAAGATAAGATAAGATAGAACTTTATTAATCCCTCGGGTGGGTTCCTCTGGGAAATTCGACTTCCAAAAAGCACAGCAACGACCGAAGTTACAGTTACAGAATTGTTACATATATATATATATATATATATATATATATACACACACACACACACACACACACACACACACACACACACACACACATATATAAATACAGAGACAAATATAAATAAAATATACAAAGGGGATAAATAGAATAAATAGGAATAAAAAATAAAAATACAAGTGAATTGCACATTTCAAGTATTGAGTCTATTGCACTGTTGACTATTTACAAAAAGTATTGCACAAGGTATTGCACAGTGAGGTGAAGAGGCACTACAGCTTAGTTGTTCCCCCCTCCTTTGTCCTCCTGTTTCCCCTCCCTCTCCCCTCCAGAGAGGAGTTAAACAGTTTGATGGCGTGTGGGACAAAGGAGTTTTTAAGTCTGTTAGTTCTTGTCTTTGGGAGAAGCAACCTGTCACTGAACAGACTCTTCTGATTGTTTATGGCCGTGTGCAGAGGATGCCTGGCATTGTTCATAATGTCCATCAGTTTCTTTAATGTCCTTTTCTCTGCCACTGTCACCAGAGTGTCCAGCTTCATGCCGACCACAGAGCTAGCCCTCCTGATCAGTTTCTCCAGCCTGGATGAGTCCTTCTTTGCTGTGCTGCTCCCCCAGCACACCACAGCATAGAAAAGTACTCCAGCAACCACCGACTGGTAAAACATCCTCAGGAGCTTCCTGCAGATGTTAAAAGACCTCAGCCTCCTGAGGAAGTACAGTCGGCTTTGGGCTTTTTTATACAGGTGCTCTGTGTTGCATGACCAGTCCAGTTTATTGTCCACCCACAGCCCGAGGTACTTGTACTTGTTGACCACCTCCACCTCCTCCCCCTCTATCTGAACCGGCAGTGGACCTTCTCTGGACCTCCCGAAGTCCACAACCAGTTCCTTAGTCTTTGAGGTGTTGAGTTGCATGTGGTTTGTGTGACTCCATGCGACAAAGTTCCTCACCAGACTTCTGTACTCCTCTTCCTGATCATCCCAGATACACCCCATGATGGCCGTGTCATCTGCAAACTTCTGAATATGGCATAATTCAGAGTTGTAGCAGAAGTCAGAGGTGTACAGGGTGAAGAGAGAGCAGTGTCACTCGCGTTCTACACAAATCTCATTCATAAATGGAGGGGTGGATTTCATCAGGTTGCAGACGCAGTCCATTGTCATTGAATGTCCTATATAGATCCCCATTCCTCTGACAAATGTGTTTGTAATGAAATGATAGACATAAAGTCTGAATAAAGCTCTTAACTTTGACAGATTTAATTAATAATCACCGGTCTGTCTGGCAGCTGGTGTTTCCTACTCGCTCCTAAAGGGAAATGCATTTGACTGGCAGGTATTAAGTTGGTATAAATTGTTCTCTGGATGGAAAAGCCTGCTGGGAGTCTTCAGAGTTGGAGAGCGAGTCAGATTATGACTGTAAAGGTTGCCCGGTTGAGTCGGTGGACCGTTTTGAGAATCGCAGACAAAGAAATGGTGCAATAATCTTTTGACAGAGACTCCAAGTGAGAAGATTTAGCAGTGGATTATTGTAGGTGGGTAATGTGTTTTCACTAAGACGGCATCTCCCTGAGACCACTTTCCCTAGAAGCTGCTTGAAGACGATGATTTTATGCATATATGCAGTGTATTTACAAGTTTCCACGCTTTGCAGTTATGACAGCATGAGATGAAAGATGTTCATATTTGCAGCAGTGACTCGAATGTTCCTCTTTGCAGAAAAAATATCAAATGTAGGTCAAGTTAATTTATGTTTGTAAAGCTGAATCTTGGTGAAATGTACATCTGATAAGAGTCACCTTATTTACTGCTGAAGGGGTCTTTGTTTTGTTTTGGGGTTTTTTTTGGGGGGGTCTTCACTGACACTTGATTGTTTTCATTCATTTGCACATGAGCTCCGGCCACATTCAGAATAAGGACGCCAAAACAAATGTTGAACGGCTTCGCGTGGCATGGATTCAAGCCGAATCGCATCAGCTCCAGTCAGACCAAATCAAAAATGAATGCGCTCGTATTCGATTGTTGACCTACTTAAAAGATTTCTCTCTGTATAAATAACCGCAGCATCGGCCTGAGAGGAATATTTCATAACATCCCCAGCTCGACACAGTCATACAGCCAGAATAATCCGAATGCTACAACATCTAAAGCATTCGTTCATTTTTTTAAAGCACCTGCTCTCGTTTTACACGGATAACCTGGCAGGGATGCGTTTGGCCTTTTTGGCTTTCCCAGTATTTATTTATTTATTTATTTATTGCTGTTTTCTTTAATCGAACAGCTTTTCTGAAGATGACTCAGAAATAAATCTTATTTCTAGCTATCCTGTTGCTCCCCCTGGAATACCTGTCACAAGGAATACACACACCGGGAGAGAGAGATTTATACGATGACAGGAAAACAAGCAGCCAAATATGGCCGGGGGCTCATTTGTTTCATAAAGGTGATATTGCCTCCATCAGTGAACTTGTCATTGAGGGGCGCTGAGCTGTGTGGTCGTGGATATGAAGGTATACGCGTATCCACGACCATAAACTCATCATCTCACTTGTCCCCGGTGCTTGTTTGTTCATTGAGTCCTTTCTTCCATCAAGCCGAGCCTGAGAATCGTGAAAGAAAGGCAGTGTTGAGGGGAAATAATCAACATTTCTTTGTTAAATTTAACCATTATCGGTGATAAACTTGTCTGAAAAAACACGGGCTTTTCTGATGTAGGCTGAGGATTGCCTCCTGATTTGGCGTGAGTTGATTTTTCCACTCAGTGAGGTCAGGAGGCTTAGCTGTAGCCCTTTCTCTCTTTAGCACAGTGCCAGGGTGCTGTGTGATGCCTCCTACACTGTTTGGGAAGGAATTATAGTATTACAGTCCTCATAAAGACACAAAGCAGCGACTCACAGCTCAGTGGGCTGCCGCTTATAGTCGGCCAAACATCTGGTGGTGCTCTAGAATTCAAGCTGCTGCAGTTTTTGAGTTTTAGGCTCTGCAGCTGCAACATCCAACCTGAATCTGCACCTCTGATCACTAGAAGAGCCTCTCTGTTGGTCTGTTCAGCTTGGCAGACCACAAAGTCAAAACAAGGCACTGAGCCAAGCTACTATTTTGATAAAAATGAGCACATAGTTTTTGTGTTCAATCTGGCACATTACTTATTTCTGAGCGTTTCTGCTGAAGCAGGGCCTGGTCCCTGAAAAATGACTGAATGCTGTAAAATGACACCTGTGGAGGGTGGGCACAAATAATATAAACAGCAATGGAAATGAACTTTATCTGAGAGGCTGTCACAGAAGTGGCTCATGTTGTCTGCTGTTTAGATCTCCTGCTATCATAATTTCTATGATGGTTTAGTCTTCAGCTTTTTTTCTTTCTAGTTAACTGAATCTTGCTTGTTTTTGGTTTGGGTGTTTTTGGCCTGAAAAATAAATATAAATTAATGCAAAGACTGTTTGATGATGATAATTTATATCTGTTAGCTCTCAGGCTACGTACAGAGAAGGATTATAGGAACTCAACCAAAACAGAAGGTATGGAAATGCACTTGCATACAGTCCAAAAAACCAACAGCGTGTCGAACGGCAGTGATGGAGGCATGCGTAGGTCGAATGCTCAAAGAGAATTTATCAGCGAGATGGGATATGCTTAAAAAAACATCCATCACGATTTTAAAAAAAAAAACGCACAGATGAGAAGGAAAAAAACAACAGAAGTTTTCGTCTGACAGAAAGCCGATGCACAAACATGAAGCTGCATTACTAGTTGATCTACATATTTCCACACACTGTGTAGATGTCCCGTTACATGTGCTTCACTGCCACAAACCACGTCAGGAAGCTTTAGTCTGCATGGAAAACCCGGCGCTCTTAGAGTTCCTTGTGCTTCAGAAGCTGGAACAAAAAAATGTTGAGCAGTTTTGTTTAAAAAACATGTTTACGTTGTCATCTAGACATGGCACGGTTGTGAAAACGTTTTGGCAGGTACTTTCACACAGCCACACTAAAGAAGTACACACTAAGGAGCCCAAAGTGCAGGTTTATTAGTCAAAAACATTATTTAGGGAAAATTGGTCTCAAAAGTCATTAGACAGCTGCGTTAGCAGAATTTATCAGTATTAGTTAGCATAATTATTTTGACATTTAGGTCACAATTATGGCTTGAAACAGAAGTATTTGACTTCTTAGTGTCATAAATTAAACTAGCATCGATGTGAGGTCTGCCTGATGGTCTAACGTGGAAACAAGAGTGCGACTGGTTGAGGTTCTTGGTTCAAGCTGTGTATGATGTCCTAGTCAGTCCAGCAAACCTCCATGTCTGCAGCAGGAGTAAGACACCTTCCAGTCCCCTTTGCTTTGGAAAGAACTCCTTCCTGGACACCTTGCCTTTGGAGATGGACACTATTGTTCATCATGACCACTAATAGTGTACCCATAGCCCTCATGGGCCACCATTAGCCAAAGGGCTGGAGAGAAACCTCATCTACAGTTTGAAGTTTTATTTGGCCTCTTCAGCACTGCCAGTGACTGGCATGTGGTATTGAGCAGGCTGGAACTGGCAGAGAGGCCGTGTGCCGAGTACCAGAAGTGAGCCATCCTAAAGGCAAAGCTGCTGAAGGAGGTAGGATTTGCTCTACAAAGCTTTTGCATTGCTGAGCATCGTCGGACAGGATTAGAGGAAGTCAATTAGATGAGCTACTGAAGCCTCAGAGAAAGAAACAAGGTGGCTTTGGATTAAGAAGGCAGATCCCTGGATAATTGCTACTGGGGTCTGATCAACCGGCACTGGGTTGCCGGGGAGATGGTGTCTGATGTTGACAGTAAACGCCTCATCATCCCAGGTTAGATCACTGAGGATGCTTCTGTTGCTCACTGCAGTAAATCTACTTTCAACTGGTACAGCATTAATACGGCACGAGATGATAACTGTGGTGTGAGTGAGTGGGTAGTTTCTCCTTCATCACAAGTCATTTATAGTAAACAAAGGCAGGGATGGTGATATTCAATTTAAAACGGAGTGTATTCTCTCGTTTTCAGAGCTTGGTGCTGCCACTTTGAAGCCTGTCCAAGACTTGAATAAACTGCACTGATTGCAATTTTTTTGCAAGCTCACATGAGGGCCCATTGAAACAGATGGATAGGCAAGATTTAAGATAGTCTCGAGTGCCAGAAAAATGATTGGCTAATCAAGTCCATCAGCTTTCCTGCTGCCTCCTGCATAACCTGCTGCTACCAAATCACCCTTATTAAAGCTCTAATGAGTTTGTAGCTTCTCAAAAAAATAAAAATAACACCAAATCTGACAGCATTAGATTTTAGGGAGGATTGCTTTGGCGTCATACTTTGGTGATTATTTAGTATGCGTGTGTATGATTAATGTAACTAGGCTACTCATCTCGTGTTTGAGGTTTCTTATATCTGATGGTGGTGGTTGGATACGCAAGCATTTGCGGCACAGCACAAACCCATCAGCGTATTCAGCTTTGTGGGTATCAGCGCACTGCATGTAATGACACATAAGTGTATTGTATATTGCTGGGATATAAATTGCACAGCTGGAGGCCCCACTTTATATTAGCAGCATGACCTTGCAACAGCCACGAAGAAGCGAGTGAGTGAGCCAGAGAAAACTATAGAAGTATAAACTGCGGTCGTTGTAGATGGATTAAAGAAGCTCTTGATTAAAAATAGATTTTATCAAATGTTTGCGCAGGGCTGCATGAGAACGTATCTCAGCTGTAATATTCATCAGTTTTATGATTAACCTCCACGAAGGTTATAAACAAAAGCCGAGGCCGAGTTAATCACCTGCTGGCTGCAGCTTCACGTATAACGCGCAGACCTTTTATAAATGTATCGATCTTCTCATCTGAACCACGGGAAAAAAAGATAATAAACTTATTTTCCAAAATGTCAAACACTTTCGGTAAAGTTCATTTTTGTCCTGGGAAATCAAAGTTTGACAAAACATTTCAAGTTTAACTGGTCTGAACTGCATATTGTGCGTCACAATAAAAAAAACCTCACTCATGATCAAATTGATATGTTAATAATTGTTAAGCTTCAGATTAGATTAGACTCGGGTTAGGTTTGTACAGTTTTAAAGGTCAACAGTGAACTTTTGATTCTTGCCAGCTTCGTTAGGAGTTTCTCAATGGGAGCCAGTGATTCATTGCTCCTGTTAGATTTTAAAGGTTCTACTTGAAAAGGCCCCAATGGCTACGTCTGTGCAGGTTAAGGCTATCGAAGAAGGAAGGAGGCAGAGGTAATGACATGCGAGTAATAAGGTGTTTCAGGGATAAGAGAGAGTGCAACAAATACAAAAGTGAATAATTTATGCGTGGCGTGAGAGTGCGTGGAGGGCGGTGGTGCTTGAGGAGAGAGGTTAAATTAGTGGTTATTATAATAATATGAGTTTTTTTCAGCACTCACAATAAAATAAACAGGTGTTCATTAGGGTGAATGTGAAGTGAGGCTGGATTATATCTAATTAGCACATCAGAGTCAGAGAACCATAACTGAATGGATACGTTTAAGCGCGAATCTGCTTCCTTTCACAGTTTAGAGGTTTCAAAGTGCGACAACTGTCGGTGGTGCCAAAAACCAGTTTTCAGCAGTTATTGAAGTATCATTGCCTCCAGCGTTTTTTGTTATATGTTAAACGGAGGCAGTTATTTACTCATCAAAGCAGGTCCTCACAAGAGAGAGCTGTTAAGAAAGAGCAGCTGTTTAATAGGACTATGGAGTCATGCAGGGTTTTAACGGGAAGTTAATCATTATTACCTCAACTACGTTATTGTCTGAACGCTCAAAGACGCAGTGAGTTATCTATTTGCCGAGTTGCACAGAACGTAACTAATAAAGATCCCTATCTGCTTCATTGGTCAGCCCATATTCGTATTTCCCACGATGCTTCAGGTAAACTCGGCGTTTCTTGAGTTTCATTTGAGTAGCTTTCGGTTTTTGTAGTTTATTGTGGTACTGTCTGCTAAATAATAACGCTTTAATTGTTGTCTCTCATCCACTTCTGTCTATTCATTTTACATTTATTGGCCAGACTGCTGCCAGAGCACCAAACGGTGACCTTGAACATGAGCTGTTTAAAATAAGAGTCAAATTAAACAAGAAACAGAGGAAATAAAAGATTTAAGTAAATTACAAACAGGAGGACAGCGTGTTTAAGTGCTTTTGTGTGCAAGTGGGGAAAAAGAAGCGGTGCTGCTCATGCACAGACAGATAAACAGGATGAAAGGGCATGGCTGGAAATTGAATTTTCTATTGATTGGTGTCCGGCCGTGAGCTATAAACTTTCCTTTAGTTAGAAATTAAATCAATAGGTAATTAGTTTCTTGCTGAAATTACCAGGCCCTCCCCCCCATGTTTTTATGTTAGCAACCCAAACACTGTCTGATCTCATTTGTTATGTATCCGGTCTGAACCTGTCAATATGGGAGACTTTAGGGAATATTATCTGTATTTGAGGGAATATACTCAATCCTGTTCTGGTTGAAAGTGGGATGAAAAGATCACATTTATGTTGAATGTGAAGCTTAAAAACAACAGAGGTGAAAAAGAGGGTTTCAAAGGCTTCAGTGTGGTCTGATACAACGAAATGATTGAGAGCAGTTCTACTTATTTAAAAGGAGCCACACAGTTTGTGTCTCGTCTCACAGATGAACTCATCTAAGTGAACGTTTTTGGAACACCCAAGTGACGCTACATAATAATAAAATATGATGTAGTAAATAATTTGTGATTCTAAATTGACCCTGGGTGTGAATTATGAATGATTTGTGAATTAGCCAAGCCGGCGACCTGTCCTTGGTGTCCCCCTATGACTCCTGGGAAAGGCTTCAACCCGTCTCATACACCTGAATTGGTTAAGTGCACTAAAATAGTTGAATGATCTACCAGGATGATCATCTGATCAATTAGATTTATTATCCTGTGAGACATAAGAGAATATTTTGCAAGTAAAACCCAAGTTGTCATAAAAAAAAATCTGAGGAAAAAGTAATCTTCATATGTTTGTAAAATAAATATTGGTGAAAGCCTTGATGATGCTGAAGGTGTTTTCATTCTAACAGCCTTGCACCTGCAGTGCACGTGTTTAAAAATTATTCTCTGTAGAAGCTGAGCATTAATCTGCAGCCTCACGTCCCCCAGCCGTGCCTCGCTCGCCGCCTCGTTCTTCTTAACTCTCGATCGGTCTCATCAGCACTTCTCTCTTCGCAGCCGCCTGTTGATATTATTTTTCTTTTTTTGCAGATTTCACCTTAAACTAGACAGATTAACTGGCAGCATTGTTTTTCCCCTCTCTATCATCTTGTGCATCAGTACACAACATGCTTTCTCTCTTTGTGTAAAGATCACACAAATGTGCTGATGGGCGCTGGCGCTGATAATTCCTCACCACGCGGAGCCACGGCCGCCACCACGGAAAAAACAATCGCCTGTTGATTGATGCAGTATTTATTTAACTGTAGGGTTTCATGTTCACGTGCCTGTACTCTCTGTCCTAAACTGCCTTTTGTTCTGCGTGTGCTTTGTTTCTCAGGCTGGAAGCCCGACTTCAGTCAACGCTCCGTGCAGTTTCTCGAGGACGTCAGTTTCCCCGTCTAGCCAGGACATCTGCAGGTACCTTTCAGTCTGAATTCATGCCAAGAAATTATATTTGTCCAGGTTGATATGAACACCTGCGTGCAGTAAATGAACTTTATTTATCAGTCTATCAGTGATGAAGTTGCTTATCAGTGGGTGATGTTGGCTTAACTTTTACCCCTGAGTGGCACAATGTCACTGCTGGGAGCAGCCTTAGTTGCAAGCTGCTGCTAAATGGAGTTAACGGTAACATTAATCATCCGGTGTTTATATATCCTATTTTTCAAACTCCTTTATTTTTAAATGCATGATGTCTCTTCCATTTCTCTTTTTTGTCTTTCCCCCTACCTTTTCCTGTTGTCCTCTACCGCTGTTGTCTGTTGCGTGCTCCTTTTTCACACACAAACACGCACAATCACATCATCAGTCAGGATCAGGACACTCAGAAGCAGACAGCAGTGGTTCTTTTGAGTTCTAAGGGTAAAACTTGTCAGGGTTCAGGAGATGTTTCAGTGACCACCCTCTGCACAGACGTCCTACCTGCTTCCAAACACGCCAAACAGCGAGACTGGCTCTCTCTGCTGCGTCCGTCCTCCGTCAGCATCCGTTCCAACAACTCGCTCAGGTTTTCGGTGTCTCTGAATGACGTCGGCCAGCGTGTGGACAGTCTTTGCCGAGGTCTGCAGTTTATAGATCGCACGTGCTCTGAGGGAGAGTTGGAGCTGAAGCTCGAGCCCGCTCAGCCTCCTGACTTGGATCGAAGGGCTCACAAACTCAACTGCAAGCTGGCTGCAACGCCCACACAACAGATCCCAAATCCTGGCTTCTCAACGCGCGCCCAGCCCCACCTCGTTCCCTCCTTCACCAACAACTACAAGTACATGTTGGGCATAGCGCCCGCCAGTTGTCTCCCAACTGATCACGGTGTCCTCACCGCTCCTCATTCCAACACCCACCACCACCCCCATAACTCCCCAAGCTCCAATTTTCTTCGTCTCCTCCTTCCCTTCTCTCGATCCTCTACATCAGCCAGCCTGCAATGCTCAGACCTGGGCAGCTACGCCTCCCACCTCCACATCAAGTCCTCCAGTGCCCTGCTGGAAGGTAGCGAGTCAGGCTTGCCCTCTGAGGATTTAGTGGGAGATGACGATGTGTTTGAGGAAGACCAGCCCAGTCCTACTTCAAAAGAAACGGGTCAACCAACATCTCCAAAATTGGTGAGAGTGGCTGCGTCAGTTGGACTTCTAGCTCCAGTGTGCTATATGGAAGGAGACAGCGATCTGGACTGCTGTCCATCCCCTTTGTCAGAGAAAACGGGGCCACTGTCACCTTATTCTCTATCCGGGGACTGCTGCAGGTGGGTGACTGTCTGGACGGCGTAATCCACACCCACCCTTCCTGTGACGTAAAGCCCAGACCACCCCTGTACCGTGACGTGGCAGTGAATCCCAGAGCCCTGTGGAGTAGTGGAGAGCTTCTCATCCCATAGCCTGTATACCCAGAAAATATCTCGTTGTGGTATTTGTAGTCTAAATCCCTGCTCAGAGTCGAGCAGTTACTCAGAAGAACCTGACACGTAGATGCTTTAATTTCCACACACCACAACACTGTCCACCTCCTCCTCAGCTGTTCCAATTCAACCCTTTTGTGTGTGACACAAATGTGCCGTAAAGTAATTTCATACCATCTAATTTCACTTCACTGTTATCTCAATGTTCTGCTGTGTTTTTCATTGTGCTGCCAAGCTGTGTTTTTAAAATATTTTTTCATTTGTTAGATCGATGAGGCAGTAAAGTGTCGTATATAGGCTGCAAAAAAAAAAAAATCTGATTGATTTTGGCTCATAAGCCTGAGGCTTTGCAGTAGGAATAGAGGGCAATAGGACTATTATGGAATTGATAGAAGGGCAGAGGTTAGCATAGAAAATTTAATAGCACAGAGGAACAGAGTATATGTCTGAGAACTAGTGGAACAGAGAACAATAAATAGCCCGTGTCTGGGTCCACCATCAGTCTTTGTCACATGACCAATTGGATGCTGTCTTACTGCCAGAGCCAGTTCTTATTATAAAGACACATTGTGCGTAACTTTCTTACAGACCAGGTCATGGCTGCGAGGTCTCTGCAGATGAGTAGATCTTGCTGGTTGCCAAGAACGGGAATTTTGAGCCTTAACTCCTGCTGTCGATACGAAGCGTGGCAGCACTTCACTGGATTAATGAGATCTAAAGGATTTTGAATTATATATGACTCTGTTTGTTGTCACTTTGGCTCTGGTGTGTGCATCTACTGCTTTCCAGATTTACATGTCAGCTGTGGGCCGATGGAGAAACACCAGCTTAGAAGTGGCAAAGTGAAGGCCAGAGATCAAAAGGCAGATTATTGGCTTCAAATAGCCTGGATAGTCTGACTGCACACACACACGCACACACGCGCACACACAAACACGTTATTCCAGTTCTCTGTCAGGTGGCTTAAAACGTGAGCGCAGCTCTAATGCTGACCTCACCTATGAAAAGTATGTGTGGGAGGTTGTTTGTTTCACAGGTGACTAGTTGGTTAATTATTATCAAACTCCTTTATTGTCAGCAGTTCAGAGAGTAGTGGCTGAAAGTCAGCTGTGTGAAGGGAGTTGCTTCACTTCCTCATTAGAAATGTCACCAAGCAGATAAGTGTTTCTCATCTAGACGCATTACAAAATGGCCGGATTTGCTTTGTCATAAAAAGCTTATTCCTTCAAAGAATTCAAACATTCCTATTGATTGCATTTGTATGTTTGCTGGCTCAGGGAACCAAGCTTGACAAGGAAGCATTTGACTTGAAAATTCACCTTTCTCACTTGAAAACTATTTTTATTCCAGATATAAATAAATAAATAAATAAATAAATAAATAAATAAATAAATAAATACATCTTGTGGTCTGGAGCCTGTCCTGTAGGGCAAGAGTTGGATGGACAGGTTGCATCTGTCTCAGCGCTAGTACAAGAGAAAGACATATCTATGGGCAATTTAGAATTACACTTTAACCAGGTAAGCACGTGTCTTTGGACTGTGGGAGGAAGTCGGAAGTTCCCAGAGAAAATCCACACAGACACGCGGACAACACGCAAACTCCACTTCGAAAGGTTCTGGCCAGATGTTGTCACATGTGTTCACAAAATTCTAATCAAAGAAAGATGTGTGGTTTTTCAAATTAATAATAACTTGCTTAAGCATGCAAGCACAACAGGAGGCTATCCTGTATAGTCGTAACCGCATGGTTCACCTTTACAGGTACACAAATTCATAAAAGCATTAACAAACTACTTTGAACCACATTGTGAACCCGTGTGCAATCATATGCATATTTTTTTCATTTGAATTTGTTTATTTGAAAGGGGCCGTGCATATTAATGAGCATATCAGTGTAAATATGCCAGATTTATCCAAAAGGCTGCTTTTCATCTGTAGTCGCTGGCAGGTCAGACAAAAAACAGTAAACAAGGAATTAAGCAGACCGTCAGACAATGTCAAACAATGTAGTCCAGACAACAAATACATCAAATTACAGCATAACATCTCATAGCAAAAAAACAGAACAAGTAAATATAAAAACTTACAACATTAAAGATGATTGATGTTATTTGTAAAATTAACGATCACTAATCTGATCCCCTTTTAGCCATCGTTTGAGATGAGTTTTAAATGTATTGCAGGTAAAGAGGTCATACATGTAGTAACTAGTTATCCGTCCCTTATTTAATCCAAACTTTTTTCCAGTATACTCACACTCTGCACC
Organism: Copadichromis virginalis; assembly: GCF_057382275.1. NCBI lineage: Eukaryota > Metazoa > Chordata > Actinopteri > Cichliformes > Cichlidae > Copadichromis > Copadichromis virginalis. The sequence goes on along the minus strand of NC_140630.1, from coordinate 17,839,929 downwards.
ATAAATAAGCTTCATGTGTTGTTATTTTCTATGCTATGTTGTTTTCAGTGTTGTCTGTTGTTGCGTGCACTGAGAGCAAAGAAACAGCTGGAGCCCAATTCCTTGTATGTGTACGAGTACTTGGTCAATAAATCTGATTCTCATTCAGATACAGAAGTGCAAAAATATCTGTTTTTGGTAGCATAGTTTACAAAATAAGAGACATAAAGACACACACATCAGAACAGTAGGGAGTCACAGAGTGTGAGCACAAAATCTTGTCAACACGTTTCTGTTTGTGTGCAGTTTTTGATCAGGCTTTAAATGAGGGGTGTGTACTCCAAATTCAGTCCTTCTCGGTCGCTGCGGCGTTTGCTGCAGGTGCACTAAGCTCCCAGCGCTTGGTTGTTACTGCGATATCTGTGATGTGGGTGTACAACCTTTTCATTACCAAATTGTAGGATTTAATTTCACTTACAGCTTTGAAAGTGTGTCGGCAGAATTCAGCCGAGGGAGCACAGTGACCTTTTCAGATGGGCCTGAACCCCCCCCCCCCCCTTTTTTTTTTCCTTAACCATGAACAACCTCCTAACTAAATCACAGCAATTGTACTCAAGTTTATATTTTCTCCAGTTTTTGTTTCTTTACTTTGATACATATGCATTACTGAATGCATATTTGTGGATTAGGCAAGAACATGCAATGATTTTCAAATAGTTGGCATCGATTTTAAAAAAAAATTATCAAAAGTTTTAGTTATTCCATAATCAACTAAATGTAGGATTTAATGACTCAGTTTTTAATTTGCAGGAAATTCAAATAACATTGAGCCGCAGTGGCTCTAATGTTCAAAAAAACAGCATTACAGGGTAGCTTTTAAGCTTTTAAATCTGACAGCATAAAACAGCTAGGGTCTGTGTAATTCCTTAACCTTCCTCCAACAGTTAAATGTCTCCTCAGCAAATTTAATATTCTCTTTGAAGGCAAGCGTGCTCATGCAAAGACAAACGAGTACCCGCTTAAATGATCAGAGACAAGAAAGGAGAAAGAAAAATAAAAGGAGACAGAGAGAGATTGCTTAGCTACTAAAGCCACTGAATTGATCAGCATGTCTCTGGCAGCGCTTAAACTGCGCAGACTGAAAAGAGTCTGAGAGGCAAATACTTCAGATGCCGCACATATCTTCCACAGGAAAATCTATTCAGCAGAAAAGCAAGAGAAGACAGATTAGTGGTGTCTTCTCATACACATACTTTTTTGGATGAGGGCAGAATGAGGAATAAATGGAGGGAGGGCAGTGTTTAAGCAACACATCGAGGGAGTGTGGAGTGCAAAAGACTGGCTTCATGCCACCAGAGAAAATTATAAGGAAGCAAAAAAAAAAAAAGAGGAACAGGAAGAAAGCGAACGCTTCGGCAGGCATTTGAGCTTGTTTCCTTCTCAGCTTCTGGGGCTTGTGATTTCCTGACTCTGTTTGCTTCTCACATTTTAATGTTGTCATACTCGTACGGCGCCTCTGCCATCTTAAAACTACCGTCAAACAGGGTGTGTTGTGGACGCAAGTGATGCAAATTTAATTTTAACGTCCTAAGAGTGCACGGAATGTGCCGCTGCTGACAAAAAGTTAATTTACCTGTGAATTTCCACGCCTGGGTTATTATGTTAATCTGTTGGAATATATGGATGCGCCTCGTGTTAAATGACGAAGGTGAATGTTGCGTGCTTTATTTGTGAGATTTCTTGCGTCCCGCCAAGGCGGTTCAGCCTGTTGTGGAATCAGGTGAAAGTTCCCTGAATGTCTCAGTGAAAGATTCCTCCGCCCTCATCCGCTCGTGTTGTTTACCGATCGCTGCATTTCCACCGCAACTCCATGCGGAGGTGTTGGGATTTTTCTGTGGTTATCTCCTCCCACATAAGAAGAATAATTTGTCAGATCTGTTTATTTCAGCAGGCAGAAATCGTTGATATAAGCACCAAATGATCTACTTCCTCTGGCTTTTCTTTTTTTAAATTGAAATAGAAATACAGTATGTGTGGGATGAGAATCTGCAGTTCATCATCTCGTTATGCATGCAAATGAACACAAACAAAGCAGTCTATCCATAATCAAAAACAACAACAACAAAAAACTTATTCTAGTGATGTCGATTGTGTCTCGCCTTTCCTTTAATCCCCCAGGCCTTATTCCACTTCTTCCACCTCCTCTGCTTAAGAACCTTTGGATATGACCTATTTTTATCCACCTTTGTTCACTTTGTCTTTTAATCTTGTAACACTGGCCAGTTCAGCAAAGTCTTGAAATAGACGTCATCTCGTGTGCTCCCTTTTCTAACATGTGTGAACGCATACGTGGGCGTGCATGTGTTCCTTCATGTTGTTATCCTTCCATGAACCAGGATAAAGACAATCCCATCTGAACACCCGGCTCTCTCCGCCTCCTCCTCCTCCACCTCGTCTTCGCCACGCTTTGTTTGCTTGCATCTTCCAGCCCATAAAGACATGCCATTGCTCCTCGCTACCCACTCAGGAGAAGAAAGCATCACAGAAGACGTTCCTGGATTATTGATCTTACTGCCTGTGAAATCTGTAGGGAACAAAATGTATTTGAAAAATAGATTAATAGAACATGTGCCCTGCTTTGTGTATTCTGTACCCATTTAAGGTATTATTTGCTTTTTAAGCTACAACACCTTTAACCCCTTTATCAGGCACCCTGGTAGTCTAGAGAAAGACATCAGTCCGGCTTTTAATCAATGTCATGTTGTGGTCTAACAAGCAGCCTGATTTTGGTGCTTATTGGTTATTCACTGAGGACTGTAATCTGAAAAACCACAACAAAGTCGATGTCCTGACATTGAAGTCTAAGATCATAATAATTTTCTACTTTCTCAAGTAAGGCATGGCGTGTGATGTAACCTCCTCTCACCACTAAAACTGACAGATCCTGACTATCGTGCAGGTGAAAGTGTCCACATAGTCTGGATTTGCTCAGACTGCCCATCAATCTGCCTTTCACTGAGTGGAAAGATTCGGACAAACATACTCCTCCATACATCCTCCATCCTATCAGACAGCATCTGATGTGTGTGATGTTGGAGTGGTGGACTCCTTCAAGTCAGTCTATTGGAAAAGTGATTGGTTCCTCTCACTGACAACAGACTGTCCAGCAGTCATTAGAGGCAACAGACGCCTAATCGAATGTTCCAGCTGTCGGTGTCTGTACTCGAGGCTTTCCAGGCATCTACGGGGACTGGACACAGCATCACAAACACCTGTTAAAGAGAATATAGCTGCTTCCTGTAGTATTTTTAACGAATATCGTGTTCATGTGGTTATTTTTTGGCCAACATTTGTTAGGTGTTAAAAGTGCAACAACTCCAAGGCACGTCAGCCTTCATCAGCGTTCGTAGCAGTGCATTGCAGCATTGCAGCGATACACAAACAGACGTATTTGTCATGGACTGTATTACAGTAATTAAAAAACTCACATATTTATAACATTTATTACCTCTTGTCTGACAATGAAACTCAGTGCTGTACAGCTACAGAGCGAAATGACATTAAAAGTGTTCAGTTTTGCACGGAAACACAAAAAACGCAGGAGATGAGTTTCTCAAAATGTTGTTTGGACTTGCAAATGAATCTATTTAGTTTGTCTTTACTGGGTTTACTCATATGGGACATGAATTCTCTGCTGTGACAAGGGTGTTAATTTTGTTTTCTCTGTTTGTGAAATCATATTCTCACCTGTGTACCTAAAGCTGTTGTAGGTGTGGAAAAATCAGTTGCATATTGTGCTCTTGGCGATGCTACTCCAGCTTTGCTGACGTGCAGTCTTATATTACACAACTCCCAAGTTTTCTCAGTGTGTCGCCTTCGCCTGCCAACTTTTCCCGTTTTGATCTTTCCCCTCTCTCCCATCTTGCTCCTGTTACTAGCTGTCTAGCCTGTAGCTTAGTGTTGACTGTATTCTCTGCCTCCCGCAGGATTTGTCACTGCGAAGGGGATGACGAGAGCCCTCTGATCACACCATGCCACTGCACAGGGAGCTTGCGCTTTGTCCACCAGTCCTGTCTACAGCAGTGGATCAAGAGCTCTGACACTCGTTGCTGTGAGCTGTGTAAATACGAGTTCATCATGGAGACTAAACTCAAACCACTGCGCAAGGTAAGCTGGTTAGGTGTGTGCATATTTGGCTGTTAAGCAGTTCAGCCTCAGTTATTAAAGTCACAGTCTTGTCTCTGCGTCCTAACTTAGCTCACATCACTCCTTTGTTGTGAAGCGAAAAATACCAAAAAACTATCTCCAGTCTTGTCGTGCAGACACAAGAGCACAATAAGCCATTTTCATAAGCAAACCACTTGTCCGGGTGGTTGTGATCCCTTTCAGTGGTTTAGAGGCAGTCCACGTTCCTGAAAGGCTCTTATCAATCACTGTGGCCTGAAGATAGCAGGACACTCTAATTAAAATTCCTCCACCCTTCATTAGCTGCACAAAAGGCCTTAAACAAATGCTCTGCTGTTAATAGCTTCCGAATCCCATGGGTGAATATTAAAGTTGTTCATGTGTGAGTGCACAAGGAAATTTGAGATGAGAGGCGGATGTTGTTGTCAGTATGAAAGTTTTTATTAAAGAGTGCTTGATGTCATGTTGTTCGGCAACACCCGCGTCTTATTAAAGTGACCCTGCAATTATTCATCACTGAATTCATTATTATGGATTTGGATGTTTGGGAAAGCTACACAAAGCTATCTGACAGTACAGATATCATGTGATTTCTTTTTAGTGCTGGGCAGATTTCTGGCATTTATTTTAGTGCAGCCAATGATTGACCAGGTGCTCCACAGTTATCTGAGCTTCCTGGCAGGTAGCAGGGTATATCACCTGGATGCTGCATGCCATGCTCTTCTCTATCTCATTAACCCTGCCAGGAAGCATTGTGTAACACTGGATTTTGCTGACAGGAGCTGAATAAAAAAGGCCTTTATGGTACTTTCACATCTGGGAAAAACAGTAGGTGAAGACTGCAGCACAACCAAAATTTATTGCGATTGTGTGCAATGAACTTGCAATCTTGTGGCTGTCGAAATGGCTGCTCTGAAGACGGGGACCAGGTCGGCAACCAGTTGCAATCAGTTGCCATCTTCGAAGTGATAAAACTCCAATAAGCATGGGATCAAGCTGCCTATTGCATGCAATCTATATGTATTAATACGGCAATTAACCAAATCTGCTGCTGTCTACATACACAGAAATTCAAACACGAAATTGCTTAGATCTGAAACAGAAATTCCTCCACAAACAGCGTCTCGATGTTATACAGGAGTATAGCCAGAATGCAACCAGTCGAGTCCGCTGCTAAGTGATCAGATTCAGGCGAGTTGCGCTCATCCATGCAGACCGACTCAGATTATAAATAATACAGCAGTGATTTGCAAACCTTCACCAGCCTGTGATTGCAGTCAGCCTGAGTCAGATCGTGATTGTTGGGAGACGAGTTGCCTTGTCAACAGTTCTTCGCCCAGAAGTTAAAGGTGTTACTTGATAAACCTCTGGGCAACCACTTGTTTCTAACCACAAGGAGGCTACCACCCTGATTTTAGTGTTTCAAACAAAAACTGTATATAAAAGATGGATGATGCCACCTTCACCTCCCTTAACTTTGCCATCAAGGCTGCCGTCCTGTTTTTTGTGGTTGTTTATTTGTTTTGTTTTGTTTTGAATGGCCTTGCATAAGTAGCTATATTTAGATCAAAGGGTAGAGTGCTGTCATCTTATGCTAGCAAGCCTTTTTAGCAGGCTGCATTCATCAGTTGTGGAGGTGCAATACAGAGACGTATATATCTGCTAATTGGTGCTAACTAACAGACTAATCAAAGGAAATAGAATTTCACTAACCAAAGCTGGAACATGAACATTTCAGACAGACTGTCTGTAGAGATGAAAACAGTTTTTGTAGCAGAATGGAAACATGTTTTTATGACTGAAAATTGGCATTTCAGTGTAGGAGTTTTAGGGGATTGGCTCACTTTGGAGCCAGTTTCGACTGGCCATTAGAGGAATTTGATCTTTGGCTTTAGTTTTCAGCCATAGAGGCTCTGCTTAGTTTGAAAGCATGTTTCTTTTTTTATTTTTATTTTTTTTTAAATGTGTGTGAATATGCTCAAAAGTCTTCCATCTTTGGCAGTGGGAGAAACTACAGATGACGGCGAGCGAGAGAAGAAAGATCATGTGTTCAGTCACCTTCCACATCATCGCCATCACCTGTGTGGTGTGGTCCCTCTACGTTCTCATCGACAGAACAGCAGAGGAAATCAAATCAGGTCAGCACTGACTCTCACGCACACAAACAAACACTAAAACATTAATACAACATCGTCTGTGGTACATGTTTGTTTTGGATGTTATCTATTCATCCACAATTGTCTCCAAGTTGTGACTAGCACTCAAAAATATTCATCTCATTCTTTGACACTTTTAGAGATTGTTTTAGTTTAAGTGAGGCAATTTTTTTTTAAGTGATGCTGTTTTTGTGTGTCGAAGGTTAGTTTGTGGTTAATCTGACTGTAAAAGAAAAACTGTACTCAGCAAAATAACCAGACAGGAATAGTGTGCAAAGTCTGGAATTTTTTTAGCATATATGTGTGATGTGAGTGGTATGACAGCTGTGTGACAGCAGCAGCTAGTATGAGTTTGGCACATGCGTGTTTGTGGCAAAAAATTGGATGCAACAGCTGACTACACATCACACGCAATGCTTTACGTCACTGAAGTGACAAGGATATGGAAATGATTTACCGTAGGGTGATTTTTCTTATGAACTTCTTTTTGCAAGCACAGGAGTCGACCACTGTCGGCCACTAGAAAGACGGTACTTGTGCGTTGCCCTTATTTTTCATAGCTCATACAAATTTTTCTTTAAATACTAGTATAGACCCACGCTACACTATTGTTTGGCCTGTCCATATTGTTGTTGGTAAAATTAGAATAACGTGACACTTTAAATGGCTGATTTTATCCCATTGGTGGGTGGTTGCTTGGCAACATGATGACGTTGTAATTTGCCATATATAAGTCGACTTTTAGGAGTATAATTTTTCAATTGATGTAAAATGAAAACGACAAGATATTTTCTTGAGGTGTCATAGGTACATAAACAAGTGACTTTAGCCTGTTGCTAGGAGGTGCCTGACAACATGATGACATCATAATATTTGAAATAGATAAAAACCTTTAGGCTGTGTGTAGGAGGATTTGGAGGCCTGCTTATTTATCATTATGAAGCACATCTGTCTGTCTATATTTGCTGAATTCAGTCTTTATTGCAGGTTATTTACATATTCAAAGGGCTTCCGCTTCAGACCTGGTAGCTACAGCCTTCTTTTATATACAGTCTATGGACTTAGATAACTTATTATCTAAGGCTAAAAAGGAACCGTTGATCTGAACACATCAAAATGACAAATAAGTGAGTTTGTGGTGCTTATAGTGTGATTTTGTTACTTTTGAGGAAAGCTAACTGGCCACTCATGCTTTATGTAGCTTACAAACATGAGTGGTATTGATCTGAAATACAATTCCTTCAAGGTGTGCAGTTTTCTGAGCACAGCATTTATGTTTACATTTTTATATTTATTGAAAAGGGTGACTGCTTTCTTCCATCGCAATATTTCAGATTTTGCCTCTAGCTTTTTCCAGTTTTATGCGTGTGCCAAACTGGTACCTGCTGCTGGCTATAGTAAAAATGTCCAACAAGCAGGGCTTTATGGTTTTTCATTCAAATCTCAGAATAAGAGGAAAATAACACTGGGCTCCCTGAGCTGCTTCTTACAGCCATAAAAAGTGGGCATCCACTTTGGGCTCCCATCATCAGGGATAAAAATGGAGAATGCTCCTGTAATGGTGACTTGTTGTAGCATCAGCTGGCACTACCTCTGCTGCTACTCATCCCTCCCTGGCATATTTGGCACTTTCAAAACTGTGTACAGATGGAAGAGCAGGCTGTGCCTGTTAAGCCCAACCTGATGATTCAGACTTGCTACAGTCCCTGAGGGCTGTCAGGTCCAGTCACCATGGTGATGCCAAATAGTCCTGCTTGTCTGCTGCCTCACAGAACCACGGCCATTTATTTTTCTTCTAGATTCGCTCTCAAAATAAAAGGAAAGATGGATGTAAACATCTTGACGTTTCTTCTCCATGTATGATTGTGGAACAGAGCTGATGTTGATTGCATGATGAAATTGTGTAAATGTAATATCTGACATCGTTTTTAATTTCTGCCTTTTCTTTCAATCTGTTTGTACGTCTTTTGTAATACATGATACTTACACTCTTTACCCATGCAGCCGGAAGAGTCCCAGGTAAACATTTCAACTTTGACCTTTTGACTTTCACATTGTGTCTTCTCCCTCCCTTCTGTACCAAGTCCTTTTTTCAGCCACTCTTTACGTCCTTTTCATTCCCTTTTCTTCTTTGATATCCGAGTAGAAATAATCGTACTTCATCCTTTAAGGCTGGTTATATTCACACCACCTCCCTGAATGTTTCCGCCTAATGAACACAGACAGACAAAGCTGAGGAACATGCTGTGATTTATTTTCTGTGTTATACTTTGTGGCTGAAGGCTTTGATTAAAATGAACCTCGCTGACATATTCTCACACAACAAATGACACATTAATCGCTTCTCATAATGCTAGATAGAAAGCCCCTGACATCTCTGTCCAGCATAGTTAATACCACACTGGTTATATTATGTTTGCCTTCTTTGAATTTGCATTCCTCATATGAGGCACTTTTATATCTTAAACTAGCTGTTATGGTAGCCAATATGAAGAAACGGATGGGTTTCGGGCATTTTTGAGTACTTTCGCTGCCTCTTATTATTTGTTTTAGAGAGCACTGAGGCTTATTACAAATATTTATATGTCCCAGAAATTGCTCATTTATATCCTCTTCTTTGATTTCTGCTTTTTGCAAGGGTGTTATAATTACCCCTGGAGTTACAGAAATGTACTTTGCCTAATTAACTGCATATCACATTAATGCTAAGCGTTTTGCATAGACAGATGCACCTTTTTTGGCAGTGTTTCCACTTTTAAAAGAGTCATTTGTTTGTTCATTTTTTGTACCAAAGGCTCCCAGCCTATCATGAAGTAGAAATGTTGCAGCAGGGTGCCACCATTTATCCCCCTGTTTCTTTGTTTCTGTTCGTCTAATTGGGCAATTCAATTTTGAACACCATGTCTGTAAATTGTGAAAAGTCTGCACTGCAGTATGGATGGGTAATATGGATATAATAATATAAGAGAGTTTCTAAAAAGCAGTCAGCTGAGAGATGTGTATAGGTTGTAGAACCAGATAAGAATTTCAGATCATTTAGTTACTTAAATATCTGAAGTCTCAACAGTGTGGAGGAGATGAGCCATTGCACACGGAGAGCTGGAGAGGGCCGTATAAGGGCTTCAACCCAGGAGCACACCTGGTACCTGCACCTTTTTCTGAGGAGCAACAACTATTGTGGCTACTCATGCTTCCCCTTTTTTGGGGGGTTGACTTGTTTGTTGTTGCCTCTCCATTGCACCTGTTAGTTTCATTTATGCCAGAATAGGTGAAATCACAGTGGTTTCTGCTTCCTTAATTTCCTTCACATTTTTGAGCAGTGTGTAAATTAATGCACACAATAAACTAAATGTTAGTGTCAGCTGCCACAATGCAAACAATATAGCATATCTGAAAAGATAACTTAATAATTGACTTTTATCCCATTGACTGGCCCCACCCACATTGCATTACCATAGAAATATGACAGGATGCTCGCTATCTCATGCGTCTCTCCATGCTCAGGACTTTGACTTTAATCCTGTACAAATTTGACTTTTAAAAAAAGGCAAATCTCTATCAGTAAATTGTTAAGATCTTGTTTGAAAAAGTAGAGCACACTGGGCAATTTGTAATAATAGTGTCTATTTGCAGTATAGAGGAATGGGAGACACAGTTTCCTGCAGCAGATATCCTCACTGCTAATGCATATTCTAGTTAAAGGATGATCTGTTGAACAATTCACTGAAATGTGATGAATTTGCAGCAGCTTATAAACAGTCTTCTCTGTGTTTGACTTGTCCACTTGTTGATATTTATGTATTTATTTATTTTTTGTCTGTTCTCTGTTCCTCAGGAATCCTGGAATGGCCTTTCTGGACCAAGCTTGTGGTGGTGGCCATCGGATTTACAGGTGGACTGGTTTTCATGTACGTCCAGTGCAAAGTCTACATCCATCTATGGAGGAGACTCAAGGCGTATAACCGGGTCATATATGTGCAGAACCGTCCAGAGACATATAAAAAGTATCCACTGGAGAAGCCCCCCCTAATGGAGCCGAGTCTGGAGAACAAAGAGGCTCTGGCCCCCAATCTGTCAGACACAAACTCCTCCCAGTACACGGAAACAGAGGACTACAGTATGGAGGTGCTTCATGTCTGACAACAGAGTCTGTACCATTGGTTGTCGTGCACATACTCCACACCCAAACAGGCCCGCAGAGGAGAGGAACAGTCGTGATCGGTCACTGAGGAACAACCGTACCCTTTTCCCTGAAGCCAGAATGACCCACGTCCTCCACTATCACCTTATACTCCCTAAACTCCATCCACAAAGACAGAGAGGCCATGAGCTTCCCTCTGCCTACATTCCTCCTATCACACTGTATTCCTCCCTCCACCTGCATCTTTTCCTTTCCCAGGAACAGACTCTTTACACTGACTTCTGTAAATGTTGGAAGAGGCCTGGTGCAAACCACTCTGTATACACACACACACACACACACACACACACACACACACAGAGACTCTTTAATGTACACCTCTGGGAGAGCTGGACTGAAAAGAATGGACTTGCAAAAGGCTCTGGAGGTCTACAGGTCCCCGATGTGTGGTTTGTTTGTGGGTTTTGATCAATCTGTTCTTTTTTTTACCTCCTGTGAGTGTCGGGCTAACCTGCCATGGATCAGTATGTAGCGCCATGCATCAAGATCTCTGGAACATTCCAGATACTGCCATCTCTGCGGTCTGTCAGCTCCACGCGGTCTGGATCCAGCGAGACCTGGATCCGAAGATGCATCAAAGCACTTTTTATTTTTTAGTCCCCAAAGCACATCCCACCCCTTCTTCTCATTGCCCCCTCTTTTTTTTTTTTCTTGTATCTTGTACGTTGTAAATGGGGGAGAGCAAACAAACTTTTCTTCAAGTGCAACATATGCTTAAAGATTAATCCTTCTGTGGATGACTAAAAGGATTTGGGGTTAAAAAAAATGAGTCATTTGAACGACGTCAGTTGCATAACTTTGATTCAGATGATGGAAAATCTAGCCACTTGACTTCTGTACCCCATGGTGAACTTTCTGAAGGCTTTGAGAATGTAATCTTTTTAAAAATGATTTCAAAAAATTTATAAAATGAAAAAAAAAATCATTTTTTTACTGGGAAATTGCGCTTTGTCTCGATCATAATGAGGCCCTTCGGGCATAAACAACGTCGCGCTTGTGTTTTGTTTTCTTTGTTTGTTTTTTTTTAATAGGTATTTACAGTTTTTAACATGTTAACTCGCTTGCTTAGCCATGGGACAAGCCTCGAGGAATCCACAGCTGCCTACTTTCAGTTTGTCCACTGAACTTTAACCAAAGGTTTTAACTACAAAAAAGAAACATGCTTTAGCTCCTACCCTGTTTTTTTGCATGGTTACAATCCAGCCACACTTAATCTTTTCACTTAATTAAGCAAGATTAAGGTGGAAGTGTGAAAGGATTCTTAGTGAGCATTTCAGATGAGTACTCGGTGTAAGTGTATTTTATTTGTTTTCGCTCTCTTACATGTTGGTCTACTTTAGTATTCGATCACAAGACAGCCAACTGATTTCTGGCTTAAAAAACACCTTTTTTTGCCACGTTTACTCCACAGTTAAGCATTAAGAATGACTTTGAAGTCAGTGTAACATTTCACTGCTGCTCATTACGTTCAGAAAAACTCAGTTTCTTTTAATAAAATCAATGCAATACAGCTGCTTATTTATGGCTGTGACAGAGTCGATGTGCATCATTGCTTTTTGAGGAGCTGACTGTACCGCCATCTGCTGGTGTTAAAGTGAAGGTGCAGCCTGAGATGGGCAGCGGTTGATTTCTCAGGTCGAAGTGGGTGTTTTTTCTGGGGGGGGGGCTCACAGTCATTGTAAGTGCGTTTGTCTATGTGAGAGCACAGCAATGCCCAGGCTCATGTTGAGCCTTACAGCCATTCCAGCAACACACACATTTTTCAAAAACTGTATTTGATACCAGTATACTGTCTGTGAACAATGATGGTCCAACAACGTACCTGACAATTACTGCTCAGCAGCAGCAATAAAGCGCTTTGGGGGTTTTTTTGTTTTGTGTTATTTGCATACTGTATTTATGTATATGCCCCACGGAGACTTGAGATCTGGAGTTTAATATAATTTTAATACATAAATGAGCCGAGGGACTTGTTGTGTGTCAAGTTGGATTAAGACCTAGTAATGAGAACCATCTCAGATTCTTCAGTACCCGGGAGGCTCAGTGCAATTAGACAGATTTTATTTTTTAAAAAGTGCAATTACCCTTTTGTTGATGTTCTGTTCTGCAATTATGTACCGGTGTTTAAAGTCCAGGATGTCCTCTGGATAGAAAATTACTTTCTTTATATTGTGTTGTATTTATTTTTAACTGAAAACAGCATATTTTTGTTCATTTACACACAAAAAAGACCCTTTCATTAGTGAATTTTATGCAACTTACACTTAATTTTTCTTCCCAGACACTAATAGAAGAAAATTATTTTCAGCCCTTGTTTTGCATGTAGTCATTCAGATAATAGAGTTGCTCAAAGCTTCAGTCCTTTTTTAGTTTTTAAATTGATTGTGGTGTCTTTTTACTTTCTACCCATAGGAGCTGGCTCCTTCAATGAAATATGAGAGGAGTTTTGTTCTAGTGTGATGGCTTTGGATTGTTTCCTCTCTGAACATCTTATCCTCTTTACCGTCTTTGCGTCACTCACCCTTTACGTCCATAATCCCACGGAGCAGAACATCAACTGAGACTCTTCTCAGCCTCACTATTTTAGGCTGTCTGTTGATTACCTGGTGACTAAAATTTGATCATGTCTGGGACTAGTGTAACTTGCATAAAAGCTACATTTGTTTACTACTGACTGGACTTGAACATATATGACTGTTCCCCTGTCTTATACCATTCCGCAAGTCTGTCTGTGAATTTGCTTTGAAATAGTAACTGTAAAGAATTTGGTAAAATGTACTTTTTTGTTTTTATGAAAAATGTTGATGTGCTTTCAGTTAATTTCCCACGTTTGAACAAAATATGTAGTAATTAAAAGAACAACCAAATAAAAAATTAAGTGACTTTTAAAACTTTGTGACTTTTAAAAAAAAAAAACAAGCAGGGACAAATACAGTCTTAATGGATAATTAAAAACATTTCAAAGGGCGTTGCACTGTAGCACTTTAATTTATTTTCACCCAAATAAGCTGCAAATCATTTTGAAATCAGCTCTTTAGCCAGAAGCTGTAATGCCAGCGACAGAAACGTTCAGCTCGCCGCTCAATGATCTTGCCCTAAAACTTTTCTATGACAGAAATACAAACTTCACATTCAGCATATAGCAGAAAACACGGTTTGTCACCTTCTCTCAACCTCTTAAGTAATTGTTATGCAAGGGCAAGATGAGGAAAGACACCATCGTTTGAGTGAATGAAGGCAACACAATATGTACCCGTGGATCTTTAAAAAATAACTCTCAAAAACTTTTTTTTTGTGATTGAAAAAGGTAAACTTTCACATATTCTATATTAATCACACACTAATTCTCACAAATTAGAATATTGCTTGCATAAATTACTATTCAAACATAATGATTAAACAACATATCTTCGGCGGTGTAGTTCTACTGCTGATTGGTCAGTTGTCCAGATGAAGATTGCCAGCACCCTCCTAAAGGAGAGCCACACTGCTGAAAAGGCTGGCTGCTCACAGACGCTGTATCAAAGCATAACAGCAGGAAGTTGACTGGACAGGGAAAAGGTGCACAAGCAGCAGCCTTGAGAGGATTATCAGGAGAAGTCGATTCAAGAATTTGGGAGAACTTCACAAGGACTGCAGGAGAGACATCCTTAGGAAAGGACCCACATCCGTAACATCAGGTCATTCCTGTCAGAAGCATCTTACATGAGCTAAGGAGAGAAGGAAGTGAACTGCTGCTTATTTCAGATGAAGTACATTTTCTATCAAAGTACGAGACTGGAGAGGCACAGGTGTTTGAATTCTAGTGTGAACTTTCTGGAATCTGTGATGATGCGAGGTGCTGGTTGTTACTGGTGGTTGGTCCACTGAGATTCATCAAGTCCAAAGTCAACACAGGCATCTACCAGGATATTTTAGAGCTTCACGTTTCCTTTTGCTGAGAGGCTTTATGGAGATACTGATTTCATTTTCCGGCATGAAGCTTAGCATCTGCCCACAGTGCCAAAATAATTACCAGATGTTTTTTCTGACCATATTATTATTATTATTATTGTGTTTGATTGGCCAACCAGCTCACCTGACCTGGACTACAGAGAGAATGTGTGGGGTATATAGTCACAGTTAGATGAGAAACACCGGACTCAAAAAGGAACACAAGCTAAAAGCTGCTGTCAAAAACACCTCAGCAATTTTGATTCATTTCAGGAAATATTCAAATAATTTGGGACCCTGGATTTTTGACCATAACCAGCATAATTAAAGCGTTTTTTTAATGTTCACTTTACGTATAATGAATGTAGATTATATGAAAGTTTATCTTCTTGAATTATTACAATAAAAACCTTCAAAATATTCCGATTTTTCAAGATGCACAAGATTAAAAAGAAACCGCTTCCACAGAAATATCCCAATCATAGGTAACATAGAGCATATCTGGACAGCTCGGTAACATCATCAATCTTCAATCTGTATGTATAAGTATGAGCCTCTCCACTAAATTAGTCTTGTTTGAATTCTCAAACTGCAACACTGTTTGGGATTTTGTCAGGAGACATGTTGTAGTATGGTAGCTTCTTTCCCTCATTCCTCTTCTTGATGGAGCTGGTTATCTCTGCCAGCTCCTTCCTGAACTTTGCCATGGCATCCTTCACCGGTTTCTCTGTGAAGTGCTCATCAGGATACATTCCCAGGTACAACTGCAGAAAGAGTGAGACGTGATAGGTTTTTTAGCCTGGAGGAAGGCCACAAGGAAAAAGGAAGGAAAAAAGAAGTACATTCTGAAGCAGAGGAGAGCATCTTGGGAAATGAGAAATGTACCAAATGTATCAAACTTTTGATTGTTTTGGAGGTGTGTCTGTGCTGAGATTTGAAAGTGTTCGAACGGTTGTCTGTGTGCTTTTCCTACTTCATTCTCTTGGTATTGGCTGAGGGCCCAGACGGCCCCCAGGTGCCAGCTGGAGCGCCCGCGATCAGGAAGGCTCTCAACGATCAAATTCACATTGGCCAGACCTTTCTTGTTGGGTGGGGGTTTCCGCATGGTAGATGGAGCATTGGGGATCCAGGAACACCAGTCATACTACACAATGTACACAAAGATACAGTGTGTGCATTTACCCAAGTGCTGTACAACAGTACAAGTCTGATGTTAAAGAATAAATATTAAAGAATAAATATATATTCTTAGTACTTATTTTCTGATTATATTGTTTTATGTACTTTAATAATAAAGGCCTGTATAAAGCAGGGCCAGCTTTGAAGAATATAAAGAACCAGATTTAATACCGAGCAAAATCTTTCATCTTCTTCTGCTTTCTAATTTTACTTTTAGATTTCATAAGAAAATACTGCACCGCATATTACATGTGGAATTAATAGCTGCATAAAAGGTTTAAGATTTTATATTAAACAGACTTTTTGTAGGCAGACCCCATACAAATATAAATATACATATATAAAATACTGAAAACACATGGATGACCAGAGAATAAAGGGAGTTATAGGTTCAATTACCATGTAAAACATAATTCTCTCAGGGTGAAGTTACTGCCACATGTCCCCTGACAAAAGCCACATTCACTCACAGATTCATAGCTTTACTGTATCTATCACACACACACACACACACACACACACAGTGGATGCAGTATCATGCCAAATGATTAGCAGAAGCCAGGGATCGAACTGCCGACCTTATGTGACCTTTAGTTCTCTTGGCTGCCACTCTCTTAGGATAGCTTAAGCTTAAATATTATTGATAGATAGAATTATTTCGAACATGCAAATATAACTGAAATAACAAGAGAAATAAAAAACAAAACTTCAAAAAAAAAATCATCAAGTTTTCATGTCTATATCTATGTCTACAGAATGTGTGTGCTCGAAATTCGTGTGCTTGTTAATGTTGTTGTGTTTATTGGGCGTTATTTTTTACCAAAAAGAGTAACAACCACTGCTGTAGGAAACGTAGTCACCACTAGTTTCACCTCAATCGGCTGCAGCAGGAAAACTTTGCTGCGGGTTTTAAATGCACACACTGATGCTTCAGTAGGAACAGTGTACAAAAACGTTTTTCTGTATTAATGAAACTTCTGCAGTAGCAAGTGTTTTTTTCTAATATTTCTGACATTTTTTACTTTAAGTAGGTACTTTTTGACTTAAAAATCAATGAATTTCCACTTCTAGACACGCCTCCATTTACCTGTCCGAAGTTGACAGCTGCATGCTGGGCTGAGGCAGTGAAGATAATAACGGTCAGGTACTCTATCAGTTCCTCGCGTGTCTTCACGGACTTGGGAAACTCTATGCACGAAAGTGGGAACATAGAATCGACAAAATGAGCTCCAAGCTTTTTTCTTTCTTTTTTTTTCCACCGCTTTTTTCTTTTGCAAGTCTATCTCTGCACATTGCACTCAGAATAGACAAGCGTGGTGAAATGCAGAAGCATTACAACATCAGGACTCAGGGAGTGACACAATCAGACTGCTGTGGCTTCCCTCCTTCACCCTTAAACTATTCATCCATAAGAGAGCAGATTTGAATTTATAATGCTGTCTGTTTCCTGTCATACCCGTCTTCCAGAAAACACCAGAGTAGGAGAGCAAGCATCTTTTCTCCTTGAGAAAAAGTCTGAATGGATGGTTGGGTGGTGTATTTTGCTCGATGCTGCATTAGCAAAAGAAACCTCACGCAAAACAACTCCTCTACCTACCGCAGTAATCCAGGTCCTGCATACCGAAGCTGCACACATCTTTAACAAAGGCCTGGATTTCTTCATCTCCCTGCACGCTCTCATCGCTTGTGTAATAAATATTCACAACATCAGACACAAACCTGTGGGGAAGAAAACGGATGTCATGTCACGTACAGAGGGGAAAAAATGCTGTAACTTCTCTTATTTGAAGCACACACACACACAAGGGTAGAAATCTTCCTACACCTCTCGCTGTTTGTTCTTTCTTACAACTGCCCTCACTCCTTTCTCAGTGCTCTGTGCTAAAACTTTAAAAAGTCATTCCTCACCTCTTGGTAGCCTCCCACACCTTGTAGCCATCATCCCTGTAGAAGTAGGTGGGCAGTTCCTCCTTACTGTCCACACCACGGGACTTGATCAAATCAGGGAAGCACAGAGACCTGAAGGTCAAAGTCTTCACAGCCCTCTGAACCATCTGGACGTGACCGCCTCCGCCTGTTGCATTCGCCTTTATGAGGATGCAGAACATCATCCTTATTTAAACTGAAGCAAATTTAACTTTCAGTCTTCAATAGGAATGCACTTTTGCTAAATTTCCTACTTCATTATTTCACTATGTTAGTTAGATTTTTGTTTGCTAAGCTAAGCCTCAGTGTTTTGCGAATAAAGGAAGATCCAGTTAAGTTTGTTTGTTGAGAGACTGGGTTTGCTTTCAGAGGGGCTTGAAAGCCTTTAAATACCATAGGAACCACAAATAGACCAGCAGTCTGAGAGCAAAGTGGTCTATACAGTACTACGAGATCTCTGAGATAAGATGACGCCTGATTATTCAAGACCTTTTATGTGAAGGCAAGGACATTAAATTGAGTTCTGGATTTACCAGGGAGCCAATGAAGAGAAGCCAATATGTGGGAAATATGCTATCTCTTTCTAGCCTTTGTTGGCTTTTCTGGGAGTTTTTAGGACATCATGATAGGAATCAGTTACAATAGTGCAGGCTGGAAGTAATAAATGCATGAACTAGTTTTTCAGCATCACTCCAAAACAGGATGTTTTTTTATTTTAGAGATGTTGTGCACAAGAAAGCAGTCCTAAATATTTGTATAATATGTGCACTGGTGGACAGAAATGACACCAAGATTCCTCACTGGAGGCCAAAATAATGTCATCCAGATTAAGTAAAGGGTATTAGGGCCAATTACAATGACCCCTGTTTTATCTGAATATAGAGGCAGTAATTTAGAGGTCATCCAGGTCTTTAAATCTTTAAGACTGTCAGGGGCTGGGGCTGTGACCCAGCATTTTGAGTCACCTGTGTGATTTATATTCTTATATTGTATTGAATATATGCTTAGTTCTTGTGTTGTCATTATTAGTTAGGATTTAGCTGAGTTTTATTCTAGTTTAGGTTTCTATGCCCCCTTCTGTGAGTCTGTTCTTGTCTTCTGTGTTAGTTGTCAGGTCTACGTCTTGTCATGTTTACTGTTTATTTTGAAAGTCTTGTGTCCATGTTCCATGTATTTTGTTTTACTTCCCCTGTGGTGTCACGATGTTCATCTGTGTCAGGTGTATCCTCATGTATTTCCACTTCCCCTGATCACCTCCTGTGTGTATTTAGTCTGTCTATTGTCATTCTGTCTTTGTCAGGTCGTCTGTTTATTTTCCCTCCTCAGTACTGTCTCCTCCTGTGTTCTGCATTTGGGTCCATTCCATTAATACACCGGCGAATATCGCCGTGAGAAAGACATTCCTCCAGTTTACCTAATTAGTGTGTTATCTGGCTTCACGAATAGAGTTGCGTGCTATGCATGCTATGCCTTTGAATGATACTGCATAAGGGAATACAATATTATGGTCAGCAGTATCAAACGCTGCACTGAAGTCTAGCTGTACAAGCACAGAGAGGAGTCCACTGTCAGAGACCATAAAAAGATCGGCTTTAATCTTCACTAAAGCCATTTCTGTGCTGTGATGAGCACAAAAATTACTCTGCAGACGATTAGTTAGTTGTAATAGCCCAGTTAGCTGCTGGCCCATAATTATCCAAGACAGCTGGATCAAGTGACAAATCACAGCTTTGTAAGTAATGGCTTAATTACGACAACCTTAATGGGCTGTAGTACACAGCCCATTAATAAAGATCAATTGATCATATTTGAGATTGAAGCATTAAATGATGGTAGGGCTTCTTTGAGCATTCTTGTATGAATTGGATCTAATAGACACGCCGATGGTTTGGAGAAGGTAATTATTGAAGTTAACTCAGAAAGATCAATCAGAGAGAATGAGTCTAAATAAATATCAATAATATGTTAAGCAGCTGTACGTAATGATGTGTCTGAGAGAAGGTTATGAGTATTTTTTTCCTCTAATGGTTAAAATTTAATTTGTGAAGAAATGAATGAATTCATTATTCATTAAGGTTAAAGGAATGATTATCCACAAACTCGCCTTGTCGAAGATGCCGCACTCACAGATGAGCTGCTCTCGAGCCTTGGTATTGATTGCGATGGTAAAACGAATGTGTGGGATGAGTAGCTGGGAGAAGGATGGACAACCAGTAAACCAAGGAATCAATAAGTCATAACATTTAATAATAAGCTGGAGTTTTACCTTAAATGCAGGGTGAACAGCAGGAAGCTGCCTGAACATGGCAATACCAAACACCTCTGTCATCAGATGTGTCCGGAGCAGGTGTGTGATTGTCTGGTGGTGGTGGAAGTCACTGGAGCGGACCCAGATCTTAGCCAGCAGCCAGTCGTACTGACCGTCAGTTGGCAGGAAGATGGGGTTGTCTTCACCTGGAACCTGGCCAAGCTGAAAAAGACCAGCGTGGAATGAAAAAGCAAGAGTTTCAGTCAAACTGAAATTTCAGCTGCATGAAGAAATGGTCGCCTGTTAAAAACAACGTAACACACAACTGCTGCTGTTGAGCATCTTTTTACCTGTATGGCTATGGGCATGATCTTGTTCTGAGCATTCTTGTATAGCAAACAGATCGGAGCTGCCAGGTACTGCAGTGTGCAGGGGTCTGTGGAGTTTGGAGTGATGCCGTCTAGCACCTCGTAGTCTACTATGTAGATGTTACCTGCCTGGAGTGAGAACACCAGTTTATTTTTTGGTTATAAGATTGGGCAAACCTGCAGTCAGCTGAGACTAAAGAAGTCACTTGGATGAGTGACGAAATGTTTCTCCCACTAAAAACGTCCAGATGAACAGAATCAGCTTTTGGAGAACACCAGTTTATATTATGCATTAGTTCCCAAAGTGTGGGGCGCGCCTCCTTGGACACTGCTAGCATAATGGACAGGTTTTTTGATGGGGCTCCCACACAAACGCAAACCAGAGGCTGAAGCATCGCCAGATATGCTTCCAAACCCAAGACTAGAACAGCAGCTGTCGTGCCAAGGTAGGTATCCCCGACAGAATTAGTTTCCCCTGCGTCAGGAACACACGTTGGGCTCTCCAAATCAGGGACAAACAGTATCCCACATTCTTGATTTTTAGTTCACGAACGCTTCTTATAACGACTAACTATTCCTGAAACTTTGGAGGTTTTAGCTCTTTATACAGTAAAGTTACAGGAGGATAAAAATAATTATCAGGAAAAATGTCCTTCGTTTGTTAAAACAATCCCATCCGATACCACGTGAATAAACATATAATTTTCTGTTGTAGCCCTCAAACTGAATGGTAATGTAACGACACTCACTTTTCACTTTTTCACAAAACTAAAACATAGTTGTTTATGTTTTTAAACCCATTTTGCACAGAGAGACATTTTTTGAAAAATGTATTGACATCAGCGTTGAATATTCTTACACAGTCAAAAAAAATAGACATAAAATAATAACACAATAAAGACGGTTCGTTTTTCTGTTATTCAAAAGGGGGTAGTGGTTTATTTTATTATTTCTTGTAAAATAAAGGGGGGGCTGGCAAAAAAAAAGTTTGGGAACCACTGCATTGGCGGGAGATTTAAAGAGAGCTGTAGCTGCTGTCAACATAAACCTGACAAATTTTTCACACTGATAAATCCACTACATTCAGAGAAACAAACATAGCCATGTGTACCTCTATTTCCTCCTCCAGGGTGAGCTCCCTCTCCAGGCTGACAGCAACCATCTCATGAGTGACGGGAAACTTGTCAGGGAGCTTCTTGCACTTCCGGATCAGTACAGGGTTGCAACCATTCAGAAACTGGTATCCAAACATGAAATCCTCTTTCCAGTGTTGCATCACATACTCTGAATATTATATCATGTCAGAATCTCAGAGGAAATATCTAAAATATTTAATGTGATATAAGTATGTTTGTATAATGTAGTGTAGATGAAGCTGACCTGAAATGGTGTTTTTGATTCTCACAAAGATTTTCTCAAAGTCAGAGAAGTCACTCCAGGAGGACTGGAACATGTGCATGAACTGGTTCACAAACAGGTTCTCTATTCTGGAAAATCATCATCGTAATCACAATCACCGTTATGCACAACATTCAAGAAAACCAAAGAATCTGAAATTGGATGTATTTTGGAGCAAAGAATCAAAGAAACACTGCTGTTAAAATAATTTCAGGAAAAGAAAACGACGTCTGATGATGCAGCAATGCTCACTTTTTGACGTTACTTCTGTCCACAAAGCTGCAGCATTTCTGAAGAAACAACTGGAGCTCAAAATGGATAACTGGTTTAGCCATTCGATTATAATATTAGCATGAGTATTTTTGTTCACCCTGCTCGTGACGCAAACAGTTGTGTTTTGGATCTGTTTTGTGTTTGCATCTACTCGCAAGCTCACACGTCTGCCTACAAGCGCAATGCAAATGTCTCCGGTGATAAACAGACAATGACACCACTGTTTATGTTTTGGGTTTTTTTCCTGGTTAGCCCTGAGTACAGAAAATAAAGAGCATATCATCAGGCATCAGCCCATCATTTGATTCTGAATGCTTTGCATTAAACAGGGGTTAAAACTCCACTGACTCCCTCTGTGCTGTATACTGAGGGACTCGTTCACCTTTGCAGGCAGTTGTAAGTGGGGTCACTTACGCCTTGCTGTAGTTCAGTATGAAGTCCACTCCTTTCTCACTGTCAAACTGGATGTCCCGGGGCAAATCCTTGTGTCTGTTAGCATCTATACTCATAGGAAAGCCTGGCTGCCACTCTCTCCATCTGTAAAATGCAGCAGTGTTGTTAGAAAACATCCTCATCAGCCTGCCTGTACCTCACAATAACAAGCTGGAGATGCAGCGCAAACTTGCCTGTAGGTTTTTCTCCTCCCGTCCAGCTCTTTCTGTCTGTGCTGCTTGACCAGACTGGTCTTATCATCCTGAGGCAGATGTGCTACAAGAGAAAGAAAAAGTGTGGAACTCGTTTTTCCACTGCAGGTTGACAGATGAACAAGACAAAACATGTGATTTGTGTGGCAAACAAACAAAACAAGAGATGACTACCTCGTCCATCTCGGAGCACCACTTCCTTGTCATTCACCAGCCAACAAAAGCAGGGGAACTCCAAGTAGTCTCCAGATGGGGTCTTGACAGTGATGTACCTGCAGTACCAGTCGTCTTGCACCCAGTACTTCTTCTTCTCAATCTTCACCAAGACGATATCACCCAGGTTCTCCCCAACTCTCACCTCATAGGAGTCCACCTGAAACGTGGTCAACATCTACCGTCAAAAGTGAATGCTGAAAACTGCCAGTTTATTATTAAATGGGGGAAAAAGAAATTTCTAAGCATATAATATGGGACATTTTTAAGTAAAAAACAAAATAGAAGCATATGCATGTTTGTAAGTGGGTTGAATCTATAATCTGTAAACAAAATAGAAAAACCTTTTTAATATATTATTTGAACTGAAAATTAAATCTAAGCAATCTAAGAAATTAGAAATGAGTAAATTTAACATTTATAATATAAAATTCACTTTCTGTAATTTCCCATTGTTTAATTTATACCCATAGATTTACCACAATCAACTGTAACATTAAAACCACCCCCCTGATAGTGCATAATGCCCCCCTACTGCTGCCAAAACAGGTCAGATTAATCAAAGCGCACAGGGCCTCTGAGCTCTTAAAATGGCTGTTTGGCACAGAGGTGTTGGCAGAAGGTGACCTCAGTCCTGTGGGGCCTTTTGTTTTGTACTGAAAGTAATTCTAATTTTGAAAGGTGCTACTTTAATAACCTACTGATCATCTCATCGGGTTATAAAAGTGGCTCCGTTTCCGTCACTGCACACAGCAAAATCTCCAGTGTTAAATTAACACTAGAGAGTGTCTATATGGGTCCACTCTGAGTGTTAAATACAACACTGTTGGGTGTTAAATGAACACTTTTGACAGTGTTATATGTTTAAAAGCAACCCAGTTAGTTTTGAAGATTAACAATGACTAACACTGAGCAGTGCTGATTTTCTAACACTGGAATATTTCTAACATTTTGAGTTATTTTCCAGTGTTAGAAAATCAACCATACAGTTATCAGCTGTTTGTGATCATCATCCATGAATATAAAATAAAAATAAAACAGTCATCTTCGCAGCAGTTTTTCATCACTTACCGCTCCTCTCTCAAAGTCATTGTAAAGAGGTTTGTCCAGGAGCGTTCTCTCGCTGCACCCCTCCGTGCCCACAAGTGTAATATAGATGTAATCATCAGTCCCCGCAAACCACTGGTTCCCTGTGGCAATTGTAACTGTATAAGAAGGCATGACGACCACACAGGACGTAAAGAACTCCAGCAATGTCCCAACAACGTCTGAAGGTGAAGAAATCTGCAGTAAATCTCTTCTATTATCACCTACGAGAGGTTGAATCTGAGATGTTTAGCAGCCGTTGGTTCCCCTTCTTGCCTAAAAGCTTTTCTTCGGTGATGTAAACTTCGCACTTGTTGCTACAACTCAAGCATCAAGATATTGTATAATCATGTGACAGGGGGAGGTGCATGACGAGAACTAACTGACCTCCCTGTGATGTGACTGACTGCCACGCTTTGACTTGAAATGAGGTCAAAATATAATATAGCCGTCCTTCCTCTGTTATTGTAGGTGTTTTAAGGCCTACAGACATAAATGTGGACACAAGAAAAGGTGTCTTATTCCAGAAACAGGTATCAAATTAAACTTTCTTTCTTTTAAACCTTCCTTTGTCTGCAGACAAAGGAGTTTTTTTTAATATGTATATAAGGGACAGCATCCCTGATTTTGGAATTCCTTTAGGAAAACAGAGACGAGCATGACAACCTACATTAAAACACTAACAGACTTTAACTAATTTGATGTGAAACTGTATCAAAAAACATATGAGTCTCTATTAGGTGTATCTTTTGCATCTGTGTCTCATTTACAAATCAAATCACTAGGTGCCATGGGACAACAGTGGATGGTAGTTTTAGTAAAATAAATGCAAATGCATCAGCGAGTCCCCCTGTGTGGTTTTAAAGGGGGGGAAAATATAACGTCAACATGAAAAAGGAGCTATACGTGCCAAACTCAGAGTGGGAAAAGGAATGAAGTTGTTGCTTCGTCACTGACTGGATTCAAAAGTGTTTTTCCTCTCGTAAATGATAAAAGCAAGGAGAAAGAAACTCCTGCTCCTCATACTTGGATGGAGTAGTAAGGGACAGCATCTTCAGAAGAAACGTGAAATCAAAGACAAAAATAAAGATACCAGACCTCGTACTGTTTTAAGAAGATGGCATGTAATTATATCATTCAGACACTGCTTTTAAAAAGCATGGCAACTAAAACTGAACAAGTACAAAGTCAGAAAATAAAGCTCACAAACAAACAAAACAAGGCATTTTCATTGTTCATTTCTAAAACAAAAAAAGATATTCTTTCAGCCCCATCTAGCCCGGCAGTGCTTCTCCACATAAACACCCGAACAATAACAATCCATTACCAGTGGCAGTGGGCAGTAGGAGCATCGAGTGAGGGGAAAGCTGTTTTTAAAAAACCCAATATGGAAACAAGAGGAACGGTATGAAAAACAATGATGAAAGCATTTGTGCACTCTGGACGAATGACTGCTGAAAGGTCTGTTTCCTGAAAGTAGCTGCAACTTGGTATTAGTATGTCAGTAAGTCCAACAATGTAGGTGTACTGTATTTGTTTATTGAAGTCACACACAGACTTCGTCACCTGCACTTTTACATTTGAAACTTTTGATATGGAAGAAGTCTGCTTTCCTACATTTTTAGACTTTTTTCCCAACACCTTTAGTCACAAGTCTGTGTCTAACACCGAGTCTTTAGAGCGTGTAAGCTGCCCAAAATGTCAGCACATTTCAATATGCTACAACAGTGCTTTCTGACCCCTCAAGTGTGCTTTCCAACAGAATGATTAAAGACCAGTTTGAACCTGTCCACACTTTAAACTGGATCTTCTGGGACTTCAGTGGATTAAGCAATAAATTACTCTATGAACGGACAGCAGATCAGAAGAAAAAAAAGAAAAAAGCTATCTTCTGTACAAATTTGCAGCTGAGCTGTCGACGTAAAACAGCGCACCTCTCTAGGAGATATTCAAATGAGACAGAGGTGTATATTAGGGGAAAATCCCTCTGTGATGGGCATGAGCAAACTGTGATAAAGAGTATGTAGACACGGCTTCATTTGAAAGACTCACAAACCCATAATGGTGGAAAGCACCGTTTTAAGAATCTGCCTTTTGCACTTCCCCGCCCCATTCATATATACCTACACACATGCACGCACACATGTTAAAGCTGAGGCATCAGCTGACTCACGCAGACAAATGTTTAATAAAACATACTAATCACTCTGAAGAAGTGAGATATTGAATGCAGAGAAAGGCAAGAGGCTAAATAAAACTAGGATGCCTGATCAACAATTAAGGATCCTTATTATTGGTGACTTGAAGGCATGTGATGAAAAAGATCCAAACATAATTTTTTCTTCAGTAATTAATTCGCTTTTTTTCTCCTCTTGGACAATAAATGTAAACAGTCACAGTGAAACTCCAGTGAAACACAGCATGTATGATTATTACTATCTGAATGACTTCTTGTGGTTAAAAGCAAACCCAAGTTCCTTAATCTGTCAAGAAGTTGTTGATTTCATATGAATGTTGCCAACAGTAAACAAAACATATCAGTGCTGCCACCCAGTGGCAACAGGTCGCTAAATCAATAAATACAGCTAGAGTCATTAAGTGCAAATTACTCCTGAGTCCCATCTGGCAATCGTGTCCCTCCACGATATCAGCCCAGAATCCACATTATATCAAAATCTCAGCATCTCAAAAGATCTGTGTGAACACCAGTGATCGACGGTGGACACAATTCAGTCTAATCAAAGACACAGACTATATCATTCAGACATCTAAGAGCACGTTAAACAGAAGAGCAAGGGTCTTTCAGCATTTGAACATGTACACAGTAACTGCTCTAATTAAGTATTCTGGCAGTAAAATAAGGGATTGTTTCAAAATAAAAGTCATGTACCACACATGTCACAGCATCTCTAAAAAATATGCAATTTCCTTAAGTTGTGCAGTTTATAATTAAACACTAAGCTTTAAATCTGCAAAATACTTTAACTTATTTTACAATTACTCTCAAATTTCAGCCAAAGCTACGTTTTACCACATTGAAATAAAATAAAGATATGACATATAATAAAGACGTCAACACATTCCTATTCTCTGTACAAAAAAAAAAATTATATATAAGGGGTGCAACGATACTCGTATCGATATTGAACCGTTCGATACAATGCTTTCGGTTCGGTACGCATATGTATCGAACAATACAAAATTTTAATTTATTTTATCAACTTTTCTTCTGACGATGCTGTCTGTGTTGAGCGCTCAGTGGATCTGCGTTCGACTACTCCGCCTAGGCTGCACTGTCAAGCGCAGATCCACTGAGCGCAGCGCAAGCTAGCAAGACAGAAGCTAAGCTCGTTGCAACATGGCAAATTGAACCTCCCCCACCCTCATTCAGATCTGGCCTTTGGAACTATCTTGGTTTTCATATGACGTATGAGCCTGAAGGTAAGCGCGTCATGGACAAAAGTAAAACAGTATGTCGGATGTGCCACGCAATGCTCAGTTACATGGGTGGGAACTAGTGCATTAGCGCAGTTAGCTCGTTAAGGTGTTGACGTTGTCCAGCCCCACACACAGGGCGATCTGCGGTAGCTCGTTAATGGAGATTTGCTGTGTTGTGGCGTTAACGTCATTTCAGATTAACGCTGACAGCACTAGTGGGAACAAAATGAATATGACTGCACATTTACGACATCACCCTAGTGCAAAGACAAGTGGAAGCAGACAAAAACAACAAGCACCCATGCTACAAACTTTACCCGAGTCATTTAGACAGCCGTTAGCACAGGATTCTCCTCATGGGGACCTGATATGTTTAATATGCTGCTGAGAATATAGCCCAGAAGAAGCGTATAGTATAGCTTTTATTTTGGAAAGAGCCATTTCTCTGTAAAAAACTCGATTTTCCAAAGTTGAGTGATTTCTCGATCAGATAGAATTATTATTTTATCCCCTTGTTGTTTCAGCAACATTAAATTTAAAAACCGTATGTTTGAGTTAAAATATATATTTATAATTTTAATAAATGACAAATTAAAAAAGCATGAACTTTTTTTGTATCGAAAAAAATATTGAACCGAACCGTGAATTTTGTGTATCGTTGCACCCCTAATATGTATATATATGTATATTTCTTTAGAGAGCTTAGTTGGATCATTTTATGCATCTTAAAATCTCTTCACCAGGTCAGAACATAGAAAACACCACTATAAAAATGCATTTCTCAGATCACTGCGCGCTGTGAATGATGCAGCTTTAAAAAGAAATAATGTTAGGGTTACTGTGGGGCAGGTTACACCCATTTATGAGCATGAAGGAAGAAATTAAAATTATGAGTTGTTGAATTACAAAAGCAAAAAGTAAGAAGGAATGAAACAGGACAGACATGGAGTTGCTTTTTCATTTCATATTCAAATCCCTTTTTCGGTGAGGAAAAGGGAGTTCCTGCACTCAGGAGTTTAAGACATAGTGAGCAACCTTCAGATGAAGGAAGCGTTGAAGTCGGCTGGCATTAAGTCTAGGAGCACAAAGGCCTGGGTGCAGCCTGGGAGGTACAAAAAACAGCCACTAGTTCAGGTGGAGGACCTGCTTCATGAACTCATAGGTGGTAAAGGCCACGGCCTGGGAGGGGACACAGCGGATGTAGTTGAGAGAAAGGCCTCGGTACAATCCTTTCTTCACCCCAAACGTATTATACACGTACTTTAGTGTCTTGATCAGTGATCTGTTTAGGTAAAGACAGAATACATAAATAAATACACCTTTTAGAAGAGAAAAGAAAAACAGTATTTTTTAACTCTTTATCCCTTGAAAACAAACTGAGCGGTTTCCTTCATATTTCAGGTGCTCAGGGTATCCTTGAACTATTCTAACAGTCATCAAACCACGTTTTTATTGATATATACTGAGGTTGTCTTTATGGGGAACAGATTTAAATGATTTAATCTCCAAACTACCTTAAATAATGTTTGTTTTTTGAAACGAAAAATTTGCCATTTTTATTCGTGACCTTTGAGGTTGCATAAATCAGCTGTAAAACATCCAAATTTTTTTTTACATAACATTGTAAGCAGAACACAAGAAGGGTGAGAAGTGTTTATACTGGCATCTGTGAACTTTACAGCTATGAATGGTATGTAGCTGTAGCTTTATAACTCAGTTACTACTACAGTACTAAAAATGTCGGCCCTTTTTTTCCCTTTTTAATCAATAGTACCATATCTAGACTAAACAAGCACAAAACCTCAGGAATTTTCTCCTTTTTAATCCTTAAGTTAACCACACAAAACCAAATGTGAAATCAACCTTTTTAAGCAGTCAATGTACAAACACTACCAAGGAAGTGAAAGATGTAAATGGGAGACAAATGTTATTTATTATGGAGCTCTTGTTACAGAATGCATAAAAACTGAGACTATTATAATCAGATGTGCTTTTAAAAGCAAAGACACGAGAATCAAATATTTATTCAGCTTGATGAGCGACTTGTGAAAAAAAAAGGTTAACTTCATCAGCGCTGTGTTGTGTGAGGTGTTTTTCTATTATTCCCCTCAGTACGACATTACACCTAAGAACCAATTACCCCTTCATTTCTCTCTGAATGTGTTGCATACACTCACTGGCCACTTTGTCAAGCTCAGCTGTTTAACTGTTTAACGCAAATCTCTAGTAAGCCAATCAGATGGCAGCAAATTAATACATTTAGGTATGCAGACATGGCCGAGACAACCTGCCAAAGTTCAATCTGAGCATCAGAAAAAACATGTTTTAAGTGATTTTGAAAGTGGCATCGTTGTTGGTGCCAGACGGGTTGGTCTGAATCTTTCTGATCTACTGGGACTTTCCTCACACAACCATCTCTAAGGTTTACAGTGAATGCTCCCAAAAAAGGGAAAATTATCCAGTGAATGATAGTTTTCTAAAGCTCAGATCCGCTCAAACTGCTTTCTTGAACATGACATGAATGAAACGGCTTCTATAGGCACTTGATCTCAATCCAACTGGGATGCAGTGGAAGAGGAGGTTTGCATCATCAGTGTGCAGGTGATGAATCTGCAGTAGCTGTGTGATGCCATCATTAAACATGGCATTCTTTGCAGTGTTTCCAGCAACTTGGTGAATCTATGCCATGAATAATTAGGGCAGCTCTGAAGGCCTCAAACCCAGGGCAAGCAATAAAGTGACCAGTGAATGTAAAATCATGTCAGACCACATAAAAAAAAAACAACACCTATTTTTTTTCTTTGTTTGTTTTCTTTCCACTTTAAAATTAAAACATCTTGTCTTTATACTAGGAAAATAAATATTTAACTATTTGTAACATATAAATGAGGCGAATGTAGCGAACAACAGTGATACTTACACACATTTCTCTGAGTCAGGAAGCACAGCGCCTAACTGCATTCTTCTTCTAGCCACATCCAAAGGGTACCTAGTGAGACAGCATACAGCGTGACACATGAACCATCAGTCAATCAGTCTAATCAACAGCAAAGCCCTGCTGGGCATCGCAAATTAACCAGTCACTTACGATGCCGTCTGAGCAATAGCCCCCGCAACCCCTCCACAGAGAAGATTGACATGGGTTTTCAAAATGAGCACATTGGGGTTGTCTGAGGAAGGCCGTCCAAGCAGCTCTGGGAAATGTTTCAAACCCAGGCTTTTCAGGGTCCCAAAGGTGAAGAAAGACAGACCTAGGAGCATACAATGCAACAGAACCCACACTGGTTATATATGTGGGAGGGAAAAATGCATTTTATGTTGTCCTTCACATACTAGCATCAAAAATATTTCCAAAAATCACCTGCATAAGGCGCCATTCCAATAAGTGTTGGAGTAAGTCCCCTGTAGAAGCCCAAGACGCCTCCCTCCTTCACAAAAAAAGAAGAAGCAAATGTAAAAACGGGTATTGCAGGCAAATTGAGCTGATCTTAAATTAAAGGCTACAGTCTTGTGTGAAGAGCATTTAGTTTATTAGACGCTTATTTGATCACTAGCAGATCACCTTAAGGTAGATGGTGTGGAAAGCATTAGCAATTCCAGTGTAGCGATGATCTCCCTTCACCTGGAAGGCCAGCCTGGCTCGGATTACATCCAGAGGGTAAGTGCATATCACTGCAGTCATCCCTGAAAAGTTAGTAATTAAAGAGGAACAAATAGCAATGATGGTTAGCTTAGAGGAAGGCACATTATCTACGTCAGAGGAGTGCATGACACCCAACTGTCACAGACCAGGTATTATCAGTACCTGCCATAGATCCTGCCATGAGGCGGTGGATGTGTCCAGAGATGCCTATCTGTTTACTTAGCAGCTGTAAAGGGAATATTGGCAACATCAGCTTGGGTAGAAAATCAACGAACCAATAAAACAATGCAAAGATGAAACGAATGCTGTGATGCCAATACAGCACAAAATACACGGACATTAAAGCACACAGCATGAGGTTTAATCATTTTTATAGCTTTGACCTTTGACAGCAGCACTCCACAATAAAATGCATACTGTACCTTTTTATATTTGTCAAAGGCCATGAACTGGATGGCTCCGTAAGGAAATATCCTGACCATCATAGCCCCATTACCCTTGTACAAGCCAAGGATGCCTTCTTTTTTTGGCACAGCTCTGAGAGTGGAAATTACTCCTGCGAAGAAAGTCCTAAAGTTTCACTCCTATACAGACGTGTGGAAGCAAACACTTGTTAGCTCAATATTATTACTATTATTATTTTACCCAGATGTTTATAATGGGGGTTCTGGGCTTGAAGAAGAATCTTGACCCTGTCCAGAGGAGCGATGGTAGTCTTGGCACAGCATCCTGCTACACCTAAAAACAAAGAAAATGCCATTCAGAAACAGATGAATGATTGGTATTTTCTTTTTATTTATCTACAACTAACAAGCAAAAGTAATTGCCCTTTTCTTGCACAACAATGTCAAACATTTAACATTTTGTGGCAAGTCAGACACACAGGTAACCTGTCCAAACAAGATCGGCCAATCTGAGCCAACATCGGTGTTACTTGTGAGTTGCACTAAAGCTACAGAGATGAAATATGCAAATAATGATTAATTTAGCAGGAAAGTGCTCGTGTTCTTTAATCAAACAGTGCTGGAGTGCACTTTAATTGGTACTTTTACAAAGCTGTTATACTATGTGATGTTAATGTTTTTCTTATTATTCATATATCAGGTGTAAATTTTGAACTGTGAAGTGAAAATCTAACTTTTAGTTAAAGGAGAAATATAGAGTATTTTCTTGTTGACTAATACACCTGCCAGAGACACACCCTCATTTTAGCTGAAGAGCAGGTCAGATGAGAATGTTTAACTTCCCCCCCCCCCTACAATTTATGTAGCTTTATTAGTTTATTGGTCTACAAAGTTCATTTTATTTTGTTGGTCACATGCAACGCTTTGTACTTTGGTGCTAGCAAAAACAAACAGGCAGAGGCACTCACATTGATCGTCATCTTATTAGAATTGCCACTTAACCTAAAACCATGCATGTTTTTGGACTGTGGGAGGAAGTGGAGACCCATGCAAGCTTCATGCAAATGGGATTCAAACCCAAGACCTTGCTGTGAGATAACAGTGATAACCACCACCACTATTATCAGTAATAACGATGAATGAATCTGGCTTCATTCATAAAAAATAAATTAAGGCAAAGAAACTGTGTGACTGGAGACATCACTGCTTGTAAGCCGATGTGTCAGACCCTACCTCCAGCCACAAAGGAGCGGACCCAGTGGTAGTCCCCCTTGGAAGGGGTGCTGCTCATGGTGGGGCGTGTGGAGACCGCAGCCTCCGATGTCATCGTCCCTGCTCAGTGATCTGCCAAATCCATGACTTTACGGGTTCGGTAAAAACACTGCAAAGGAAAATGAGATTGTGAGCATGTGGGTGTCGTTTTAAGGTATTGCTTAAAATATACAAAATTGGGCCCATAAGCAAAGCCAGCTGTCCTTTTTGAATGGCCAAATGGAGGTTGTGTAAGGTTAGTCACTGAGAAATTGCACCACTGTGAAGGTTAGTAGTCACAAGTAGCAGGGAGCTAAGAGACGACAGCACCCATGGACGTCTTAAAAACCATACTCACAGTATAATCAGAACTATTAATAAGTCCGAACAAGGAATTAAAGTCAACAAATATTTTGTTCCTTCGCTGAGTCGCCTCCTTCTCTCGTTTCTCTCATTCCTCTAGATACTCCTGGTTTTTACGGAGCCCACACTTCGTCAGTCAGCCGAAAGGCTGAAAGTCACGTTTAAATGCCGCAAATGCAGATCGATATGAGGCTTTGACAAGGGTGAGCACGCTCATGCCCTTCGCCCACAGACTGACGGCTTCAGCAGAAAAAAAGTCGCGCGATAATGACGGCGAACGACGTCGCAACTATGACGTAAGAGGATGGGTGTGTTTTTTTAATATAGCTTTATGAATATCTTTGATATCGACGTGAAATTTATATCGCAAAGTAAAACGTCACCGGTGAGACGAAATTTTCCTTAAAATTATTAGAAATATTCTAAAATATTACCCAGCGTCTTTCTTTAATTATTAACGAAGGAAAAAGAAGAAAACTCGCTTAATTAATTAACTAATTAATATTTAGCTAAGTACCCATTAGCGACCACGCCGCATGCTAACACCGTGACTGTAATACTGAAATACAGGCGGCTGGTTGAAGCGAAACGGAGTGTGTTCCACTCCAGGTTTTCCCCCCGCTCCCTTCAAGCAGACGAGAGTTTTTTAGCCAGCGGAGTGACTGTAGCCTGCTTGCGTCTGGTGGAGGGAGTGTGAGCGGGGCTGCCCTGAATGGATAGACATAAGAGGGATTTACATTTTAACGGGTGTCGTGCTCCCAAAGGCTACACGAAGCACGCCGAAAACCAGCCATTCCCCGTCGCTGCGTATTCACGCCGTCGGTGCTCCTTCCCGTATCATGTCCATGTGTCATCGTGTGAAGAGGATTGAACTTACCAGCGCTCTATATTTGCCGAGGAGGGAAACCAATACAAGGTCTCGCTGTCTCGCTGGAGCGGGGTATTATTAGCAGTTCAGACAGTGCAACTGTCTCTCTCGCTCTCTCTCTCTTTCTGTGGTATGTAGAGCATTTCAGCTGTAAACGTGTAAATACAACAACACCGGGGACAGAACAGGTTTTCTTATCACCTCTGTGATTTTACTGACAGCGGTCAAGTGCAAAACAGTAATTGAAAGCGACGCTGAAGGCGCTTTTTTTTCTTCCACGGTAATAACCCCCTCTTCCGTCAGTCAGAAAGACGAAAACAGGATCCGACCTCCGGCCAGAGCCCTGTGCTCTTCAACGTGTCTGCCCTTTAAACTGTTAAGGCACTGTGGAAGCTATAGTTTTTATTTAAAGCTGGTTTGTTTTTATGATACTCAAAATATTTTATTATATTAACGTCAACCTATCTGACTCGTCTTTGTACACAATGCTTGGAAAAGCTGTCGTTTCCTGTAGTTATTACACTGTTATAGTCATGTGGTGTTTGAGTGCATGAACAGTTTGTCATTATTACACTGAAAACGCACAATTGTGACATTTGTTTTCCCTTTTTTAGGTCATGCACTGCAATAGCAAAATCAGGGTAGCATCGTAGTTTGCATTCAAAATACAGAAGAGGAGGATTTTTTTTTAAGAAAGAAAAATTGTGTGCTAAGCAAAAGATAAACATTCACCTGGCTCCCATGCTGGCTGCCAGAAATCCTCCCTTTCATACCCTCAGCCATGCCTGCTACTACCAGACCCACCAGGATACAGACATCTACTCAGAGGAAGAACACCCAGAAAGCGATCCGCACCAAGAGGCAAACTTGCAGTTCAAATAAAACCAGAGGAAGAGCTGCACAGAGGACCCAGAAAACATCCAGAGAACCCAGAAGTTCAAAAACCAGGGCCCAAGCACAGTCAAGCCAAAGTCCCCATGGAAGAGAGTTTAGCAGACCTGCTGCTCAAGGTCCCAGGAGGTCCCCCAGCAGAGTGAACCATTCGCTAAATGTAACAGGATCTGCAAGGCTTAGACGGGCGAGCAATCCGCCTGACCACTGTGGCAAGTTACAAGACCCCCTGGGGCGAAGGAAGTCCCAGCGGGGTACACAAGTGTCTGTTACTTCCTGCCAGCCTCCTAAACCTTGCAGTAGAGGGAAGTACAGCAGGGGGAGCACTAGGAGAAGATCAGCACCCCAGCACGGAAACAAAAGAAACCAGCGACCGAGTACCAGAATCAACGATTCAACTCCTGATGAAGAAGCAGAGAAACTGGAAAATTGTGATGACGAGGAAGTTGGTCCAAAAACGGAGGTTGAGACTCCTGAAAATGTCAAAGACCAGGGTCTCGGAGTCAAAGGTGCTAAAGAGGACAGCGTTTTTAAAGCTGATTCACCACTGTGTAATAACACACTGGAAGACTGTGTGCAGAACAGCTGTGATGGTCCTATAACCCAGCAAGAGAAAATTACTGACAGCCATAACAGTAAAGGTGATCTGAAGAGTGTCTCTGGAGCCCCAGAGGTTGATGATGCTGATGGACAAATAAAACTCTGCAGTGAAAGGAGTAAAGAAGCACCTCCTGAGTCCTCAGAGTCAACCACTACAGGCTCACTGGAGGTGCAGGGCAACTGTGAGGGAAATGACACTTCAGCTATCCTTGGAAAAAAGTTTGATCATCCTGCCAGCGATGGTAAGGAAGATAATGTGTGTACTGCACAGCAAGAGCAAAACAACATCCTGATATTGCAAGATAAAACAACAGGTGAAAGAGTCACACCTGATGATGAGAGAAGAGAGGAGATAAATCATGAGAGGAAAGAGAGAATAGAAGCAACAAAGCCAGTTCAGAGGCAAAAAGAGACAGTGGAAGAGATTGAGGACATCACTTGGAGGTTGGGTAATTGTGAGAATAAAGATGGAGGAAGGAAACAGAAGGAGAATGATGTTTCCATCATTCCTGCGCACCCCCAAACTGGCACTCCAGCCTGTCAAACCCCAGATCCACCTCATTCTAACAAGGGACTGACAGCACAGTCAGAATTACCTGCTTGTGTGCTACCGGTCTCCAACACAGCTACCTCAAATCCCACCAAAGCCCCTTCCACCTCAGAGTCACTTGGCAAAGTTCTGAGTAAGATAGATATTCAACCTGCCACTCATGGTGCTAAACCTCAAATTCCAGGGTGCTCAGTTGTGACTGAAGCAGCCCTGATGGTGCAGGCGGTTGTAGTGAAAAGAAATATGCCAGTTATTATCCGTACAGATTCCCTCAAACCTAGCAATATGAGGGATTCCTGCCACGGGGGACCACACCAGCCACAGAGCCAAGAGGTGCTTCCTAATCAAGGAGAAAGTCTAGCTTGCACACCAGCAGAGTCACAAACCAAAGATAGTGAATTCATTCAAGAGCCACTGGAGCACAAGAGCCAGAAGGCTGTACCTTTGGGGTCCTCAGCACTACTTTCCCAGCTGGCTGCCCCTTCAACCGAGTTAGAACTAAACCTCAGCAAGGTTCAGGTAGCAGTGCCAGAGCAGGATTTGGTGCCAAAGATCTCGACTCCCTCTCTGGACAGCAGCTCCACCTTCTCCTGCAGCTCAGAGAGCACTCGATCCTCTTTTTCTTTTGAGACTGAATCAGAGGCCGGCTACGGAGACCCCAGCTTATCTGTTCAACCCGGATCCTGGGCGCAAGAGGGGGCCTGCTCGCTCGCCTGGGCCGCTTCAAAACTGCTGAGGAAGGAGGGGAAAAAGCGGCGCAGGTGTGGGGAATGCGAACCGTGCCTCAGGAAGATCAACTGCGGCCAGTGCAGCTGCTGCCTCAACCGCAGGACCGGTCACCAAATCTGTAAACTGAGGAAATGCGTGGAACTGAAGAGGAGAAGACCTTCATCTCCACACACTCACTCTGCTGCACAGGTGAGGCCTACTGCCTCTTTTTTACTACATTTGATAGCAACTCAGACATTGCTCAGCATGTAAGGTAAATTTAGAGAATGATTTGAGTTTGAATATACAGCTGATTTGAATCAGCTGAGAAAACTGTGGTTGCTGTTGTCTGAGTGCATTGCTTTTGATCTCTGAGGTTTCCCAGCCGCCAGCTAGCAAATAGTAGTGATCGTGAGTTGACTTAAACCAGACAGTTGAAACAAAAAGTTTCACTTTCCTATTGTGAATTCTCTCTGTGGGTCTCAACAGATGCCACTTGCTGAACTTCACACCGTCTTCCTGTTATTTGTAGGGAAATGCACAGGGTGAAAGGGGAAGTGAGCATATTTGTGTGTGGCCCAGGTATTACTCACGCCATGGGGACCAAAATCTGTTTAGCATGTCACATTTTGGGCGCATGTCCCCATTATGGGGGCCACAAAAAAGTCCAGCGTGCTGAAGGCATGTTTTACGGTTAGGTCAGGGTTAGGGGTTGGCGAATAGTTGTTAAGGCCACTTTTTGAGAACAGAGAAAATACCCTGTGTTGAGAGAGGGGAAGAAGCTGTCACATGACTGGCAGCCGTTCAGCACGTGGTTGGAGGATTGGTCTTTTGTGTGCGAATGCATGTGTGTTTGTATTTGTGTGTGTATGCAATCTATGGCGCAATCCAGACTATAACTATTTTATGGATTGCATGTGATGCCTACAAGTGTTTCTGAAGGGGTAAGTAGTTACAGAGATTTCATGTTTTTTTTCTCCAAGTTACCAAAGGACATATTTTATGATAAAACAGTGAATCGAATAAGGATGCCTTGAAATTATGTAATGTATTTATATATATAATAATAATATTATAATAATAAACTTTAATAAAGAGCAAAAACAGGGTTTATGAATTGCTTTTGACAGAAAGATGAAAGCCAGATACTTAATTATATATCAATGAAAAGACTAAAAACAGGCAATGTGGGTAATAAACAGAGTAATGGAATCACATGAAAGCAAATACAAAATGTGCTTTAATAAGTGGAGGAGGTCACATCTGATGGCAAAAACTCAGACTTGAGGACAGGAGCATGTAAGGTTGCAAACTGGCTCCATACCTGATCTATACCTGCTTTGAACGTGACCATTAAAACCTAAAATTAGTTCTAACATGTACCAAAGTCAATCGAGAGAATACACGACTGCAACTGTGTGCAATGAACGTGTCATCTTGTTGCATTTGAAATGGTTGATTTAGAAATGGAAGCCCCTGTGTAAACCACTCGCAATCAGTTGCTGTCTTCAAACCAACTTTGCCGTGTTAAGAGGATGATAGAACGCAAGACTGCTTTCAGTTTGTATGTGAATGGGGTCAAGTTGGCATTTAAATGCAATCTGTTTGTGGTAATACAGAGATTAACTGTAATAAATTGGTAAAAATTTTAAATCTGTTCCTGTCTGCATACACAGAAAAGGACACTAAACAGAAATTCAAATTCACTGCATTCAGGGTCGAACTAGAACCTCATAGATTTGAAACAGAAATTCTGAAATACCTGCACAAATAATTGCTCAGGACATTGATTTAATTGCAAAATGACAACCTTGCTTTTATATAGGAAAATAACCAGAATACAACCAGTCGACAACCAGTTCAGTCCACACGAGTTACACTCACTGGCCTTGTCACGAGGGTTCACCACAGCGGGTAGCGCCACATGTTTGATTTGGCAGTTTTTCGCCCCATGGCCTTCCTGACATAACCCCAAAGGGGACACATTGATGCAGACTGATTGATTGCAATGTGTCGTCAGTCTGTCTGCATTTATGAATTAGAATAGTTGTTTGCAGAGCTTCGCTAATCTGCCTGAGACTGATTGCAATCAGTTTAAATCCAACCACAAAAAGGACAGGGTGCCATCCACCTTAGAACTTGTGCAATTGCCTTGCAACCCAAGCTGTCGGCCATAGCATGTTGCGCACTCAACCTTTTTTGTTACCAGTTAATTGCTGCAACTAGTTACAGTGGTCACTGAATGCCAAATGATTCAACTATTATCGTGCAAACACCAGCTGTCCTATTTTTACTCCAGTGTCACTAAGCAATGAGCTGAAGTTCTGTGACAGTTCGCTGACTTAATGATTCATTTTCCCTGGCCCAAGGAGCACTGTGGATCATATTTCTTTGTAATAATAACATTAAAATGATGTATTTGCTTCTGACTGAAGAAGGAGTTATGAGCCAAGGGTTAGTTATTCAGAAATATTATTGATAACAGTAATAGTACAGTGAGATACAGTGAGACAACAGAAAGTTAACTAGTACCATGGTGCATATTTTTTGGCCATCGTTACTTTGCAGATTCACCAAGACCTCCGCCCACTTTATTATTTCAGTTTCTCACATATACAGTATACTCTGTTGTGAAGTTTTACCTTACTCAACCACTTTTCTAGTCAAACTGTTGTAGTGAGGAGTGAGTGAACAACTGTGTGTGAGGGTCCGTGTGTGCAAGCGTGCATGCATGTCCTAGCAGAACCCTTAGAGCGGTAGCATTGACAGAAACAGATTAGGGCTGATTATATAACACCTGCATTCTTAGTAGTAGAGACTTCTATTTCCAGTATGAGAGTGGGTGAGGAAGGAAAGATCAGGCCAGGGAGAGATTTGCAGCCATGCTATTGGGATTACCCTGAATTGTAGGTCAGAGTGTGTGTGTGTGTGTGTGTGTGTGTGTGTGTGTGTGTGTGGGTGGAGGGTGTGCTGAGTTGCTGAGCGACTCAGTGACACACTTACAGCATATCTGGTGGTGACTCTTGATGTTGTGCATGTTTTTATGAGGGCTTGCATGTACAATGTCATTGCTGGATGACAGTGTACAGAGTGACGTAGAACTGCTGACCCACCCTTATTCAAACAACAGAGCCCAGTTGTTTTGCTCTTAACTGACATCACATTGGCCTGCTGCCTCCCATACAGCAGTGCTTGTGTTTGTGGCTTGAAAACAGGTTTTTAAATTGAAAATGACTACTGTCATGGAGCCTGCACCAAGCGTTGCAAGCGAAGCGTTGGGTGAATGCTGTCATCCTGGTGAAATGTAGGTGAAGTCCTGAACTTCATCCTATGCCTTATTCTAAATGCTGAACTGGTTGAGCAAGTTTATCGCTTGTCTTCTGTTATAACTGCTATTTGTGTGCTTTATATGTGCTTTAGTATGAGTAATACATTGACACACTCACTGGCCAGTCTTGCTAATCAAGCTCACACACCCTTCCAGCAAACGTTTCTAACTCTGAGTGTGTGGAAAAGAAGGTGCAGAGGCCAAAGAGGAGTTCATGTAGGGGCATGCGGATTCTGTGCGTGGTTGTATTACATGGAGCTGCCTGTCTAGGGTTTGGTTGAGTTTTACTCTTCAGGGTGTTTTTTCCTTGCAAATTTTGCCCCACCCTCTAAGAAATTTTAGAGGGTGGGGCAAAAACCAAATAAAAATAATCAGGATTGTCTTAAAATTGTTTTCTGAATGTTTTTTTAAATTGAGTCTTCATTTGCATAATTCACATTCTTGTTTATCAAATGGTCAAAAGTGACAAAAAAATAGGTCAAATAAGGTAAAACAGACTCATTGCCTTCACTGCTCAGTTGTGTTTACTGTCCTGTTACCCCCAAAGGCCCATTGTGAGCCAGGAAAAACTCTGCTCTGCCACAAAACAGAAAAATATGCCAAAACTGCTTAAACCCCCCCCCCCCAAAACAAAACATTTTGAGAACACATAGTGAAAAGTAGAAGAAAAATAAATAATGTTTGAAAAAAGTACATCTGTGAGCTTCCATGGTTCGTGCAAGAAGGAGAAGTGGTCAGTAAGAGCGAAGCTTTCCAGTTGAATTTGTCTGCTTTGGCTCAGGTTTGAGGGTCCCCTCGTGGCTTTGTCTCGTACTGGGTAGTGAGGACACCTGGTCCTAAACACAAATCCACATGTCAGCACATAGTTGCCAGAAATAAAATAGTGGAGTTAATGAGAACAGACCTTCTTTATTTGTAGAGCATATATTTGACTGAAACAGTCCTAACATGTTTCAAGCCAGCTATGCTGACTCAGTGTTTATCCACTGGAGAAGCTAGCTGTCAGGGATAAAGTTATTAACGTTTATATGTCAGTACCATTAAATGAAATTAAAAACACTGCGACTCACAGCCTTTTCCACCATTTTAAAGATATCCCTCACAGGTAGTTGTGCTCTCTCTTAATTTGACAGGAAAAACCTTCAATATCCGCCAAAATCAAAAGATTAAGAATTTTCAAGAATTTTCATCTGCTTTAACTGTTTAATATCAGCATGTATCTTGCTCTCATTTGACCACTGTTCACATAATTACACTGCAACCTATTTGTACTTTTACATTGCCCCAAGTTGTCTCATAAAATATATGAGATCAAATGAGTTCAATTTAAATAACAAAAAAACAGAAAGCACAGCTTTATTTTGTTCATACATACTGTAAGTTATCACGTGTGACTATTGGTGTCTTTGTCTGTAACTGTGTTTATCAAGTCCATGCACCTGGTGAGGCACACTTTAGGTAAGTCTGGGGTAACCTATAATGGCAGCTTTCAGTTCAGGACAATAGAGCTGCAGCTGGGCACTACATTGTGCAAATAGTAACTAGCTTGCTTACATCCAGCTTGGCCCAGCTTCAAATGCAAACTCATTTATCTCCTGCACCTTTCCTACTCCTCCTTTGTGCACACTTTGTCAGAAGAGTAACACGTGTCATTAAAGACTTGGCAGTCCAGGCAGCAGCGTCCAGCAGCGATGGCTGCAGATATTCAAAGCTGTGTGCAGCAACGCCCTCACTGTTCCCAAATTTAACTAGCACGACACAAAGTAAGAGCGATTCTCCCATTATGTCTGAAGCCAGCATCCCCCTCTTTTCACAGACAACAGTGGAGATGCTCAGCACTTATGGTTGCCATGGTGACCTCTTTGTCTGTCTGCTGACCTTTAACCTGCCACGATTGTGTGATGGCATTCTAAGGGTCGCGATGAGGATTAGTGGAGATAACCACAAGCACCACTGAGTGTCAGACTTTTAGTTCAGTAACCTACATTCAGGTGATTAGGTTAAACTACACAGGTTAGTAAGTTAGATCTACATCTAGACTTGCGTTTCAGAGCTTTTTATTTTAAGAGTTTCAAACTATGCATACAAATTTATGTCAAATTCCCCCACTTTCTAATCCAGCTTTATTAGTATTTGCAAACCAGCCTGGGTGAAAAGCAGAAAGGGGAAAGAAAATTGTATCTAAACTTTTTGGAGTCACAGCTAGAATAAAAGATGGACATAGCAACCGTGTCATAGTAGGATCCCGCCCTGCATTGTGAAGTCTCGTATTGAAGTCTTAAGTTGGCATTTTTGCCATTGCCATCTTGTTTTTCCTTTTCTTTTTTTCCCCAAATTTGATTTGACCACGGTGCACAGTCTAGCAATCCTGCTTTATCATCTGTTTTATGCTCAGTGAGATCATAATAACACATTTCTGAATTACTAAAACAATAACACCTATTGTCTCCACCAATTTATAGTATCAGAGACTGTAACAGTTTTCGCCTAGTTAGACACAGTTGGCAGATCTCATTTTAACCTTGTTGCAAAACTCTAAACACATTCTCACTCCCTCAGACACTTCTTGCACAGTGATGTGCACTTGTGATGACTAACAATAACCACAGGAGGCAGACATCTCAGCGTCTCAAAATTGCTTATACCAGCAAAAGCCAGTTCCGGGTTCATAGTAAGCCGGGACATGAATGGGAAAGCCGACGAGGAAGGGAAACTGGGCACTTTCTCATGTATAGTATAGCATAAGGCGCAAGTGTCGCCAGATATGCAATACATGCAATGATGTGACAAAGAAAGATTGTCATAGGACTCGAGGTAGACTTGTGACAACTAACTACACCCTATGATTCTTAATTCTTCAAGTATTTGTTTTCTGTGTGACTTTATAAGTCTCTCACATTGTTGTGGAGGAATTCTCACCCAGTCTTCTGTGAAAGGTTGCTTCATTTCATTGATTTAGGCATTTGTTTATGCACAGTTCTCTTAATGTTCTGCCACAGCATTTCAGTCACATTGCGGTCTAAACTTTGACTGGACCATTGCAGCACCTTGATTTTTTTTTTCCAGCCATTCTGTTGTGAATTTGCTTCTATGTTTGCAAAACCAAACAAGCCATACTTCTTCAGTTGTTTTTTGTTTGTTTGTTTGTTTGTTTTTAATTGTGCTGTCATGAACTTCAATGTTTAACATGCTAACTAAGGCATGTAGAGTCTGAGATGTAGCACTTGGGTTTAATGCAGTATTTCTGACTGGCACACCTTGTCCTTGGATGTTTGTGCTGCACATGATTGGAGGAAGTCAAAGTGAATCTCCATCTAAGCAGAGCTTCTATTGCCATCATGAGCTTGAATCATTGCTTAAATCCACTGATGTTTCTGTGTGTGACTTTTCTAAATATAAGGGAAGGTGAGGAGAGTCACAGGAGGGACGCAGACGCAGACTGAAATCACAAAGATTAGTTTGTTTATTTTACTCTCCACGTGCGATATATACAAGTGAGGGAAGGGGGGTCCGAGGTCACCAAGGTTCATGAAGGGATCAGGAAAACACAGGTAGACTTCTTCACACAGTTAGCTTTCTCCTCTCAGGGAATCCTCTCCACGTTTACGCCGCACTGACTCAACACACTCACAAAAGGGTCATGGCAACAGATCCTCAGGTGGGGCATGCAGAATCTAGCATACGGACAGGAGAATCCATGTCAGGAAAAAACTCGAAGGGAACTCAAAAAAGGCTGTAGAACTGAAGTAACACTGACGAGGGTTACACAATAATCCAGCGACGAGGTATCCTCAGCTGCTGCCTTAAGTAGCGAACTTGAGTGAGGGATGAATCGCAGATGATTGTTTGCAGGTGCGAGGACCAGAGGCGGGAGCCTGCAATGAACTCCGCCCAGGTAGTGCGTAGAACGCGAGAGGGAAATGAGAGAGGAAAAGAAAACAGATGGAAGACCAGCCGGTCAGGCACGGGGACCATGACATAGTCAACTTTGGTTTTACTTTTTTCAGATTAGAAAGATGAGAGTTAAATATCCTTAAAGCTGTTTTTCCAGTACCTTTATTGGAGCGTGTAATGATTGCTCAGTAGTGTTAATATTTTAAGATGTGTTGTTTTCTTAAAAGTCTGATGTGACATATTGGGACTTCAGCTGGAAAACTGTTTTAGAAAAAGATGTAAGGTTTAAAGAAGTAAGTCTTAGCGTTGTGAGAAACTGTACGTAAAATGTGGCATCAGTAAGTTGTTGGGTTTTTTTTGCACAGTTTGAAGGAGTCGCCCCCTGCTGGCTATAATGCTTGGCCAGTAGTTGAAGTTGACAGGAAGTCACTTGTGCTTATCCCTGATTGTTGATATTAACAAAAAAAAACAACAACAGAAAAAGTCAAATGACTCAAAATTAATGTGAACTGCTTTTCAAAACCACAACAGTTTTTTTCCATGTGACTCTGTATTTTGGTTGTCAATGAGAGAGAAATAAACACTTTTTGTAAAATAAATGAATACAGGTTCCTCCACA
This sequence comes from Copadichromis virginalis, assembly GCF_057382275.1. Taxonomy (NCBI): domain Eukaryota; kingdom Metazoa; phylum Chordata; class Actinopteri; order Cichliformes; family Cichlidae; genus Copadichromis; species Copadichromis virginalis. The sequence goes on along the minus strand of NC_140630.1, from coordinate 17,795,583 downwards.
TGCACACGTGGGCACTCTGGCAGTGAGCTGAAGGACAGCTTTCTTTTTCCCCTTCATTACGTAAACGTGTGGGACAGAAGGGGGCTGAGGTAGGGAGGAAGATTCGTGAAATGTCAGAAACACTGTCAGTGATTAAATACAGCCAACTCATTATGACAGAGCAGGGTGAATTGCGCTTTAGCGTACTCTCTCTACTCTGACTTCTCTTCCCTGGCAGAGACATGCATTTTATTACATGAGCTCCCCTGTGATCAAAGCTGCTGTGTATTTTCTGTTAAACTGGTCCAAGTCAATTAAATTTATAACTACCTTGTGAGGTAGTTATCATTAATAGCTGCAGAGCTTTGGTAGCGACCCAAAATAGACTCAGCGAACCAGGAGAAATGTCTGTTTTATTTTATTTGTGGTTTGATTATTTGGCCAGAGTCTCCTATGCATCTGGGCTGATGCAAGGACCAGATGGTGCCAGCTTTGGGGTTATACAGTATGGCTGCTCCTAAAGTACTCGACTTGAGTCATCAGACACCAAGTCGTGTTTGATTGTATGGTATGGGGAAAAACAAAGGTCCACAGTAACGACACTCAGTCACTCAGTCTGTAACTGTGCTTATTTGATAGTTTAGAGTAATTACACATGCCGCAAATGTGGAATTTTGAAAGGATAAAAGACATTCCCAAGAACATCACATAAAAACTCTTAGGATCAAACATCATTTGAAACAAATGTTTGCTACTTTGTATAACCACTTGCTATACCCCAAGTATAGTCTCCTTGCTAGTTGTTGCAATATGTTACGAATCATTACAAATCATTAGGAAGTCTTACTACGGTTTTGTATTTCCTGCAGTGAGAGAGCAAAGTGCTCTCAGACTGCTGGCTTACTTGTGGTTCTTAGGGTATTTAAAAGTAGAATGGGAGGCAGATCCTTCAGCTTTCAGCCCCCTGTCCTCTGGAACCAGCTCCCAGTTTGGATTCAGGAGAGAGACACCCTCTCCAGCTTTAAGATTGGATTCAAAACTTTACTTTTTGATAAAGGTGGGGCTGGATCAGGGGAGCCTGAACCACCCCTTAGTTGTGCTGCAACTCACGTATCCGATATGATACATTTGGCATTATGTGGTTAGATGATCAGTTCATACCTTGCAACATGAAAATATTTTTTTTTAAAAATGGAAACAAGGTTAAATATCAACGGTCCATATTAGCCACTCAGGACTAATACACTGTATCATTTAGTTTTTTCACACTGAGTGCTCACATGCAATGCAAAGCAGTGGATTCTCGATGAGAGACTGAGCATTATGTGTTTTGCGTGAGACACACTTAATGGGAACCAATTAGGGCTGCTACAAACGATTATTTTGATAGTCGACTAGTCACCAATTATTTTTGCGATTAATCAGATCGTGCATCCATTGGACGTAAAACGTACAGCTTATTGCATCAGCATGCATCTGCTCTTATATAACTATCATTAGCTTACAGCTTTAAGTGTTTAAGGTCTGTGCTAACTAAAAATAAAGACAAGATGATAGTTTATTAAATTTTAAATGAAATTTGCAGATTGTTTCGGGGAAGCTTAATATTAATAAACTCAGCTGTCTGCTCCTTGCTATCTAAAATATAACGGGACACCGGAGTATGTTCTCGAGCATCTCACACTTCTGATAATCAGTTGTTTGCTTGACGTTTATTCAGCTTTGTAAAAACTATAACTTTAATCTCAGCCAAACCGATATACGCAGGAACTAATAAAATACTGAAAAAAGCCAAACAATAACAGTTTTAAGTTATCTAAGTGACTTATATATGTTTAACCTGAGTAGCGAGAGACGGCGGTGGGTTTGAAAGCGATTTGCCGGGAGTCCGGTGTTCTCACGGGCTCTAGTGGCGATCGTGGCTCAAGAGTTGGGAGTTCGCCTTGTAATCAGAAGGTTGCCGGTTCGAGCCCTGGCTCGGACAGTCTCGGTCGTTGTGTCCTTGGGCAAGACACTTCACCCGTTGCCTACTGGTGGTGGTCAGAGGGCCCGGTGGCGCCAGTGTCCGGCAGCCTCGCCTCTGTCAGTGCGCCCCAGGGTGGCTGTGGCTACAATGTAGCTTGCCATCACCAGTGTGTGACTGGGTGGATGACTGGATATGTAAAGCGCTTTGGGGTCCTTAGGGACTAGTAAAAAGCGCTATATAAATACAGGCCATTTACCATTTAGTGAGCCTTGAACCCCGGCTAGCTATCGAGCTGGTGGGTAACAGACGTCTCCGAAAACGTCGGAGCGCTTTTGAAAATATGTGGTGTCCTGATAAAGTTACACAGTTACATTCTCGCCTGAAAATATGTTAAACGTTTATTTTGTGACCCAGAAAGAATAATAAGAGTAATATTAAAACTAACTAGCAGCCACACTATGAATTCTGGGATAGGTTGGGCCACGAAGTATACACCCGACCCATCCTTCAAATCTGGGGAAATGAAGGGTGCGTTTGTCGGACGCATTTGTCGGAGTCTTCGAATTTGGACAGCATTCGTCGTGTCGCTGTAACGTAATCTGCCTAGAAATGTGGGCACAGGAGGATGCGGTTCTTGAATTTGGACACAGATACGATACCGGACACAGCTTCTTCTTCAGGGGTTTAACGGCAGCTGGTATCCTTGTACGTGCAGTGCTGCCATCTTCTGTTTCAGTCCGTTATTACACTCTTAAATCCTACTACTTATTCCTGCGTCTTTTGGGATCTTACAAAGCTTCAAACGACGCATCGACTATTAAATCAGTTGTCGACGTTTTTGATAGTCGACGTAATCGTGACTAGTCGACTAATCGTGGCAGCCCTAGAACCAATAGCCCCAGAACTCAAACCATTTACTAATGCCTGATTTACATAATTAGGCAGAAATTAACTGCCATGTCTACACCACTCTTACTGATCACTCAAAGTACTTTATAATAACAGCCACATGTAACCACACATTTATACAGTGCTTTATCTATACACTACAAGCACTTTAGGCACCTCATAGACACCCATGAGGTACATAAATTTAGAATCACCAATTAACCTAATGTGCATGTTTTTAATCTGTGTGAGGAAGGAACTCATTGGAAATCCTGGCAGGAGCAGGGAGAACATGCAAAGCCCAGCTGGGATTTGAGCCAGGAACCTTCTTGCTGTGAGGCGACTGTGCCCCAGAACCACAGAAATCTCCAGCGGTTACATATAACAGGAAATGGTGAATTATTGACAGGGGATGCTGATACTTCAGTGCACATTCAGCTGTTGTTTGCAGTTAAAACACATTGCAGTTTGATTTGTTTTGTACAATATGCATAATTTGATGCCAGTAATGCTTCACTGCTTAGCCCTCTTAGGTCCTTTGAATCTGTGAGTTTGTGGCGTGTCCTGACTGTTGTGAGAACCTAAGTCCCTGGACAAGCTTTGAAGTCGTGCCACTTGGTTTCTCTGGGTGAAAAGAAATGCTGACTTTGCCCCCCCCCCTGTTGAAAGCAATGCCAATCAAATCCTACCAAGGGCACACAATGGCCTCCTGGAGAAACCAGAGCTCATTCATGCATTAATTTAACCTGCCTAATTTAGAATATCACTAATACACCTGAAGAGGATAAAAACTCATCTGCTTGCTCCCTCCTGTCATTGGTTCTGAAGGACCTCTTCCAAATGGCATCTACCAAGGGTAATCATTATAATGAATTCATGGCTTTGTCTGTTCTTTTGTCTGTTTTCCCTTTGTTCATTCATTATCCTCTCATCTCTCTCTGTTGCCACGCAATAATGTAATTCTTTTAATGCACCAATGGAATTTGTGTGTACCTCTCTATAAACACGTATGCATGTGTAAGTGTGTGTGTGTGTGCACCATTGTGTGTACACACAATCATATGGCAACCATGCCTACTCAGCATGTCGCACTAGCAACAACTTAAGTAAGGCTTTTCCTGTGTCATTGTTAGAGGATCTGAGGCCCTCATGCTGCTGTGCCTGCCTAGTGTTTGTGTTTGCATTTGTATCACTGTGTACATAAAACAAAGGACCTGCTTGCCTTTCCCTTCTAACCCTTCCCAGGGTGAAAATTATTTACAGATTTATACATACCAGCTTCTAAAACCTGAAAAACAGACGTGTAGGACTTAATATATGATTGTGTGTTTGTGCAAATCTTTGTCCTATATCTACTGACCAAACTCAGAAGGTCCAGTAACAGGTTAAATCCATGAAAGAAGCTGCAAGGCTGCAGGGGACACTTTAGTTGCTGAATAGAGATTTGAAGATTTGCCCTCCTTCCTTGGATGAGCGAAAGGGGTGAAAGAGGGAATGACCCCGTGTCCCCTCATGCTGACCAACCACTGCTAGCTTGTAAATTGAGTCCATGTGGGTTTATGGGTGTGGTGTCGAATAGTGCACATTTCCTTCCAGGATTGAGATTGTAGATGTTACATAACTCGGCATGTGTGTGAAATGAACTTTGAATGAGAATTCATTGTGTCCTTAAAATAGCCTCACCCATGGGCTCTTAACTGTCCACAAAGGAAGCGTGACAGCTGTAAACATGCATTTCTGTTTGTGTGCGTTTGAAGGAGAGAGCACGCAGAAGAGAGCGCGGAAAGTCGCTGTGCAGGCATTTAGTTACAGTGTTTAGCTTGCAGATGTGCTTTTGGAAAAGGGATCAGAGTGATATGTGAGTAGCCTCAGGGGTCTTCTGATTATGAGCCATACTGCGCCTCCTCTCAGGTAATGCAGACTTTATAGTTTCAGGGTTTTCTCCAAGGAAAATATTCCATATGGCCTTGGATCCAAATGCTAAAGTGGGTGTTTGCATAAAGGTTACTGCTGTTCATTCTGAGTATCCTAATGTTTGACATGTGTTAGTCTTTTGAGCTTTGACCTACACAAAGAGGTGTTTAACTGATTGTTTGACAGGTTGTGTATATGTGGGCTGGATGTGAAGCAAAGGGGCAAGTTGAAGCGTAGAGTCATGTTTTCCCATTTCCCATAATTGTTACCTCTCACTTCAGCATATCCAACACCACCTCTGGGATGGTAAAGCTGTCTTTTTTTGTTGTTTTTTTCTCTTTTTTTGTCCCTGACACAATGAAGATGATCAGTAGAAAGTCAAAACTTTAGTAAAGAAGCCAAAAAGAGAAGAAACTCCCTCATACTTTTGCCCTTCATCAATGGTCTGTAACTTTTCCATGCAATTGAGAGACAAGTTTACATTATCGTCTGCTGTAATGGTAGTAATGACAAGTGTTGGCAGCAATGCTTGGCACTGCTCCATCACTGGGCTGGACTCCAGTGGGTCAGCCTCCACATGTATCAGAGACAGTTTACGACTGCGGTGTCGAATGACTTTCTTTACGTCGCTTGCTGTGCATGTGTACTGTAGCTTGGGGTGATTAATGTCCAGGCTTCTTTTTCCTAATGAGAGCTGGGCAGCTCGTTAAAGAGGAAAAAAAAACACACGGGACACTTAAAGAGCTGAAAATTAAGGGCGTGGTGGAATATCGTTAGAAGTTGTCGAGCTTTTTGTCGAGTGGAGTGGCAGCTGGAGGAGGAGGAGCGGTCTAAAAGCCTGAGACGCTTAAAGGAGATGAACTTTCTGGTTGCATTTTTTGACCTGTATTTTTTTATAGGAATCTGCAAATTTTTTTCTAAATTGCATCACATTGTCTTGTGAATTGAAACCAGAAGGCTTGCATAATCAGATAAGAGCATTTTTATGTCTGCTACACCCAGAGGGAACACTGGGGAATGTAGGACAGCTGTGTTACATTGCTTTTACCTGCTAAAGGGGCCTTAGCAACACATGCCAAGTGATAGTAACATGATAACGGTTGGCAGCTATGTCTTGTACACAAACAAGCGTAGGAGACGTAGTTGTGTTTGGTGTAACCTGTTTAGCAGTGTGGCTTGTTGATGTTGTTGCAGCGTTAAACCTGTTAGACTACTGGTCACATTCAGAGGAGAGCTCAACCACAACCATCTCAATGAATAACACCAAGGAGCTATTAACATTTATTCTAAAGATTTTTTTATTTGGGACGTGAATTTTTCTCAATGATAATCACCCAGGTAAGACTTCCCTCAGTCATAACTCTTTATGCACTTTGCTATTGGTTTTTTCTTTTGCACATCTTTAATCAACCCTAAATGAAGACACGGTTCAGATGTTATGCTTTGGTTCTTTTATAGTAAAACACTAACATGCATATGTTCAAGGTTTAAGGTGGGTCAGTGAATAACTGATTAAAAACAAAGCTTTCAAGAGCAGTGCACTCACTTTACTGTGTCCTTTCAGTCTTATGTTAAAGATTGAAAGACTGCCGCATGTCCGCGCTGGTTGTCAGCATGAATTGTGCAGCTGCAAGCACTAATCCACATTGTGATTAAATAGCTGGCAATATGCAAGTTGTTGTAGTGTTGACAGGGTTTTCACAGTTACTGCCAGTGTGGAGATATTACTTTGTGGGGACGAAATTTGCTTCAGCACACCGCACTCACTCCTCGTGCATATTTCAAGTGTGTAGTCTTCGTCTGTGCTTGTTTTACAGTGTGTAAGGAAGCGTTTGGGGAAGACAACTTATTAGAATCTTACGTGTTTTTTTGTCACGTGTTCATAGATATTAACACTGAATTTTCAGCTACTTCAGCTAAAGATATAACACTTACACACTTATCTGCTCAAAGACATTTAAGATATTTACTCCTTGGTATTATTCCAGCGTTTGCTACGACTCCCAATCTGAGACTAAATCAGAAAACTTTCCTGAGGGGATATGAGGTGAGAATACATAAAATGATATTCATCATAATTTAAATGTAAGATGTTCTTTGCATTTTCTAGATGCAAATACTCAAGCAGCATAAATGCACATGGCAGTATTTCATGGCTGCAGTGGTACACCACAGCAAGTGTTCAGTAAATGTTGTGTTGAAATGTTGAGGATAAATGCAAAAATGATGAACTTATCAAGCTGCAGAAAGGGGCTAATATATATGAAGCCACACCATGCAGCAGTTTGACTGTGATAAGTGTAACTGACAAACTCAGTGACTGTTGAACTTTGCAGTGAGATAAAAAACAGCCCTTCGGAGCCATGACTAAGATTGCAATTCTTGAGTACACGTTTCAAAAAAGTGCATCAAAAGTGTAAAAATTCCCAAGTCTCTTATATAATCAAGTCATTTCCCATATGGTTTGTCTTTTAGGCTCAAAGACAAACCATTGGTGTAACATCCTACTCAGTAATGTTTGAAATTATGACACGACTTAGTGCTAAATCCATCAATATGATCGGATCTTCCGCCACAGGTTATGTTTGCGCAGCTGTCTTATCTTTTTGGTTGAACATGTTTACTGCAGGCTGGATGCTACACTGATATAGTTTTTATTGTTTTGACTGGGCTGCGCTGAACTATATCTGCTCCCACAATCAAGCCCATGGCTGAGGTTGGTTGCTAGATTGTTAACAGCAGGCACTGGCTCTGGCTACCTTCATGTTTCCTTGTCCTGGGTTGAACTCAGCTTCTTGGCCACATGGTTACCTTTAAAAGAGGCAAAGTTACTAACCACGCTTTTCCTGAGTGGGGTTGTTTAGGAAAGGATTTAGGGGTGGATGAACAAGACAGTCATTTAGAAATTATAGATGGTGCAGCAAATTATTCGCCTATGCTTGCAGTACTGTGCAAAAGTCTTGAACCATCACTCATTTCTTCATATTTTGCTAGGAAAATGTAATATCTGTGCAGCAATTTATTGAAACATCTAGAAAAATACAGAATGTAAAGTATGTAGCTCACCTATCTTGCAATATTGACTTTCAAGTTCTAAAGAACTTGAAAGTCAATATTTAATATGACTACCCTTATTCTTTAACACAGCCTTAACTCTGTCAGGAAAGCTTTCTTGACATTTTTTTAAATACTAGGAATATTTCTGCAGGCTTCTTGAAGGACATTCAAAGCTCTTCTTTGGATGTTAGCTGCCTCTAACATCCAAAGTGTGCTTCAGTAATGGTGAGGTCCAGGCTCTGGGGAGGCCAGTCCATGACTGATAATGCTACACTGGGTGTTTTATATCCAGGTATAGTTTTGTTGCAGTAGCAGTGTGTTTGGGATCATTGTCATGCTGAAAAATAAAGCCAATCAAATGCTTTCCAGATGGTATTGCATGGTGGATCAAAATCTCACTGTATTTTTTTAGAGATGGCTGTAGACGCTTACCGTTGTATCTCTCTCCGGACCTCCTGATGACAATTTGAACCAAAAATTTGCAATTTGAATTAATCACTCCATAAAATCTGTTGGCACTGGCACAGTTCTTGTGTAATTTGGCATATCTCAGCCTTTTCTACGTGTTTCCCTTCCACTGAGGCCGTTTGTGATGAAGCCTCAGCAAACAAGAGATGGATCAACTGAAAGTCCAGATGCATCAGGTCCATCAGATCTTTGCTGGACTTCTTTCCAGTTTCTTTAGGACATGACTTTTCTAAATCTTCAACTTGTCCACTTTCCTAAAACATTTCTAAGATATGCCAAAAAAAAAAAAAAAAAAAGATATGCCAAGTTTAGCTCTTTGAGAATCACCCTGCTGGAGCCAAAATACGATGCCCATTAAACTGTTATTTTTGGCATTCATCATTCAACTAAAGAAATGGGGGAAAAACAGAAGCTTTTTATGCCAGGCTGCTATCAACAAAGTGCCTAAAGATATAGTTTGCTACTCCAAAAAACTGGTTCATCCCTTGAGTTAGGTGCTTTTTTAATGCTAGGTGAATGATAAAACAAGCAAATAAAACAAAATATTCTTCTAAAAATGGCCAGGTGCAAGGGCTGGAGTGAAAATGAGTGAAAAAGTAGTCAGTTTCCAAAGAAAAACTTGTCCTGGAGATCTATTGAGATTGCTTAAGACGACAATTACAAGAAACTCTGACTTCTTGTGTGCAAAAATATAAAGGAATGAGGAGTCACTCCAGACTTTTGCAAAGACTGTGTCTTGCTTCATCCTGTGTCTGATGATGACAGAATGCAAAACTTCCTTACAATGATAAATCACATGTCTTAAACCTCAAGGGGCACAAAAGCACTCGCTGTCCAGTGTAACTGTCATGTGATGGTGGTTTTTGCTTATCATTATAAGCATTTTTGCTTTTAGCAGTATTTCAGCCCCATGTAAGTTAAAGGTGCCAACTAACTTAAACCTGTGATTAGTTTGACAGTTGTGAGTAATCTTTATTTACTGTTAATTATATTTTTGATTAGCTGATGAACTGCTTTGTCTGTAAAATTCTGAGAATAACCATTAAAAATCCCCAAAGCTTAATTTCAGATCTGGTTATTTGGCAAGATCAGTTGAAAACGCAGAAATAAGAAGCTTGATAATCCAGGAGCAGCAAATGTTGTTCTTAATTTTGTTGTTAAGTTGACTAATTGAATAATGGATTAATCATTTTAGTAGTTGCACAATCAACTCTGAGGTAGTCCTGTGTTGGTGAGCTCTGTCCAACTGATCCAGATCCAGCACTATCCATTCCACAATTTGCTCCAATCCCTGTGCGTAGGGCTGGAGTAGCCCACATAGGGGATCCTTTGTTTAGGAGAGTCTAGGCATGGAAGATAATTTACAAGCCGCTAAGGTCCTCACGCCATTGGCTGATGAGGCTCTGTCTGCGTCTGCAAAAGGCATCCCATCTGTGTGTGTGTCTGTATGTCTGTGTATGTGCGGTGAGTGTGTGCGCGCCTGCTGTAGCAGTGCTTTGCTACGGCGGCTAGTCATGACACCCAGGAGCTTGCCCTGCGTACGGCTACTGTAGCCAATGTTTTCTGCAGGCTGGAGGCAGGCAAAGCAAGATGGCCACCAATACCTTTTAGGGATATGCTGCCTAAACCGGAGGGGCTTCCTCCGAGGACAGATAAGGTAAAGACAACCATAGTCTTCACCCTGAGTTCTTTTGTCTTACTGCAAGATAGGTCAGCTACAGTGGAGCTCATCTAGAGGTATACGCCGTTGTGTCTCTCTCTCCTCGCCACCCTGGATTTAGCTGACCAGGAGTGCTTTATTTGGACGCCTGTTTTGTTATTGTCCCTTTCACTGAGGACCTGGCCTTTTGTGTGTGAGCACTTGTCTTGTCTTTTCCAGGTGGGTTTAAGGGCTGGGACAACAAAGTTAGCAGCAAATGGATACAAGAAAGCCCTCGTCTTTCCTTTTATTGCATGCCTTTATTTAAGCCACTGTGCTGTATGAAGAGTCCGTTTGCTTCCCCTTTTCTTTCTTGCAGTGTTTTGAACAGCCATATTTCTGCACCTGCTGTTTTCTGACTGCTTAGCAGAAAAGTGGAGTGCTTGTAAGCCTTGGGTCGTAACTTGGCAGGTTTTACTTGTTTGGCTACAGTAACAGTATTATTACTGTGCGGTTTGTAGGAAAGGGTCTCGCTGTTAATGACGCCGTCTTAATCTCTATAATTTTATAGTTGATTAAGCTCGTGCTCTTTTTCACCGCTTTTCTCTTTAGGTAGTATGTTTTGTGTGTAGACGACATTATATTGAGCTCAGCGCAGACAGGAAGTACTCAATGAATGAAGGAAATTCTCACATGTTCAGAGAAACACATATAAACCACTACTTACGCTCTGACTCAGGAAGGAAGCATGTGTTTTTTCAGTGTGTTAATGTCAGGGTGCTGTGAGGTGGCAGGCTTAACGGTATGATTTCTGCATACCCACAATGTGGCAAAAGAAAATCGGAGTATTCACTTTTTTGTTGTAGCAGTTCATACGATGTCTATGTATAATGTGTTTTCTGTGCATGTGTGCGTGTTTTTGTCTGTGGTCTTGCGTTACAAATAGATGCACACTACTTCAAACCTCCTTGGAGACCCAATTTGCTCTCTTTGGAGAGACAGAGACACAGGGTTGCTACGATTCATGTAGTAGTGACACTCTGTTGTCGCAGGTCTCTGAACGGGTGTTTGTGTGTTAAGAACTCACCCTTAGCCACTCTTGGATATGTTTTATTCATTCCGAAAGCTCTGACAAGCTCCGTAGTTAGTCACGGTTTGTCTAACACAAAAGAAGAAGAGTGTGTTTGCAAGTGACTAACCCGGCGATATACCCAACAAGCACAAAGACGCAGCACCAGCACATCACAGTCCGAGCTCCCTCCAGAGACCCAGTGGCTAAATGAGAACACATGACTTTGCATTCGCATCCTGCTTTTAAGCTTTTTGCTTTTACAAGGATAAATGTAAAATAATTAAAAGCAGAGGCTGCACTTTGATGTCTGCTTCGGATCATAAACAGTTGGATGCACAAACGGATGCACACGCGCACACACATGCATGCCGACGTGTGTGTCTGGTGCAGTGCTGGAAGGCAGCCAGTACTGCTTTGTCATTGAAAGCAGTTTATTGTGACATGCTGCTTATTCTTGCACTGTGCCCCATCTTCTTCACTCCTCTTTTCTTTCATTGGCCCATTTGTGCATTCAGTGCAGAGCGGTTATCTCATTGGCAGCTTTGGTGTTGCCTCAGCCTGAGCTTGAACTATCTGTTGCATCAGCGGCGTGTTTCTAGTAGTCAGACACAATCCTGACAGCCATGGGGAGTTCAGTGGACTGAGGAGTAACTGCAGCAAACCAGAGAGTGATCAGGAGTACCACATCACTGAAAAGACCTGGTGATCATTTAGCTTTCCCATGTTAATCACAAACAGCTCCGTGGTCACTGCAATTTACTCTTGAGTTGTCAAATAACATTTAACCTGTGCTTAAAGGAGAAACTCCAGCTTCAGCAAAGTTAGAAACTGAGCCAAAGACAAAAGCTGTTCTGTGTATTTTTAGTACTGAGAATGGAAAAAATAATTGGACAAACAGGCAAGATGCAGTCAGGAGACCTTTAGGTCATTTATAAGGCCCAGTTGGAAGATGTGTGCTTGTATGCAAATCAGAAATGTAAGATTGTAAGAAAGAACTTCACACACCTAAAACTCTTGTCTTCACACTGCTGTTGCAGAAGATAGCTCAGCATCTGTATTCTCTCTGACCTCTGTGTGCCTTTTATTCTTCCAGCTATAGCTTTGGAACAATGCCTAATCTCCTATTTTTCAGTGTCTTCTTCTTTACAGATGCCACTTTATTGCATGTAAGGTGTCACTGTATGCTTTTGATGGTTGAAAACAATGTTCCCTTTTTGTTCGGGATTTCTGAGAATCTTTTAAGTGAACTGGTACCAGCTCCAGATTTAGGCTGATTCTGAGCACATTTTAAGACTTGAAGGATTGTTGTGTTTTATGAAAAGCGGTTAAAAAAAATGTCAGTATTGTGTTACCGCTCCATTAGTCGAGCAGGTTTTTTTGTAAAATAAACATAAGGTTTATGGTTCATTTTCCACAGGTATTCCTGTGCAGTCTATAAAACTCCCTTCTCCCATACATCGTTCTGTTTGTCAAGTGCAGTAAAAATAGTGCACTAATAGTGTGCCAATCTAAATCTGGTGCACGTCCAGTGGAAACGGAGGGAACAAAGAGCACATGTAGGTGATAAACACAAGTGTTTTTTGTTTGGTCTGTGGGTTCACAGGAGATCTGGTTTATATTGATGTACTTCTTAATTGAATTCTGCGATTCAATTAATCTTACCCAGCTAGTCTATCTTCCTACCAGGCCAAATCTTAAATGCCCTGAAAAGTCTACATTAATTGATTTGGTTTTAACAAATGTACCTCATAAATTCTCTTCACTTGGTGTTTTCTGTAATGACCTAAGTGATCACTGTGTTGTTGCTGTTTGCAGAAATGCTAAAATTCCAAAATGTAAGCCACGCATAGTGTGCAAAAGGAATCTTAAACAATTTAATGAACAGGCTTTTCATCATGATTTGTCATTAGTTAATTGGGAAAAAATCGGACTATTACCAGATGTAGAGCTAGCTTGGACATATTTTAAGGAAAGTTTTATGGGAATTGTTAATAAACATGCCCCCTTACGGAAAGTTAGAATTAAAGGTCGAGAAAATCCTTGGTTTTCGCAGACACTCGCAGATAGCATACACAAGCGTAATAGAGCATGGGACAAGGCGAGACAAACAGATACTTCCACTGATTGGTCTGTTTTCAAACAGCTTAGAAATAAATGTACTTCTCTTATTAAAAAGGCCAAATCTGAATACTTTTTGTCTGTCACCACTGAGAACCTCAATGATCCACAGAAATTTTGGAAAGTAATCAAGTCTTTTTCCGTCAATAAAATGACTCAAACCTTTCCTAAATCTGTTGTAAAAGATTCAGTCTCAATTAATGATAAAACTGAAATTTTGAATTGTTTTAATGAACACTTTCTATCAGTGGGTTCCTTGTCTGCTTCTGCAGAAACTTTTTTAACAAATACTTGCCCAGAACTCTCTATGTTTTCTGGAGACCGTTTTAACTTTGTACCTTTTAGTGTTTATGAAGTGCATAAAGCTTTAAAGGCTTTGGATCACAGAAAACCTCCTGGTCCAGACTTGATGGAACCTTATTTTTTGAAGTTGGCAGCTGATTTTATTGCAGAACCACTCTCAATTCTATTTAATTTTTCAATTAAAACCAAAGAAATTCCAGCGGTTTGGAAATCAGCTTTCGTTTTGCCTTTATTGAAAGGAGGTGATCCATCGGTGTTGACTAATTATAGGCCAATATCAAATTTGTGTGTTTTATCCAAAATCCTGGAATCTCTAGTTTGTGACCAGTTGAAAGAGTTTTTGTACTCTAATGATATTGTCTCCAAATTTCAGTCAGGCTTCAGGAAAAAACACAGTACTAACACTGCCACTATGAAAGTGATAAATGATATTATTGTGGCACTTGATAAGAAATTGTACTGTGCGTCACTCTTTATTGACCTCTCAAAAGCTTTTGACACTGTTGATCATGCAGTCCTAAAAAACAGACTGCTCAGCCTTGGATTGTCAGAACATGCATTAGCGTGGTTCTCAAATTATCTGAAAAATAGAACCCAGTGCATTAAACTTGAAGGTCTTTGTTCTAAATTTGTTGCTGTCCACAAGGGGGTGCCACAGGGCTCAGTTTTGGGTCCCCTTCTGTTCCTTTTATATATCAATGACTTGGGTCAAAATGTCTCAGACACAAATTTGCATTTTTATGCTGACGACACAGTTATTTACTGTTATGGATCATCTCTTGCTCAGGCCATTGAAACTTTACAGAAAGCCTTTGTTGCTTTCCAGCATTCACTTATTCAGCTAAAATTAGTTCTCAATGCTGACAAGACTAAGCTAATGTTGTTTTCCAAGTCAAAGAAGGTCCCGGAGCCTATTCCAGTGGTGTCCACCCTTGATGGAAATGTCATAGAGATAGTTCATGAATATAAATACCTTGGTGTCTGGATTGATGACTCCTTCACCTTTAAACCACATATAGAGAGACTAGTAAAGAAACTGAGACTTAAACTTCGTTTTTTCTTCCGTAATAAACAGTGCTTTTCTTTTGCAGTAAAAAAACGTCTTGTCACTGCAACCTTTTTATCTGTGTTAGATTATGGTGACATTCTGTATATGAACGCTTCTTCTTCATGTCTTCTAATATTGGACACGATGTATCATGCTTCCTTGAGGTTTATTACCAATTGTAAATACCTGACCCATCACTGTGATTTGTACTTAAGAGTAAAATGGCCTTCTTTGGCCATTAGAAGACAGGGGCATTGGTACACTTTTATTTACAAAGCTATGCTTTGATTGCTGCCTCCTTATATTTGTACTTTGGTCACAAGGACAAATAGTGGTTCTTACTCCTTGCGCTCAAATGATCAGCTGCTGTTGTCTGTTCCCCTTGTCCGCACAGAGCTGGGTAAGAAAGCCTTTGTCCACTCTGCGCCTTTTTCATGGAACATGTTACAGAAAGACTGGAAACTAACTGAATTGTTGTCTTTAAATGTTTTTAAAACTAAACTCAAAGGCCTACAGGCTGCCTCAATAATGTGTAATTGTTTTGTGTAATTTTAACTTTGTTTGTTCGTATGTATTTGTCTTGAAATGTGCTGCCTCTTGGCCAGGACTCCCTTGAAAAAGAGGTCTTTGATCTCAACGGGACATTCCTGGTTAAATAAAGGTTAAATAAAAAAAAAAAAAACTGCTGCTGCTGCTTACTCTTGATCTGTCAGTGCACATCACCTGCTGTAAAACACATTAAAACCAGTTGATGTGATTTACTGTAATGGATGTTTATGCCAGGTAAACAGTCATAAAGAACATACATCCAGCTGCACTGTAGTATGTACAGCACACTCAAGTGAGTTTAACATCCTTTTGTCAGCTGAGATTTGGCACATGATACTGATTTTTTTTTTTTTTTTATCTTTGTCACATTGAAACATTTTTCTTCCACAGCTAAAGGCTTTAGTTCTGATTTGATATGCAGCTAAAACAAAGAACAGCTTGTCTTCAGTGGATCATATGTTTATTCAAGATGTTAAAAACTAAGGATGGCTTTCATATTTTCAGTTGCCAGCTGTACAGTGCTGTGTAAAAGTTCCTACAGTTCTAATAACCTTGAAAGTCAATACTTGCTCTGACCACCTTTATTCTTCAACACAACCTGAACTCTCAAGCTTTCTTCTAACTTTTTTAAGTAGTCTACAGGAATAGTTCTCCAGGCTTCTTGAAGGATATTCAAAGCTCTTCTTTGGATATTGGCTGTCTTTTTGCCATTGTCTGCCAAGATGATCCTACTGCTACAATAATGTTGAGGTCTTGGTCAGGAGGAGGCCAATCCATGACTGATGTTTTTTTTCCATCCCAGTATGCTTTCACTACATTGACAGTGTGTTTGAGATCATTGTCATGAGGAAAAATGAAACCATTGCCAATCAGATGCTTTCAAGATTGTTGGATCAAATCTGACAGTACAAAATCCTATCAGTTTGAGCCATGAAATTACCTCCACCGTGTTTTAACCAAACCAAATATTTGGATTAATTACTCATTAAGTTGCCAGTTCTTGTGTAATTTGGCATACCTCAGCATTTTCTGTAAAGTCTGCTTTCTTAACATTGGCTTCTTGACAGCTTCCAGTTAGATTATTTCTGATGATGCCTCAATTAGCAGTAAACAGATCAGCTGATGCATCTCTCAGGTCCTGTGTCAGATCTTTGCTAAATTTATTTCCACTATCATAAGGATATGACTTTAAGATACTTCTTGTCTGCTGGACTGACTCTTGAGCATGCCAAGATATGCCCATTTTTCAGATAATATAAGGAAACTAAGGAAATGGGAACAAATGACATGTTTGTCCAACAGGCCCCCACTAACAAAATGTCTGAAAATACAATAAAATTGCTTTGGGTTTTTTGTGTGCGTTTTTTTTTTTTTTTTTTTTTCCAAAGTTGTCTGGTATGTGTAGACACAGCACCGATTGGTCCCTTGAGATAGGTGCCTTTTTATGCTTGAATTATTCACAGGGGAGTGGTTCACTAAACAAAAAACATGAACTGAAAGTGATCAGGGTACAAGGACTGGGCTAGGAAAGAATGAAAAAGACGCCCTTGTCCTAAGAAAACTGTGAAAGACCTTCAGAAAGACATGAGTACTACTGCTCAAGATGCCTTTAAAAAGTTACAATAAAGTCTGGCTCTGTGGAAGCAAAATATAAAGAAATGACTGACTTTTTCAGAGTAGGGCAGCCACAAACAATTATTTTGATAGTCGACTAATCAGATCATGCATCCATTGGACGTAAAATTTACAGCTTATTGCACCAGCATGCATCTGCTCTTATATAACTATCATTAGCTTACAGCTTTAAGTGTTTAAGGTCTGTGCTAACTAAAAATAAAGACAAGATGATAGTTTATTCAATTTCAATGAAATTTGCAGATTGTTTCGGTGAAGTTGAATAAACTCCTTGCTATCTAAACATAACAGGACACCGGATTATATTCTCGAGCATCTCACACTTCTGATAATCAGCTGTCTGCTTGACGTTTATTCAGCTGTGTAAAAACTATAACTTTAATCTCAGCCAAACTGATTTACTCAGGAACAAATAAAATTATAAAAAAAACTAAACAATAACATTTTTAAGTTATCTAAGTGACTTATATATGTTTAACCTGAGTAGCGAGAGACGGCGGTGGGTTTGAAAACAATTTGCCGGGAGTCCGGTGTTCTCACGGGCTCTAGTGAGCCTAGCCCCCGGCTAGCTATCGAGCTAGTGGGTAACAGACGTCTGCGAAAACGTCGGAGCGCTTTTGAAAATATGTGGTGTCCTGATAAACTGAGCAGATATTTGAGGTTTACACAGCTACATTCTCCCCTGAAAATATGTTAAACGTTTATTTTGTGACCCAGAAAGAATAATAAGAGTAATATTAAAACTAACTAGCTGCCGCCATTGTTGGAAACAGAGCTGCCCACAAGAGCTGGGCTGCACTATGAATTCTGGGACACAGCTTCTTCTTCTTCGGGGTTTAACGGCAGCTGGCATCCTTGTACATGCAGTGCTGCCATCTTCTGTTTCAGTCCGTTATTACACTCGTAAAACCTACTACTTATTCCTGCATCTTTTGTGATCTTACAAAGCTTCAAACGATGCGTCGACTATTAAATCAGTCGTCGACGATTTTGATAATCGACGTAATCGTGACTAGTTGACTAATCGTGGCAGCCCTATTTCAGAGTACTCTTTGCATGTTCTCGTAGAAAGTGCTTCCAAGCAGCATGAATACTACAGTAGCAAACACACTTTACTCAAAGCCTTAAAACGTCTCCAGATAGTATAGGTTGTGGAAATAATTATCTGTGTACTAAACAGGTTGTAGTAGAACATGTTTAATAATGTTTTTGTGGGTAATCCATACGCCACGGTTGACCTTTGTATGATCACAGTTCATGAAGGTCAGGCGGTGCCGTAGCTACTGTGTGTAAGACCCACAGTGGGTTAATCCCTCTTAACAATGCACAGGGGCTATACTGTAATGTCAGGCCAGCTGTGTGGATAATCACGTGTGCATGCACACACATGCATACCCAGGAGCACACATTCAAGCCCAGGACAAACACAACACGTACATACATGTTGCACACATACCCTCAGTGACCCACTGGAAGTAGCGCAGCTGGATGACTCCAAATGTTTACTTGTTGGCTCTTAGCTACTGGGTCCATTGCTCTCAACACTCCTGAGCTCTGATATTAATTTAGTCGTTATCGAAGCCTCAACTGCGAATTATCTTAGTTTAACTTTTTATTAGCTGTGTTTAGAGGTCAGATTTGGCAAGATTTGTGAAAAAGGAGATTATTTGTTTTCCCAATGCCATAATATTTTCCACAGCCTTGATAGTGGCTGCAGCAGATGCTCGTGCCACGCTGAGAGGAAATCTGCTGTGCGCTGTGCCGTGACTGTTTAGAACAAGCTGATTCCCTGTGTACTGTGAGAGCTTGAGTCACCTCTCTCTTCTTGTTTCTCTCCGTGTTTCAGGTGGTTCCAGAAAGTGGGTTGGTAAATGGCACAGGCAAAGCACAGATGGATGACACCCACATGGCAGCAGAGGAGGATGAGGGGGAGGAAGGCCACATACCTCATACACAGACTCCCCCCATTACCCACTCACTCACCCACGACCAGGTCTTGGACCAAGGTGTACGGCCAATACTTATTAAAGGAGAGCCCGGGCTGGAGCTGACCAGCACTGCACCACTTCACCAACAAGTATGCTCTTCTGTGACTTTTCAGAATGGTTCTGCTGCAAACCTGATAAAACCTAAACCTGGTGCTAATATGACCACTGTGTCTGCTTTGAAACGGACTACAATGGCATTGGAGCCTCAAAGGAATATCATAGCTGCAGTTCCTAAAGACTCTGAGAATGGACCCATGACTCCTCCAGATGACTTGGCAGTTCCACTAAAGAAGATAAAACAGGAGGAGCCATGGGTGTGGATCACTGAACAGACCACCACGCAGCTGAGTGATGAAGATGAGGTATGTGAGGACCCACTGGCTACGCTGGCAGCCGTTGTGTGTCTTTCTGTCACTGAGAGGAAGGGCCTGGAGGAGAAACTCTTCAGCTCTCGTGCTTCCATACTTCACTCCATCAAAACAGAGGCACCAGATTTGCACTTTGTGAGAAAAGAGGACTTGTATCTGAAAAGCACTCCTGTTAATCTGCAAAGCACTCCCCCACCCATTAAAAGTGAGCCTCTTCCAAGTGTCTTGTTACCAAGCGTGCAATCTTTGGCAGAGAGGAGAAACCTTAGTGTTGATCAGGCTATCGCTATTGAGGCCTTGACTCAGCTGGCAGCTATACCTCAAAGCACACCAGGGTCCATTAAAACTGAAAGTAAGTGTGAACATCCCATTTCTACTGCTGTGCCATCATCAGCCTCGAGTACAAATACAGTCCTGCAAGAAGCTAAACCCGCAGTAGCTTTTGGCTACAACAAAGTCTCTGTCATCAGCTCACCACTACACCAGATGTCAGTTATACGACCTCCTGTGGCCAGACAAGGGAATGTCATCCAGCGCTCCAACGGGTTGAGCATAAACAAGCTGCAGAGTCTCTTGGAGGCGAGTTCACACAGTGATAAAACAATCTCCAGGAGGTCAGAACAGGATTGTGGTGCTTTTGTCATTAAGTCTGAATTCAGTTATAAAACCCCCACTGATGTGAAGTTTAGTAAGGATCATGAGCGTCTGTCTATGGAGGGTGGGGTTGTTGCTAAAGTGAGTAGAAACAGAGATGAAGAGGAAGTGGCAGCTCAGCTGGCAAATTTAGCCTTCATCATCCAGTCCCAGCACAACCAGCAGTCAGAGAACAATCCTTTGAAAGGAGCGCCTGTTTCAGCTATCAAATACAACTACAAATCCCAGCAGCCCCCCAGTCAGAAAACACCTGTCAGGAAGAAAACAAAAGCTGCGCCTTCCAAGCCCAGAAAGAAGAAAACTGATGGATTAAATCAGCGCACGCCAAATAGAGAGACGCCGTACAGGAGCAGAAACCAGAAGAATCCCTTGCAGGGTAAATCAGGACTTCACCACAAGAAAAACCTATTTCTGCCTCAGGCTCAAATTGATCTGAAGAGATACTTGGCTGAGGCACAGGAGGAGAGGAAGCAATTTATCCATCAGATTAACACTCAAAATATATCTCATTTAGGGCATCAGACTCAGAACTATAGCACTCTCACAACGTTCAACCACATTTCTGGTCAAGAAAACCAGCCGTGGTCCCTTTCCAAAGGTCCACTTCACCAACATAATCCATGCAATGGTTACGCTGCAGGACCAGAAGAGTACGAAAAGCATTTGTTATCTCAGGTAGCGCAGCCCTGTGGTGGGCTGCAGCACGGTGCTGATCCTAACACCAGCCCAGCCAAATCAGCTTTTCTCAGCCCTACGTCTGGGCATCATGGTCTGGCTAATGGCTTCTCAGGGGCTCACCAGTCCCCTCCTCTAAGTCAACAAAGCTACTACAAGCTGGAGAGTTCAGGACCTGTCACTGTCCTGTCTACAACCACTGATGGGAGTCAGGGACACTCTGCGGACTCAACTCCATCCAAGAACGGCATCAACAGTTTTCTGGAGTCTCCCTCAAGTTTTCTAGATACCCCTACCAAGAACTTGCTCAACACACCTTCCAAAAAACTGGCTGATCTTCCATCCTGTCAGTGTGTGGGTGAGTTGCTTCTGTCTTCACTTCAACTTTTTAGTGCATGTGTTTCCATCACATTAAATTTGAACCACTTTGAAATTAAACAGACTAATGTACATGTTTTCCTCTGGCCTGCAGAGTTGTTTATAAAGCTGAGTAGCTGTTGCTGGTGAGATTTGCCCAGATTGGGCGATAACAGATAGAAAATATACAAATGACTGCCTTCTCTACGTCTAATGAAATTAGATTGCAGTCACACTATGGTCAAAGCATTAAAAAAGTCCATTTTAAAACTCAGCAGTAAAGTCTTTATTGTGAGTCACTCAATTTAGAACATTTTTTTAATCAACTAGACAACAAGTTGTGTGACAAATTCCTTTCTAACAGAGCATTAAAAGATGAGAGCCATCTAGTTCAATTATATTCAAGTAAAGTGAGACATCAGAATGAAAGAGGTGATATCTTCTAAACTGAGCAGCTTACACCAAAGCTTAGTATCACTGCAGGCCAGAGGGAAACATGTGTATTTGATTTTAGGGTGAGCCGTCCCTTTAGAGTTTTCTTTTTAGTGAGACTGCTGGTGTTTGACCTCAAACTGACTTTTTTCTCTCACTCTGACTCAAACATACACTCACACACACATACACTGTGTCCTAATTCAACAGCCAAATCGAGCATAAAAGGCTGCATTTCTCTGCCATATTTGGAGCAGGATTTTGAATGTTTTGTGGAGGGTTGTTGACTTATTATGATGCATTTCAAAAGACCTCCAAGGTGATAAACCCTAAACTGAAACTGAAATCCAGCTACATTTAGTTTGTATTTCAACATTAACCTGATGTTTTTATTAAAAATATCAAACAGGTTGTCTGTTTCTCTTTAAACGTGCCAGCAACGCATCAGTGGAATGCTATTTGAAGAAGTTGCTCCAATATTCATTGTTGTCTTTCACAGACCAGATCATTGAAAAGGAAGAGGGCCCTTACTATACTCATCTTGGGGCAGGACCCAGCGTCGCTGCAGTGAGGGAACTTATGGAGAACAGGTAGAGTGACTACAGCGGCGTTGTTTACACGCTGTGGGGTGTGTTTACTACCACAGCTTACTAGTAAACCACAGGCTTGGTGGAATGGGGCGGGATCACAACCATGCTATGTCATTAAAAGGAAGCACTGCTGAGATAGCTCAACACACACACAGCATGCTGAAACAGGAAACCCCTCTAGCTCAGACGAGGGGCCCGTAAAGCAGGATGACAGCTTGTTTAAATACAACTTGTCCATTTGACAGCTACACTTAACGTATATTTTCAGCTTGGCTGGTAAAAATGAAATAGTTTAGTCTCTGGTCTAATTAGCTCTTTTGGACACATACCACTGCTCACTGTTACATTATACGAACCTTTGTCATTCACTAAAAGACACAAAGGGTTTATTTTGAAATGCTGTGAGGTTTTTGTGTTGTCAGTTGCTCTCAGGAAGGGTTAAGCTTCCTCATGTGTAATATATAGCATATTGCCATCCATACATGCTAGATATGGGCTTTTTGAGCAGAAATACTATTGCCCAACATCCAAATACTCTAACCACATCTCGCCTTTTTTCAATCCAATGCTTGGTAGTTGGTTGCGCATTTTACTATTTTTCTTGTAAGTCGGTAAACAGCTTTTAGTTTTATTACCTCCACCTTCTGGCAGTAATAACGCATTACATCCTACCAGATTTTTGTTAGAAATGAGGGAAGATACAGCATCCCAAAAACATTAAGGGAGTACTTGTTCTCTGCAGTTTAACAACAAGTCAGTTAAACTTTAGGGATGACAGTTTGGTTCAGTTAGGAAGCATGAACCATTGTGAACCCATTTCACCTACTTCAGTGTAAATGATCATGAACGGGAGGTCTCGAGATGCACCGTTACCGTTACCCTCTCCTTATCCCTCCACACTGTTGTTTTTCTTTTTGCTTGTGTCCTTGTTATTGCTGCTACCATGAAATGGTACCTGCAGGCAGCTAAGTTTCTTCAGAATGCCGCATCCAAATGTGCTGTCACAGGAAGGTTTGCTGTGTCTCAAGAGTGAGACAGCTGGACAAGGCTGTAGAAGGGCATCAACCCAACAACAGGATCGCTGTCTGCACCTTTCTGCCAAGAAAACCAGGAGGAGCACTTCCAGAGTCCGACAAAAATCACCTCCTGGGGCTAATCATTTGCATGTTTCTGAGGAAACTGTCACAAGCAGGCTCCACAAGGGTGTCGTCAGGGCTCAACGTCCTTTAGCCGGACCCACGTTCACAGATCAGCATAGTGCAGCTTAACTGGCGTTCACCCATGAACACCAGAACTGGCAGGTCTGTCAGTGGCATCTTGTTCTCTTGGCTGATGAGAGCAGGGACATGAATTTCACATAGAGTGCATGTGACAGAAGAGAAAGAGTCTGAAGACACCGTAACAAATGCTGTGATGACGGCAACGTCAAACAACACCAGTGCGATTTGCACCAAACTAAATGCATTCATAGTGGTTTATACTTCCTAACTGAACAGAATGACCCTGAAGTTTAACTGATGTTGTCTTATTTTGTGATGAGTGGTGTATATTTTAAACAAAAAATAGTTGTATGAACTGTTACATTTTTTAAATATTATTCTAACTTTCAGAAATTATGCCGATGACTTTTATATGCTCTTTTGTGAAGAGCACAGACTCATCATTTATTGTGTGTGTGTGTGTGTGTGTGTGTGTGTGTGTGTTTTAGGTATGGTGCCAAAGGAAATGCAATAAGGGTGGAAGTTGTTGTTTACACTGGGAAAGAAGGCAGGAGCTCCCAGGGGTGTCCAATAGCTAAATGGGTATGTGGCTGGTGTCTGTGTCCTGAATGTGTCTGCTGTAAATGTAAACATTGTTGTGAGCCAGTATATTTAGTGTAAGAAATGAAAGGCAGCCTCTGATTTATGGCAAAACCTTAGCTGCCGCCAACTGTGTAACTAAAGTTTAAACATAGCGAGCAGTCTGAGACGGCGTACTTCCGCTATGGCTGCATAAACCATGGCATGAACTTTAGAGTCTTTAGATCAAGAAGGATATGTGAATTAGTTTGTGTTTT
This sequence comes from Copadichromis virginalis, assembly GCF_057382275.1. Lineage (NCBI taxonomy): Eukaryota > Metazoa > Chordata > Actinopteri > Cichliformes > Cichlidae > Copadichromis > Copadichromis virginalis. Next base: position 17,771,827 of record NC_140630.1, on the reverse strand, counting down.
CTTTGTCTTGAACAGCAATTTTTCATGTTTCAGTTTTATTGGTATTTGTTTAGATATGACACAGAATGTTCGTCCAGGTATTCCTGGACCCAGTACCAGACCTTAATGTGGATCAAGTCAAAAAGTTAGCCACCTCCGGTACAATTTTCACATGAATCCATCCATAACTTCTTGATAATTTCTTCTAACAACACAAACAAACAGACAAACAAAAACCATCTCCGTGTCAGAGGCATTAAATTGCAAATTTATTCACAACATTTTCTGCCTAGTCTGGTGGTATGGCAGGTCACTTATAGTGATCTATGTAGTGAGCTTAGTGTATTCGTCTGTGTTGCAATTCAAGTTTCAAATGTGACTGACGCTTGTGTATTTATAAATTAAATGTCCTCTGACAGGTGATCCGGCGTGGCAGTGAAGAGGAGAAGCTGCTGTGTTTGGTCCGCCACAGGCCAGGGCACCACTGCGACTCGGCAGTGTTGGTGATCCTCATCCTGGCCTGGGAGGGAATTCCTCGGCCGGTGGCAGATCACCTATACCAGGAGCTGACAGAGACCCTCTTTAAGTACGGCTCCCCCACCAGCCGTCGTTGTGCGCTCAACGAAGAGTGAGTACCCCTTCTTTTATTTCTCCATAACACTTCTTTTTCCCTCTTTATTTTTCATTTGTTATTTCCCGTTTCTTTACAGTCGCACATGTGCGTGCCAGGGTTTAGATCCGGACACCTGCGGAGCTTCATTTTCCTTTGGTTGCTCCTGGAGCATGTACTTCAATGGATGCAAATTTGCACGCAGCAAAGTTCCTCGGAAGTTTCGCCTGCAAGGTGACTACCGAGAGGAGGTGAGAGAGTGTGCTTTTTTAATTTACAGCAGCAAACAATGAGTGAGCAGTACAGCTTACAGCAAAATCTGAGAGAAAAATCGTCTCTTATTATTTAGGTCAAGCTAGTAGTTTTTTGAAGGTTTGCCTGCTGATGAACCATGTTGGATATTACAATAAGAGTTAGAAGTAGGTTCCTTTGAACAGTGTTAGCTTTTATTTTCAGGAGTTGAAGGTAGAAAACAACCTTCAGAGTCTTGCCACCGAGGTCGCTCCCCTCTACAAGAAACTGGCTCCTCAGGCTTTCCAAAACCAGGTATGAAACGGGAAACAACCACATTCGTCTCTGGTAATCCTTTGCTCTCCTGGGCTTGACTTAATTCAGCGGAAGTGATTTTCAGTTAATCTTTTTCCTTAAATTTCCATACAGTCTCACTCCAGGCTACTTCTGGGACCTGTTTATTCTACGGACTCTTAAGAGTTTTAAGAAATCTTTCCTTAGTGTCCTGTTTTTTCGGGTCTCACAGGTGGAATATGAGGCGGCGGGGGGTGAATGCCGGCTGGGCAAGAAGGAGGGACGTCCTTTTTCTGGGGTTACAGCTTGTGTGGATTTCTGTGCACACGCTCACAAAGACACTAGCAACATGAATAATGGCAGCACCGTGGTAAGCAAGCTTAAGAATGCGATACCATGTAATTTACTCCTACATGGTGCATCTAAATTTGAAGGTCAACAGTTTTTTGTTTGGAAGTATTAAACCGATCCTGTTTGGCTGAAAATTTAGCTTTTTGGCTTTGGGTTGGTGTTTTTTAGGTTTGCACTTTAACCAAGGAAGACAACCGTGCAGTTCGTAACATGCCAGAGGATGAGCAGCTCCACGTGCTGCCACTTTACAAGATTTCTGACACAGATGAGTTTGGTCACGCTGAGGGCCAGATGGCAAAGATCCAAAGTGGTGCTCTTCAAGTTCTGTCTTCGTTTCCTCGAGAGGTGAGTGAACCAAAAAGGATCTTGTTTTGTTGTGGGTCAGTGTGCAGTGTTAACATGCTTTAAATAATTCAATTTTGGTACATGTCAGGTTCGTCTGCTGGCAGAGCCGGTAAAATCAGCCCGTAAGATCAGACAAGAGGCTCGCCTTAAGGCTCAAGCAGAGCGACTGGAGAAGAAGCTCGGGGTGACTCCTCTCACTCCTGGAAAAGTGAAAGTTGAAAGCCCCAACAAAGGTAGTACATTCACGCCACTGGTCATTTAAGATTTATAGCTGTTTTAATAGAACCACATTAAAATATATGAATTTTCTTCCAACAAAACAAAAGCTGGATACAACAGCTCTTACAGACCTGCTAGTGTGGAAAGGTACCTACCAGAGAAGAATCAACCCTGCACTTATAACCAGATCAGCAGCTACCCCACTGTGGGTCCAGGAGTCAACCCGCAGAGGGAGGTCATCTCACCCAACACCCATGGCCTGCCTGGCCTCCAGTTTGGCCAGAATGGCTCAGTTCTCAGTTACAAGACAATGAGTGATACAGTGAATGGTTATTCTCCAGCATCTGGTGACCAGTGTGCTCCGACAGAGTGTATACCTCCACGTAACACACCTGCTGACTATGATGGTGCTTTTAAAACTGAGCCCAGAGAGGTAAACTCTTCTCCTCAGCACAAACCTCTTCCCAGTGGGAGCGCTCCTCCTCCCTCTCCGTTCTCCCCCAGTCCAACGTCTGAGGGCCTCTTCAGCCGGCTCAATGGGCTCCATGGGTCTGTGGGAGATGTCATAGCAGAGGCTAGGGGTCATGGCCTCCCACCGATGTCTCCTCTCTCCTTCCCTGTACAAACTCCACCATTTGAACCAGATGAAGTGAAGCAGGAAGAGGTGTGGTCAGACAGCGAACACAACTTCCTCGACAGCGAAATAGGCGGACTCGCCGTGGCCCCGTCGCACGGCTCCATCCTAATCGAGTGCGCGCGGCGGGAGCTCCACGCCACTACTCCAGTCCTCAAGCCAAATCGCAGCCACCCCACCCGCATCTCTCTAGTCTTCTACCAGCATAAGTCTCTAAATGAGCCGGGCCACGGGATGGCTATGTGGGATGCCAAAATGGCCAAGCGGGAACGGGACAGAGAGGAGGAGGCTGAGAGATTGAGGCTGGAGGGCAGCCTTAGTAAAGTTGCTGGAGGGGTGGAGGGAGAGGAGGAAAAGGGTGAGGAGACAGAGGAGGCGAGGATTATGAATGTCCCCACACGTAAGGCATGGACTCTCCCAAGGGACGGGGTCATCACCGCGTCCCCGTATGCTCTTACCCAAGTGACGGGTCCATACAATCGCTGGTCTTAGTCAACGTGTTTTAAACCTTGACATTCACACACACACACACAGAAAACTCCTACACCCTGTGCTTCTGCCTTACCTCAGACAATTTTAAACTGCTACTCTCATTTTTATTCTTTTTTTTTTCATCGAGCTTTTCTTATACCTGTTCACTTTGCCCTTCTTCGTCTCTTCCTTCAGAGCGATGAAGAAGACCAAAGGTTGTCGGCTTTTTAACTGTGAGTTTCGGTGTCGGTTTTTATTGTAAAGAGATGGTGCTTTGAAGCATTTAAAATACATTTTTAAACTGGTTTTATATACAGAACAAACAGAAAAAAAAGATGTGATTATTTATTCTGATCATAACGATTTATATTTAATTTCTGGTGTAAGCCTGTTTACTGCAAGATTTCTACGATGACCTGCATTATGTGTTCAGATTTTATGTTGTACAGTAGAAATTTACTTTTTATTTCAGCCAGTAATTCTCTTTTCAGAAGATGAATCTCATTGGCTTTTTTTTTTTTTTTACATTGGTGCCATTCTCACTGTAATCTTTATTAAGCAAACTCATTACATCACATTATGTAGAAAACAAGACTAATATTCTGCATATTTTTACTACAGATTGTCACATGTAGCATTACACATTTCTTTCTGCTGCCTCTGACTTCTGTCGGCGGTTGATGAAAGAAATGTACTTCCTCGGTCTGTTGTTTGTTTATTCGTTATATCCACATCTGGATAGTTTGTCTTTTATTCACAGATATGTATGGCATATTAAAAAGCACTTTTTTTTTTTTTAAAAACCTAACTTGAAAAGGGTCCCAGTCCATAGGCCTGAATATGTATGTACAGACAGAGAAATATATGACATTTTTAGCATTAATCCTTTTTTCTTTCTTTTTTTACAGTATTTCTGCACTTAATTTCGTTTCACTCATTTGATTGAAGATGACATACATATCTAATGAAACTAAACACCTAGCGAGGAATAGTGAAATGCTACATCAGTAAAGTGCTTATCATCATTTGCACTTTACTTACGTTCAGCTTCTGGAAAAGGAATTCAGTTTTTTATAGGGAACAAGAGTGATTATAGGAATTAAAACACCTACTGTACATGATATTGGTGCTAAGAAGACCTTTTTTTTTTCTTTCCAGAAACCACAAAGTGTCAGATATGTCAACAGATCATGCTCGGCTTTTATGTCCATACTCTTAAGTTTGAGCATAAAGCTGCATTAGCCACTGCTGAATAATCAATCTGTTTCTTTTCCCTTGTCTTTTGTTGTGAAACCACTCAAACACCAGGTCCCACTTAGCCAGCTGCCTAAGACGATTTCGGGTGCTTGACCTTTGCGAAAACTTTGTTTACAGAACGCTTTTTTACAGGGTCTAAAAAAAGGGGGGTTGGTGTCAACTCCTGATTAATCAGGATTTCTTCCTTGTTATTTTTCTGTTACCCATACAAGCAAAGCTCTTAATTTTAAGAATGACTCAAGAGATGGAGACATAATATTCACACTAAAACTGATGGCATAACATTTCCTGTAGACGCATTTGGGTCTTTTAAACACTTTGACTTCCTTTTGGTGCTAATAGGACAAGATGTCAAGGTACATGCATTGACGCAACCTGCTTATGTACTGTATAACAGTGATGGCACGGTGCTTTTTGAAACTCAGCACTCACTGATCCTGTATTTGATTCAGTTCAGTTCATTTCTTCTGGTCGTTACCGGCTGGCAACATCATGACATACCTTAATTTGTCAAGTACAAGTAAAACAGCGCACTATGGGCAGATGTCCACATAGAGTTCAAATGTCTTCCACAGTTAAACCCAACTCTGCAGCAGTTATCAAAAGTCACACAAATAAAGATGAATGTAAAACTGTTTTTTAAATGAGTTCAATTTAGAAAGAATATTTTTTGAACATCACGTGATGAAATTACAGTTCTAAATGTTTCTCTCGACTTACTGTGGGGGACGGTTTTAGTCCATTTCTTTAATCAACAAAGAACTAACAACGAGCACCAGCATTAAAAAAAATGGGGAAAATTCTTAGTAGAAAATGTGTAAATATGTATGTGAACCATATTGTTTTTACTGTATTGTTACCGGTGTTTAGACAATGGGTGATCTTGCTTACTTTGAAACTGAATTACTGTACGTCGCTTAAAGTATATCCAGTTTAGACTTGAGAAGAGAATAAATTTCGCATTCCTTTTATGGATGGCTGATCTCTTTCGGGATTGTGAAATAAAGTCATATTTATATTTTGGACCCGATTATGATCTCCTCTTTTTTTTTTCTCCATCTGATTTTCCTATACTGGCTGTATGACTCACTGATCTGGTATTCCAATGAAGTCACTCAGACTTTGTCCCCTAAAGATGAAACATTACTTGTTTTTGTACACTTTGCCTCCTGAAGTAAAAACATGACGTTATTTTCTAGCTAGCTTGTAGATGTATGACAGTGATTTTCTCCTGAATAAATTAAGTGTAATGTGATTTCAGCACAACAGTGAACCTTCAGAGCACAACCGACAGTTAGATCCCTAATCTCTCGGACAAAGACACAATTTGGGGAGTTTTGTCTCTGTATAATGCCACAGTGCATTTTAGATCAAAACATTACGATTTGATGAAAGCACAAACTTGTTTAGCTTTAATTAAGGGGTTTAAGAATTAAGTTGGATTAACTGTTTAGGCTCAAAAGTAACAGGAGAAACTAACATAATTTTAAATATAAGGACAGTCTTTTCAATGTGGTGGTTGGCACCGTTTACTCACAGCAAGAACTCTCTGTGTAACTCCAGCTTTCTCCCACATTTCAAAAGCATGTATGGAGTTACCAGCTTTTAATTGATGATCCTAACTTAATTGCAGGTGTGAATGTGAATGGTTGCCTCTCTGTGTTAGCCCTACAACAGACTGGTAACTTGTCGAGGGTGTGCTCTACCTTTTGTCCTATGAAAGCTAGGATAGGCTGCAGCCTCATCACAACCTCAACTATGATTGGACGAATGCTTCTGATCCTACCATCAGAGTGTGAGCCTGTGTGTGATTCCAGAAAGGACTAAATGTGTGGAAAAATTAATTATTTTAAATTATTTTGACTGCTCAGTTGGAGTAGCAAAGAAGGGGAAAAAAGCAAAAAGACAATCCATAAACTAAAAAGTCACATATCAAGTGTGAAAAACAGCATGATTTATAAAGGCCACAGTGTTAAATCCCCGTAAGTTTTGTAAGTTGTCATTATTGTGTGAATGCGTTCACTCAGCTGACCGCATGTGACCACAGCTGCATGGTCAGGAGTCGGGAACTATGAGTGCATGATTTAACATTAGTGTGAGCTCAGGCATTTCATCCAACACGTCCCTCTTATTCATTTTACAGTACATTTGTATGATTTAGTGTCTTCTGTAGGTTGATCAAGAGATTGGCTGAAAAGATAAAAATCCAGACGCTCTAGTGGCCCAGTCAAAGTGCAGACCTCAACCTACCTGAAATGCTGTGGTGGGACCTTAAGAGCTGTGCATAAATGCATGCCTGCAAACTGCTGTCATGTCCTCCATGTTTTCTGTATCTGATAGATTCATACAGAAAATATGGTTTTTCCAGGACTCCAAAGTCAACTGGAGTACATCTGTCTCTCCAGTACATGTCACACTTTGATTGATATAGAAGTAATAGGAACAAACCCTTCACCGTAACATGTTTCATTAATATAATATACATATATATACAGCGATCAGACACATGCACTTGATCTCCCTTTTGCTGCCAAAACAGCCATGACCCTTCGAAACATGAACTCCATTAGACCCCTGAAGTTGTGCTGTGGTATCTAGCACCAACATGTTTGCAACAGATCCTTTAAGTCCCGTAAGTTGTGAGGGGCGTCGCCATGGATCGGACTCGTTTGTCCTGCACATCGCACAGATGCTTGATTAGATTGAGATCTGGGAAATTTGGAGGCCATGTCAACACCTCAAACTTGTTGTTGATGCCCACAGCCATCAGGGATAAAGCATTTTCCATGAAAGGGTGTATATGGTCTGCAACAATGCTTAGGTAGGTGGTACGTGTCAAAGTAACACCAGCATGAATGGCAGGACCCAAAGTTTTTCAGCAGTACATTGCCCAAACCATCACACTGCCTCCATAAACTCGGTCCATAAGTGCATCCTGGTGGAGGTGTTCCCCGGGTAAGTGTTGAACATGCACCCGGCCATCCATGTTATATAAAAGAAAATGTGATTCTTCAGCTACATACTCAACTCTTCTGCTCAACCCACAAATGCATTTTCTTTATAAATGGCACCATTTAAGTGGACATAAACTAGCTGTCCAATGATAAAAGATTTATTGCCAAGACGCATCATTACAACAAAGAACACACATTTCCTTACTAAAATTGAGTGCAAGTTTAATTGTTAACAATCGTTTCAAATCGCTTCAGTCACAAGTAAGTTAACTGAAGTTTCAAACTGTAAATTCACAACTTTAGTAAAGGTGAATCAGTACACACCCCTGGAGCGTTGTCTTTTTCTCACTGCATTCTCGCCTCTATGGAAGCTGGGAAAGTGGGGAAAACTCCCCCGGTCAGCATGAACAGTTAACTGTAATTAAATTAACCTCTCTTTGGGCTCATGAATAATAGTTTCAGTAGAGGCGTGGGAGGGGGGAGGCTGAGGGTAGTTTGCCAAAGAAAAAATACAGACACACAAATGTGTCCTTAACATGTGTGTAATTTAATTACACAAGACAGAACGAGATAAATTTTACAAATCTTTAATCCCTGAAACCTATTTGCTTTAATGTTGTCTTATTCTATTAGACACCACTTTATGGTTATGTATGGGAAATAAATTTACGGGAGAGGATTTATTTATTAAAACTTACTTACATACTTACTAAAAAGAATACAAACACACAAAATGTCTTTCATTTTAGTCCATTTCAATTTGGCCAAATGTCCCAGTACAATAATCATGGGAAGCCATATATTTATTAGGACTTTGGCTTCCTAAAGGTTAAATGGTTTTAATCTTAAGCTGGTTTAGGCATTCACATGAGAAATATTTTTCATATCAAGTACTACACTAGTAGTAACATTAATACAAACTAAATATTTTAAGCAATAAAAATTAACCTGAAATCAACTCTGGAAACTATTGTAGATGGTATTACAATTTTTAAATCACCACAAAATAAAATACTCAAAGCAGAGATAGATATTTTTAACCGTTTTGAATATACCTGCATGAATACTATTAGTTGGAGGTTTATTCACATTGGTTTATCTAAATTATTGTCCTCAGAAGCAGCCACTCAGTGGTAGTGGGTGTAACCCCTGTGCCCTTTCTCCTGCGACGACTCCCCGGATTCAGGTCATTCAGCTCGAACAGGACTGAGGCGGCTTCCGTAGCAGAGCGAGCTGTTGGAGTGACGCAGGAGCGCCGAACGGGCAGATCACTTCTACAGTCAAGATGGCGACATCGGAGCCGGTAAGAGAGACAAGAGATAGCACAAAAAATCGACTAATATGCACGTGAAGACCGGATAAATCTCCAATTCACCTACTACATACATCGCATAACTTTGCTTCTGTGAAACCGAACTGGCGTTTAGGCCAAATTAACGCGTTTGAGTTGACAGATGTTGGCGTGGATTAGCGCTAGCATGCTCAGCAGTGGGGATGTATGAGGCACTGCCTGACTTTGTTGGGCAGGGAGGGAGTGACTGACTGCACGTCGTTCATTCAAACTCCAGTCAACGCATTGTTTTAATCTAGTCGGGTATTACAGTCGATATCTTACGACAATTTTAATGAAATGCCATTACCTTTAAACACCCGTGGTGATATATTATTGGTGCATTTTTAGAAAGTCTGGACACGTGTATATCTAGCCTGCAGCTAGCCTAGCTCATCTGCTAAAACTAATGCTAGTAACTGTTATCTGTAAAGTTAGCTTATTGATTTTCTTTGTATATACCCCCTGCTGACTGTTTTCCATCAGCTCCTGCGTCTAATCCTTAAAAATGTAGTTGAGGTGGACTCTGATGTTGCTAAGTGAATCTTTATAAAAATGCAAGAGTATAAGGCAGAGCCCAGCTGTGAACTGGATAATGGGACAAGGCCCCATTAAGGCCCCCTAAAACAGAGGGGCTTAAGGTCATACCTTTGTTACGTTTCTGTAGATCACTTTAAATGCAAGCTATACTGTAATAATATTGCATTTTATAGATCATGTAAGCTTTTTGTTATTTATATATATATTTATATATATATATATATACACACACACACACACACATTGGACTACATAGTTACACTATTCTTATTAGGGGCTTTAAGTAGCCCCGATTTAGGGATTAAATTGGTATGTTTTAGATTATGCTGGGAGTTTGTGAATCAGTCTAGGTAATTTATGTTTTTACTGTCTTATTTTTCTTTTTTTGAAAGGTTGGAATTATTCCCTAAATTGTAAAAGTATGTATTAGCTTCTGTTAGAAACTCAGTAGTAGTAGTAATAATAATGATGATGATGATGACAAAAAGCTTGCAGTGCTTTGTGATGTTATGATACTGTACACACTATGAAATTAAGTGTGTGATTACCCCCGACAAAAGCCCTTAACTGTATATGGCAATGACCATTCCATTAAGTTTTTATCGTTAACTTTGTTGAAATTTGTGATATTGAACTAACTTTGATTTTGAAGTAAAGGCAGGACTTTAGCAATATTATGATATAAATCTGACCCAACTACCCCAAATTTCTTTGCCATTTGTGATCAGTGGACTTGTGTGGTTGACTTTGTGATGTGTTTGTGTGCATGTCTCCTCAGAAAACAACTGAAACTGAAGATCAACAGACTGACGGTCAGGTTGTTGCGAATCCTGAGCAGTATATCAAACACCCTTTGCAAAACAGGTGAGAGTCAAACCAGGTTCTGAGTTTGATTTGGATGAAAGCTGCTTGTGCTTCCATACTCTGCAGTCTTCTTGCAACAACCAGCAAATCCTCTGGCCAAACAATCAGAAATGGCTGGTGTAAGCATTTCTAAAATTAGATACAGGGGAGGTTTCATTTAGAAAAGCCAATCTGTGCCTTAAGAGGTGGGTGTGGTGGTGAGATCAAACACACCCGTCTCGTTGATTCAGAGACCGGGGCCCTATTTCAGGAAGCCGGTTTAGAAAACTTAGAGTGAAAAACGATACTCAGGGTTGAGTAACCCCGAACTGTCCAACTCGGAATATTCCGTTTCAGAAAGGCTGATAACAATTAGTTCAATCAACGCGGAGTTGCTTTAACCCCAAGTGAAGCGCGCGCACGAGGATACATAAAGCCCTGATAAGCGGAGCACAGAGTAAGCGAGTCACCATGGAGACGGAGGGAAAGAAGGCGCGGTCAATGTATTTTACAGCGCTTGAGGCCCGAAATTCTGATGGCAGCATATGCCGATAACATGCAAATTTTGCAGAAAAAAAGGTAACACAGCCTCAGCTGCAAAAGAAAGGGAGCATGCATGGCAAAACATAGCCGACAGAGTCAATGCGTGAGTGTTAATTTAAACATTGATCTAGGGATTTCCACCCATTTAACACGTTATTTTATCATATGTTATTTTATTTGTTATTTTATACATTTTATGTTGTGATGTGATGTGAGCGCAGGTGCAACCCAACAGGCCCCAAACGTTCCTGGCAGCAAGTAAAAATGAAATATAAAAATATAGTCCAAACAGGTGAGGTGTAATTGTATTATGAGCCATAGTGCTTGGTCTGTTTGTCCGATGTAAATCAATTGCAGTTAGAGGCTACATTAATTTTCTTTCTGTAAGCACTTATTGAAATTATCTGAGCACATTACAAGTACATATTTGCTTACTCTGTATGCTCAAATGTGACCCGTTATAGCCAACAGAAAAAAAGCGGAGGCCCGAAAAACAGGTGGGGGTCCTCCACCACCACCACTCACAGAGGCTGAGCAGTTGGCCCTCAGCCAAAACAGTGGGCGCCCTGTGGCCGAAGGCATCTCTGTGGGGACATCCTCTGAGTCAATAACCCCGCAAGACACAAGTGCCTACATAGGGGGTAAATTCAAAATAATACATGATGTGCATACATCCTTTCTTCACAGTCACCTTTGCAGTGCTGCTCATTCATTTGATAAACTCTTTACCATAATGGATTATTTTGTAGTGAAGTTATTTTCCGACTGATTTTGCCTTCCCTCAGCCTTGGTTGTCTTTGAGAGCATAATGACAATGAAGTGTAAGGTGATTGGTATGTTTGTTAATTGCCATTTGGTCCCTTGTAAGTTATAAGTGACCTGTATAAACCTCATATTCTATCAGTTGATGGTGGTGGTGTACTGCATCTGGTGCAGCCTCCTGTTGAGCCAGACCAACATGCAGTTGTGAGTACTCTTAATACTCCACAGATTATATAAGTTTACAGTAGAACAGCAATGTTGTTTATTTCTTTACTGCAGGAAAATAATGAAGAAACATTGACAGCTGTTACAGAGGAGGAAGCAACAGAGACACTTTATGAGGTTTACATCTTTTAATACTTTGTGTACAGGAAACACAGGTGACCAATAAAGCCAGTTGAACAGAAAATCTGTTTATTCGTCTTTCAACATGTTGAGGTGATGGGTCAAAGGAAATGATTGTGACATATGGTGTCTCTGACTGCGCTTCCATCTTGTATGTCCGTGGGAGGGTCAGGATGTTCATGGTTTGGATCACTGCTGCTGTTTGGTTCAGAAGGACAGTGTTCTCCTCTAATTGTGGCAATGTTGTGAAGAATCACACATGCCACAATAATGTCACATGCCCTTTCTGGGGTGACCCTGAGTCTTTGCAGGCACTGGAACCGGGCCTTAAGCATTCCGATAGTCATTTCAATTCTGGCTCTTGTCCTGCAATTAGCCAGATTATATCGCTGCTGTGGGCCCGGTTCAGGGTCAGGGTAAGGGGTAAGCAAATAGGGTAAACATGGATACCCCCTATCACCAAGCAAGTAGCCAGTGAACTCTCCTAAGACAGAAGGATACACTTCAGTTCAAATGTCCCTGTAGCAATTGGTCTTTATATATTTTAAAGTATTTTCAACTCACCATGTCCAAATTTTGTGCGCAGTGTACATTCACGGAATATTTGTGAGTCATGGACAGAGCCTGGCCACTTGGCTTCCACATTTGTGATAATGTTGGCAGCATCACATATGATCTTCACAGTGCAGAGAACACAAATTAGCATCCATTACTATGATGAAATAATTTGTTAGTTTGAAATGCTACAGGGAACTATGTACCTGTACATTAATGCTGTGGAAAGACTTCCTGTTCACATAGTCTCCTTCATTTACTGAAGGAGCAATGATTGGAATGTGAGTGCCATCTATACAGCCAATCATGCCTGGGAACCCTGAAAATAAATGTAAAATTTATGTAGTAGTCCAAGCATCACCACATCATAAATTAAGTTTTGGTCATCCTGCTACCTGCAATTTTGTGGCATCCCTCTTTGATAAATCTTGTGGGTCTATGACCGGGGAACACCACAAACGAGTACACGAGACGTTTCAGTGCAACTGTAACATTCCTGACTGCCCGACAGACGGTAGCCTTGGAAACGTGCTCAGCGTCACCAATATTGTACAGAAAGCTCCCGTTTGCAAAGAAACGGAGTGCGGTACAAAGAATATGTAATGGACTGAGCGCATGTCCGCGATGTGTCACATGCGTAATATATGGCCTGAGGATGTTATCCAAATAACTTATTGATTGTGCTGAGAAACGGTAACGTTCGCACAGGAAATCATCAGGAAATGATAAAATGTCCAAACGCGCTCTGATCACTCTCTCCCGGCGGAGAGCTCTGCGGAGTATTTGGGCTTCAAGATCTACTGGCTCTTCAAGGAAGGGACACGCCATATCTGACACTTCCTACTGTCAGGTTTCCGACAAAGAGGCGGGGACAGTCAGGGTTAGTTGTAGTAAACCTGCTAGGGGGCAGGTTAGCTTCACGGAGTGTGTCGTCATAGTGACTCACTCAGGCTGCAGCTGAACTCGCTTTGTGAAACCGAAAACCCAGAGTTTTCGTTAACTCAGGGTATACTTAGTCAGACTTTGCACTAAACCGGCTTCCTGAAATAGGGCCCGGGACTGGACTCTCATCTGAAACAATTTTTAAGGTTGGTTTTGTCATGTTAATTAAATAGTTTGAGGCACAGACGAAACTCGTTGGGGTTGATTTGGATTATAATAGAATCTCTTCAGGCTTACCAGGGTGCCAAATTTCACCCCATCCAGAAAGGTGTCAACACCATTGAACATTTCACGCCTACTGATTTTTTAACACCCTTTCAAATATCACCTTTGTGACCGTTTTCAGAGGGAAGAGGGACTTCTTTTTTTCATCATTATTTACACACAAATACAGAAACTGAGCTCATTGAAAACATACAGAGATGGTGGGGCTAAATGTACTTAATCACTTAGGATCAATAACCTTTCTCTATAGAGACAAAACAGCTGTTTCATTATGAAATCAGTGAAGAAGTTTTCCTTTAGGAATAAGGTTAGTTGTGTATTTATCACCGTGTGAAAAGTGTTATTTTACATTGAGTTGAAACTGGCATTTCATCTTCATCTAGTTTTAGGATGGGAGCTGTACTTTGACTTTTGGTCTTTGGCATCACAAACATACTTACAGTCATGTGCTGATTGATTTTTCTTTTTGTCCCTCTGGTCTCTTGGATGAAAGTGAAATTAGAAACTCACCACAGCACTTATTTTGACAGCGTAAACAGGATATTCAAATTACCCATCTAGTCACTTGGGAAAATTATGGATGAGTGCACAGCAAACGTGTTTTCAAGCAGTTACAGCTTGAGCATCATAGTAAGGATAAATGTTCAGTTTATTTTCATCAGGTTCATATTTGCACTTTCTGTTTGTTTTCTTATTTTAAGGTTTAAAATCAGAAGAGCAGATTGAGGAGTCATGTGTTTTGTTTTTTCCTCTGTGTTAGAATTGCAGTTGTTGTTTTTTCTATTGTCCTTTTAGAAATGTTATCATAGTTCTGCAGTGGCGACGAGCTATTCAGGAGCATTGTACAGTCGGTTTGGAAATGCTGGATGGTTCTCTTGGCAAGTCACTTCTAGGTCATTCTGCTTGTTCAGCTCAGCCTCAGAGGTCAAGGCTGTCCATCTCTGCTGCTTTCACGCTGGTTTTATTTAAACATATTGACGTGGGGGGTTTGTTTTCCATTTTGACAGTTTTGATTGCAGACTTCTCATTTTGAGGGCTAGGTGTTGTCACTTCTCTCTGGCTTCACTGTAAGGAAGTAGAGGACTGTTGAGTTATTTGGAATTTGTGGTTAAATATTCATCACAGATGTGTTTTAACTGTCTCACCGGCCGAAGGTGTGATTGGTTTCTTAATAAATGATTGAGCTGCTTTGTTATGTCAGTTTTAGCATCAGTGGTTGGCGCTCTCAGAGTGAGGTCGGAGTTTTTAGGTAAAGGAAGACAAGTTCTTATCCCCCTTTTTTTTTTTTTTTTTTTTTTTTTTTTATTTAATCTACAGCATGTCTCATTGTACTTGCAGATTTTTGCTTTTGTCTGTCATAAATATTTACTGCTGCTAAATTGAGAGGGGCTAAAATAACTTGGTTTTTTTTGTTTTTTTAAATGAATAATGTGAGGGTTGCACAGAGGTTCAGTGTAAGTAAATACAGATTAGTTTTAACAGTGAATCACGCAGAGTCACTAATTAATACTAAATGAATAATTAGCAGACAAATCCCCTTTGACATCTGTTCAAGGTGGAATAATGATGGATAGTTTTACTGATAACAGTGCATCATACTTGGTGTTTTATATCTGTGCCAGCTAATTGAATTATTCCCTGATACTTTATTACCATCCTTAAGAGATTCCCTTTAATATCTGCTTTCATAGATTTAAATATAATAATTGCTTATGAAGGTTTTCTCTTGCTTTTGGAAAGAGTTTGGATCTTGCTGCGGTCTGAAGGTGAGTCCAGAGATGGATTTGAACAGACTGCGCAGATCCTTTACTCAGCTGTTACATAAGATGATCACTTTCAAGTTTCAAAGTCATGCAGCACCATTTTCATATGGCACCGTCATTAAGCGAAACCAGCAGCTGCTGGGAAGTAGGAAGAACGCATTCAGCTTCTGCTTTGGAAAATTGTTTAGTATACAGTTTACTGGAGCTGAAAGTGAAGTGGATAGTTTATGCCTGTCTGCCCATGGACTCTTTTTATTTTTAAAATCACGACCGTGTTTTTTTTAAAGTCAGAAACACAACAACTCGTCTGTGTTTGGCAGCTGAACTATTAAAAATTCAGATGACAGTGTTTCTCTAGCTCTGCTGCGGCTCATTCTTATTTACTTTACACACATTCAGAAAACTGTGGGGACTGGAGCACGCTGATTAGTTCACAGCTGAACAAATCACATATTACTGTCTGTGTCAGAGGGTGATGTCACAGTAGTAAATTAATCAGTCCTCTTCAGGTTTGCTGTTTCGTTTGGCTGCATTGGCCTGAAATGATCATTTTATCTCTCGTGAGATTTTAAAGTACATGTGAAGAACAGAGCTGGCTTGACTTGCTGTCTGGCATATTTGTTTATATGCCATTACTAGGCATGTAGTCTTGGCTTGTGACTGTTCTGGGTTCACCAGAAGAATCACGGCTGTGAGCAGTCTGGTGTCAGTATGTGCAATGTGATGTTCGCATTAAACAAATATACTTTCATCCTCTCTTTTAGCTCTGTTCGGTCCATTTGCTTCATTTGTGTCTATGGCACATGGGTGGGTTTGTTACAGTTGTAAGTGGAGGGGGGGCAAACGGTTCAGCTGATGTCCTCTCACTGCCCTGAACCCTGCCTGCTAGC
The DNA here is from genome assembly GCF_057382275.1 of Copadichromis virginalis. Taxonomy (NCBI): domain Eukaryota; kingdom Metazoa; phylum Chordata; class Actinopteri; order Cichliformes; family Cichlidae; genus Copadichromis; species Copadichromis virginalis. The sequence continues at coordinate 17,755,744 of NC_140630.1, read as the reverse complement.
CTCCCACCCACTGCCCCTTGGTAATGCATAAAAGAATTACAGCAGCCACTGTAAACAAAGAGTGCATTTGTAGTGCGGTTGATGGCTGGCTTTCTCTTGTTTTTTGCATTGACATTCATGCTTTTGTTACTAGCTGTTGTGTTCTTCTGTGAAACAGCGTGTACGTCTGCTGTTAGGGTAAACGTTTCACGCAGTTGTAACATAAAATAGACTTTGAGTCCTTGTTTTTGATTTTAACAGTGATGGTACAGCATTGAGCTGTTATTAAATTAAAAGAGATACAAAACATTGAATATGCTTGTACTGAAGAATTGATTGCTAACAATAATGGTTTTATTTAAAAAAAAGAAAATGTAAAGTACCAAATACCCTATACTGAGCCCAGCTGCTGTTAAGTAGGAACCCTAAATAGTGTTTTCCAAGAACCCTGCACTTTACTATTAGCAAAGATTGGCAAAGTGAAAAAAGGTCCAAAGTCACTAAAGGAAAGCACAAGGTGTGTGGACTGCAGCGCTGTATAGTGGTTTCAAAATCACGTACCATGCTGCCCAATGTCTTTCTACAGAGAAATCACTTAATTTCTGACACAAAACAGGCTAAAATACAAAAATGTAACTGTAGAAAAACAAGAGAGAGACAGACTTACTCAGGCTGGTATGGCCGGATTTGGGCTCTCAGCACCTGGTATTCCCATCGGCTGTCTCCCATCCAAGTATTACCCAGGCATTACCCCACTTACCTTCTGACATCGGAAAAGCTCGTACTGTGTTGGCTCTGCGACAGACTGGAAATATGTCCAGGTTGATACATTTGTAAGTGATGACAATTCTGATTTCTGATCCCCACAAAGATGGAGAAGTCAACAAGCAGGGAGTTTTCCCCTCACACTCACGAGGTTTGCTCAATCACAACTTGGGGCAAAGTCATGCACTTTCTTTTATTTTCAGTTTATGCATGTTCAGCAATCTGCATTTTCCGACATGGTTTTGAGAGATTTTCAAACAGTCAGTGTAATTACGCTCTTTACCTCTTGGTCTATGAATACTGAATTCTATGAATGATGCATTTTTATTTTATTGTTTGTTTGTTTTTTAGATGGGCCCTGTGGTATTTCAAAAATGACAAGAGCAAAAGCTGGACAGAGAACTTGCGTCTCATTTCTAAATTTGACACAGTGGAAGATTTTTGGGCGTAAGTTTTCTCTGCTGAAGTCAGTCTGAGTTATTGATGGTTTATTATTAATGTGCACAACATGTCCCTTAATGGTAATGTCAATCAGGATCAGCATGTTTCACTTTACTGATTGTTGTTTAATGACCATTGTTCTGATAAAAGCTTCTGAAATTCTACAATTCGACACACTCATGTTGGGAATCTACTTTTTCATCTTTCTACCAGATTATACAACCACATACAGCAGCCAAGTAAACTCGGCTTTGGCTGCGATTACTGCTTATTCAAGGTAAGGCTCTTTTTTTTTTTTTATGTTAAATGTTTACACATTTTCCCTTAATCTCAGTTGCAGCAGAGTCTAAAGACATGGATAGGGTTTAATAGCTGCTTCATATTGTGCGTCAGGATGGGATCAAGCCCATGTGGGAGGACGACAGGAACAAGCTGGGGGGTCGATGGCTGATGACTCTCAACAAACAACAGAGGCACAATGACCTCGATCGCTACTGGATGGAAACGGTAAGACGGCTGTTTTCTGAAACCACTCAGTAGAGTCGTATCCATTGGATGTTTCCCCTGATGGTTGTGATTTAAATATAAATGTATATATGTATAGTTTGACTTTTTTTGTGCTTTTTGCAGCTGTTGTGTTTAGTCGGTGAGTCATTTGATGAGGCAAGTGAAGACGTCTGCGGAGCTGTGGTCAACGTCAGACCTAAAGGTGACAAAATATCCATCTGGACGAGCAACTGCCAAAACAGGGACGCCATCATGACGATAGGGTGAGCCTTTAAAGTCACATTACTCATAATACGCAAGTAGGAGCTACAGTGGACCACTAGATGGCAACACTGAGCTTGCTTGAGTCTTCACACTGCTTCCATCTCATCTCTTCACAGGCAACTTTACAAAGAGCGTCTCAACCTCCCCATGAAAGCCATGATTGGCTACCAGTCGCACGACGACACGTCCAGTAAGAGCGGCTCCACCACCAAGAACATGTACTCCGTTTGAAAAAGCTCCTCATTTCAATTTGCTGTAGATTTAAACAATTGCCGATCTGCATCATCACATTAATTTTTGAGTTGTCAACTACTGTAGTGTCCTTTCCTTTTATTGCTAAGAGAGGTGTTCATAGCGTGTACAGCTGGAGCTTCTCCCAATTCAAGATGCCAGCGGAGCGGTTGTTTAAAGAAAAAGAAAAAACGGGGAGGAAGGGTATCGGGCTTGAGATGTTGTACGACGAGTAAGAGAACACACGATGATTTACTTTTAGAGTTGAAGACTTCTGTGATTAATATCAGTGACCTCTCCTAGCTTAGCTGAGAACAAGCTTTTTTTTCCAACACTTAATGGCTTGAGTTGTTTAATTAAAAAAGAAAGACTTAACTATAGGGCCTTGTGTTTCTCTCATGCTGAGTTCTCACTCTTTACAAAAAGTGTTTCTCACCTCACAGGAAAAAGAAGGCAGGCAACTTGTCCTCATACAGAACAAATTTTAAGGGCAATTTTAACTTGATTTATCCACAAGTGTTGAGCATGAGCCGGGCTTTCAGACGCACCAGCTTAAATAATCTACAGTATCTTAAAGGTTTGTAAAAGCTGTGGTCACACTCCAAAGTGTAGGGTTTGGATTAAGGCCACTTGTTGTTTCAGCCATGCTGGAATTATGGGATATTGCTTGTAGGTTTTGCTTTGTTTTTTCCCCTCAACTTTTTTTCTCTTCCCTTTACATTTATTTATAATGTATGCATTGCAGTTACTTAGTTGAAAGACAACCATGAAGCTCGTGTTTTTTCAAATTGTTCTTTTTTTTTTTCTTTTTTTGTTATTAAGGTTAATAATGTGGACTACTGCATATAGATGACATTTTTTACAGTGTACCATACAGTAAAGATGCCGACAGAATTAGGTGTGCTTTTCACTGTTTTCTTCCTAACAAAAACTGTAGATAATGTCGCACTCCTCTCTTGGTTGTTGCAAAAGAAAGATGATATTCATTGTGAAATGATTTTGCTCATAATGTATCTTTATTATCTGTAATTCCAGGATGTATATTACCTTCTTTCAAGTAAAGTTTAAGTGCTTTGCATTAAAACCAGAAGCGTGTTGTTTTGTTTTGAGGTTTTTAAAGTTGGCAAACTTGCTTTCTTAAACACTAAGCTGATTTTTAAAATTCCGTTTTGACTACCATTTGTGGTATTTACCAACTCCTGGGAACAAAAATCTGACTTTTTAGTAAGTGCTATAGTGAGAAGCAGCTTGGGCTAATGTCATACTCATGAGGAAAAATTAAAAGTGACCAAAAACTCACAAGCTTTGCAGATTAGTTGAAAATGATGGAAACTACCACACAAAAAAATGTAGCAGCAGTATATTCTGAGGAAGTTATTTTTCAGTTTCACACAGAGGAGAAATGTATGAAGTAATGCTGTGTTTTTGTCACAGCTGGATTCAAGTTGTTGGCTTTCTTTTTTGCGAGCAGAATCTACAGATACACCCAAACTGAAGAGCAGCTAAAATGACAGAATCTGGAAGAGGGGGGAAAAAGTGCACGAAGCCATAAAAACACATTTCAGCTTTTCAAAAGAGATGGAAGTATATTTAACTTTTACATTCTAATGAAAGTTTAGAAAAATGCACATTTTTAAGTTTTTTATTTTTAATTTGAATAGAAAAATGTCAGAATACCTCTCAGCATTGTTAACATGTCTGGTCAGAAAATTTTCAAAATACCTTTTAGCTACTTTATAAACTTTGAAAAGTGACAATTCAACTATACACCTGTAAATGTTTCGATGCTCATCAGTGTCTGGGTCAACATTTTCCAACTATGTGCTGGCAACTGATCAAGAGTGGAATAAAACAATAGAAGCCACAGATGCATAAATGTGAAGCAAACAAACTGGTTCAAAATACTGTATTAATGTGGGACACAGAGGCATGAAACTATTCTTTCCTTTTTAACTTTACAATTTATAAATCACTACTCCGGCTTTTCCTCTAAAGCACACAGACCACAGTGAAAATCTCTGGAATGGAAAGGGTACTGACAACATCACCTTAAATGTATGTAGCCAAGATTGCTTGTAATGTCCATTGGTCTATCGCTAGACCAGCTGCGGCTGATGACTCCTATTATTTTTTTACTGTCGTTCAAGTTAATCATCCAGTCAAACAGGATCTTATAGCGTCATGGAGACTTTTATTGTTTAAAAGGGTGTAAATAAAAGTCCTCCACCCTTTTAGCTCCAAACGCAGATATGTTTATCAGCACAGTGGCATGACTTCCTTGTGTGAAAGTAATACATCCCAAAGGGTTATGGAAGAGCTGTTACCTAACACAAAACTTGATCTGTGAGCGGTTTTTTGTTTTGTTTTGTTTTGTTTTTTCACAAATTTTTCATTACAAAAATGATTGCACAACAAAAATAAGCTGTTCTGTAGATGGGGCATCTGCGTGAGATACAATCCAGCTGGTATGTTTGTTCGTTTGGTTCAATAAATATGGAAAAAAATTAGTAAAGAAGACCATCCAATCCAATCCATCCAAGAAAAGGAAAAAACAAAACACTATTGGTCCTTCAGCCACGATCCAGCCACTGTAGTAACAGATGTCCTTCTTGCAGCATCCTCACTTTCTGCATTGTTCAGCTGGATCCTGGCAGCCTTATATCAGGACATCGTCATAATCAAAGGCTTTACCTCATCTTGTTTGTTCAACAGATTCGAGAGCATATAGGACGAGAAGAAGAAAAATTCCACGGCGTAGCTGAGCTCAAACAGCTCCAGGTTCATACTCAGCATCCACTCAAAGACAGCAGACAGATGGATGTAGAAGTACTCGCTCTGAGCGAACAAGACAGTATCTGAAGGTTCTGGGTTAAGGGTGTTTCACTGGTCTACTGATGGTTAAAACTATGGAGGACATAGAGCTTACACATTTCTTTGACAAAAGAACATAGCTATATGAGGCGAAACTGTGTTTCTATCATTAATGTGGGCTAATTTGGGATTAAATACACTCTTATTGGATGAGCATGAATCAGCTGCATGGGCCAGCTCTTCCTGGAGTTCTCCCACACCTGACTACTGTGTGCATACATCAGGGGCAGAGTTAGCACATAGTCATGGCAACCACAACAAATCTGCTCAACAATCTAGCCACCCTTTGCAACCAATGAGACACGTTTGACCTTTACTCATAGAACTGAAGTTACATTCAGTAACCATTCGTCTTTGGCTATTGTTCTCATACACACACACAGCACAGCAATCCGTTTTATTGTAAACCTCATGAATGTTGTCACATAAAAAAAGAAAGAATAACTTCCCCAATCACTGCAGACTGATATCAGCAACTAACCATACGTAAAAATATACAAGAAACCCATAAAAGTAAGTTATAAAAGTGAGGAAAGAAAAACTCTGCTACTCTGCACAGTCAATAGATTCTGTATTCCTGATGTTAAATAGTGCTCTTCTGTACTCAAAGAGCTTCATGCAACATGCCTCATTCACCCATTCACACAAACACCTTTTTCCTATGCTTAAATGCCTTGTAGCTAACATTCACACACATTCATACTCCCATGGATGCATCAGAGGGCAGCTTTTGCTTAGTATCTTGCCCAAGGGTAATTGACATGCAGGCTAGAGCAGCCAGGGATCGAACCACTAACCTTCCAATCAGTTGATGACCTGCTCTACAGCCACCTCAATCACCGAATCTCTGCTAAATGCTAAATGAGGTGTCTAATGTTTCATTGCTGTGCATCTGATCCCATAGATCTACAAGGTTGAGGACAAATGTAAAGCTAGAAGGAAAAGGAAAGGAAAGCTATGGTTAATAATTCACTAAAAAAGGTCATTAATGTGTATCTGCTTCTGTCATGTGGACTTCTGTGGCCGGTCCCACTTGGTAAACACAGGAGCTGACCGGATCCAAATATGTCCCAGTGTGTTATAACTCATGCATTAGTTCTAGAGCTAGCTGCTGAAATCCCTTGTTTAAAGGAACACCAAATTAACCCATCAAAAGTTTACTATTAACCTGCGTGCTTAACCAGCCACAAGGTCGATGGGTATGGCTTAAGAAACAACAACAATAAAAATAAAAAATAAAGTTGGCTCCATGATTTGTGAAAGGATACAGATGACGGTCACAATTACTTGAATCACAGTGGAGATGATTCGCAGTGGGTAGAGAACCTTTTCATATCCAGAGAGGGCGCACTTCCCTGTCAGCACGGTGAGAATGGCCGTGTAGAAGCACGCGCACATGAAACTGATGGCAGCCCCGAGGTAGTGGAGGAGTGACACGTGAAACGGCTGTGGAGGACATTCACCATCAAATCCAGCGAATAATAGCAGGCTGTTTAAATCAAGACTAAGATTGCGAAAGGTGTTGGCATGTGAGCAGAGATGGGCAGTAACTGTAATCTGATTACTTTTTTCAAGTAACGAGTAAAGTAAGGGATTACTATTGCAAAAACGGTAATTAGATTACAGTTACTTTCCCATAGGAACGCTGCGTTACTGCGTTACTAAAACCGTGATTTTTTGCGAGAATGTCTCACAACAGCTGTGTTGGTGACAACAGCTGTGTGCAGATCAACAATGGATCACATATCGATTGTGGGAGAGAGTATGAGCGTGCAGCGTTTAAAGCGTGGAAGTACTGACCTTACTTTGAGTTTGATTCCATAAAAAGTGACAAAAACATTAGCGTCCATTGTGCGTGGTAAGAAAACTTCTTTTTACAGCGAAAAACACCGCTAAACTTCCAAGCAAGCACCGACTGCGCAACGACTTAATGGGAAAGTCACAGAGAAACTCGCGGATTCTTCAACTGACCGCGGCACACCTGCACCAGGGTAAACGGTTAAAAGATTAAAACTGATAAAACAAGTTAAAAAAAGAGACTTTTCCATTTGATTACATTTTGTATGATGGATTATGTAGAAAAAGTAGAATTGGGCTGAAAGATCTATCACTTTATCACCTCTTCAGGTTGTAAATCGTGTTTTTTAAAAGTAACTAAGTAACTAAGTAATTAATTACTTTTGAAAATAAGTAATCAGTTAAGTAACAGGATTACTTTTTTGCAGAAGTAATCAGTAATTAGTTACTGATTACTTTTTTCAAGTAACTTGACCAACACTGCATGTGAGTGAGTACTATCAGGCAGTGTGCAGTGAAAAATACGATGTCGCCGAACAGGTTTATGATTTGAAACACTTTCCAAGTATTTGGATGTCCTTAAACCCTTTGTTTAAATTATAACTGGTTTCCTTTCATTCCTGCTTCACTAACTGATTTTTCTAGAATCGTTTTGTCACTACATGTAAGTGCAGTATAACACTACAGATCACGTAGCAGAGTGTCATATTTGCCCTTTAACACACTAAAAAAACACTATAACCCAAGCATAAATGGCACTTTAGTGTGCTTGGGCTCTCATTATAGATGGCCTAAAGCTACAAGATACCCGCCTTTATTTGCTGTTTTAGCACAAGCGCAAACAGAAATTCTCATTTAGATCTGAAACAATGTAACCCTGCAGAAACACCGCTGCAGTATGACGTTCGGCACTTACGTTGCAGTTTCCGGCTGCGAATGCCCCCATGGCTGCAATCACACCGAAGACCAGTGCAAATTTACTCAGCATGGACTGACTTGAGTGCCTCTCCATTATATGGGCATGGTGGAATATGCAGAACAGGAAAACTAAAGAAGAGATCGCAGTTGGTGTGACACACATCCCTCATACATGTATATGTGTGTATAATGGTTTAGGCATTTAACAGGTAAACTCACACATGAAGGATCCGGCGTTGATTGTGGCTGTAAAAAGTGAATTTTCTGGCGGATATGTTCCACTTGAGCTGAAATAACATATTTAGTTTGTTTCATTCTGTCTCAAGATTTCATTCCAAGGAAGAAGAAAAATGAACGGGTGCATTTAGTCTTCTTTTACCTTATTGTAGGAACCCAGCAGCATCCAGCATCAGTATGATTAGCCCTGCAGTAGTTGCCGTTACCCCTGCGAACAAGTTAATTCCATTTTAGAGGCTGCATTATTAAATAAACACCGGGTCATATTTAAAACAAAATGAGGATGATTTAAAAAGTCACCAGTCAGTGAGGGCGCACACATGATTGTTGGAGAAGGCTAGCCCGTATCTGGAAATATAAAACAAAAGAAAAACTGTTAAGAATCTGCAAACATCAAACCAGAAATGCTTCCAAGGAAGTGTCACAGCATGTGAGCATCAACGCCAAGCACGTTTTCAGTTTGGTGTGACTCAGTCGTTAAAGTCGTTTGTTCAACAAGATTTTCTTTTTTGAACTTAGTGACAGACACAGTTCACACCCTGCAAACAGAACAAGCCGGCTCACATATTTTCAAACTCCAAAGCAGGTGAGTTCTGACGTGCCTTTACATTTAGAAGCTGCTCTGACGTCGACGACTGTTTCCACAGACGATGTGCAGATAAAACAGTACAATAAAAGATTGTGAAAAGCAGCGGAAATAATATGATGCCATTTTCTTTACTTCCTCTTCATGGCCAAATGTTATCAGCATTGCAGAAATCCCACTGATTTCTGAAAGTGCCAGGAAAACGCAGTTCATGTACTAAGCTTGACTATCAAGTACGTGGTGTGACGTTATCGGGAAAAACATTCAGATATGAATAAACTCTGTTTACTAGTTTCACATAGAAAGAACATTGTTATGACTGAGTAAAAATGACATGTTTAAAAACGTTCCCACAGCTTTGTGACAGTGTAAATGTCAAAAAACAAACAGTGAATCTGTAGTAAACTTACACACTCCACGTTCCAATGAAGGACACCAGGGAAAGACAGATGGGGAAAATAATCCACAACCCCATGTCTGGATGATGATGACGACAAGCAGCAAAGAGACGGATTCCAGAGGTCCAGCTGTCTTAAAAATACTCAATGTCAAGCCTCTTTGGGGGGTTTATAGAAGCCTCATGCAGTCAGCATTATATACAATCAGTACTAGAACAGAAAACCCCCCAAAAAAATCCTAACTTCAAGTCCTTGGAGCAGACGTTTGCACTGCTGTTGGTAGTTTAGTCTTCCTCCATCCGGAGGACTACCTCCCTTTTAAATCAGACTGTCTCTGCCACTCCTTCAGGGCACCACCTTGCTGTGTTACAACAAATATTATGAAACACAGGGTTGGTCTTCTTGTCACATTATTTGTTTTGTCGACGGTCTCCCTTCTATAGTCCTTGCCAGCTACTGCTCTGTTTGACACGTATTAAAGATCAACTCAAACAGTAAATGTTTGGAGTTGTGCACAGATTTGAATTTATGAGAATTTTCCAATGAATGGCTGGTAGGATTATTAGATTAGACAAGCTTGGAATGCTTTAAGCCCCGTGTCTTGTCTTTCCTGTCAGGTAGGTGGCTACGTGCACCCTGTACAGTCATTTCAATAAATATGAATTTCAGGTACTTGTACTGTACATGTGTGTGTGTCTGTGCTGTAGTCTCTTTTATACTACATAACATTTATTCTCTACTACATTTTGGAGGAAAATATCCAATATTTGTTTTCTACATTCCCCACATAAAGTACTGTGCAAAAATCTTGAACAACCCAAACACTGGGAAAAGGCTGAGATGTGCCAAATTATACAAGAAAGTGGCAAAAGGTCTTATGGACTGATGAATCCAACTTTTTGTTTGAAATCATCATCAATATGTAGGGAAGAGGTCAGGAACGAGGTACAGCAGTGAGCGTCTACAGCCGTCTGTTAAACACAGTGGGTCCCCTGTAATGGTTTGTAGCTAAATTTCACCCAGTGGTGTCAGAAAACCTGTCAAAACAGAGAAATACCATCAGATTTTGATCCACTGTGCAATACCACGTGTCAGCATGACAATGATCCCAAACACACACAGTAAAAGCATAGCCTAACAGGAAAAACACACACAAACACGAAGAGCTTTAAATGTGCTACAAGAATTCTAGGCAACTATTCATGAAGGCTGCTTAAAGAGGTGACAAGAAAGTAGGCTGAGAGTCTTCAGGCTGTGTTGGAAAATAAGTAATCATAGCAAATATTGATTTTCAAGCTAGTTAGAATGGTACAAACTACCTTTTGTCTCCTTTACTGTGTTTCTACGTCTTTGCACAAGTTTCAGTAAATTGCTGCACCTGTTTCCTGTTTTCCTAACAAATGATAAAATGAGCGGTGACTCAAGACTTTTGCACAATACAGTATATATTTACTCAACAACTGAATTACAGGCTGCTCTTTTAGAATGCATTTAAATTGTAAATCCAACACTTATATTTATATTTGATTATCAATATATTTTGTTGTGGATCACTGGAGTGAAAATAATTTAATGATCTAAGTCCTTTCTTCACCTACTGGTTTAGGAAAAAGCAACCAATCATGTTTCGTTTTTAAACTTTTGAAAGTCATTGGTTAGCCTCCCTGAAGCATTACACATGGATGATCTAATAAATCCACAACACTTGATCACAGGGCAAATGATAAATCAGTGTCAGATATTTCTTTTATATTTCGGAATAATGTAAATCCTCAAAGGAGAAATGATCACTCGTCTCTTCGGAGAAAAGTTTTCTTTTAATTTATGGCGCATTCTTTGTTCTTAGTAACGTTGTTTCAACTCTGTTACACGGTGAGGTAACGCAATACTCTTTCAGGAGAGGATCGGGGTTTGGGGAGGCCGAAAGAGAAGTTCTAGGGCGTTATACTTATTGTGGAGGTGCCAAAAAAGACGTGGCAGCTCAACGTGCTGTCTGGCTGTCTGCCGCGTGGGGTCCTCATTAGTGATGGGATTTCCGGCTCTTTTTAGAGATCCGGCTCTTTCGGTTGGGCTCACTAAAAAGAGCCGGCTCTTTCGGTTCCGAACCGGCTCTTCAGGTTGTTTTGTTGCTTTAATTAATTTATTATTAACAATAATATAAAATTATGCACAAAAGGAATTACTAACATAAAAACAAGTGGTTTTATTTATATATGTTTATATATAAATATATGCGGTGGCCCCTAGAGACAAAACACGTACAAACTCCAAAACACATTTCTAGCATGAACTGAACTTCCAAAGCAGAGCTACTAGATCACTTAAATTACACAATTGAAAGCATGTGTGTATTGTTTGTGTATTTATACACAGGCACTCATATATATATTCAAATAATTTAAAAAAAAAAAGTTCATTTACCTGTTATTACCACACACCAAATCCGGTCGTTGGTACTTGCTGGCTTGTGTAGCCACAAGATAACAAAGGCTCAACACTGCGCCCAGCATCCTGGAGCACTTCTGTTGTCTTTTGTACGTGTTTTGAGTTTTTATATGCTTCTGAGTTTTTATGTGCTTCGGAGTTTGTACGTGTTTTTACGTGTTTTGGAGTTTTTACGTGTTTTGGAGTTTTTACGTGTTTTGGAGTTTGTACGTGTTTTTACGTGTTTTGGAGTTTGTACATGCTTCAGAGTTCGTACGTGATTTGAAGTTTGTATGTGCTTTGTCTCTAGGGGCCACCGTAAATATACTTTTATTTATTCACTCCACATAAAATGTAATAAATAAATCATATAATACAAAAATCAACTATTCACATTTCAAGTTTTAACTATTTAAATTTTCAGCTTTTTCCTTTCACAAATTTAAAGTGAAAAGAACACAAAACACTGCAAACCACAACACAATTAAATATAAATTATAATATGAAAACTAAAAGAACATGCATATTCTCTGTCATATGGACCTGCATGAATAAACTTTCTCAATCCTTTATCATCTGCAACTGAAAATAGTTGTGGATGATTACTATACCTTTCTAATGTTGTTGTCCCTGCCTCTCTTTCTCTCTCTCTGGCTCTGTTCCTGTGCTACTGAGTGTAACTACCGCCCCTCCCCCCTCTGCCCAGCATAAAGCACAAGGCTCGCGTGCAGAGTGAAGCGGAAAAAAAGTGCGAGAGAGAGGCTGAGAGAAAGAAAAAAAAAAAAACCCACGTGACGGCTCGCGATAAGGAGTCGGCTCGCGTCGTTCACGTCAAAGAGCCGGCTCTAAGAGCCATTTCGTTCGCGAACGATCCATCACTAGTCCTCATTTTCTAAACAAACAAAATGGCGGCGCGCATGAGATGGGGTCTTCAGCAGCTTTTACGGACAAGAAATACGGCTCACTTTAGGTTTGAACTATCACCAGCGTTGATCCACCGTACTGTAATACCTATATGATGAGTCTGTGTAAAGCATAAACCAGTATTGCGACGCGTCTCTGCATTTGAGACAGAAATTAGCTTTTAGCCAGCTACATAGCTAGCAAGCAAAACAAATGGGACAAAGCTTTGTCTCCAGGCTAACTCATCCGCCTAGGTGTGGTTGGAGCTGTGGAAGAAAGTAGTTTAGTCTAGTGTTAGTTAGTTTAGTCGTTTTCACTGTGAAAATCACGTGGTAGCTGGCACACGGCCGCTAGCTAGTTAGCATAGTAAAACTTCATTGTTAGTGAGAAGGTTATTCCATGCATAACAACGCCACCCGTTTATATCCTGCCTCAATAAATGAATGAGTTGAGGGGATATAAGGTGTAATGTGTTCTTTGTGCTTCAAGGTTTCCACAGCCGACCAGATGTTCATACCACTCACTGTCCACGACTCAGAGCTTCAGAAGAGTCCAGCCTCACCTCGGGATAGGAGCCACACAATTCCCAAGTGAGAAACTCTTTTAGAAGTTTGAAAACCTTACATACGTTCACTGCATTATGTTATGCCTGAGCTGATGGTTATGTAATGTCTTACAGTAAGACACCTGTCCATCCAGACTCAAGATACACCGAACCCCAGAAGCCTGAAGTTTCTTCCCGGTAAACCCGTCCTAGGAAGTGGAACGCTTGACTTTCCTTCTCCAAGCTCGACTGGATGTTCTTCTTTAGCCAGGTTGTGTGTCAGACTTAGTGTTGCACTTCAAACACATTTGAAGCCTTGGGAGGCACGTGTAACAGGGCTAGCACTAAAACAAGAAGAATATACTGTATGCTCACTTCATAAGGTACACTGTGCTAATACTAGGTTAGACCTTGTTGGCTTCCTTGAATCATCCCTGTAGTCATAAAGGGATGGACATGCTTAGCACAAGACTCAGGTGAGCTGTGGTATTTAAATTATTCCCAGTTGGAACTCAGGAGTGTTTCAAGAGAATATCCCCCACAAAATTATACCTCGAACAACCTGAACCATTAATATAAGGCAGGATGGATCCATGGTTTCATGTTGTTTATACTAGTTAATGACCCTACCATCTGAATGTCACAGAAATCAAGACTCAACAGATCAATTTTATTACTATTTACTATTGTCCAGTTTTGCTGAGCTCATGCAAATCGTAGCCTCAGTTTCCTGGGGGGCAGGTTTGAGCCTGTGTAGCCTTCCTGTGAGCTTTAAGCAGTTTGTCACTCACTGGCTATTTTCTTTCTCTTTCTTTTTTACCATTCTCTATAAACAAATAGAGGTGTCTTCAGTTCTGATCATGATGGGGTTGCTTGGCTGAATAATACGTATAGCTGATGTGACAGATGTACACCCTGAAAATAACATTTTGGTCCTCAGTGGATTCCTGAGGAGAGACACATCGGGTTCCTTTGCACATTGTCAGGATGTTTTTTTTTTCTTTGCTGATACTTTTAGTATCCTGAGTCTGATTTGTAATCACAAAACAGACCAAAAGGACTTCATTGTTTCATGATATGTTTTTTTTATTTCTTACTGAACATGATAATGTGTTTCTCTCAGAGACCTCTTTGAAATTGAAGGAGTACAGAGTGTGTTCTTTGGCCCCGACTTCATTACTGTCACTAAAGTAAGTATTTAATGTCCTCTTACAGTTTGTCTTTGTAGTTATAGTCTAATCATATAATACATGAGATGTTTGTTTTCCTATCAGACGGACGAGGATGTTGAGTGGACGGACATTAAGCGTCATGCTCTGGAGGCCATTGCTAAGTTCTTTGAGAGTGGTGAGCCGATAACAACGGGAGCAGTGCACCATGAAAGCAGTGAGTGTACAGTGTGAAAACATGCAACTTTTTGACTTGAAATTGTGTAAATATTTTCATGTTTTACATTTCTCTTTACTGTAGGTCATTCTGAAGATGATGATGATATTGTTTGTATGATAAAGGAGCTTCTGGACACCAGAATCAGGTAGCGATTTCTCAGTACTGTTGAGAGCTGCTTAAGTAAACCACAGTTGCGCTTCAGAAAGTATTTATGGCACGGTAACATAATACCTTATTGCTTCACTCACGTTCACAAAAAAAGATGTTGTTAGTGTTCTAAGAGATAGTTGTGCTGAGATAACGGTCTTAATCTCACTGTTTCTCTGTCCTGTTCTGTACCAATTGATACGGTCGCTCTTAATCACAAGACCTACAGTGCAGGAGGATGGAGGTGATGTCATCTTTAAGGGTTTTGAGAACGGAGTAGTCAAGCTGAAGCTGGTTGGTTCCTGCACAGGTTGTCCCAGTTCTACTGTCACACTGAAAAATGGGATCCAGAACATGATGCAGTTTTACATCCCTGAAGTGGACAAAGTGGAACAGGTGATAATCTATAGAGCCGTTCTGGGATAAGTTTTTGTGTAAACTCTTCTGATATCAAGTTTGAGAAACTCTTGTTTGGATAAATAAGTCATCACATACAGAAAATTCTGCAGTCACTTTAAAGTGGACTTATTAAGATCATTTCTGCTTCATATTTTTAGTCTTGGACTCTTCTAGAGTGGTTTTGTATTATTCATTTGTTCAAAATGATTGTTAGTGCGTCCCTTTACAAATGAGCTGTTTTGTTTATTACTCCTATCCAATTTTTCTTTCAAAAGTAGAAAAATATTTTAGCCTTTGCTGGTTTCATTATTTTAAACGTTAATTTTTTTGTTCCCCATTGAAAGCTACTGGCGCATAAATACTGAAATGTTAATGCTGGGTATTAAAGAAGGGGGTAATGCAGCTTGTTGCATGTGGGCTGTGTACAGTATCCACAGACTTGCATTTGCCTACAGAGGACACGTGAAGATCAGAAATCAATCATGGAACCAAGAGAGGATCATGGCGTGGTTTGATGAATTATGTTTTCCTTTAAGTCAGGCTTGATACCACCAGGATGCACTATATCAATATGAAGAAGGCAAGCTAGTGGAGGAATTGTGATTAGGAAATATTTTAGGGAAACCCTGGGTCCATGTGGATGTTACTTTTACATACACACATTTGCACTACACCTTCAGAGCTATTCTTGCCATACAAGGTGGCAAGAAGCAGGAAGCATTCATTTTACAGCTGATGGGTTTTCCAAAGCTCAGTTGCAAGCTCGGTTAGCTTGGTTTTAAAAGAAGAAAATAAAAATATCACTTTTATATAAAAGTAATTTGTACATTCTCCCTTTTTTCCAGGTGGAAGATGAAGTGGATAAAATCAGTGCAAAGGTTTTCTCAGAAGTGGAGCGCAAATTGCAAGATGAGAAAGTTCCCCGGCCGACCCACTCATAGACTTTGTTATATACACAGCACTGTAGTATTTCCACATATTACTGTTCTAAATCACAATACTGAGGAACAGAAAATTACCTACTATACTGTATACTGTTAAGAGTTCTGTACATACTGTATTCACCCAGTTGCCAGGTAGAGGTCATTAACTGCATGTCTGTTTACAGAAGGTTCAGTCATGTTTTTCTGTATAAGCAGAACACTGTAAGTGGTGTGTTTTTATTTATTATAAATACTGTATATTTTGAAAGTTGGAGATATTTGAACGTGCGTGGCATCGGTTAAGACTGTTTAGAGGGACCTTTTGAGAAAATGATCCACCACCACATACCGAATGACAAAGAATCTACCAGTACGGTAATCTGTAAATGAAATGCAAGATACTGAGGCTACAATTATTAATTGAACTGAGGTAGGATAACAGTTTATATGTATCCTGAATTTATGTGGTCTAATGTAATAACTTCATTACATTAAAGTTCACTATTTGAAATCTGATGTTTATTGTGACCTTTAATTCGCTGGTGTTATGTCCTAGAAAAAAAAGCTACTCAGGAAAGGAAGCTTTTGTATAACATTGTCCACACATGCATCAAAGAAAAATTTTTAATGCAACATGGGGGAGGAAAACAGATTAAGTCCTTCACATTTTCCAGGGTAAATATCTTGAATTATGACTGAATAGGGACCCTCTGGAGTGTAGCTCAACTTGACACAGAATGATGGATGCTTGAAATCACCATTACATTTGAGACAGTATGAAAGTAGCTTCATACTGTTTAAGTCAGACATGCAGCTTGTTTGAAAATGGTAGCAGAGCGGTAGGAGATGGAGCTAGAGGTGCTAGACCTGAAGATGCCGAGATTTTCATTGGAATTGACCACATGAGTAGAGTTTCAGAGACAGCTGTTTGGAGAAAAACGTAGAGAAGTAAGGCTGACATGATTTGGACATTCACAGAGGAGGAATAGTGAAAATGGAGCTGGGTGGCTAGAGGAAAAGAGCAAGGGTTGGTGTGATGGTGTGAAATATAATATATAATGATACCTGTTAAGCAGTTCGTTATATTTTTTGCTGTGTTTAACAACGTCTACATTTTTACCGGCTGTAAAACAAAACAAAACAAAAACAATTATGTAGCCTAATAGCTGGATTATCTTAATTAGCTCAGATGTTACATTTTAATTTTGACCTAAGCATGTCCAAACCTTTACGATCAGTGGTAACAGACTATTGTTCTTCTTTATATTCCTACATGAAGTAAGGAAGTGCTCACCACCATATGCACACGATTACAAGTAAATATTTGAACTACTATGTCTACCGTCTGCTGGCTGTGGAGCGCGGATGGGGTTTCCATTCTGCGCATGCGCGTTCTCTATCCGTAATAGACCGGTGCAGGGAGACAACGGTAAGCACTGTTGACAGTGTTTTAATGAAAATCTTTATTACCTAAATAATTATAAATATTTAATGTAAATGTAACGTGCACTCTTAAATTGCATGCAAGAGAGAGCCTGCCGTCATTATGCTGTGTATTATTATGCTTTTAAAAGACTGGTTATTCACTGCAAGAGCCTGCGAGCTTAATTCGGGCCTCGCTTTCGACAACAAATCTAGCACGAGGCTAATCTGGCAACAAAGCTAACGATGCGAAAATGCTACGTGTTAGCTCTATATGTGTTGCTATCGTATCTGTCGTACAGTAGCCATGCTGCATTTTAATATATTTGCAGTTAAACTGGGGACTTTTGAAAGGTGCTGCCTAAGCAAAATTAACGTAGCTACAAAAGCTCGAGTCAGCTTGTTGTTACCTTCAACAATAACAACATTAGCTCACTAGACAAACGGAAACGTTAAGTAGCCTAGCTGCTCACGTTAGCATACTCTCAGTGAGTAGCTAACGTTAGCTGGGCAGCCTTTGAGCCCGTTTTGGTTGCTGTGTCAGCATATGCTAATCTGAAGAGTCCTGGAGATAACTATGAGAACACTCTTTCCCACCTCATTAAATAATTAGTATAGTTTTCTTTTTGGATTCCCTCGTGTTGCCTTACTATCATAGAAATAGTATACTACATATGTGAAGATTATTTTGGCAAGTGCACTCAGCGTCAACATCATCACCATGAGCTGTGAGTAAGGTTCTGATAAATGTCTTTTCTGTAGACAGAAGTCAGTTGTTTTTTTTTATAGAAGGGAAAAATTGGCCTATCAGAGTTAAAATGCTTCACCGGACGTGGTTTTAGTCTTCATTTGTTGTTCTGTGCACCCTTGCCTTGCCCTTGTTATGTGTAACATGCTTTGCAAAGTAAATGGTGACATAAGTTAAAGCCAGGCCAGACTGGCTTTTGACTGTTATACATCCACCACAAGTAACATCTACTCTTGCACATGCAGTGTGTCACACAAAAACACAAGCTGGTACTCCAATAGGCACTTAAAGAGTAGCTGCTGGCATTCAAGCAAGTTCAAGTTCTGCCTCTAGAGTCATGACCGTGTGATCAAATTGCTACTAATACTCCTGATTTTTGGTTTATGTTTATAGTGATAGCATTGGCCTGGAGAAGAAAGGCTGCCCTTAATCTGAATGAGTCATGGCCCAGTTCGGGGGACAGAAAAATCCGCCGTGGGCGACTCAGTTTGCTGCCACAGCAGTGTCCCAGTCAGGCCACACAGGACAGTCTCTGGACCTCAACAGCCTGCACTGTGAGTATAGCAAAATCAGATCAAATGTCATTAGCACTTTACCCGGCGGTGCAATTACACTCACGTTTCACATTATACCCCACACCCCCACAGCTCTTGGAGTGCAGCAGCCGTCTCTTCTGGGAGCATCTCCTGCTGTTTACTCTCAGCAGTCAGCCTTGGCTGCAGCCTCTCTCAGCAACCAGTCTGCTGCAAACTATCAGCTTTCTCAGCAAACTGCTGCTTTGCAACAGCAAGCTGCAGCAGCCGCTGCAGCAGCATTACAGCAGGTCAGTCACAAAAGAGTAATGCTAAGCACAGTAAGACGTGTGTGTCTTTTCCCTGGTCACATTTGACGCTCTTTGCTACTGCCCCCCTTTTGTTTTTTTTAAATGTCCATAGTCTCAAATCAATACAGCGCTTCAGCAGTATCAACAACAACAACAGCAGCAGCAACAACAGCAGCAACAACAGCAGCAACCTCCCCAACAACCCCCCCAGCAGCAGCTGTACAATGTACCTCATCAGGTATCTTGCCGGCCTTTACTTTTATTTGTGTCACACCTTATTTCCTTACATTGGAAAATATCCTTTTCAGTTTAGAATCTTATTGACATTGTGCTTTAAATTTAGATTTCTCTGATTGTTTTATATAGCATCACCGTATGATGTGTTACAGTAGACTGAACGGTCGTTTGGAAACTGACCATAAGTTTGCTAAATCTTAAAGTTTTGTAAGATCACTTTGAAATCTTTAAAATTAACATAAAATCCATTTCTGCTATTTTTTTTAGCCACTTTTCGATTTTTTTCCCCAAGACAATGTAATGTAAATATGTAAATAAGGTAATTGTAATTTGATACGACTGCACAGCATGTTTACATCTTTCGCTAGATGGATCGTATTATTTATGTTGTAAGAATCTGTTAGTGAGCAAACAGCTGTTGGGAGCATTATGACAGCACAAGATGTGTCTTTGCTTTGGGTGTAAATCTGTTGTTTCATTTCAACAAAAAGTTCACTTTTTTTTTCTCTTCTTAATTCAGCTTCCACAGCCTCAGCAGGCACTCATTTCTCAGGTAATGTGTTTACAAAAACATATTCAAACAAACTCAAGCTGCTACATAGGACAGATCTCGTTGTCTAT
The DNA here is from genome assembly GCF_057382275.1 of Copadichromis virginalis. NCBI lineage: Eukaryota > Metazoa > Chordata > Actinopteri > Cichliformes > Cichlidae > Copadichromis > Copadichromis virginalis. Next base: position 17,736,170 of record NC_140630.1, on the reverse strand, counting down.
CTGCCCTATCTGTTTACATGTTAGCTGGCAATTATGCTCGGTTGTGGACACAGACAAGGGCAGCTGCTCCAGACGAGGTGCAGCAGCTACACCCTGTCTGCTCTCATACTGTCACACTTTTTCAAGTACTACAGTTTTTTTGTGGACGTTTGCACAGAGCATTTGAATAATCAAACTATCATTTAGGTTGAATTTTTTTCCAGATGACCATATCAAAGCATATTTCCTTATTATTTATTATTATTTTTAAGGTTCTTTTTCTTGAAGCTTTGTGTTTAATGCATATAGAAATAGAAAAGTTAGCTATCAAGCGATCTCCCTTGGTATATTTTAGATGTACCACTAAAATGTAATTTTAGTGTTTTGATTCTTCTTTCTTTTCCTGACCCTCAGCCCCCTGTCGCCCTGCCCACGAGCCTGAGCCTGTCTAACCCACAGCAGACAGCCCAAATTACTGTGTCTTATCCCACACCACGTTCAAGCCACCAACAGCAGACGCAGCCTCAGAAGCAGCGAGTCTTCACTGGTGTCGTCAATAAGCTGCATGACACGTTTGGCTTTGTAGATGAAGATGTCTTCTTTCAGTTAAGGTGAAAAAGGGTGGTCCTAACATCGCTCAGATTCTGTTACTTGGTGGTTTAATAAAATTAACACTTTCACTAGAGGTTTTTTAGTGTATAAATTGCACATACAATCCCTTTTCTTGCACCATTGTTAGCCTGCATAGGACCTTATTTATCATCCATAACTTAAAGAGCTACAAGTTTGCTTCTGTGAATCTGAAAATGATACAGCATTACAAACAGATTTTCTTATGTGTTTTTGTATATATTTGTATTTCATAGTGCTGTGAAGGGGAAGACTCCCCAGGTGGGTGACAGGGTCCTAGTGGAAGCTGTGTACAACCCGAATATGCCGTTCAAGTGGAACGCCCAGCGCATCCAGACTTTACCTCAACTAGCAAATCAGTCGGTGAGAATGTTCAAACGTTGCATTTTGGAGCACAGCATTACAGTTTGTGGCTTTGTATTGTATTGAAATGCATACTTTCAGCTTTAATTTAAGGAGTTTCACAAACGCATTGTATTTCAAATGTAGAGGTATTTATACAGTCCCTTATTCTGAGAATTAGGAACTTTACTTTTTTTCATATTATAATCACAATTATATCAGCACCAGTGTTTTCATGGAGTTCATTATAAAGTTAAGCACACAAACCTTTTACTGGTTTTAGTGTTTAAGTCCTTATTTACTGTAATAAAAATCATATCAGTTTTTCATGTTTGAATAAACTCCCACTGTTGCAAAGTGTTTAAATGCAATTTAGCGCTTAATGCACAGCAAACACGTTCTCATCATCTGAAACTGGTGGGGTTACTTCCAATTACAACAAATGTGCTCAGACTTTCTAGTCTTGCTATGAGTGTTTATTTATTTTATTTTTCCTTTTCAAAAAAAAAATCTTAGTCCTGCTTTCTTTCTTTTTTTTAACTGTTGTGTTTTCCATCCCTCCTAGCATCAGCAGCAGCCTCAGCCTTTACCTCAAGCTTCCCCACAGCTCGGCAGCCTTTACAATGAGCCAGGGATGCAGCTGCGCTACTCGGACATGCACACCACTGCGGACAACAGACAAAATGTAACCCCTTAGATGTGAATCACAGACTTTTTGTGTTCTTTCTCTTGGCTTGTTTTTTCATTTTTGTTTTTTTTGTTTTTTTACTTTGAAAGTGGTGAGCAAAATGCCAAACCTGGCTGCTCACTAAGTATATTAAATGTCTTTACAAATACGCTTCTTGATGACAAATATTATTATACTAATCATTGTCTTTTAACGTGAGAAAGCATCATGATTTTCTGACAGTATAAAGCTGTACATCAGAGATGTCTCTTAAACTGACAGTAAACAGGGCCTCATATATTTCTTATCAAAAGGTTTTTCCTTTAAACAAGTCAGAACCTGCTGTATTACTTTTAGCAGGTTAACTGAAATAACTTTGAGATCAAAGCTGCACGTCAGCTTTCCTTTGATTAGGACAACCTTTAAGGAAACCCCTGTTGAGATTTCTACAAGTCTTTGATTTAAACATATTCAGACCTTCTTCTAAGCAGGTGCTGACCAAGATTTTATTTGTTGCACAGCTGGCATGTTATTGATCGTTTCATGTCTGCATTTAAAGATTTTTTTTAACCTCCTTTTTCTTTGTTACTTTTTATGTAGAACCAGCCTCAAGCTTCGAGCATGATGAAGGCAGCCCCCACCATGCTGCAGTCACTACCTCCCCCGACCACATTCAGTGTTCCAGCCCAGGCTCCCCCTCCGTCTCTTCTGCAGGCACAGCTGTCTGCTGCTTCTCTTGCCCCTCTTCTCCAAAACCCTCCTCAGCCTCTGCTGCCACAGCCTCCGCCCAAAGGTACAGTACTTGTCAGTGGCATTTATCTAGCGTTTCCTTGTAAAGCAGTCTGAACAACTAGTAATGATGAGTGTTATTTGTGCTGCTGTTTTGGTACCACCTTTGAACACAGAATAGTATGTGTAGTAAGGAAGTGGTTTGCATTCTTGTCATTGCCAGAAGTGTTTCCCGGGGGTCTCCTCCAGCCCCCAGTGAGAATGATGGCACAGCCGCAGCCTGTCCGAAGAATTGAGCCTCCGCCTCGTTTCCCCACTCGCAGCGATCGAGGCCCTGAGCTCATCCTCAGGACTAAAGAAGAACGCAGGTGAGATGGCAGACCATATAATTACTACATCATACACCTATTCCACATCCATTTCATCCTCCTGTTCATTAGAAGTAATAAGTCATTAAGTTTTTAAAAAATTGATTCTTTAACAGAGACAGAGACCGTGAGCGCAGGCGATCAAGAGAACGGTCACCCACACGCAAACGTTCCAGAGACCGTTCACCGCGACGTGACCGCTCCCCAAGACGGCCTCGCAGAGTTGTACCTCGCTACACTGTCCAGTTTTCCAAGTTCAGCTTAGATGGGTATGTATATTGTTTCCTTTGTTAAAAACACATCATCCTAGATATGCCACATGTTAGCATAATACTGTACAGCAGGATGTGGCGCCCCAGTTTGAAATCTGAAAGCCTTCTTGTGTTCTGCAGCTCCAGCTGTGACATGATGGAGCTGAGGAGGCGCTACCAGAGCCTCTACATTCCCAGTGACTTCTTTGATGCTGTCTTCACCTGGGTGGATGCCTTCCCTTTTACGCGACCCTTCCAGTTTAGTAACGCTTGTAACTTCCACATTTTGCACAAAGAGGTGGATCCTCTAGTCAAGAACACGGCTGTGCTGGACCCTCCTGACGCCAACCATACCTACAGTGCTAAGGTACGACTGCCAGTGCTAAATAAGTTGCAACAATATAAGTAATGTAAAAAAACTTTTCAAATAATAAACTTAACAGTAATCAGCTTTAACTGCAGTGTGTATATCATAGCACTGCAGCATTAAAGTGAAAGTAAATCAGAAAATGATAGGCTTGTATATAGTTGTCATGTTTGAGCTGTGCATATGTCATCTTTAGGTGCTTACAGAGGTACATACCCTACAGCCAAAAAGGCTTCATATACCATTCATTCTGTTAAAGCTGGTAATGCTAAATGGCAGCTAGAGGTGTGCAAGCCATCACCCACAGCTTTTCAACTAATCCTTGACTGTGACTGTTAACCCTCTATAGTAGGAAATGTTATGTTGGTATTTGTAGTATCTTTGTACACCTCTGACACAGTGTAAAGAGTGTGAATAGTAACAGCTGCCATCATAAGAGCCTCCGAATGAAGACGTGTATTTTCATAGGAACGCATTAGTGAGACAAAGCAGTGATGAAGAGGCATAATTACTGACTGAACTCTGACATTTTATACAAAGGGAATGCAGACCATAAATTGTGTAAAACATGGCATTTGACTTAAATAGTATAGAAAGGATTATAACTTTAATGTGGCCTCTTCCATTTTTCAGGTGATGCTGCTGGCTAACCCCAGTATAGAGGAGCTCTATCATAAGTCCTGTGCTCTGGCAGAGGACCCACAGGAAGTCAGAGACTCCTTCCAGCATCCTGCTAGACTGATTAAGGTATGTCAAACCCTTTAGAATGCACAGGAGCTGACGATGATGTAGTAATCCTATTCCATTGCTGAATACTCAGTGTGGAAAGCTATAAACTGATGTCAGCTCCCTTGTGTTAATTTACCTGTGGTGTATTATTTGTTTCACCTTTCCCTGAAAGCTATTTCTAATGCTGTATAGTACAAACAACAGTGAGATCAGAGATAGATTTTTATTGTCAGAGCTCACTTTACAGTGACAAATAGAGTTGACAGTAAGTTTCTTTTCTTGCTCCAAGTCTGCCTTGATGGCTTTTCAGTGTGCCACCAAGAACCAACAGGCTGCTTCAGTGGGAAAATTAGCTACATTTTTTGGAGGGCGGATCATCAGCATCAGAATTCCTACAAAGCTTGTGGAACTACAGTCACGCACATTAGCCGCCATCTCTGGAGAACAGTTACACTGACAGCTTGTTGGGTTTGCATCTGATAACATAGTTGCTATTGTGGGCCAGTAATATTGAAAGATTAATAGACCAGTGCTAACCTGAATATCGCTCACTGTATGAATGACAACTTCAGGCCATGATGCTGTAAAACGGGGGTTGCATCTTATGTCTGGAGATTTGCAGAGGTGTGTGTGTGTGTGTGTGTGTGTGTGTGTGTGAGTGAGAGAGAGAGAGAGAGAGAGAGAAAGGGGGCGACCTGCAGGGGGAATTCATTCTGGCATTTACATTTCTGTGTTATGTTTGAAGCATCCTCTGTGTCTGCAAGAGGAAAGGTCAGAAAATGAGAATATTGCACAAATTTATTAGACGTGTGATTATTTGGACATACTGCTGACGCTTTTCTGTTTTTGTCTCTATTCTCTTTGCTCTTTCCACTCTCCGCACCTTTGTTTCCCATATTCCCATTCCCCATTTCCATCTAACCTGTACTCTGTGGCTCTCCTTGCACCTGTCTTTTTCTCCTTCAGTTTTTGGTGGGCATGAGAGGTAAAGATGAGGCCATGGCCATTGGTGGTCACTGGTCTCCATCTCTGGATGGAGCGGACCCAGAAAAGGATCCATCAGTCCTTATTAAGACAGCGATACGCTGTTGCAAGGCCCTCACAGGCATAGACCTTAGTCTGTGCACTCAGTGGTAAGCTCCGCTACTCTCATCAGTATTTATTGTTCTCACTGGTTGTGTTATAATTCTTAACGTTGTAACTAAAATCCTAAATTATCTGTAATGTACTGCATCTTTATGCTACCTCGATACTAAATCTTTCCTGGACATGTAGAGTGTGGTGTTCTGTTTTGTTTTCATTTTTGTTATATTAATGATTATTGTGCTGTTAATTTGCAATCTATTATTTACTATTTAATTTTTTGTGTTGTGTAATGTCGTTTTTTTTGGCCTTTTGTGTGTTGTAGTCTTGGCTCTCTCTTTCTGTCACACACTCTTATTCATATACACACATTTCATTGTGATGAAAAACCAAACGCATGGACTTGGTGGCTGGAAGCAGTAGCCTGGACCAGAAGACACTGCCATTACTTTTTGTTTTGTTTTTCTTTTCTTTTCTTTTTCTATTCTCTCTGTTAAATATCTTACATATTTAACTGGCTTTCACTGTCCTGTTGATTCTGTCTCTCTTCACACAACCCTAATGTAGTACGTCAAGTGCATCCTAGGGCAAATGCAGAGTACTCATCCATAATTGGCTGAAGCTATAATGGGGATGAATTTTGGGGGTGTGATTATTAATTTTTTTTAAATTTTTTATTTTCCTGTGATTGTCTGTCAACTTTTTCAAAATGGCTGCCATAACCTGTGCCAACAGTCGGAGAGCTGCAGACTGGGTCCATTTGTCTATGCTGTGTGTTGTGTGGGAGAAGGGTCACTGTAATGACCTGTACGATCATTGAGTGACCTGATGGGAGGGAGTAGCTGTAGAAGGCTCGCCCAATAGCAAGGCTTGCCTTTTATACTGTGCCCTGACCAGAATGTTTCTTTCCAATGCACCTTCTTCCTTTGCGACAGGTATCGTTTTGCAGAGATTCGCTATCATCGGCCAGAGGAGACACACAAGGGGCGGACAGTCCCTGCTCATGTGGAGACAGTGGTTTTGTTTCTTCCGGATGTTTGGCATTGTCTTCCTACCCGCTCAGAGTGGGAGGTGCTGTCACGGCGACTCCGGGAGCAGCTGGCTGAGAAGCTGTCGGCCGAGCGAAAGGAGGCAGATGGAGAACAGGCACTGAACCGCTAATCCCTCTCTTCTCATTTCCGCTTCTCACAGGAAGGCACAGGACTTACAAAAAAACAAACAAAAAACAAAAAACCCCAGACACACACACACACACACAAAATACAAAGCACACCTCACCTTGCACGCACACAGATACGAACCCAGGCATATTACGGCTCCACCAAACCTCACCTAGGTTTCTTCTGTTTATTCCTCCACCTGTCCCCTTTTCCTCTGCTCCAACTCCTCCATTCCTCCATCAGCACTCCCACCTTCCCTCACATCCAGCAGACACACACAGTGGAAGCAGTGAGACTAGGTTGTGTTGTGTAGGCCCCGGTCGCAAATGGTAAAACAGCTTCCAGTTGCTTAAACACCACAAAATTGGGTGCTAATCTTGTTCAGTATTTTATGTTAATGTTGGCATTTGTTTTGCATTATTATAAAAAGGCATCTGCTTGCAGATTGATTGAGAATGAGTTTAAATTTGAACCAGTGATCAATTGTTAACACTGGGACCCATCATTTACAAACGTACTGGAATCTGTGGAGTCAGTTGCGCTCACATAATGTGTTTGTTGTAGAGAAATGTGTATTTCTATATGATTTTTCACATCAATTTGATATCGTCTGACTTCGAAAAGAGAACCTCCCCTAAGTCCTGCTTCTTGTCTGTTCTTGTTGTTGGATTCTACACTTTCATTTGGACTATATGTAGAATTTGGTTTTTCCAGGGCAGTTGGTTGGACAGAAGGACACATGGCTCCTATCTGACGTAGGTGTATAAAACCCATAAATGGCAATACCCCAGTCATAGAGCATGGTAGGGCCAGCCTATCCTCACTCCGTTTGGAGGCCAGCTTCATTCACCTGATGTACCTACACACCTTTTGGACACACCTCTCATTGATTTTTACCTTTTTTGTGTTCCACAGATTGATTGATTGGCAGCTGGGGGGGAGCATTTCTGTTGTTTTTTTATTATTATTTATTTAATTTTATTTATTTTTTTATAAGAGCTAGAGAGCTTCCCTGTGTACGCTTCAGTAGCAGTGGACTTAAACACAGTCGAGAGCTCACTAGGACAAGAGAATGAAAGACAAATGAGGCCTTGCTTCTTGCACGGATCAACTTTAAAGCTCACTAGGACCATGAGTGCTATGCTGACTGTTTGTTATCCCACCTCTTTCTCTCCCTCTGCCTGTCTCTATCTTAATGATTTTCTGTCAAGGAGGAAGAGGAGAAGGATGACGATGATTCGAAGGACGTTAGTACTCCCACTCACTGGGCTAAACTTGACCCGAAATCAATGAAGGTGCGTAAAGCTGGTGCAGGTATGAGTAGGGACCAGGACGAGAAATGTTCAACTTGCTTTTTCATGTCTGTTTTCTCCACTTGTAGGTAAATGACCTGCGCAGGGAGCTCGATTGTCGCTCTCTAAGCTCTAAGGGGTTAAAGTCACAGCTGATTGCTCGCCTCACCAAACAGCTAAAGGTGGAGGAGCAGGTAGAGGAGTCCAAGGAGCCTGAGAAAGTAGAGACCAAGGATGTGGAGGAAGAGGAACCAGCACGCACTGAGGATGACAGAGAGGTACAGATACATTTTTTTTTTAAGCCTTTTATATATAACAAAATCTTTTCAGTAATTAAGGTTAATTTTAAATTCCACCTGATGGATACTTTTGTCTGTCAGGAGGAGGAAAAGAAGAGGCAGGAGGAGCTTGAGCGCCAGCGGAGAGAAAGGCGCTACATCCTTCCTGATGAGCCTACCATCCTTGTACACCCAAACTGGGCAGCCAAGAACGGCAAATTTGACTGCAGTGTCATGTCCCTGAGTGTGTTACTGGACTACAGACTAGAAGACAACAAGGAGCACTCATTTGAAGTGAGAATTAATGCTCTGGGGTTTGTTACAAAGACCTGCAAACACACACATGTGATGTGTGTGTGTGTGTGTGTGTTTGCTTTCTTTACAGGTTTTTTTAATATACTGTCTTCTTTCTGTACAGGTTTCTCTGTTTGCTGAGCTTTTTAATGAGATGCTGCAGAGAGATTTTGGTTACCGCATATATAAAGCCCTCGCTGCGCTTCCTACCAAGGATGAGAAGAAGGAGAAGAAAGCCAAAAAAGAGGCTGAAAAGAAAGAGGCTGAAAAGCGTGAAATGAAGAAGGAGAAAGAAGAAGAGAACGAAGAACCGACAGCAAAGAAGACCAAAGACGATGAGGAAGAGAAGAAAAAGGTTTCTGCAGCTTTTCAGGTTTTTACTGTTTGTCTGATAAATGTGAGTTTTTATGTCATTGTCATTTTTTTTTAATTAGTCTGAAGAAAAGACAGTGAAAAAGGAGGAGTCTCGAGATGAAGAGGAGAATGAAGATGATGGCAGCACAGCCAATGCTGAAGAATATGATCCCATGGAGGCTGAAGATGCAGATGATGATGAGGATGATGGTACTATACTCTTCTTGATTAAATGAATGATTTGGAACTGTGTACTACTTGGGATATTTTCTTTTCACAAAGACACAAAATGGTTTTAAGAAATAATATTTCTGATTGTTTATTAGACAAAGATGATGACGACTCCACTGACAGAGACAGAAAAGACCGCAAAGATGACCGAAAATCATCGAAAGAGAGGTCCTCCAAAGATAAGGTTGGCTCTATGTTGTTATAGACACGTTGGTGAGGTGTAGATGTTGTTCAGAAAGTTGTTTTTTAATGAGCGTGGTTGTCGTTACACTAGGAAAGGAAACAGATGATCACGCACAACAGGGAGCTGCTGATGGCGTTTGTCTACTTCGATCAGAGCCACTGTGGCTATTTACTTGAGAGAGACCTGGAGGAGATCTTGTACACACTGGGACTGCATCTCTCTCGTGCTCAGGTGAAAACACAAGCACATGGTCTTTCTGGTTCTGTGATTCTTACCCTGTCAGACCTTCTTTTTCACTTTGCTTTAAGACACGTACCGTCAGCCTTACAGCTCAGTAAATCTGTCTTGTTGATTTCTGTTTTCAGATAAAGAAGCTTTTGAACAAACCTGTTGTCAGAGAATCGTGTTACTACCGAAAACTGACAGACAGGGGAAAAGATGAACCCATTCCTTCTTTCAATGAAGCCCAGATTGAAAATCTCACAGGTAAGCCTGAAGATATTTCTATTAGTGTGTCCTTTAATTTTCCATAAATTTCTTTTAAGCAGGATAGAGCGACAGATGCCAAATGACTTTATTTTGTATCACATTTCCTTTCTTAAGGTAACCGAGGACTGCTTCCTGCTTCTAAAACTCGTGCTCAGTCAGAGGCCAGCGAGTCTGGTAACCTGATCGTGTATAACGGAGCTATGGTTGACATCGGCAGCATGATGCAGAAGCTAGAGAAGAGTGAGAAGGCGAGAGAGGAAATAGAGCAGAAGCTTATGTTGCAGGATGCTAAAATGGGTACGTTTTGGATTGCATTATATGTCCTAAACTGCAAGCTACACTCTGTGTCAGTAGTCCCTCGGGACAATGATCTGGCTCAATTTGAGCATTGCTACAGAGAAGCTCAGTCTCACTTCATTCTCCGGACCATCCTTCTGTGATGTCTGGTGAAACGTGAACTGGGACATTGTATGTTGGATGGCAAAGAGGAGTCTGCAAAACTGAGTTTATTGTAAATTCAAACTGGAAACTGGAAATTAGTTAAAAGTTTGACTGTAACATAAACACAAACACAGTCTTCAAAGAAAAGGCAGGCAGTGTAGGACTGAACCTTATTTTCCTAGCAGAGAACAGACAGATTTACATGGCTTCGCTACAGTATACGTGCAGGAGTGTAAACAAGTTAGAGCATATGTAACATATTATTAATCTACAGGAGAGGAGTCTTCCTACTGCCCTTACCCCATATTTTGCCCTTACCACATGTTTGTGAATGTTTAATGTTGGCATTTATAGACGCTGATGTTTACTGCCAGTCCACAATGTCCACGACTGAGCTGTTTCTTTGCTGTTGCGAGGATACCGCCACATTGGTTGCTTATGATTACACTGACATGGAAGAAATACTAAAACACAGGCATTCATAAAACATTAATGAGAGGTTACTGACCAGCTGTGCACATATTGTATAACAATCGTTTGTTAATCACAAACTGACAGCACAGACCTTTGTCACCAAGATGGTGGACTAATTTGAGAGGCAGTTAAATGTAGTGTATAGTTACGATGATTGGACGTTTTATTAGGTACACCTTGCTAATGTTAGGTTACATTCGTTGGCTGTAAGGAGTTGTTTTGGTGTGTGACAATCCCAGTAGATCAGCACTTTCTGAAATACTTCTGCAGGTCATCTTGACCTTGTTGCTAACATGTAACTGGCTGATTAGATATTTGTGTTAATGAGCAGTTGGACAGGTGTACCTAATAAAGTGGCTAGTTTTTACAGACTTCAGTGGGATACGCTGCTGTTTCCAGTTCTGATTTCATGTTTTACTGTGACCAGCGTTTGCCCACTGACCTGCTGTCTCTGTGATCCTGACTTGGTGTTGATTCTTTATCGCAGACGAAGACGCAAAGGTTAAAGCTCAGCTGGATCAAGCCAACAAATCTTTGTCGAGGGAGCTGGAGGAGGTGAAAAGCACTCTGAGCCAAACCGAGCAGACTCTGAAGACCGTGGAGGAAGAGAAGAAAGTCTACCGCGAGCTCCTGAGCAAATCAGCAAACTCACTGATGTCCACTGTGAAAGGAGTGCTGGAAGTGCTGAAGAAGGTGCAGCATGTTTAATCATAATGTCCTCCTGATTTCCATACACCTGTGGTCCTCAGGGGTCAAAAATGTCCCCACTTCATTTGAGTGTTTTTTTTTAAAGTATAAATTGTCAATCTTTTCAGTGTTGCATCTTAGTTTTACTTAAGACCAACACTAACACAAAATTGACCCTACATTTTAGGGCCACCAGACCTTGTTAGATAAAGTACACTCTGTTTTTGAGCGAAAATAAAACAAGACAATAAACTATTTAAACGTTTAGATAATTTTGACTATCTGACTAACTACAGAGTGCTGTATGTTGAACTTTAGTAAGAAAGTTTGTTTTTTTTTTTTGAACCACTTAAAATTTTTAAATGGCAGCACGTAGTCACACCTGTGGTCCTCAGGGGTCAAAAATGGCCCCATCTGGTTTGATTGATACTTAATTAACATGAAGTGGATTTTTCCCCCACTTTTATTTAAAACTTAATTCAAACATTTTGACACTATTTCTTTATTCCATTTCAAATTTATGTCTGATAAAACCTCATTTATACGAAATGTTTCTTTGTTTTCGGGTAAAAAAATTAATCAAATGATCAGTTATCGTGATTATCGTTTCACAACCAGAGTTGGTTGTTTTAACAGATTATCACAGACGGGTTTATGTCAAAGTTAATTTAGAAAGCTGTTTTTAAACTACAAGTTTTTTACTGGCAGCAAATAATCACATCTGTTGTCCTCTGGGCTCAAAAATGACCCCGTTTGCTTTGACTGTTTATAAAGCAACAAGTATAAAATATCCTCCATCTCTGTGTTTCAAGGTTTTATTCAACTTTATTCCAACTCATTGCCTGACAGTTTTCTATATTTTGGCATGGTAGGAACACTAGCGCATGGGTCTGAGTGAAGGCAAACTTTCATGAGAACAAAGGCGTGTCCATATTTGACACAAGAGCAGGAGGAAGCTCAGGTTTATTCCTCTGCACTGGTCCCATCATGGACAGCTTTCTTTTCTGCAGTTGCAGGCCAAGGGTCATATACAGTAAACAAGTTGTTACAGGTGATTGTTTTCTTTTGGAAACCTTCTGCAATGTTAGGGACAACTTGCGTGCCCTGACTGCAGGACAGACGGTTTGCCATCGCACACTAGCATGTTCCATGTACAGCTGGACCTGCATCACATACTGCCCATGTTTTTTTATCTCATAGTTCCCTGGTTTACTTGGGTGTTCTGTTGGAATGGACAGAGTCCTCTGAAGGGGACTTGGTGCTCATACAGTCATATCAGTACCAGGACCTTACATCACAGCAGGAGAAACACCCACTTGTTCCATACACCTCAAATGGGAGCACGTTTGTGTCATGAACGACGATCATCTATTGTGTCTTTATCATGAAATGATATCACTTTTGTGCTTCTATGGATTAATCTTGTGTCACTTTTAAAACTTCTCTACCAGACTCAGGATGTCATAAACTGGCCGTAGCGACTCTACTGGATGCACGGCAGTAAGAATCAACACACCCACATATGCCTACAGCTGCATTCGGTCCATTTTTCTTCCTCTCTCGTTGTTCCTCCTTGTTCGTCATTGAGTTGGCTGTAGAGCAGGTCATCTGCTAATTGGATGGTTGTTGGTTCAATCTCTGTGTGCTCTAGTCTGGAGTTCTTACCAAGGTGTCCTTGGACAAGTTACTGAACCCCAACTTGGTCTCTGATGCATCCATCAGCATGTGAATGTTAAAAAGCAGAATACAAGCAGAATACACTGTGTATAATGCTTTCAGTACTCGAGTAGAAAAGCCACTGAAGGAGTATGGGACCTGGCATATGTGCTTGGACCGTGATAGATTGTCTTTCTCTGAGGCACATGAGAGAGTCAGGCATCGTCTGTCACTGGGAAGGATAGAAGACCAGATCAGTGTTTCCTCACGTTACTGTAAATATTCCTCTGTCTCAGCTGATTCCTCTTTCCTGCTTGATTCTTTGTCTTCATCATAATTGAAATGGAAGATGTGCAGTCCTCTGACACATCTTCTATTTCAGTTTCACATTCTGAAACTTCAAGAAGCCCAGTCACTTTCTTTCCAAGCTCCTCAGACTACCATGTCCTGGATGCCTGAGAACCTACTTGAACATAGTTCAGATTCTTCATCACTTTTCTTCACTTCATAGCCTTCTTCCACTTCTGCAGGTGGCTGATGTGCTTTTTCAGAGAAAGGGTGGCACGTGATCTAAATATTGACAATATTTTCTTTATCTTCTAAGATCTTCATGAACATTGATTCTTCCTCCTCATTATACTAGAGGACAATATATGCTTTGTTCTACTGGTCATTGCTTTACACAACATGGTTAAAAAAAAAAAGTGAGCATACTTTGTGTATGTATTATTGTAGGGTCTACCTTACAATATGAAGCACCTTGATGCGACTGTTGTTGTGATTTTCCGCTGTATAAATACAATTTAATTGAATATAGAGCACTTGTCTCCTAATTGTGCTGCCTGCTGTCGTTGTTGTGGTTGTTATGACCAGTGCTTGACCCCACACATCAGTGATCCAAGATGTTTGAAAGCAGTATGGTGTGAAAATATGGCCCCTTGCAACACTTTGTACTTTGAGGTCATTTTTGTCCACGAGGACCACAGGTGTTATAAAATCCGATTAAAAACCCCATAAATAAATCAAATTACTTAAAATTTATTCCAATCATGCGTAGCATAGTAATGAATAACTTCTGTTATTTTCAGACCATTTGATGAATAAAAAACACATTTCTTTAGAGGACAAATGACCCAAGGACAACACAAGGGTTTGTTTACCTCGATGGAGGAAATGAGCTCATATTCACTTTACTGCTTTTTCCTTTACAGGATCAGGACATAGATGAGCCTGGCAGCGAAGTCGCCGCTGATCACAGTCGGACATCCCAGACGAACGGCGCAGATTAATAAGTGACAGATTTCAAAGGAATGAAGCTGATCAGTACTGATCATCTTAAACTGTAAATATTCACTACACGAGTAATTTGACTGTGTTATATTTGAACCCGTTGTCTCCCAAGTATGTTTAATTTAATGAATTAGTTCCCTTGTAATAATTTGACCACCTCCTCTGTTTCTGAGGAGTTACTTTTCTTACTTAGAGTCATTTTAACAATGACAAAGCTTTGAAGCGCTTATTTTCAAAGTGAGTTGAGTTGCTAGCATCTTTTTGCCATCGCGTTTGCTTTGCTAAGGCCGCTCACGTGCCACTCTGTAGATTTAAATGCAGGCCTGTGTGTGAGTGTTACTTGAGTCTTGTTTTTTTTTTTTTTTCTCTAATAAGCAATAATGATGCTATTTATGTGCGAGAGTATTCATAAAATATTTAAAAGAAGCTAATTTTGGATGGAAGGAAGTGTTGGAGTGTTCCCGTGTGCTTCAGACAGAAGCACTTCCTTAACCAGCCCCTCTTTATTTCTCACAGCACTGCTCGGTTTGTAGCCCTATTCTTTGGCTGGTTTAACAGGTTTCTGCAGGATTTTTTTTTTCCCCCACACACACACGGCTATGCATGGTTCCTGCCTGTCATGGACTTTTTTTTCCTGTCTCATTGTATCCACCAACTTCTGCGCTGCCACTTTCATGTTTTACTGTGACCAGCGTTTGTCGTGTTTTCTGCTAAAGGAAACTAACACATGAACCAAAAGTTAAGCTTAATGAATGTGTGTTCTGCTGAAGGAATGAACACTTGAGATCCATCTCTAAATTGTGTGCATTGGTTTGGGTTCTTAACAAGAGGCACAGTTGCGTTTTAAATGTGCTCCAAAGCAGGCGATTTTATTTTTATATTGAAAATGCGCTCTATGGATGTCTTGTGCAAGAGTAAAGTGGTCCATTTTAACACTACCGTGTGTCTGCATTTCTTTTCCCCACTGTTTGTGTCACAGCAGGTATTTTGACTTGTCTTTATAGAAAAAAATGTTATTTGTTTATTTGCAAAGATAAGAGCACACTGAAAGAGATGAAAACTTAATAGAGCAGCTGCTGTGTGGGTTGCAGTGTTACACTGCTGACCAGCAGATGGCAGTAGAGTTGTAGCTCCTGGAAACTAGATTGATTTGAGGGATTAAACCAGGTTTAGTCCAACTCGTAGATTAGTTAGATACATGTTAGACAACTTTCTAAGCATTTTTAAGACATAAAATTAAATACAACCATGCCAGCAGTGCAGTTTTAACAATCTGTGATACACCCGTTGACCGCAGTTCCCTCACAACAAAGGATAGAGAGAAAAAAATGACTCATAATTTACAAAATAACTATTTTATGAAATCCATGTCATCATCCATAAGAAGCTGAGAAACATGTTAGTTGCAGGAGCCAAGGTGATAGTTCCATTTATATCCTCAGCACCAGGAAGCTTTTCCTGTTTAGACAGAGCTTTTTCTGGAGGAGTAAACACAACCGAGTAGGTAGATGCTGCCACTCTGATTCATTCAGGTCAAATGGTTGTTAAACTTTCTGATTTTCTTAAAACAATGCATACAATTCCCTTATCAGATTTCAAAGATCTCTGATAATTACTCTGGTGTGATGATTTTATGAAGTTTAAAAGATTTTGTTTTTTGGTAGCAGTTTCTGTTCAAGCTCAGTAATAATGCAGTAATGGTGGTGTAATAAGGTTAAAACAAGCGGGTAATGGTTTTGAAATGGGAAGTTACTACTACTTAATTACAGTGTTGTCCACATAACAGCAAACTAATTCTCTTGCATCAACAGTAACAGTAATAGTACAGTAATATTACATTGAAATTTATGTTATATCCAAAAACTCGAGAGTAATTGCAAATATATATATGAGACAAGCCAAGTGTTACATTTTTTCCCCCACAACGGGTGTTTCTGTTTCATCATCCTTTAAATCAGCAAGTGTAAAAACATCTCTGCATAATGCAGCACGCAGGGCTACAAACATCAGCATCCAACAGCAATGGGGCTGTTTAATAAACCTTCCCAGCTAATTACAACAAAAACTGATCGATCTTCTTCTCACAGCTTCACAAAGTACATGTGTTTATACTCACTGCTTCTGCACAGAGTGAGCTAAGGGGTTTTATTTCTGCCATCATTTTCTCATTTCTAATAGAAAGCCTTTTTTTGTGGATGGATCCACATATTTGATTTGGGCCTTCCTGAAACAACCCTATGATGGATTTGAGTTTTCAGAGGCAGAGCCTTCAGCTATTAGTCCTCTCTACTATGGAACCAGCTCCCAGTTTTGGACTCGGCGTGGACACCCTCCACTTTTAAGAACGTCTTAAAACTTTGATAAAGGTTATAGTTAAGGTTGGATCAGAAGATCCTGAACCATCTGCTCCAATAGGCTTTGGGTGCTGGGTGAGTTCCCATAATGCCCTGAGTGTTTCTTCTTCTCTCCTCCCTTTTCACTCTGTATTGAGACACGACTACTCTAGTAAGCCTTAGCGATTATTAAACTCTGACTCTCTCACCTATAGTTTACCTTTGCTCTCTTGTTTTCCCCTCACTCCCACCCAATCACGGTGGATGGCTGCCCCTCCCTGAGCCTGGTTGTGTTGGAGGATTCTTCCTGTCAAAAGGGAGTTTTTCCTTTCCACTGTTGCCAATGCTTACTCATAGGGAATTGTGTGATTGTTGGGGTATCTTTCTAATATTGTAGGTCCTCAGAATAAAACACCTTGAGGCAACTGCTGTTGTGGATTGGTGCTCTGTAAATAAAACTGAACTGTCTTTTATTGAATCATGGATCTACACTTCTCCTTTACTGGAGGTCTGTTGGTTCCAGTGAAAACCTCACAAGCCAACTGCTCATCAGCCTCTATTAGAAATACAATTTACTGTATTTCAATGCAAAGCTGTGCGTATTTACATTTATTTGACTAATTTACTTATTTGCTTTCACGTGACTCAGGTCACTTTTAATTAAAGTGTAAACAACACAAACCACATAAAATCTTTTAAAACTGTTTTTTAAGTTCTGATTTGGTCCCCCTTCTTTACAATCTGACCTCAGGCTGAAGTGTCAGATCACACATCATGTGACTTTAACGCTAAGCTCCCAACATCAACATCTCGACTCTGGTGAAGAGGTGTTGAGGTTGTCTAAGAGTGGTGATCGTTTGGATCACAACATTTTAGATGAAAATCTGTTTGTGTCACAAAAAGGAAGGAAATTTGCAAGGAAATGTGAATAGCTGAAGCGATTTATTAAAACATCTGCAAGCGTAATTAGAAATACAATATACAAGGCAAAAACAATGACTTTGAGAGTCAATATTAGGTATGAGGAGGACCTTTACAGTCCAAACATCCTTATGCAGGTTTCTTAAATTGTCTTTAAGTAGTGTTGAGGAATAGTTCTCCAGGCATCTTGCAGGACATTTAAAGTTCTTTTTTGGATGCTGTTCTTTGTTCTGCTCTCTGTCAGGATGATCCCACACTGCTTCAATAATGTAGAGGTCTGGGTCCTGAAGAGGCCAGTGCATGACTGATAATGTTCCACTGTATTTGTGCCATTTTTGCCATGCTAAAAAAATGACTCTGTTGCCAATCGGATGCTTTCTAGATGGTATTTCATGGTGGATCAAAATCTGATGTTAATTTTCTGAGTTCATAATTCCAGCAATTTAAAAAAAAATCTCCAACACCACTGTCTGAAATGCAGCCCCATTATCTGAATGAAGACCATTATCTGATCAGTTGCTCTCTAAGGGGTCAACCCCCCTCCCCCTATAATCCTGTTTCTTCAGACAAAAAGGTTTTTGTTTGCCCCTCCAACCCGGGACTGTGCTACCAGGTGATGGATCTAAGTGGAGAAAAGTGCACTAAAACTAAAACTTAGACATCATTGAAGCGGACGTGGAGCACACCCAGGTTTTCTGCAGGCAGAGGTCCATACACTGACAGGCGAGATAACGTAATGGACTCAAGAGGAGAGCACAAGAGTGGCTGCCACGCATTTATCAGATGTGGTATCACTGAAGATGTTAAGGGTGTGACCGGAGTGTTTATCATGTAGAGTAGAGTTTGTCTGAGGAGCATTTATCTTTAAACGTTTTCCTCCCACCACTCTAAAACACATTCATTCATGTTCTTTAATAAAGCAGAATGTTGCTTTCTTTGTGCCTTTTATGCTTTTTCTTGTATTTTGTCATACAAGTTATCACTGTGAGGGACATAAACAGGCCTCAGGCTGCTCTGTGTGATCAACTTGAGAGACTTTTTTAAGGCTTATTTTGAACATGCAAAGCTACTCTTCTACATGTCCTCTAGATGTAGGTCCTCTTTAATGTGCTTTTAGTGATTAATCATTTTATCTCTCATACTTTTCTGTCTGTGTTGTCGCAGGCAGCTGCAGACACTGTCCAGATGTGGAGTCTAATCTGTTATTTTATACTCCATTTAGACCTCATTAGTATCCAGTGTGATTAATTGAGATTCTACCCCAATTTTTAATGTAATCCCACTGCTCGGCTGTCCCACAAAGCATCAGAGGCGCTGCAGCTGTGGAACTGACAGCTAAATTTGTTCCCACCAAGAAACAGAGCTAGTGCACACTGGGGAAAAAAAGAGAAAGGGTTTACTTAGCAGGACACATCTCAGAGTGTTTCCAGCAGCATGTCTGTGTCATTTCCAAGAGAACAATAACTATCTGTCACCCGGTACTTTGGTTATGTAGCTGCTTTTGTCCTGTTGTCATGCTCTGAATGCTCGACAAACAAAACTCATTTGTCCCCCAAGGAAACACGCGCACACTTTCTCGCCTCTCAAACTCCTGTGTGTGTGTTTGTGTTTGCACTTAATGTGCATGCTTATGCGTCTGCATGCACATGTGATGTGTGAAATTAGACCCCGTCAGCAGAGAGCGGGCCAGGTAACCCCACTCCCAGGCTGCAACAGAAGGCTTTTGTGGCCACTTCCCCACCCCTACTCTTTAACCCCCTCTGCCATTAAAGAGCTGCTGAACTCACAGGTAGACAATCAGGCCATTTCGAGGCATGCTCTAAGTTTTCAGATATGGGGCGCACACAGAGTTGGCTTAGTAACTGATCACTATGCCCCCTCGCTCCCCCACCACCTCCTCCCAATTCTCCTCCCTTTCTCATCATCATTTTGTGAAATCACCCGTTTCCATCAGCACCCTCCAGTCTGCGTGTCAAAAGTTCAGAGTCGTAGTTATCATGACAAAAGCAGCTGCCTCACACAGCGTAATCCCAAAAGGCCGGCTTTTCAAAACCAGCCCGGAGTCCCTGTTTGTTAGCCTTCTGTGTTGGCAGAACACAAAACTTAATAAAAAGGAAGGTTGCAGCTAAAATGTAACAAAACAAGCTTATATCTTACAAAGCTATGTTTGTCTTTTTGTGCCAAAAAGTCTTCTTTAACCTCAAAGTAAGTGAACCTAATTCTCTGAACTCCCTTTCACCTTGAAAACTGGAGACATTTTTCTTGCTGGTTATTGTTTAGCAGCATTGTGGAGCAAAGAATTGGACTTCCTGGACGATGAATTATGATTGAGATAAATCTTTCAGGCGACAAATGATCCAGCTTCTCTCCCAAATCCTCTGGGATAAATAAACCTTTTCTCACTCTTTTCACATTTATACTTTTTTCCTTCCCTTGAAATCTTTCTGACCACCAAAGTCAAACAAACAAGTCAACCGCCCTCTTATGTGCTGTTTGATATTTCAGGTAATTGATACTCAGAGGCTCCATTGAGCAGCTTTGCTTGTCTCCCCGGCAGCCTGCACAGGCCCCTGCTGGAGAACGGGGAGAGAGAGAGGCCCCTGTTCAGCTGGAGCTGCAGGAAGCTGGCTTCCTCCGGAGCGGCACAGCAAAGTGGTGTAGTTGTTGAGGAAACGATCCCGCTCTCAAAGGCCTTTCCCTGGGAATACTGGGTTACAGTGTGAGAAAGTCCCACAGTTGTTTTTGACATCGTGTCCCTGGGGCATGTCCTGGTGGGAACACACAAACGCCACATCTCTACGCAGCGTGGACGTCCATCAAGACACCATCAGGAGCAGCAGAGCGCCCACAGTCCATTGCTACAGTGCAAAGCGTTGGTTCGACTGATGGCGTTGCAAAATCAGGTGGCCCTTTAATGCAACTGGACACCTCGTCACATAAATTTGAAGCAAGTTTCACATATCGCTGCAACAATAGTCACACAAAGCCCAGCATTCATCCGGGCTTAGCATCTACACTTTGGGGGGAAAAGCAGATATTCTCTAATTGCCACTGCATGCTGCCCTGAAGGAAAGTATGTCACTCAATAAGATAATCACACAGTGGGAACCCTGGATTGCCAGCACCAGCTTGCTATCTGGAAAACAAATATTTCCATTGTGAATTTGCAGAGCTGGCTTCGACATGGTGCATGCAAACATCTTCAGAGTGTTTGTATGTGTAATGAATACAGGAAGCATTCCCATTCAGTCCAGCCAGTACAGTCACTACCAGTCAGTCAGTCAAAAAGCTGCAGGTGTGCAGGGTCAGCAGGTCAAGAGCTCAAACTGATTTGAATATGTGGAACAAATGGCTAACATATGAGTGCATATAGTGATGTTTGCAATCTCAGATAAATGCCTCTTTATCACAAAAGCTAGATTTTCTTGCATTTACCCTGTGAGGTCGTGATATGAGTTCCCACATGAGGGAATAGTGTATTACTCTGTCACGCATGCAGCTACTTGAGTTTTAATTTAAAAATGATCTTTTCCAAATATGTGTCTGTGACCTCTTGTTTTTTAAAGGGCTTCAGAGGAACAACTTGGCTTCAGAGGGACCGACTGGAATATGTAAAATACTGAGAGATGGACTAACATTGTTAGTTTTGGTCTTTTCATTGGATTTGTTATCAGGAAGGAAAATACAGTGGGGCAAAAAAGTATTTAGTCAGCCACCGATTGTGCAAGTTCCCCCACTTAAAATGATGACAGAGGTCAGTAATTTTCACCAGAGGTACACTTCAACTGTGAGAGACAGAATGTGAAAAAAAAAATCCATGAATCCACATGGTAGGATTTGTAAAGAATTTATTCGTAAATCAGGGTGGAAAATAAGTATTTGGTCAATAACAAAAATACAACTCAATACTTTGTAACATAACCTTTGTTGGCAATAACAGAGGTCAAACGTTTACTATAGGTCTTTACCAGGTTTGCACACACAGTAGCTGGTATTTTGGCCCATTCCTCCATGCAGATCTTCTCGAGAGCAGTGATGTTTTGGGGCTGTTGCCGAGCAACACGGACTTTCAACTCCCGCCACAGATTTTCTATGGGGTTGAGGTCTGGAGACTGGCTAGGCCACTCCAGGACTTTCAAATGCTTCTTACGGAGCCACTCCTTTGTTGCCCGGGCGGTGTGTTGTGGATCATTGTCATGTTGGAAGACCCAGCCTCGTTTCATCTTCAAAGTTCTCACTGATGGAAGGAGGTTTTGGCTCAAAATCTCACGATACATGGCCCCATTCATTCTGTCCTTAACACGGATCAGTCGTCCTGTCCCCTTGGCAGAAAAACAGCCCCATAGCATGATGTTTCCACCCCCATGCTTCACAGTAGGTATGGTGTTCTTGGGATGCAACTCAGTATTCTTCTTCCTCCAAACACGACGAGTTGAGTTTATACCAAAAAGTTCTACTTTGGTTTCATCTGACCACATGACATTCTCCCAATCCTCTGCTGTATCATCCATGTGCTCTCTGGCAAACTTCAGACGGGCCTGGACATGCACTGGCTTCAGCAGCGGAACACGTCTGGCACTGCAGGATTTGATTCCCTGCCGTTGTAGTGTGTTACTGATGGTGACCTTTGTTACTTTGGCCCCAGCTCTCTGCAGGTCATTCACCAGGTCCCCCCCGTGTGGTTCTGGGATCTTTGCTCACCGTTCTCATGATCATTTTGACCCCACGGGATGAGATCTTGCGTGGAGCCCCAGATCGAGGGAGATTATCAGTGGTCTTGTATGTCTTCCATTTTCTGATGATTGCTCCCACAGTTGATTTTTTCACACCAAGCTGCTTGCCTATTGTAGATTCACTCTTCCCAGTCTGGTGCAGGTCTACAATACTTTTCCTGGTGTCCTTCGAGAGCTCTTTGGTCTTGGTCTTGGCCATGGCGGAGTTTGGAGTCTGAATGTTTGAGGCTGTGGACAGGTGTCTTTTATACAGATGATGAGTTCAAACAGGTGCCATTCATACAGGTAACGAGTGGGGGACAGAAAAGCTTCTTACAGAAGACGTTACAGGTCTGTGAGAGCCAGAGATTTTCCTTGTTTGAGGTGACCAAATACTTATTTTCCACCCTGATTTACGAATAAATTCTTTACAAATCCTACCATGTGAATTCATGGATTTTTTTTTCACATTCTGTCTCTCACAGTTGAAGTGTACCTCTGGTGCAAATTACTGACCTCTGTCATCATTTTAAGTGGGGGAACTTGCACAATCGGTGGCTGACTAAATACTTTTTTGCCCCAAATGCCCAGAGGCTTTGCTGCAACGTTGATTTTACCCCCACCTCTGGTTAGCTGTGGTGAAGATGGTGCACTCTGTTTTAGCCACCTTTCCTCTGATCGACTGTCTCTCACAAACATGAGGTTTGAATAGCTGGTGGATGGAGCTTCTGTGCTCACAGTGAGAAAGTATTTAGGACGTCTACTCTCAGTGACGTCATACAAATCCAAGAGTAGAAAATATATGCCTGAAACAGAGCATTTAGAGCATTATTAGAATCGTTGGCCACCACTGTAACAGTAAACAAGAAAAATATTTGTGTCTGCCGGTGCTACCCTGGAACCTAGATGCATCTGTGGTTTTATTTTGAAAATCCTAGGAGATTTTCAAAAAAATTGACCTCTGACCTTGACGTTGAGTTCCAGGTCACTGATATTCGAACATTCAGGGATTTTAAATACACGCTCCAATAGTGTTTAAATCAAAATCCTATACTGCCTCATTCTCCAGTTTGTTGCATTGGAAAACTTGGGTGTCCAGGCCCGTGCCCACCCGGCGGGGTGACATCAGCCTTTTATGGGTGAGGCATAAAAGTCTTTTTTTTTTTAAACCGCTTTAAAACCTAAAGAATTTTCTTCAATTTAAAGAAAGCAGAACAGAGATTGTTATGTTTGTTTGTGCTGAGCAGCTGATTGTTGGCCACAGTGAAGCCCTCTCTTTCTCATAATGACCTTTGAATAGTCATAAATGCTCGTATTATGACAAGGCTGGATCATTATAGTTCTTACTCTAAACAGATTTACTATAGTTGTCTCTTCATCGACTTCAGCTGCTACAAAACACTGCTGGTCCACTCTTAACTGGGATGAGTGAACATGAACACATTACACCAGTTTTAGCTTCGCTCCATTGGCTTCCTGTCAACGTTAGGATTAATTTGAAGATTTTCTTGTTCACACTCCTGCCAGAGTACTGAGGCCCACTAATTAGATGATCCTCACTATTCCAAGATCCAAGACTTAAAAATAGAGATGTCTGGGCTTTTTTGTTTCCCCGAGTCTCTGAATGTCTTACCATTTCGAATTAGAACTGCCCAAAAGTATTTCCTCAATACTCATTTGTACTCTCTGGCCTTTAATTTGCGGCCAGATGTTTTATTATTGGCTGCGTGTGAAGCACTTTGGTCAAGTCTGGTTGTTTTAAAAGTGCTATACAAATAAACTTGACCTTTCTCAGAGTGAACCAGAACAGTGGAGCTGCTGGACAAACCAGATAAGAACAATGAGCTGAAAGATGCTAAACTGAGGGGAACATCACAGCTGAGAGTGCGATCTACATGTTTCACATACAAGCAGCATGTTGAATCAATGTAATCAATCATAATTATGACTGGAACTAATTTTTACTTGAATAATTGCATCTAATAAATTAATAAAGGACTTCTTATGTCAGAAAATAGTTGAGAGAAGTGAAAATGAGATTTAAATGCAATTTGATGTGAAATAAATTGAAGCAAGAAGCTTAATGCTGCAAAGAGGTGACAGCAGCTGTCTTTAAAGGACCTCCGCTCGGCCTTGTGCATCCTCCAGCTCTCCTTCCTTTCTCAAACTGGACAGGAAATTACCATGAGGCATTTCCTGCATATTTCTCATCACCTTGAAGCAGGGGTCGCTGGGAACAATGCACGCCTGCTCTTCCTAACAGCAGAGTCCTTCGTGTGTTCCTGCATGTACTGTGTTATAACAAGAGCACATGTTTCTTCATGTGTCTTTAACTGGCTAAGTGAGAGTAGGTATTTTCTTCCTCTAATGAAGCTCATGTGCCGCACAGCTCTTTGATGTCATGTGATTGCCACGGAGCCTTTCAGGCTCTGCTTCTTCGTTTCAAAGCTTCGGTCAATTAGGTCCCGGTTTAATATAGTTTGTGGCTGCCTGGATGTTAATTTGGTGACAGGTGACACATCACAGAGCAAAATAAGCATTGATGTCGTTGGAGTCTGATGGGGTCTGATTTAGGATGCAATCAGAAAACTGCATCAATGAAAACAGTGACCTGGAAACAGTAACAAAATCTCACCACTTTCTGAGGTGTGAATGGAAAAACTGCTTTACTTAAAAAACAACCTCCTCTAATTCTCACCCAGTGATCACGTCTGCTTATGATTTTTTTCTTATTAATTAGAAAACATTTTCACATTTCACATGTTTTCACTTTCCTGTTTCATGAAACTAAATATGCACATCTGTTTCATGAGATACGTACAGTATTAGTACATTACTGGCACAGATTTAAAAAGGTGCTGGAAACATTTCTCACAGATTTATGTCCATATTGACACAATGTCATCACACGGTTTCTGCAGATTTCTTGGCTCCACGTCCATGATGAGAATCTCCCGTTCCTCCACATCCCAAAGGCGTTCTACTGGACTGGGATCTGGTGAGAGCTGTCTTCTGTTGTCCAATCATGGCGTGCCCATGCGAGGTTTCCTGTTCTCAGGTGACAGCAATGCCACAGCAGTGGCATTAGGAACGGTTATTTGTTGCCTTCCTATTAGTTCGAAGCAGTCTGGCCATTCTCCTCTGGCCTCTGTTATTAATAAAGCTTTATTGCCCAGAGAAGTGCCGCTCATACTCTCTCTTTTCCCAACCACTCTCTGTAAACCCAGAGGTTGTGTGAGACCAACAGTTATCCTATATACTCAGACCAGCCGTGGCCTTACATTGTTGCGTTCAATGTCACATATTTGTCTTAACATTCAGTTGAACATACCTAATAAATTGGCTGGGGTGTGTATTTATTTGCTACAGTTTGAAACTAGACTATCAAGAAAAGGTTTAAGGACACAAAGTGAAGCCATCGGTAGTCGCCATAATCTTCTAGACAACCACATTCCACTAAGTCCTATAAAAATGTACTAATACTGAACATTTAATACATTCAACAGATAAACTCTGTATAGAAACACTCATTCATTGTCATAACCTTTCAAAAAACCGCAAAGAGGTTATATAATTTTAAGTGAACCTTGCAACAAATATTATTACTGCAAAACAACAAAAACCAAAACAGAAATATTTCAAATCCTGGCTCCCTGCAGCTAAAACCAGTTGATGTTTCGGAATTTCTTTCATTACATAAAATTGCATTGTCGGTTTGTTGGTTTCCTGTTGCATGGATTGTTGTTTACGCCACAATAATATCAGAACAATGATTCTTAAAACTTGTGGAAGCGTTGTTTACCTCGTTGCTTTATCGTTACATCGTCTGTTTAGCATCGCTCGAATCTGTTAGAAATCTTTCACACGGGAACTCAAGGAGACTGTTACGGCTTTACGAAGGTCACTGTTTGATGAGAGTCCGTTGCACCTGCGTGTACACGGATGCACTGCAGAAACCAGGCGAGAAACACGAGACTAAACCAACCCGAGCCTCCCTTTCTCTCGCACAACCTCAAAGTGCAGCTATAGACGTCTCTCACATGGTTGTGATCTTCAGCATGTCCGCGGGGTCTTTGTGTGTGTGAGTGTGTGTGAATGTGTGTAAGTCATCACTCACCACCTTCTAACACTTTACACAGCAGTCAGAGTAGCTTTAAATGTGTCTTTTAAAGTCAAAATATCTTCTAAGAGGACTATGAGAGCAGTCCTCCCCTGCAGACTAAGTGCTTTGCTGGATTCGCTCTCTGTCCTAGACTTATTAAAACAACATGACTCAATTATAGTCCCGACTTAAGTAATCATGTTTTATGGCAAAACCACTATTATTATGTATGTCTGGCTGACTACTAACTCCACGAAGGAAGTCTGTCTTGCAGGTTTCACTTAAGATGTGCATTGATTTGTGCTCCCAAGCTCTCGAGCGTGCACAGGCCTACATTACTGTCTTAAATGTCTATACACACTGTAGAGACTGAACACAAACCAGCCTGGCCCCCCTTTGATCTCCGCTGTGATGGCAGAGTGCTGAAATAATGAAATTGTAATAACAGAGTACCACAACTGATGCCGGGACATGTTCGTTCAGGCATAAAGATTAAAAGAGGTGCTTTTTAAAATAAAAGATCTCAACAAGCAGGACTGATGAAGAAAGTACATTTGTGATCCAAGAAAATATTAACAAACGTCCTCGGCCGAGTTTCACCTCGATGCTCTTTGAAGAGCAGTTTGACAATTTGGAAAATGCGTTTTGCTTTCATGCTGGAATTTTATAAGCAGACTGATGCCGCTCTCATGTCTGAGCATGAGCACTGAGGAGGTTGGCTGGGATTTACCAGCAACTTTTAATTTAACACAGTCTATCTGATCTCGAAAGTGCCACACAGGTCACTAAGCAAATGGTCTCCGCCTGACCCTTGAATGAACTTTGACCTCCAGCACGTGATGCAGAACTGACCCATTCTGTTTTGGCTGTAATGACCAAATGCCTCACTGTCATCCTAACCTAACAAAGAGAGGACACACCCTCTAAAACACACGGACGCCTTATGAAACCGGAGCCTCTCCCGATGCAGATGGTATACGCGTATTGGCACATGTGCAGGAGCTCCGCTGATGTTTTGGGTCATATTTATTCCTGGCACAGGGGTTCAGAGAAAGCGTTCTGGGGCTGTTTTACTCAGAAAATGGTTTGAGAGCCAAACTCCTTTAGCGGGACCAGATGTTTTAGTTTGTATGTACACACACAAACTTTGGGTTCAGGATCTGAAATTATCATATTCAAAAATATACACTGTGATCACGTCAAGGTCGCTGGCCCCTCAGAGACACCTGATACTACTTTAAAATTGCTTCAGTGCACAGCAGGAGGGAGACATATGTATGCTAATTAAAAATCAAGAGGCTGGAGTGCAGAATTTCACGTCATTATGGCAACTTTGCTTCACAATAATCAGTCCGGCCAGCAGACTAAACATTTAGAAGAAAGAGATTTTGAATGTAGGTCCGGACAGCGGGTCGCTTCTTATTGTCAGTGCACAGATTTTAAACAAAGTATGGGCCAAAGTTTTTATCTGCAGGAAGTCAATGTTATCAAACAATGATAGCATTTCTGCAGACTTCCAGGACATGACAAAAGCATTGTGTTGTAAGGCAGGGATTGTCACAGTATTTTTAGTAAAAGAAATGCACAATTTATAAGAAGTGTGCAAAAGCTGTAGAAAAAACTGATCAGTTAAAGGAGGAAACAGCATTTCTTGAGTTACAAATTCAGTTTAGACTTCTTAAAAGTTAGATGAGAAGTTTGATAAGCCCTATCTTTAGCCACCAGCTGAATGCTCAACACAAAGACTGAAAAAACACATAAAAAGCTGAATAGCCAAGCTCGCTTCCTGCCATGTTAAACCTTTTTATTCAGTTCAATTTGCTTTATAAAGCATCATAGTTTTTTTTAATACATTACCAAAGAATACTAGGTTTCAAAATCCCTGATCACACCTTCAATCAGCAAAATTACTTTTTCCCTCTTCCAGAAGCACAGTATATGCTCTAATCTAACCAGACTGAATGTGTGGTGGGAGTCTAGTTTCTTTACATAGCCTTAAAATAATGTTAACGTTTCTCTCTGTGGTTTTCAACATCACTCAATCCTCACAGACTTTCATGTTTGTCTGAAATAAAGATGTTGACAACCTTCCAAATTGCATTAAGGCTTAAAGTTATACTGCTGCTTTAAAACTCAGGCCTGTAACTGACATCTAGGCATCATCTCAGCTAATTTGAGTCATTGAATACTCAGCTGTCTTTGTGTGGTTGTGTTTAGCAGACATCTGTACCTGTGGGATGCATCTTACAAACCAAACTAATGCCAGTAAATTCTTTAGCGCTGCATCTTTTTGTCTAAACGCAGTTACACGTGGCTCAGAAAACCTCAGATGGTGAGGGCTAAAATCAGAAATTCAAGCTTTCAAAATGGGTGAGGTGACTATCTTTTATATACAGTCTAATGAGTGGAATATCTAAACCAAAGATTTAACGTTTTTATGGCATTAAATGTACATGTTTTTCATATTTTTCCACAACAATCAGCCTCACACATTTTGCATAGTAAGGGTTTCTACTAGAATTTAGAAGTTGGAAATGGACTGGTTTACATGGTGCCATTCTAGTCTTATTAACTCGTCAAAGTGCTTTAGACAACAAGCCACATACACCCATGCGTTTGGACTGTGGGAGGAAGCTGGAGGAAACCAGTGCAAGCACAGGGAACACATGCAAACTCCACACAGGACCAGGGGATTTAAACCATGAACCTTCCAACTGTGAGGCGACAGTGTGTTTGAGCACACCTTTGCTGCATGTAATGACAGCAGAACCAGATCCAAACTACAAATGTTCAAACGATTATTAAGCTTGATTTCCATCTGCTCTATTAGTTTCTTACTGAACGACATAAATCTTTAATCCCACACATAATCTTTGCTCATTTGCTCTTCTAGCCTCCGACTTCACTCAACTCGGTTTCACTGACAGACTGCATATAATTCATCCTGTGCTGGCTGAGGCGATGTATTCTTTTCATGTACAGAGGAAGTGTAATATCCTGTTCCTGCATGAGCTCTAATACCACACTGAGGCAGAGTGGCCCCCGGCCTTTCAGGGGCCTGAATGCTCCTGAAAACTAAACTACAAGCCTTTTGAGACTGTGATATATGAGGTGGCTCTCTGTCTTAGAGCTTCAGTAAAAGTTGAGCCTAATGGGGTCCCTTTTTTTTTAGAGCACGGGAGGGGATGGTTCTCATTTCAGTGGCAAATGTACCCTGCAGCGGAGGCTCACGCATTTTAATCGGAGTCATTGTTGTGAAACTCCGCTTTCAGTGAGAGCCACAGATTGTCTGCCAGTGTGCTCTGGGATCAGCGTCAGAGCTGTCTGTGTCACCAACTTGCAGTGAAGATGAAATTAAAGTAATGTAATACCAATAAGTAAGAAATCACACGGGATTTATCAAAACGCGTTCAAATTGTTTGCAAGTTTGTGAGCAGGAGACGACTCGGGCTTTCCGGGCAGGCTTTGTGCTTGTTTTAAAGATACATTTAAAAAAAAAAAATCTTGGTTGTTTAGGAATCACCAACTTTAACAATGAAAAACCAGAAAGTCAAATGGAAAGGTGAGGATAGAAAAAAACGCAAAGGTACAATGTAAAATAGCCCACGGGGTGCCTCTGAGACCCTGAGCTTCTTTCTCGTTGTAGGACTGCAGGTAAATCTTCCTCCTGCATAAATCATGGGAGCACTCTGACGTATTATTTTGGTAAACTCTGTTTGGCAAGCAAAACACACGCACACACCTGCGAACAATCGGTGGGAGGTCCACCTGTAGGTCCCAGCAGCGGCGGAGGCAGGCTGGTGAGTCCTCCTTCTGCCACCGTCACCATAGCCGAGAGAAACCAGTCGGACGTCCTCTGCGCCTCCGGTTCACACATTGCAGGATTCAGACGCGCAACGGGAGGAATGCGAGGCAAAAATCGGTGTTTATTTGGACTTTTGGATGAGAGAACTTCCTTTTAACGCGTGCGTTTTGATTTCGAGAGTCTCCGGAGCCCATAAAAAGGCTTTAAAATGTCTCACCAGCAGCGACTTGTTCAGCTCTCAGCAGCTTCGCTGGCTGTAGTTTTCGGCACGGACGAGGAGAGTGTGCGCGCCGGCGGAGGGAAACTCGGCGGCACCGGTGCGAACGGTCAGGAGATTTTCGATGACTTTAAAGCGCAAAACTCGCGAAGTTTCTGGAATAAGAGACTGGTCAAGGCTATAGCTGAGGTGTACTTTCAGGGATGGATGGAAAACTTCGTGCTTTTCATTCAAGGCAACGCCAGCAACTTGGAGGTGCTGAGGGAAGCGTGGATGCGCAGGGCTTTGAGGTCACCGAAGGGATTTATCATTAAAGCTGTCGGTATGTGAGCGAAATGTCCACAAAACACACTTGAAAGAAGAAGCAGCAGAACGTGTGTATACGCCACTGTCCCGTTTGCAATGCAAATAAGGTGATAGGACTCATTCAGCGCAGTGAACAGCTTCTATTCATGTAATGGCACAAGGTGTTTTTTCTTTAAAGGGGCTCTTTATTGTAATCACACCACCAACAACACGTTTACCACCCTGAGACAGATGTGTGAAAGCTGTAAAGTGTGACTGACACAGAGCTGGCGCAGTGGAACTCCACAAGTTGTAGAAGTTGTAGCAGTAAAAGTGGAGTTTACATTATTTTAGGTTTATTATTGTAGGTAGGATTTCTAAAGAGACAACGTGTTGCCTGCTTCATCACTTTGATCTGTTCAGTTTGCTTGGAAGACTATGTTTCTAACTAGACCCCCACCCCACCCATCAAACCCCTCAAATGTCTGGTGTGTTTGGGAGAACTGCATCCCAAATCCGTCTGTTACTGACACAGTCATATGTTTACCCCAGCTTGTTAACAAACCTCCCTGTAATTGCTCCTAATTGCCCCCCTCTTCTCTGGCTGTGCTTTAAAGCAGCATATAGTGACACAGAAACAATGGAAATGGGGCAGAAACCTTTATGCAGCCTCCTATAGCATGATCTCACAGGCTGTAAATGTCTGACAGCACTGACCCCTGGAGAAAACGACAACCTTGTGTGGATTTTAGAGCTAATGACCTTATTCTTAACTGATACGTCCTTTTTTCCCTCCTTACTTTAATCTGTAGGTTTTTACAAATAAATGTGTGGGGACTAATACTTGACCACTTTTAAAATTACACAATTATGACATGAAAGTTAAAATCTCCAAAGGGTGTAGAAGGTGTTTTTCCAAATCTTGGCTGTTCGGGCAGTGTCCCAGTGTTGCAGCTGCCTTCCAACAGCTTCCCGGCTGCTTGCGGTACTGACGTTTCCCGGTCTGTCTCCAGAGTAGTGCCTTTTGTCTGGATGTGTGCCTTCTGCTGTCTTACCTGCTGACTTTGCGTC
Source organism: Copadichromis virginalis (assembly GCF_057382275.1). Taxonomy (NCBI): domain Eukaryota; kingdom Metazoa; phylum Chordata; class Actinopteri; order Cichliformes; family Cichlidae; genus Copadichromis; species Copadichromis virginalis. The sequence goes on along the minus strand of NC_140630.1, from coordinate 17,704,749 downwards.
AGCTCTGCGAGACTGAGCAGTTCACAGACAAGCAAATGAAGGAATGTGAAGGGGAGGAAGAGACCACACAGAGGGAGACCCTGGGAGGGCGTGGACTGACTGAAAGAGGGAGAGGGTGGAGGCTGACATGCCATCCCACTGAGCAACCCCTCCTGGCCCTGACAAACAAACACCACATGGGCCAAAGGTGATGTTGCACCTATTGTTATGCACGGTCCAAAAGGTGTGCACGTTCATGCGTGAGCTCGTGTTCGAATGTGTTCTCCACAGCAGATGCAAACACGTCTGCGTGTGGAAATACCACCTCCTTCTCATCCTTAACAAATCCTTCTCCTCACACCGCAGAAATTTGTATGGAAATAAGCTCTGGCAGGTTGTCAGAGCCTGGTTTACAGTCTTCTCGCTGAGAGCTGGTCAGCAGTGAATCACTGAGCAACTGCCTGCCGACCGCAGCCGCTTTTCTGTTACCCAGGATTAATGTCCCTCCGTTTCATGGCCAGTGTGGGACTGTGGAAGTCAGACTCCTAGATTGATATCAGGCATGGACTTAAGGCCTTGACATTGTCCTGATATAAATATGTCAGCTCGAAAACACAAAATGTTATAAGTTATGGGCTACAGTGAATTTCAAATAGCCCTATTTCCTTTCTCAGGTCAGAGGAAGGTTCAGACTTTACTGCAGTGTGGAAGTTTTTTGTGTGTAAGGAACGCCTAATTTAAGAGATGCTCAGCTGAAGCTAACCAGATGTAGGCAAAGTTAGTTAAGATTGTCTAAAAAGAGACAAAGAAAGAGAGACGCAGGTGACATAGATGGTCCTGCCTGGTTATCTGTGCTGATAGTCTCAGTGTAGAGAGATTGGCTTGTGGTCCCATCACACACTCACCCACTCCCACTGAGGTAAACAATCAGTGTGAGAAGTTGGTATGGAGTGTTATTAACGTGGGCAATGGACCCAGTGGAACTGAGGATCTCTGATTAAACTAACTCTTGTCTGCAGGGCATTCTCTCATTCTTCATCCAGTGTCCTTCTGCAGGATAATAGCACTGTGGGGTTAGAGGTGGGGATAGCTCAGTAGGTAGAGTGGTGGCCCCATGATCGGAAGGTCGGGGGTTCGACTCCACTGAACGGTTACCCTGAGGTACCCCTGAGCAAGGTACCGTCCCTACACACTGCTCCCCGGGCGCTGCACTGGTGGCTGCCCACTGCTTCACTGGGTGAATGGGTTAAATGCAGAGGAACTATTTCCCTATGGGGACTAACACGCACACTTATTTATACTGTAAAACCAGCTCACTTATGACTAGTGTGAGCATTTAGTTTACTGGAAATGCAGCGCAGTTACAGTACCTCAATTATCACCCATTTATGACATGTGCTATATTTACTACAATTTGTGTGGATAACATCTATTGAAATGGCTGCAGGTATTATGATGCTTAATATGTGGAGCTGGATAAAGCACCACAGCTGTAGTTTTTAAAGACTATTCCAGTAAAGGGTGATCTGGAACTACATCAAAATGGAGTTGTAATCAAGAGGGAAAAAAACAAGACTGTGGGATCTGGAGATTTTTTACACCACCTTAACAGCTTGTTTTTTGTTAAAGGGACGGTTTATTTTCAATCAGTGAGTTGCCTTAACAGAAAATGCCTGTTGTGGGTTAAACGTGCTTGAGCAAAGCATTCGATAATTAGCTCTATACCTTGACTGTGGAGCTAGAGTGGTTTATCTAGACTTGCATAAAGACAAAGCCTAAAACAGTCCAGATGAAACAAACAAGCACATCAGTTTGTGGGTACTTTTAAGAATCTTTTCAAACTTCAGGATGAGCAGGCTTGCTTCTCCTTACTCTTTCTCCGTAATTAAAAGGAAGTCAGTGTCATGAAATTCTCAGTAAGAGGGTAAAAAAGTTTTTTTTACTCCCCCAAAAAGTACAACTCTTAATTTAATCCAATTGTAGCTTCTTATTGCTCATTAAAATGCTCAAAGCACGTTGTTGGCTTTGTTTAAATTTAATTCTTTAATTCTCAGCGGTAAACCACTCCAGCTGTCCCTTTGAAACCAGAGGCTCGGTAATGACTTTTAGCTGGTTCTGCATTATTTAGCGTGCCACTATTGTCCCCCGCAGCAGGATGAGCATGGAGACACAGGCTTAAACATTTATATGGAGTAAGCCACCGGTGTAATGAGGTGCTCTGTATCCTTTCTACTGTCAGTCTCTGCAAACCTTCTTTCCTTTGAACGCAGGCGTAAACAAGTCTTCTCACCTTTGTCGGTGAAATCGCTACTTTTCAGCACATCTGTGTCATTCTTTGAGCACTGTAAGGCATGACTAAGCTGCTCTTTTTAAGCCAAGTTTCTTTTTTTAAATGGTATGTTTCATTTAACTTGCCATACCATGAGGTGGTGATGCATTCCTGAAATGCTTCATTTACTCTTGAGATCATTTCCTGAGCTTGCAGCTATGCAAGTCTCATTTCTGCCCTTTACTTTTCACTTGAAAGTGTTGTATTTTCACACCAGGGGTTTCTCCTTTCATGGGGGTATTTTGTCAGAGTCTCAAAGCGCTCCGCTAATAGTCATAACTCTTCCAGATGTTAGCTTATTAACCATGACACCCCCTTGCCCGCCCCTAAATGGCCCACCCTGTCCTAACTAAGCAGCACAGGTCAAAGGTTACAGCCTTCTTGCTAACAAGGTACCTCGGGGTTATTTAGTTTCAGAGGGTTTTATAGAAAGAAACATACATTTAAACAGTATCCAGGTGTTCTTTGCTCACTGCGTTTCTGCTTACGTCTCAGTATTTTACCCACCGGGTTACAAATGTGCACTTGTAAATGGACATGTCAGGCCTGCATTGATCAATATTACTGGTAACATTATTGCTATTCATTCACTATATATATATACTATAACGGTCTACTTTTAGATAACAATTTCAACCTCTTATTTAAGTTTATTCTTTTTTTTTTAAATTAAAACTATTACTTTAAGCTTGCTATTTCAGTGTCAGGTGATCATTATTACTTCTATCCAGCTATTTAGTTTTTTATCCTTTCCTGCAACAGTGTCAATCATTGCCATAAGTTAACCATTAGTGTTGGCTAAAGCAAACTTCCTTTTGACCACCTATTGAAATTTGATCAGCTTATAACGAATAATCACATTTATCTTTGTTTTTCACACTCAGTTTTATGACAGTGGCCGTGGTTTCAAAGAGGTCAAAAGGTATGAATTTAAAACTATTTGTATACCAATCAGCTGTGTGAATGTTTTAACATCTGCCATAAATGTTGCTTTGTTGGTCAGAAAACATCTCATTGCACTGCCAAGATGAGAGATGAGGCATGTTGTAGATGCAGTTTGCAGGATCTGTAACAAGTGCTGAATTGGAGTGTTAAGAAAGGAAAATTCCATTAAATTCTAGTGTTAAACTGAATCTTTTTCCCTAAAATTGCAAAATAGGGCAACGGTTTAGGTAGTATTTGCATGTTTGAAGTGCCTTCTTGCCTCGTTCATATCTATAAATAACCAGTTTAAAGGGAAATTAATTAAATTGTAACTTGAAAGGAGTCTCTGTGATTTTTGTGCATATTATTTAAGTTTCAAATTGCTTTTCAAATTGCATTATTAGTGTAAGATGATTAGGATGCAGCCTTTTACAATCACTTTTACTGATTTTGCTTTTGGCGAGATATTTTTCTACATTTATCTACAACATTTTTTTTAGTTCCTGTGGCTGCAAAAATAGCTTAGCAAATAATTCAAAAACCTTGACCTGTATTCTCAGATGTGACCCTCCGTGTGTGTGTATGAAGGACTCTGCATGTGCATGCAGTCCTGCCACATCATTTGTTTGCCACATCCTTTCCCATTAAGCAGGAAGCTAACCCCGGTGCGAATCAGGCATGTCGGCCTCTGCATCGACCCAAACACTGGGCTCACCCGCAGCGGCTGAGTGGACCAATGCCAACAATAACAGTTAAGGAGTTTCCTCTTCATCCCTGAGCTTATGCACCCTGTCAGTAACAGCTTAGGTTTCCCTTGGTGGAGTTATCTTTATTCAGTCTCCGGTCAGACAAATGGGTCAGACTACATTGCATTAAACTCTGCATCACTATTAATGTTCAGTTTCCTGACAGGATGTTTTCTTTGCTTCATGTAGCAGTAATACATGCAAAGGTATGCTAACATTGGTTCAGTAATAGCAAGGTGCTGTGTTATTGAATTTCAAGAGTGGAAGATACTTCCAAGAAACTACGACAGAGCTGATGATTTTAAGGGCATTGTGGAGTGATGGATCACATGGTGGATAGCGGATGGGAGCTGTGCTCCAAACGCTGGGATAATAAACACTGGAATCTGCTGCACCTTCAGCTCAGTTTAAAGGAGAGGAAATGGGTTTCATCTGCAACCAATGACTACTATCACTCATGATTAATGTGTGGATCTGCTGAAAATATTCCTCGATGCTGGGTGTATATGTTTTTGTGGTGGGGTGTCAGTGGGGAAATGTCACATGTATGGAGTAGGAGTGAAAATACCCAGATCTTTCAGGAAGACAAGCTGGAGATTTAGGGCCTCCTGTCTTTGTCTGAGCTCCAAGCTTGGCAAAGTGTCAGAAAAATGCAAAGCAATATACTGTACAGGTCTTTAAAATGGGCCATTAAGAGTAAATGCTGAATATAGAGGAATCCTAAGAAAGAACCTTGGGGTACACCGTTTGTTAAACACACAAAAGACCTCATGTGGGACACTTCTTTTCACAGTGATAGTTGTATTCAAAATAGTTGCGAAACCATCCCCACACAGCTGGATCACAGTCTGAAAGTCTTGAAAACATCTGTGAATCAGTGACTGAATCAGTTGCTAGTTAAGTATCCGGAAACATCACAGCAGTGTCTTTGATTTTTTCCAGCAGAGGTCCAACATAAGGTAATGGCTGAGCTGGTGCTATGTTTGTCTTGATCCGAAGCCAGACTGATACACAAAGAGGATAGGATTTCCTTTCTGGATGCATGCCCTCGAATGCTGAACAAAAAATGTTAAATGATGTTATAAAATTTTGGAAATTGAACTGCCTCTTAGTTACATTACTACTTTAGGGTTAAACACGAGGTATTATTTAAACGTATCCTTATGCATTCCTCACTGAGTGCATTTACTTTGAGGCCAAACATCTGGCTAAACCGTGACTTTTTGTCTTATCTTGAAGAAATAAGCTCTTTCATTGAAATATATGCATATATTTATCTTTTTTATCAGTCTCAGAATTAAATTACAAAGCGATGCAATATTTTTTTCTTCCTTTTTGCACAAAGGCGTATTCAGTCAAGTGTTTTACATTTTCTTTAACAGCAGAAGCTTTTCAGACCCAATGATTTTTTTCAGTAGTATTGTTTTGTGCTAGTCCTTATGGGTAACCTAATAACCATCAGGCTTAACAGGTTCATACTGAATACCAGGAGCACCAAGAGAATCAGTTGGGTACTTGATGCTAATCTTTTAATATAAAGAAGTTAAAGCCTTTAAGGCTTTCGTGCCAAAAAATAGATCATAAATAAAAAACTAGAAAAAGTTGCATTAACTGCAAAAATGCCGGGTGAATGCCATGTAGCGGAAATATGTGCTGAAAACAGCTGAAAAAGCGTAATTATCTGCTGAAAAAAGAAAACTGTCTGCTGAAGATGGCTTTATTTGGAAGGGTACACTAAAGAGTGTCAAGAAAGCAAAGGCAGCACGAGCTGCGAAGACATGCAGTAACAGCCATAGGTAGGATTCGAACCTTGCTCATCTCAGTGAGGCAAACGGGCAGTCTTCCCAGAGAGAGACATGACGAGAGAAAAAACGGCTTCAATTCCAGGGTTTGAAATCTGAGAGAAGGACAGATTTCTGAAACAAACATAATTAATGGGAAAATGGTAAACTTAAAAAAAAATTTCTTTCACCATGAGCATCAGGAGTGTCTGAAGATATATTGGCACAAGACTCATGTGTCTGGAGTCCACGGTTTAGGAGATATGACCAGTTGAAATGTTAAAAAGCATAATATTTTAAAAAGTATAAATGTTATGAGCACCAAAGGATATAGCTGGCATAAGCAGAAATAGCAGAGCAGTTTAAGACTTGAGTGGTGAAAATAGCACCAAAACTGTGGCCATAGTTAAGCAGCAAAGAATAAAGAAACAAACTCAATAGGTTGAATGCCTTCAGCATTCACCCAATAAAATTTGCAACAAGATGCAGTATAGGTATTTTTCTTTTTAAGTAAGATGGCTCTGCTCTAGTTCTTCAACTCTGGTGGTGTCATTTGCACCAGCGAGTATGTTAGTTTATGTATAAATAATTGTAACCCTTCTTTTGAAATGGAAAAAAGTCCCCCTGAAAGTGCAACAATAATCTCTGGTATGCGTCTTTAACTGTGCATTTTCTGTAAAGAGGAAATATAATAGTTTTGCCTTGAACACTTCAGATGTGGGCTGGAACAAAGCCGAGATGAATAGTTTCTCAGGGTAATGGGACCAATTTGGCCAGAGACACTGCAGAGGACTAGTTTTTATACATTAAAGAACAAAGGAAAGGTACTGTGGCACAGAAATGGATCCGGCAGACTTGGAGGTAATGTTCAAGTTCATCAAAGCAGATGAGAACCAGAAACGTGGCGGTGTGGTCCACTTAGTCTGAAGAGGTATGAAGTGAAAGATTGAGAAAATAAATTGTCGGTAAAGCTGTGCTTTAACTCTGTCTGATGGCATTGGCATAAATTGAAATCATGCTACACTTAAGATGTTTTTGGTATAAAATACAGCCCTGTTTACCTGAGGTCTGCTGTTAAACACCTGGTCAGGTGTGTTTCCTATTTCACCAGGACGTGATGACGGGGTTCCTGCTCACTAGCTTAGTGCCAGGTCACTTTTATGAGCAGGATTGCTTTTCCAATTGTTCTTCTTGTGAATCAGACGGTAAAAGCATTATTTTATGCCATTACAGCTGCAGGGATTTGCAAGCAAGATTTGCGGTGACCCACTATAAACCACTAGATCTTTTGAGCTCGGTGAATGACAGTTTGAGAAGCTTAGTCACAGGCTCTTTGTGCTTACTTGCCAACATACATTAAATATCAAAGGCCCGCTTTGGCAAACTTTGTCTCGAGACTGTGGCTGTTACAGAAACGACACTTTTGCTGCTGTTTCTTCTTTTTCTTTGTTTTCGTATTGGACGTGGCAGGTCGCTGCCACAGTAAAGGTTTCTATGGTGATGTGGGACAACACAAACCCAGCCTGGGTTTTTCTTCGTTGCTCATGGTTTTAGCTCATGAATTTTCTTTAGTCGAGATGTTTTGACTTTTATCAGCTTTTATTCAGCTGTTTATTTTAAGATGTTGCAGTGCTTGTATGCCAATGAAGGGGCTAAATTGCCATTTTAATGTACCAACCCCCCCTCCCAAAGAAAACAAGCAAACACAGTCCATATTTGACCTTTTTTCTCCCACCTTGAGTCCTCTCTTGCACTGCACTCTCTGATTCTGAACCATGAATAGGTCAGATTAAATATTTACCTAATGCAGCTAAATGTTTGGGCTAAAATGCAGGTTTTATTGGGAGGAATCAATCAATAAAGCTGTAAAATGCCCAGTGGCTCAGCATTTATAGCTTGATGTGTTAGACACAGGAAGCTCATGGATGGTAATTTTACGGCAAATTCTATAATAGATATTTATTTCATTGACGTTTTTGCTTAATGCTAGGCTTTTGGGGTGAAAGCGCAGTGTCGCCACACTGGGAGAGGTTTCATTGCTGGGATATTTGCTCTGTGATTGCTTTCTGAAGGGATCTTTTCACTCAGTTTATTGGGCCATTTAACTGCAACGCCCACGTCTGTGTTCTTATGTGAGTTAAAGACACAAACTCATAAAGCACTTTTAAAAAGTGCAGCACACACACATGTATAGGAAGGAAGGCAAGGGCGGGGTCACGGAGCCCTGCTTGTCCAAAATACCAAGGACAAAGGGACGGGTGGGAATTTAGCACATAAATTAGAAATCTGACAAAATGTTTGACATTGTGTCACCAAGGTTGACTGAATCTTGCATGTACAGTTAGCAGATTTACTGTAGCACATAGTTAAACTGACTTAGTGAGGAAGAGATAAGGAATGACTTTAGTCTGTTGGGGCAGGCTTTGAGATCTCGCTGAATGCCATGCTGTGTGTCTTTAATGAGGGAGAGAGAAGATTATCCTGTTTGCCTCCTGGAGCCTACAAGATTAGACGATAGCAGGATGAGATAAGACGGTGGGCGTCTTTGAGTAGTTTGTGTTCCTAGAGGGCTACTGAATGAGGGACTGTCTAAATCATACCTAAAATTTGAGTTAAATTTTACCTGCAGCAGTGCAAAGATGAAAGGTCAATAGTAGATTGCATACAACACAGCTCTGAATCAAGTGCTTCTCGGCTCAAGGACAGAAAACATTCAGGAAGCAAGGGACTCATGCACACTGAGCAGCCTTCAATGATCCAAACTATGGGGTCATTCATTAAAGGCTGTATATAAAAGATTCATGTAGTAACTGTTATGTAACTCATTGGTGTGAATTGGTCAATTTGACATTTTTGGCTTTTGAAATCTTGATTTTTGAGCCAAAAGTTACCATATTTAATTAAGAGGTTGGAGTGCTAAGTTAAGAGCTAATGCTTTCGAGCCTGGTTATAGGAAAACGGTAGTTGCGGTGCAACCAAAATGATTGCAAGTTCACTGCACACATTTACAGTCTTGTTGCCTTCGAAATGGTTGCATCCACAGGGGATAGGAATCAGGTGTGTGACCTCTCGTACTCAGTTGCCATCTTCAAAGTGACTTTGTGATAGCGATAGGACTGAGTTGGTCTGTTATCAGTTTGCAGTTGAGTCAACCTGGTAATTACACATGCTCTGTTGTGTCATGACAGAGTGATTGACTTTGATAAATAGCTAAAATCACAAATCTGTTGTCTTCTGTTCCATCTACATTCAAAGAAATTCACATTCATTACATACAATCAAAGTCCAACCAGAATCTCTGATGGAGAAATTCACAAATTCCTCCACAAACGTGCTCAGTAACCTTGCTTTCACGTAGGAATATAACCAGAGTACAGACAGTTAAGTCCAGTCCTCTAATGGGAAGAGATGCTTTGCAGATGAGTAGCACTCATCTGCACTAACTCAAATTGATTGCAATGTACTGGCCAGCTGTTTGTGATTGTTAAATAGATGTGGCAACTAATTGAAACAGAAAATTCAATTAGCAAGCTATAACTGTATGGCATATGATAGCATTGCGCAGAAACAGATAACAGTTTATTTACTATTTAAGTGGCAATGAAATTCAGACTAATTTTATTGTTTCAATTAAAGGTCAAATATATTTCTTTTACAAGGTTGTAAACACATTTAATTTCAGTGAAAATAATTGACATGCTAGGCTCTGAATACAGCTTTAAGTGGCCATTCAAGGGTTTACAGTTTTAGTGAATTTCAGGTTGTCTTATTTTATTTTTGTGTTTGAGGTTAAACAAAGACCCTATGAGCCAGCTCTGTGAGGCAGAGCTAAATATTATCAGTAGAAGTAGTACAGTAGAAAACAAAGCTAACGTGTTAATGTTAGCTAGCTGTTAGCTAGTTTAACTTACATGCTAACAACTACACATTAGCAGAAAACATAAAAATACCTGAGGGTGATTGGACTGCGGTTAGTTTTCGGGTATTTGGGCAAATAAAGACATGGACAAGCTAAAGTTTTAGTTAAAAAATTGTTGCTGTGACATTGTGTAACAAACCATCCGGTTGTTATTCAGACATTTGCTAAATGATGACACTAGAGAAAAATTCTCATGCACTTTTAGCCTCAAATGTCATGGCAATCCATACAAATATTTTTAAGATATTTCATATATTTATTGGTAGTCCAATAAACATTTCCATCACTACAACAGTGTGACTAATGGGCATACAGGATAATAACCAATATTTCACATTAATGCGCAGTCTGTTTATATTTACAGGAATCTTGTACTGTTCCAAGGCATAACTTAAAGCCAGTACATCACATGTTTTTTGTTATCGAGGGCTGGTGATGATCAGGAATGGAAGACTTTGCTAGAGTTTCACTTCTTGGCAAAATATCATTAAATATTAAAATGTCAGCTAAACGGTTGAAATGTTAAATGATATACAAGCTGTTGTGAGACTTTTTTTTTTAATTAATCGTTTTAATTTTTGCTCTGTGTTTCTGAAAATGTATGGGCTCTATTGTCTGTGCATACTTGTGATGTTTTCTTTCTGCATTGTGCAGAAACCAACATGTTTGATCATATTAGTGAGTTTCATAAAGTTAGGTGCTTCTAGTCTTTGAATATTGCTATTAATTTATGGCACGTCCACTGATTGAGAAGTCCATAAACAGAAGATTTTTGCCTTCTCTGCATTGAGTAAAGATCATTTAGAGATAGTTTGACAGTGGTGCAATTTATGGCAGGTCTGCAGCATGTGCTTTACGGTGTGGTGCAGTATTTTACTCCAAGAGACTTAAGGTAATGCAATCACATATGAAATGAGACTCAAGAGGCTCTAAGGTCTGCTAACACCATGTGAGCCATGTGAATACATGTGGTATTGGTTAGTGTCAGCAGCCAAAAGTATCTCAGTGGGGATCGAGGAGAGAAGGTCTCTGTCAGTCATTGCTGCAATATGAACAGTCGGCTTTAGATATTTTTCATTTTGTTCCCCAGGCAGCAGTTTATTCTCACATGGAAAACTTATGACACTGGAAGAATGTTTTTTAGGTCTGCAAGGGGCAGAAATCATAGTGTGGACTTTGTCGCTTTATTTTAATATTTGGGGTAATGCTGTTCATGAAACAAAAATCAGGCTCGTTATATAAAATCACAATGATCTTTTCATTTCAAGTTATTTTAATACAAACCAGCATGTGATTTAAGCATTGCACCCCTGAGAAAGAAACTCATGCTCCTATTCCTGTAGGAACAAGATGGAAAGGATAACTATAACATTGCTTAAACTGTTTTTCTTTCTGCATATTTATTGTGTATCTGCATGAACAATCGTGTGAAAAAAGAGCTTTCTCAGGACTGTAAACATTCGAATAAATACATATTTTTTTCTGTACGACTTTATCAGGCTTACATTTTTATGGATGAATTTTAGCATACTCTTCTTTCAATTCATTAATGTTTGCAGGCATTTGTTTATGCAAAGCTCTCTTAAGGTGTCAATCAAGTTGAGCTCCAGAGTTTAACTGGACTTTGTTGTTGTTGATTTCCTGCTGTGCTTGGGATCATTGTCCTACTAAACAATCAACAGCTCAACTGCTCCCCAGTTTCTGCCAGGTCAGCTTGAGCTGTCAGACATTACTTTGATATCCACAGGAGTTTATGTTACATCAGATTCTCAGGTCCTGTGGCTGCAAAACAAACCCAAATAATCACACCGCCACCTCCGCACATGACAACTGGTATTACGTGTTTGTGTTGATATGCTGTGTTTGGATTTTCACCAGATGTGATCTAGTTCATTATGGCCAAACATCTCCACTTTGGTCTAATCTGTTTAAATGTCTGTCTAAAGTCTTGTGGTTTGTTCAGATGCAACTTTACAAGCCTAAGTCATGCTGCCATGTTAATTTTTAGAAAGAAGAGGCTGGCAAACTTCACAAACACACACCTGAATGCTGCAGATTAGCAAACTTTGAGGGCATTCGTATAGGTGCTCCATCCATAAATCAAGTGCATTTGATTAGTAGCACCTGGCTGCTACTTACCCTTTTAATGTATATGAAAACAGTGAGGGTGTTTTTCACAGGCATCTCTGCAGGTATTTGAAAACTTTCATTTTCACAGAAAAAGAATTAGCTCAGATTAGCTCAATTTAATTCATTCCCCCAAAAAAATGTTTTTAAACTTGAAGGTTGCAGAGAGCTGCACAAACCAATATTCCACATTTTATACAAGCTGAGAGCAGATAACCCTTTTACAAGGTTATATCGACCTGCTACTCCTTCTGTTAACTGGCATTAACACAATGCTCGTCCCCGTTTTGATTCTCAAGCTGCTATTTTCCCTGTCTCGCCCTTATGACACAGGGTTCGGTTGCCATGGTGCCCAGCCGGGTATTCATGCTGTGTATGACAAAGGGTTTAATGTCAGTGGCCCGGTCTTGGATTACAGCAACACAGAGATCCGCTCCCCCTGGAGAGGAGGCGGTTACAACGCTGAACCTTTTCGACAGTCACGCCTGCTAATGTTAGACTCAATAAACACGGATCCTCAGCCGGCCCCATCCTTCCATTACAGCAATATTTCCCACATCTGAACTCCTACAGGTGTTTTTTGTCATGTCTTGCACCAGCATTTCAATGTAGTTGGAATTCATTGCATGTAACAAACCTATTGCATGAATATATTTGCATTTAGCCTCTTTAGAAGAACAAATCGTAATAGCATGGGTCCTACAGGATATCATGCATTAAACCAGGACACGATCGAAGAGGATAACAATCAATCCACTGAAATTACCTCTGTGCAAAGAGAAGATTAGTTTGTTGATTCCCTCTGATTAGGATGTTAATTATTTGCCTCCCACTCTAACCTTGCTGACATTTTCACTGTTGACTGTGTTTGTATGTGGTTTCTATGCAGACAGCCTGCCAGACATTCCTATAGGAAGTTAACGACAATGAGGAGCTAAGTCAGCAGCACTAATTTACTGCCAGGGAGACCGCTGTTGAGATATCCGCTCTGAGGTTTAGACAGCTTAATGTCTTGTCTCAGCTGGGGGAAGGCAGCTTTTATTTTCTTTTGCAATCCCTCATAGGATCAGTTTTGCAAAGAAAGACCTCTGCCTGTGAACCTTACGAGCATTAAGTGAACCCCATGTGCTGATAATTGTTTTGTTACTTTTTTAGGTTCACATATTCCTTCCATTTTTTTTTAATTAACTGAAATGCAGGACCATTTGTAGTGATTAAAATATTATGTTAACAGTGCTTTTAGGCTACTTATTATTCATTTGTGTGGCTAAAAGCTGTTATGCAGGGTCTTTTTCCAACTTCTTTCCCTTTTTGTAAAAAGTTTAAGTCTTAACCCGATCTTAACCTTAGTTTTCATGTTTATACATGCAAAGAAGCCAGAATGTTTTAATTGTACCAATATGTAATTTCATATCACATATTTTAACACTGGATTACATTTATGGTCGTGTGGTAGATTGTACACACTGATTAAGTCATTTTTTCCCATATAAAATCTGTCAAAACATTCTGTGGTCGTAATGCAAGCGCTGAGATGATGAAAAATAAGTGATTTTGACTAATGACACGTTGCTCTTGAAAGAATAGTTTTTTTTGTAAACTTGCCTGCATCTGTCATCATGTGTGTGATACGTATGCGTGTTCTCATTCTTTACTATAGCAGATATTTGATTAGCTGTATATTTTCCCTGCCTCAGACAAAAGTGGTTCAAGTGTGAGGGTTGTAAATGTTTAGCTTACATCACGTGGTGAGCTTGGCAGTGCTATTGAATGAATGCCCCAGGGCTGATGAGGAAATCACTCACAGTCATACAAGTGTGACATTTATACACAAAACACTGTTGTCAACACAAGCAGTCTCCAAAAGTTCCAAGTGGTCACGTAGCTGAATTTAATTAGTTGTGTGTGTGTGTTTGTGTGTGTTAACTTTACACTCAAGTTTTCATGTTAGGACTCAAGTAGCAGTTTTGATGGATTGCATTTTCTTTTTTCCTGTTTATCATCTTTTGCACTCCTTTCTCTGGTGTGGTGTAGATGATTAACTAAAACCAATTTTCCACTCCGATGGGTAAGGTTCTGTCCATGACTTTGTAAGTCTAATCATTCATCAGCAGTGGGTTTGAGACCCTTGGTCAGCTGGCTGGTTGTAAGCTGTATGCTGGGATAACATTGTTGTTAGCATGTCAACATTGTAGATCATATTGCAAGCATTTCTTTCCCCCCTTTTATGTTAGTTTGCAAGACATAAGTTATCCACTGCAGCAAAACCCACATTCTCCTCGTACTCATTACCACATCAAATCCACCCACCACTACTGTTAACCTAACATATATATATGTGAACTCTACTCTGTAATTAATACTCAGCACCCTCTAAAAGTAAACATTGCTGATATTATGCTATGTCTTCTGGTTTTGGCTGGCCTTTGCACCCTCTTTGGAGAAATCTTCTAGAAATTTTGCTGCTTTCCTTCCTGGAACCCAGATCGAGCTGCAAATGTCTGTCCCTATGATGTTACCTCACTTTGTAGGAAAAAGAAGATTGCGTGTCGTGACACTGGTACTAGTAACTGCCTCTTGTCTCTGAACACAGTAACACATTAACCAAATGAGAAACTTTCATGTAACCAGTCTCCATTCATTTCCCCTTCATTCAGTCCACTCTTATAAATATGCTGTTAAAGAGTCCCCTCAATATGATCCCAACCCTCTAATCCCTGCTTCTCCGTGTGTGAAAGTTCATGTTGGTCTAAAGTTTCCTAAAATGCCTGGTTAGCTTCAGGTTTTATGATTGAAAGCTTTGTGGCTTTTTAATAGGCTCCCACAGTTTGTTTGCACGATAAACGAAGGTCTGTAAAGTTGTGCAGATTGCTGGGATATTGTGATATGAAGTGCACATTTAAAGAATCAATTTCATACTATTTTTGCAGAGACAAATGTTTCCAAGACCCCTTTTCATAGTGTCTCTCAGGTTTAGTAACATGTTTGTCTAGGGGCAGCTCCTAGATGTGTAGGTCTCTATGGTATGGGGGCAGGATATCTGATCTGCCCAGCAGGCAGAGCTGTGGTCATTTCTGTGGGAGTAATGGAATTCTGTGGTCAGTCCCAGTACCCATGGAATTCCAAAAGCAGTCAGGCATGGTTCATATAACTCACATAAATAGACCACCTTGGTCATGATTTAGGAGGTGGTTGGGACAGGAATGTCAACTTCAGTACTTTGAGTTGTTTTCACTGGCAGCGCAAGTCAGAGAGAGACCCTCTGTCCCAGGTGTGTTTATATCTCCTGCAGCAGGCCCACCTGTTCCACCCAGTAATCTGCTGGTGTGTGTGTGTGTGTTTTTCAGGTGACCTGTCCCCAGTGCAGATGTCGCCTGTTCCTCAGTCCCAGTTCATTCCCCTGGCTGAGGTGTTGTGCTCAGTCATCTCAGACATGAACTCTTCCCAGATCACCGTCAGTCAAGACTCACTTGTCAACTACATGAGCAAAGCTCATCCAGGTAATCCATGAAATACTGCCACAGCTTACTTGAGAAATGAATAGTTAGGCAAGAACATTGGACCTCGTTGTCTAACAGTGCACACACAAATCTGTGCGTATAAAAATTTCATGCACAAATGAGCGATTTATCAGTATTTTTGTAGCGGAGTTTGTTTGTACTCTATGAAAAAATTAGAAGTGCCTCTGACCGTGTGTAGAAATAACGAAGACTTTAGAAAATGCTTAGAAAATGTTAAAACACACCTTTAAACTCAATAGCAATACTACTACTACCAATAATAATAACAACAATAATAATAATAATGATAATGTTGCCTTTTGGTCATTAGTTGCAGTTTTCCAAAAACACTGTGTTACAAAATGCACAGAATCCCAATTAAATAAAAAATAGAATTTAAAAAAATACTATTTCAAGAAAACAAAAATTAAAAAATTATTAAGTAAATGGAAAAATCAAGGGTTTAACTTTTAATCATATTTCAGTATTTTCTTATCTCATAATTAAATGATCTTGTATTTCATTAAAGGGATTATATCATTGCTAGATGTCAACACTTATAGTCTTAATTTTTTTACCAGCTGAGTAGAAAGGCACTATATAAGTGCCAGTCCTTGAGCCACAGTGAGTGTCTAAGGGGAAATTATATTAAGAACCTCTGTTACTTCAGCTGCAGCATTACTTTATTTAGTTTTTCTCAAGAACGAAATAGGTCAGTGCGCATGTTTCATAAATCTCATATACTAATATGGGAGCAGTATTTTCTTTTCTTTACAAGCAGTTAATTTTTTCATTTTATCGAGCATTTTATGACATATGCTGCTTTTGGACAGCGAGGCCTTCATTTGTTTGTACGCATGGTCAGTGGCACTACTAAATGTATTTGTATTTGTGAATTAAAAAATAATAATAAACCACTGATTTATGCGTGAAACGTTCACATGCACAATTAGTGCACAGATCTGCGGGTATGCACTATTGATCATCAAGGTACTTTGGCCAGAGCAAAGAAAGCCATAGAACTGTTTTCAGCATTTGTTCTGGGCTAAGCTAAATGGCTGCTGGCTGTAGCTTCATAGTTTTCAGTTATGCATTAGAGATTTGGAATTATAAGCATTTCATCTCTTTTGGCCTTAATCGCATTCCCTTTTTGTGTCTCAGGGATAACCATCCCCACTCAGGACATCCTCTATAACGCTTTAGGCAATCTGATCAAGGAACGCAAGATTTACCACACAGGCGAGGGCTACTTCATCGTCACTCCACAGACTTATTTCATCACCAACAACATGGTCAGAGAGAAGAACTGGTGGACTTCTTCTTCGGCAGATGACGCTCCTTTACCTCCTCCCGTTACTTACCTGCTAAGTAACGACATCTGCGTCGAGAGCACACAAACGCCCCCAGTCGCCCACTGCAAGTCCTGCAGCTGTTTTAGCCCCCTCCAAATCTCCACTAATGCCACGACTGCTCCAGCAACTGTCCCTCCCTCCACCGTCCCAGATCAGCATTCCGTGTCCGTGTCCATAAGCGAATGCACGGGGAAAAGCTTAAAGTGGCCGCGACCTTTAGATCACAAACCCACCGTGCAACATCAGTCCACCTCCACTGCAGCAGATTGTCAGGCAAGTGAGATCAGCAAGACTACAGCCACTACTAACGCCACCAGCCGCAAAGAAAAAGATAAACCAGGGAGGAGGTTTGGGCTCAGTTTGTTCCGGAGGAATGGAGGAAAAAAGGAGAAACCGAAGAAGGAGTATGCATCTTTTTCAGGCCAGTTCCCTCCAGAAGAGTGGCCTGTAAGAGACGAGGATGACCTGAACAACTTACCCCGTGATCTGGAGCATGCAATCATCAAACGCATCAACCCTGAGCTAACTGTGGACAATCTGACACGCCATACCGTCCTCATGAAGAAGCTGGAGGAGAGAAGGGAGAGAGGGATAGAAAAAGTGCTGGACAAGGGTGTTGATAAAGATGATAAGGGAGTTGACAAGGGAATGTCTACTGAGGTATTGGCATCTTCAAAACTGAGGCATCATCACTCATCCAAGGCAGGAGCAGGCAAAAGATCTGCTCAGAAAGCCTCTTGCAGCAAGAGGAGGAGCCACTCGTCCAAAGAGAAGCACAGGGAAAAGGAGAAGGACAAGGTTAAGAACAAAGCTTCCATATGTGCGGACAATTATCCAGAGGGGGAGGATTTGATCCCTACGCGGCTCAGAGTGGAAATCGCTGTTGATGAACCAGTTCAAGTGGAAGAATGTGGAACTGCTGAGGGAAAGTCTCTTTATAAGAAACGCATTGAAAACCCTTTCCAGGCACATCCGCTGAAAGAAGCCGAGAACAGAATTCCCGCTGCCAGAGAGCACAGAAGACGAGAGGTGAAAGAGCACAAGACTTCGGGATCAGGGAGGAAGGACCGAACGAGTCATCGCTCCAAATCTTGGGACCCACACCGAGCCAGACTGATGGCAGCAGATGGAGAGAATGAAGGGAAATTCACTACATCTGAAGAACAATACAACTGCAACCCTGAGAGGGACTTTAGTGCTGATCTTCTTTTCCAGTCGGACACGAAGCCCAGCAGAGAGCTGCCACTAAACTACAGCTCAGTCTACCCACAGAGCAGTACGCTTCGCATAGATGACAAGGTCAGACAGAGAGAGGACAGAGAGAGCAAACATTTTCAGGATGCCCCAGAATATGACAGTATGCCAGATCGCAGCCAAAATATAGTTGGAAGTCTTCCTAACATCCAGCAGTATTCCAGTGCTAATGCCTCTCTCTCCACCCATCCCTATGAGCTTGCCATAATAAACAATGCATATGATCCAAATCTGCCATGGCCCAAGCCCTCTTTACAGCGGAAACATTCCCTCAGACTCTCCAACCCACAAAAAGACAGCACACAGAGGCCTAATGAGCTCTCTGAAACTACAGAGACCCAGAACCTGCAAGAGATCAGACCTGTCACTGTCAATAACAGAGAGCAAAGAGCCATGAGCCTGGGAGAAAGGCTGGAACTGACATCTAACAGCACTGCCTTGGTAACAGACACTGATGGCTTTACAGAGGACGACTGCAGACTCTATCAGAGAGCAGCCGATCAGGAGGATGATGATGCCTGCAGCTCATTGTGCCTGAATGACGATGAGGTTACAGAGGATGCAAGTAAGTACACAGCAGGTGGTGCGGACTATCAGGGTCACCAGCTGGTTTACCAAAACCGCGACTCTAATCTGAAGTATCAGGGACCACACAGTCGCCATTTTAAATCCAACTTTCACCAGCCAGAAATCACCTTAATGCAGGGGTCAGCAGATCAAATTTCTCTGGCAGTCCAGAGGGAAGATACCCTCAGCCCGTCCAGACCTGAAGACACCAGCTGGAGACTCCATCGTCAACACCAGAAGATCAGATCACCAAGAACCGAAAGCAAATCCAGCCCAAAATGGGATGCAGCGATCCAGGGAGAAAGACAGCACAAAGATGACCTTGATTTGGACTGTTCAGAAGCATGTGAAGTTGGAGACAGTAGCATCTTTGACTACTGCCAGACTAGCGAGATCGAATCGGACACAGAGACTGTGAGGAAGTCGGCTGATGAAGGTGACGGTGAGTCTGCTCACTGGGCAGCTGAGGTGGAGAAGAAGGAGGAGGAAGAGAAGCATGTACCTCAGGCCCACAGGGCTGCTCTGAGCATGCCCGATGGAGCTAGAGGGCCAGACGTTAGGGAAGCTGTGGAAACGGGAGAGAATCAGAGCATCACAGGAGACAGCGGTATAGATTCTCCAAGGTGAGTCTCTCTCTTTAAATCGCTTTTTATAAATAAGATAATGAGGTGATACTGAATCTTAACAAATCCACTGATCCCAACCCAGATGCACGATCTCTTGTGGTCAGAGTTTTGACTACTTTTCACACCTCTGACTCATGTCTTTCCTATTGTGAGCCCACATCAGACTGCATCCTCCACATATTTCTGGAGGGGTTTTGGGCAGAATAAACACCATACTGAGGTTAGTTAACCTCTGGGTTACGTGTCTGCGGTTGGCCATGCTCTCAAGTTGATGTTTTTTCTTATAAAGTAAATTGCAATAAAGCTGAACAAACACCTTGTGGCCACTTATAGCATCCAGTATTTGAACAGAAGGGAGTCATTTATGATAATTATGTATAATTGCTGTGCGGTACTTAAACACTCATGTTATAATCAAAGAGGAAGAAAGGAGTTCTTTTTTTCTTTTTTTTTGCCATTGAACTCGCCGTGCACCCTGGTGTGTAGGTAGAGGCAGGGAGTGCACGACCACGTCACATACGTTACTGAAGTGGTGTATTTTTCCTCCACAGGACCCGGGTCAGCTTGGCGTCTAGCAACACTGTCATTCTTGAAGGCCTCAAGAGAAGAGGCTTTTTGCAGAACCTGGAGAAACTGCATTCGAAGAGCAGTGCCATTCGAGCACAGAGCTCACTGCTGCAGCTGACTCCTGTCATGAACGTGTAGCAGGCTTGAACTTCACGTTGGACCTTCACAGGCCTCATCTGGAAGAGGCCTCAAACCTCGTAGTTATATACGACTGTTAGTAATATATCCGATATCACAGTTTTATGCATATCTTCACATAATGATAGCCATTGCTAAAGAGGCATGTGTACAGGTGTACAGTATATATTTTGTGTTTTTGTAAATAACTTTGTGATATGCCATGGTGCATGGTGTATTAGCAGCACTGTGTCATTTAAATGTACAGTTTTCCTTCTCTACAGCTCTAGTGTTGCCCTTTTTCTTTCTCATCATGTAGAAATTACTACAAATAAAACTGTATATATAAACCCACATTGTCTTGAAATGGACGTCTCCATATGAAACATTTTACCAACACAACATGAGTGCCTGCAAGAATTATTTTACGCTATGCTATCAGTGTAACTGGCCCCAGTTCATCCATTCGTTTCTTCTGCCTTTCCAACTCAGGATCGTGGGGCAGCTGGAGTTGGGTGAAACTGGGCTGGTTGCCAGTCTGTGGCAGGACTAACACAAAAGGAGAGACAAGCATTCACACACACGTTCACACATACGGCCAATTAACAACTAATTAGCCTAACATGCTTGTCCCTCAAATGTGGGAGGAAGCTGGAGAGACCGACGGCATGCATGTAAACTTCATACAGAAATACCCTGGGATTCAAACCCTGGGATCTTCTTGCTGTCAGGCAACGGCACTGAACAGCTCTGCTTTTATTAAACTGGTAGATATTTCTTAAAACAGACAGATTCTAATGTATTTTATTTTTGTGAATAAATGAATTAAAAAATATGTTGTTGGGTTTTAAGAAGCAAGTAAATTTCGGGGGTTCACTATCTTGTCTAAGGATGGTTCAACCTGCAGGTTGGAGGAGCCGATGATCAAACCACCAATCTTCATAACAGCGGATAACCTACTCTTGCTCTTGAACCACAGCCACCCCAGTGCAAATATCCATGTGTCTGCATAACCTCAGTATTTCTGAGGGTTACGTGACAATGAGTCCTCAGCCTTGAACGTCTGCCTCAGCAGACTTAGGTCACCCTGCAGTTGAGAATGAATATAAACCAGTGTAGTGGTGAGCGTGGGAGACATTACGTGGATGTTTTTACAGAGGTCACAGGAAATTCCCAAAAGCTTTCTTTGTATAGCTTCAAAAGGGCTGTTCCTAGCCTTGAAGGCCAAACAAGTTTAGGTGAGGTTTCAGTTAAAAATGTTCAGCTGCAGGAAGGATAAAACTACTATTTAAACAGATGTTAAACTGAAGACCAGGACCTGCTTCACAGCCGGAATCTCCCTGTTCTTGAAGATGTTTCAAGGAGAAAGAGTGACACCATGTGGAGACACTGTGGAAATGCAACCGCAACCTTGTCTTGAGGTAAACATGCCAACACATTAACCCACATAACCCACCAGTTGTGTGTCAGCAATATGGCATCCATCTAGAAAATAATGGACTTTGTCATAAATCTCTGTACTCCATTGACTGAACACCACAAGGTAGTCAACAACCTTTATTTATCCATATATGTGCCACTCAGAAACTGGGAAGAGGTGTTACAGGATTTGCCCTTAAGAGAAGTCTATATGGATCTTTTACATGTTTTCTCTCTACAGTGAGGCCATTGACAAAAATGAAGGGGCAAAAAAAATAGACAATATGGTAGTAACAGTGTAAACACATGGTAATATACACAAAAGCAAAAAAAGCAAAAAAATAGGTATCAGTGACATCAAATTAAAATGTAGGGTAAAGTTAGTATGAATAAGAACAAAAGACTCCTGGAACCCCTAACTTTTTTTTCTCAACAGCTCGGCATACATTTCTACATAGCATGCAATAAGGCACCTATCTAACACAAGGAAGAAACCTATGCTACAGTGAAGCACAACTGTTATTGAAATAAAAAGAATATTGCTCACCAAAATGTTCACTCTGATAAAAACTGTATCTCTCTCATTCCCTTTCATATAGCCCAAGCCGTATCTAAAAAAATACATCAGTTTGTAAAAGATATTTTACACAGAACAGTAAATAGAACGCTATCCGTTGGACATTGGAAAATCTTGTAAAAGTGAGATTTTCTCATGTAGTCTTTTAGTATACACAATCTTTTTTCTCTCTCCATTTAGATCAAATTGTGATAGTTCGCAGATCAACATGAGTAAGAGTTACCTATATGCTATACACAGGTAATTGAATTAGTCTCCAAAGGATTAAAGTGTGATGTTGCATTTAATGTAGATTTGGTGCTTGGGTACAGAGGAAACCGCACGGTAAATAATTAGGACACGGCTCATGTTGGAATATGCTACCCATTAGGTTTTTATTTTCTATTATGCATTTCTTTATGGCTAAACCGCAGGTCATAATAGACAGTGTGTCAGCCAGCCAGTATTGCTCTCTGTACAGTCTATGCAGCAACGCCAACTCATCATAGACATACAAAATAACAACCTTATAAATATACAGGATGGCTCAAGTCTGGTGGAGCCCAATGTCAAGAACAAGCTGCAACTGAACACCTGCAACAATTTGATCTCCAGCACTTTAAAAAAAAAAAAAAAAAAATGGAGACAAAGTGGAGCTTACTATCAAAAATGTAATCTTTTGAAACATCACACTAGTCACCTATACATATATATATAAAAGAAAATCAATATTATTTACATTGGATTTCTGATATTTGCTTCACATGGGTTGTGTGAGAGAAAACGAAAGAGCTATTTAAATCGAAACAGTTCTCGTTCACCAATTGTGTCGGTAACCTTGGATAAAGTTGCAGCTGAAAAGCTTATTTGCCCACCTGAAGGTGCATGACTGAAAAACCATCCAGTGGGCGAAACACATTTCCCCCCCAACGCTCCCCCAGGTAACAAATTTATCATGTAGATCTTCAAATCACATTTTGTTTTCTTTAAAAGTGTTCAAAAAGAGGTCCTGGAGCATGTGAAGCATAATCACAAACAAGAATAGAGACTTCTTCAAGAATCTATTATTATACCCTCTTTAAACTGAGCACAAAGCCCCGGGTTCAGCTCTGAATTATAGGTTGCAGTCTTTCAGGCCAAGCCGCGTCCTTTTGAAGACTTGTGTGTTACTGTCCAACCATTCTCAGCTGCTCCACTTCAGCGTCATGTGCTTACCTGACCTCTCCTGTCTATAGAAGCTGGGTCTGGCATTTCCTGTCATGTGGTAATATCAATGAAGAGAACATTGGTAGAACATAAATGAGGATAGGATAAGGGAGGGTTTCTTGGGAGCGGGGGGAGCCGCGTTGCATGGGACCACATGTGAGGGTGGGAAAAGGGTGCTCACTGGTCTACGTGGATCCTATGATGTCTGGAGAGGGAAGAAGAATGGTTAAAGCCTTTTCCACATTGGGAGCATCTGTATGGCTTTTCAACCGTCAGGATGCGCTGCTTTGGGAAGGTATTGTTGGGGAATCCCTTCCCTGTGGGGATGGTGGTGTACTGCTGCTGTTGTGCCTGCGGTGGTTGCGGCTGCTGCTGTTGTTGCTTGTTCTCCAAGTGAACTCTCTGATGCCTTGCAAGCGAGGAAGAGTGATTGAATCTTTTGCCACAGTGAGCACAGGTGTAGCTCTTTCCCTCAGAGTGGACTCTTTGGTGCCGCGACAAGGAAGAGGAATGATTGAAGCCCTTATCACAGTGGTGACACATGTAGGGCTTCTCTCCCTGCTGGTGCACTCTCTGCTTTGGGGGAGTGCCGTAGGTCATGGGTTTCCCAGGCTGAGGTGGAGAAAACACTGGATTCTGCAGGTGTGTCTTGTGATGGCGGGAGAGTGAAGAGGAGTGATTAAAGCCCTTGTTGCAGTGTCTGCAGGTGTAGGGCTTGCCTCCGGCATGGACTTGCTGGTGCTTCTTCAGATGACGTTTGCGGACAAAACTCTTCCTGCACATGTTGCATTTGTACGGTTTCTCGCCCGAGTGGATCCTCTGGTGCTCTCTCAGAGTGGCGGCTGCAGCAAAACACTTCCCGCACTGTGCGCATCGGTGGGGTTTGTCTCCAAGAACGACCGCAGCATGGGTCTTCTGGTGCTGCTTCAGGTTTGAAGATGTAGCAAAGCCTTTGCCACACTGCCCACAGGTATATGGCTTCTCACGTGCGTGCACCTCCTGGTGTTTTTTCAGATGCCTTCTGCGGACAAAGCTCTTCCGACACTGAGTGCACTTGTAGGGTTTGTCCTCTGAATGCATCTTCATGTGTTCCCTTAGGGTGATTGCAGCTGCAAAGCTCTTACCACACTCTGAGCATCTGTGGGGCTTGTCTGGCAAATGAATCATCTGATGAGACTTAAGGCTGAAGGCATCAATAACATCTTTGCCCATCATCTCAACTCCTGGAGAGACATAGGGCTTCTCTTTCATGTGAATTTTCATATGCTGCTTGAGACTGGCCTCTACAGCAAAGCTCTCACCACAGTGGACACAGATGTAAGGGTTGAGGTCCTTGTGGATCTCAAAGTGCTGGTGAAGATCAGCTATGCTGCCAAAAATTTCCCCGCACTCGTTGCACTGCAGGCCATGGGCTTCATGTATGATTACACCGTTTTCAGACTCAACTGTCAGCTCCCCGCCATGGTCAGACTCCACTTTTACTACATGTTCACTTTCCGTCTTAAGCAGCACCTCTCCCAGCAGAGCCTCGTTTCCCGTCGTCTTGATTTCAGCTCCAGTGAAACAGTGCATGTCACCATGTTCCACTTTAATGTAATCATGGTCTGTCTCGGCTACAATTGCATCCACACACGCTACAGCTCCGAGCTCTGTCCCCAGTCCCTGGATCTTTAAGTCTGAACCGTGGATTTCCAGCTCTAATCCACGTTTTTCTTCTGTCATAATCTCAGTTTCTGCTCCATAGTGAAGGTCGACATGGCTGTGGGCTATGACACACTCCGACCCAAGTGTGTCAAGGCCGGGTGTGTCACATTCAGTCTCTGACTCGGCCATGAGAACACACTCCAACCCCACGACCTCCGTTTTCTTGCCGGATGATGACCTACTAAAGAATCGGGGGGATAGACCTTTGTCTTGTGTTGTGCCGCGCTGTTGCTCTTGTTGTCAAGCAGACCTGTGAGAGTAGAAAATAAACAATTTATTTTAGATAACTGTTCACAGCCAAAGGCATTTGGTAAAGAAAAACTTTTGCTTGACTGTCACTTATAAATGTAATGAAATTTTAAGTAGGAGTCTAAGTCTGGGTGACAGATCATGGCAAAGTTTACTAACTTTGGTAAAATTGTAGATTTGCTGAACTTGAAAACGGAGTCCTTAAAATGGTGGGTTTTCTGGAAACTTTTGGGCTTTCAGGGAGCACCAAAAGTTGGACTGAAAGACAAAATTAGAGCAATATTATTAATCAAAACATGAAGTTTGACCTCGATTACCTCGTTTTCATAATAACAACTGAAATCCAAAACAGTAACTGACACTAAAATTCAGTTAATCACACAGCACCAGCCCAGTTTCAGCCAACATAGTCGAGTCATTTCTGAAAAAACAGGATAATTGAATAAACAGAATATCAGCACTCACTAATAAGTATACTCTAAGTATTAATTGTTGAGCAAGACGTGTACACTATGAGCAGACAGATCTATTATTTAACAAATAAAACAAGAGTAAAGTGAATAGTTCATCCATTTAATACAAGCACATGGCAATCACATGGGAAGTGTGAAAGTATGACCACTGTTCAGTTCTGTCCCTTTTACAAAAACGTGTTTTCTGTTACAGTTGCACAGTTTACATTGGATAAGTGGAAGAAAATTGATGGATCCATCATTGGGAGGATTTAAAGCCATACCAAAAAAAAAAAAAGATTTAATACTGAATCAAACATACACAGCCTCTCCAAATTATAAGTTAAATAAGACAGTTTTCACACCAACAGTCAGGTTTAATCTAGTTAGACAAGGTAAGCAAAAGCAAATCTTGGTGAACATAATTTTGCCACCTAGTCTCCAGGTAAAGATCACTGTATGTCCAGGATATACAGTCATGACCTCCACAAACACAAAAAGCAGCACAAACAAACGATGGTGACTCGTTTGTTTAACAGATGATCGGCAAGACAAGAGGGGCCACAATTGGATTTAAGTGTATTTGTATATTGTACTATACAACCACTGGCCTAAGGTAATGGGTTTTAAAACGGCTCAATCTTTAGCATTATGCTCAGAAACTGTGCATGAATAAAGTGGTGGGGCAGGAGTATTATAATGTTTTCATGCCTGCACTCCTCATCTCACATAACCTGATAATTTCAAATACTACTAAGAAAGGTTTACCGACAATTTGCTAGCCAAGTTAGCGTAGACTTCCTCAGCTAACAAATGTTAAAACCCAACTGAACATCATAATCAGACTCGCAATTCTATCTTAATCCGCAAGCAAAAAACTTGGCTGGCCTACACTTGTCGCTTATCTGCGCAGTTCATTGTGAGTCATAACTGAATACATCTCGAAATAAGAACGGGACATCTAAACAGCAGGGTTTTGTTATTAAACATTTAACTGCTGGTTGCTAGCCTTCCAAATAAGCTACAAATAGCCAATATAGCCGCTAGTTAGCTGGCTACGGTCGATGGGAGACTGGTTAACGATAAAACAGCATTGTGTTAGCTGCTAATGTGTTCACGATTTAGCCAGCTAACTAGCTTCAAGGAAAACCTCACCAGAGTAATTGTAGTGAGAAGTCCATAAACAGCGAAATACGTACACCAAACCAGCACTGAATTTTGCCCTCAAGTGCAATTTATGACAACGACCGACGCGGAAATTCTCCTTGTGCGAGTATTAACAGGCCATCTTGTTGTGCCACACCAGCACTTCCAGGCTAGCCAAGATTACACACTCGCCTAAGATGGCTGCCGCTTGCTAATGGTAGCTGCACTAGCTTCCGCCATTCTAAACATTAAAATTAGAGCGATCTCGACAGCGCTATGCTCACAAAGATTAACCAAGAGTGCTCAGGAAACCACAGAGACAACCATAAATCATAGTTTGAGCGCTAGTAACGTTATCGCACAACACCAACGCCGACGACGAGTTGGTTAGCACGCTAAGCGCCACACCGTGATTTCCAGTCAGGAGTGGGCTAGCTGAAACAAAGATGGCTAACCATGAAAGCCCGAAACGGTGTGCGAAAAGCCCGGGAAAGGACGTCTTTTACGCAGACAAGAACGTCTCGAAACACAAATCCGCCGCCATATGCAGCTTGAAATGAATTATACGGACAAAAACAACCAAGAAAAGCCGTTTAATCGCTACTTGAAAGGACACGATGAGTCTTGGCTACAAACCCGAAGCACTCCTTCACTGCGGCAGCAGTCGACAAACCGCACGCACGACTCCAATGGCGGCCTTGCTGATGTTAGCAGCTATCCAGCCGAGACATTATTAGCGTGCTGGCTAGATAGCCACGATGCCAAGCTAACCCCCAGCTAATCCAGTCTGCTAACACAGTTAGAGCCTACACTCCAGTTTAGTTATATAGCCTGTAGATAGTAAAACACTGGAGCGGAAGCTTTACTAAACCGCCCATCCGACCATGTTTAAGTGTGGTTTCGCATGCAAAGACAAACTGCAAGCAAATAGAAAGAAATACAGACGAGTTGAGTCTGCAGCAATCGCAAACAGCAATCAAAAAATAGCCTGGATAGGAATCGAACCTGAAATAGTCTTTTATACCAGTGTGTTGCTGTGCTTGCCTGCTGTTCTAGCAGCACATAATGTCACAAGCAGTGCCAGCCCGGGCCTGTATTTTTCCATCTCAAAGTTCAGAACCCGAGGCGCACAAGACACACCGCTGACTAAAATAACGATAAAAACTACGATATATTAAGCTGAACACAAACGACCCTCTATGCCTCTCTGCCGTTGCTGCTATTGATGCCAGAGTATGCTGAATTTAAACGATATAACACATCATTAGGAATAAAGGATCACGGCTGTTTAAACGTGTAAATTCTTGCAGGCCCGCACCCACCTTTCTGTCCGCTTACTTTGTGACTGCTGAAAAGAGAATTTTAAAAAGAGAGAAGCGTTGCAAACTGTATGTAGTAAGCCTGGGTAGACTGCTCAGTATCTTCCTCCCTCTCTAGCACTCTCTCTCTCTCTCTCTCTATGCCTGTGTGTGTAGCTGGCGCCACAGCTCATCTGGCGCCAACGTTGGACAACCGACGCACTTTAGCGAAAGCAACCATTGTCCTTTCAACGCAGCACGGAAACCACAATCACCCCCTACAGGCTGGGAGTCGACAATGCACCACAGACACAAGCCTGGAGATTTCCTTTACGGTTTTTAGTTTGCAGTGTTTATCCATAACAGTGGCTCTGACGTTATTTTACTGTATTGTAACAAAGTTGAATATGAGGTTTATATCAGTTCACCTGCTAATGTTCCTGTTTCTTCCACCCCCCAAAAAAGGCAAGCTATGACAATACAGATCAATAAAATAAAATATGTGAAAAAAAATACTCTAACATGGCAAAAAAAAAAGTGCAATAAATCTAAATTCAAAAAAGTTTTTTTAAGCCTAAATAAATAATTGAATATATAAAGCTGTATTTGTGTGGTCCTCAAGCTCAGGGCCTTTACCATTGGCCAAGTATATTAGCTGTTCCTAGCACTGCACTCCTTTGGACAGATGCCGGAATCTGCTGCAGCCACTTTTCCAGTTTTCAGCTCCTTCCATAAAATCCACATCTGCTCCAGTTGTTCCTTCAGTTCCTGGTCCCTGCTTTGTAACCATATTATGTGGATAGTGTAGTGGCAGCTTTACAGTCTCTGGAACAACAGGTTGGAGACCAAATACTGGTCAGGGCATGTATCCAGTAAAGGTCCCCAGAGTAGATCCTCAATTATCCTAAATTCCCTCAGGGCACAAGCAAGGGACACATAACTAACAAGGTCAGAAGAACCACTGCAAACTACTAAGAAAAAGGCTACTGTTACACTGATAATATAGCACTGATTGAATGCTACTATGCCAGTCAGCCGACCAAAATGAGGGCAGGTGTTGGACTGAAAGCAAGAAAATGCAGATACATCTGTGTCTGGACGATATCTGCTCATAATACTCGGTCTACCAGTTAGGGCTGTAATAGCTTCTTTGTAGGTGATCATATTCACTCAAAAACATAATCAGGACATAATACAGGGGGAAGAGTGGGCAGCTATGAAGAGAAAGAAGAGTTTAAAGGCAGTTGGTCCAGATGACTTACCTGTGGAGGTACGGAGGTGTACATGAGAGAGGGTGGTGGACTTTGTAAACAGACTGTTTTGCACAGTATTGGAGAGTAAGAGGATGTCTGAGGAATGGAGAAGAACTGTGGTGGCACTAATTTTCAATACAGGTGATGTGTAGAGCTGTATACTAAATTACTAATAACTAAATGAGTAAATTATTATTACTTTCTTATGGGTTTTATTAACATTTCATTGTAATTTTTTGCAGCCAATCATTGCAACAGACACAAAGTAGCAAGACTTCAGGCAGATATTTGATGCATAAAGTGACAAAGAAAAAAAACGAATCTACAGAGATGAGTCAGAACAAAATCCTTTTCCCCATAAAAATGTCTGAAAATAATAATTAATTAGAAAATCAAAGATAAAATCAATCAAACAAACAAAAATGAAATGGAGAAGTTTAAAAGGTTAATATAATATAAACATCATCATCAGGTCAGCAAGGTTCTTTAAGTCATCTGTATATAATAGTCACCAATGACCCCCTTTGGACTTTTACATAGAAATGATTGTATGTATTCTGTCACTGATTACAACTGTTATTGCCAACATATTCCTAAACGATTATAATTCTTATTTGAATGTTCAATTTGCTGACTTCTACATTTACAAATATTTGCTTAAAACATACTGAATTAGTTTGTCACAGTGAAAAGATGATGGGTGGGGGAGTTGTTAGGCAAATTTAGCCTGAATATTAGCGCAAAATTCTGTAGGGAAAATATCAAAGCGAACACCTTCTTGCAAACTGTAGGAGATGTGAGACTACACTGTATACCTGTCACTCAAAAAATGCAGAAAGATGACAAAGGGTTTAAAAAAATCAAAATGGCTTTTTGTTTTTTTGTATGACACTAGTCTTTTTTTTTTTTAATGGAAATCCATCGGCTTTGGGGGGAATTATCAACTACTGGCACAGCAGTCTAGATGCTTCTATTATATTTTCACAATGCACACATGTAGATTTGGTGTAGTAAAGAAGGAATCCCACAAGATGATGCTGTTTTCCCCTTCACATTGTTGATGAATGTTCTGTTAGTGAGAGTGGCATTAAGTATGGTTACATATAGAGGTCTATAAAACACAACCATAACAAATGAATTCTTCAACAGTCTAGCTAGTAATTCTGACACTTTTATATTTAGTTATTAAGTTCATCAGTAAGTAGTCCTTTTTTTATTTCCTTTTCTCTGTCTCACTTGTCTTTATTTCAGGCACCACCCATTCTTTGATTATTTAAAGTCCAACTAGGAATACTGGTTTTACAAAGAGAGCGTATTACATAGCAGACATTCTGTTACTCACAGCTTTTGTCACGCAGTTTCAGTGTAGCGATCAACTTCAGGAGCTCCTTGTAGATTCCTTGCGCTGCTTACTTTCAGTCAAGTCTTTTCTTTAGCTGCTCATCTCATCAGATTTCCTAAAAACTTCACACAGCCGCTGAACTTTAATCACCTGTGGATTGTTTTCTTTTCTAAATATATTTTTTATCTCCTGGTAAGAAAATGTCACACAGCGGGAGCCTGGATTTGGACAGATACACCAGCTTGGATAAATCTCGTCGACCCAACAGTCGCAGCCAAGCCAGGACCCTGGCCAGGAGCGGGGACGTCCTGTGCGACTTCTGCACAACAAAGAAGCAGAAAGCTGAGAAGTCCTGCTTGGTGTGCCTGGCATCCTACTGTGAGACTCACGTCCAGTCTCACTACAACTACCCTACCCTGATGAAGCACAAGCTGGTCAAAGCTACGGGTCAGATGAGAGAGAAGCTCTGCGCACAGCATGACAAGCTGCTGGAGGCTTTCTGTCGCACTGATGAGACATCTGTGTGCGTTTTGTGCATGATGGATGAACACAAACACCATGACATCGTCCCGGCTGGCACTGAGAGGACTGAGAAACAAGTAAGTGGCGAAAGCAACACTGTGAACACAGCAAATAAGTTATCGACAATCCACTAATGACTAGTGATGGCTTCTTTCTTGTCTTTGCTGCTATAGAAACAACTTAGTGTTACGCTGCACAAATCCCAACAAAGGATTGATCAGAGGGTTAAAAAGTGGCAAGACCTCCGACAGGCTGTCGAATCACTTAAAGTAAGTCAGAAAGTTGCCTCGTGCAAGTCACACTAATCTAACTATAACAATTAAAATATTCTTTTTAAAAGTAACCGTTTTTAACTCATGATGTGAAAAAATCTTCCTCTCCTTTGTATCTCACCAGCATTCTGCTCAAACAGTCTTAGAGGAAAACGAGCGCATATTCACTGAGCTTCTGCTTTCCATCGAGAGAAAGTATATTGAAGTCAAGGAAATGATCCGCACCCACGAAAGGACCACCGTGACCCAGGCCGAAACACTGCTGGATCGTTTAGAAGAGGAGATTACTCTGCTGAAGAAGAAGCACAATGACCTGGAGTTGCTTTCACACACTGATGATCACATACACTTCCTACAGGTGAGGCTGGCGACCCCAACCAAGATAACATATGGTGCGAAAGTCAGGGGTCTTTGGAGAAAAGAGTAAAAATATTCACTGTCTAGTATGTCTCATGTGTCTTCTTCTTCTTCTTCTTCTTTTTCCCGCCAGAGTTGGCAGTCCCTGTCAGGCCCCTCGGGATATGAAGATCTCAACAAAATCAGAGTCGCACCCTATTACTCCTTTGATGCTACCAAGAGAGCCATCTCTGCACTGAAATTACAAGTGGAAGAAGTCAGCAAAGTTGAAATGAGCAAAATCTCAGGAGCAGGTGAACAGACTTGCCTTTTTTCATCTCAGATAGCGCAGATGATATGTGCTTTTTTCTGTTGTTTCTTAATCTGCTGTTGTGTATGTGCATTTTTAATTTGCCTTCACAGTGAAGGAAGTCCACATCACAGAAGAAAATGAAGAAAGAAAGTCAAGAAGAGAATCCGTGCTGAGGGAGGAACCAAAGATAAGAGAAGAACCAAGAGCAAGAGAAGATTTCTTGAGATGTGAGTTACCGGATTCATTTTTGTAACCTTCCTTCAGCCTATCTGTAAATCTTCAGCACCAGCATTGCATTTACAGAAAATCCTACTTACATACTGTCATGGGAAGCACATTTTGTATTTTATCTAATGTTAAATAGCTCCAGTTACTGTTTCATGCATGGATATGCAGCTCTGTGTGTGAAATGACCGAAACTTGCAGTGGGAGGTATGCTGGTGGCAGAACTGGTTTGGTGAAACATAAGGAAGCAAAGTTACTTAAGTAAATACAGGTGTTCCTGCTTTGATGGCACCTATAAAAACCTTTGAATGAGCTGATTCATGGGAGCTAGAAACCTTTTTTAAAGGTATAATCACAATTGTTACCATACTCAGGCACATATCTCTCATTGATATATAACAAAAAACAGGGACAAAGGACAGTATATCAACATATGTTACATACCTGATGAACTGGTGTGAATAGTGCTATGTGTGTGTGTGTCACCGCTCATAGGTCTTTGAAACTGTGCTTTGACGTGGCAAGGAGGAGTAAGATGGAGTCCAGGGAAAAAAGCTGTTCCTCAGTCAGTTACTGTGATGATGTATTGTCCTGAACTATTCACAGGGAGTGTCAAGGGTGTGGTAGGACTTTGAATATACTGCTGGCCCTCTTTGTCAGATAGCTAGCATAGATGTTATCCAGGCTCAGAGAAGAGAAGAGTGTTCCAGTTCATCAAGTATTTTTTCTTTGCAGAATAGAGTTTTGGACTTGTTTTTCTGCTGTGTTCAGATGCTGGTCAGCTGATTCTGGATGTCAACACTGTTCACCCCAACCTTCACTTGTCTGAGGGTAACAGAGCTGCCACGATGAAGAATGAACCCAAGAACTACCCTGACCACCCTGACCGATTTGACCACTGGCAGCAGGTGAGGTTTCACATTAAACAGGATGAAAGAGAGAGTTGATCAAATTATTAGGGGAAAAAAGTAATTTCTATAGTTTGTGAAATCATGCCTTTTAAGCTTTCATTTCATCCTTTCTCTTCCAGGTGTTGTGCAGGGATAGTGTGATTGGGACTCGTTGCTACTGGGAGGTGGACTGGAAGGGAACAGAGATAGATGTGGCTGTTACCTACAGAGGAATCCGTCGTAAAGGGAATGCCAATGAATGCAGCTTTGGCTGGAATGACAAGTCCTGGAGTCTGTACTGCTCTGACTCCAAATTCTCTTTTGTGCACAACAACAAAAGCACAGACATCACAGCTCCGGTGTCTTCTCGTATTGGCGTGTACCTGGACCATGCAGCAGGAACACTGGCATTTTACAGTGTCTCTGATGGCATGCGTCTTTTGCACAAGATCCAGACCACATTTAAAGAGCCACTCTACCCTGCATTCAGTGTGTGGGGCTTTGGTACGAGTATAAGACTGTAAGATATTCTTCAGACTTACATTCTCCTTAAATCTGTGACATCTAGCACGTGGCGTTTGAGTCATTTTTGCTGGTTTTATCTTCTTTTATTTAACTTTTTCCTGATAAGTCTTTTTATGAGTGTTTTGGTTACAGGTTGCTCTTTTAAGGGAAATTAAGATATAACGGGTGCCATTAGTAAGTAGAAAAACATTAAATCATTGATCAGGATGCTTTCTCACGTTTTCTTTCTTTCTCTTTATTATGTTAATGTATTATATATTTACATCACTGACATGTTGCACATGTCTGTAAAATACATTTTTTTAAAATATTGCTACTGATTAATTTGTCATTTTCTGTAATCTTATTAAAAACACAATAAATAGAAAGTGACTCACATTACTGGGAATGACATTGCTGTAAGGGCTGATGTTAATCAGTCTATTAATACGTTATTCCTTCAACAACTTAGATTCAACAGTTTCTTTTCTTGTTCAAGTAAGTGACTAAAAAAATGTAATATCATAATACCATGTCATATTGACTGATACTGACTATTTTAACTAATACTGGCCACTTATTAAACACTTTTGAATTTCATCAGCAATAACCAGGAATTGATGGGTCATCTAATCAGCTGATAACAAAGACATTTCAAAGCAGCCAAAATGGAATAAAGTTTCTACCCAGTTGATTTTTTTTAAATGTATAATAACTTTAGTATAAATTAAGTCCTTCATGGTATGCTTGGTATAAAAATGTAGGTAAACATGTGACCTTCTATATGCTAAAACCAGGGGCTAAGTGGAGTTTTGTAGTTAAATCAGGTGTTGCAGTGCAATGTGGGGATGTGAATTACTTAAAAACAAGTCACATATGAATTTCTTTTGTGAGCTGCAGTAGATTTTTTCTTAATGTACAGGCTGTGATCAGCTGATCCGTGTTGCTACTGTGTTTTCTGTTTTACTTGATGTAACTTAACACATCATGTACTGATCCAACATCTGACTGAAGAACTCTGATTAAAAATAAATTTGGACATTAATGCAAGATTTAAATTTCCAGTTTATAAAACTGGAAAATTTTTCTTATTTTCAATTTATTCTGTATCTTAACTTTTTTTGATTTATTTTTTACAGCATTTCATTTTGTCATTTATTTTACTCTAATTTGTGTAAAATGCTTTTTGAGCACATGAAAGGTGCTTTATAAATAAGCATTACTTACCTACTTTTGAAAAAACGCTCTCATCTTCCTCTCCTGTCCTCTTTCTTACATTTTTCACTACCTCTGTGTTGCACACCGATGTTTTTTCTCGCCCTGGGAAATAAAGCAACTGTACATTAGCTATTAGATACATTTTGTGATGCACTGCTTGAGTTGTGTGTGTGATGATGTTTGTTGAACTTTGAAATTACCTGCAAAAAAAAATTACTCCATTTATGGTTGGTCCTCTTCTGTAACGTGAGCTAGATATTGAATATGCTCACATTTGCACCTTGAAGCCATCAAAGGGATGAGAAAAAAACAATGTGCTGAAAGGTGTAGTAAATGGACTGTGGGGCGACATTATTTTCTTATTACTGAGAAAGCATCACTGGAGGTAGCAAAATCAAAAGAAACTCATTTGACAGCAATATGCATTAATGTGCCAATCAGATTTCATTGCTCGTTGAAGGTACCAGGCGTTGTTCTGAGTTGTTCATCCCCAGTTGAAGCCGTTTCCAGGATTTTTTACATGGAGCCCAAAGGGGAATCAAGAATATAGCAGGAAAACCAAAACAATTAATAAAAAAACAAATCAATCAGAAATAGAAAAGTGATGTCAAAAACATAATTTCAGGTTTATGAAAATTGAGGCCTATTACACATTTTTTGTGAAATTATTAGGAACTGCCCAAGAATTTAAATATAGTCATCTATTGGACATTGGCAAAATGGAAGAAAGTATTTTGATTTTTAACTCACTTAAAACATATAATCCTACCTTAAATAACTTAACAGTGAAAAGGTTGAACAATCAAAATATAATTAAAGTACCTTAAGTAAACATATTCAGACATTTTTATGTCTATATGTTTTTGAACATATTTCATCGATAGTGTTCTGTGGCTTGATCTACAATAATAAGTAGCTAAAGCTGTCAAATAAATACTATAGCGCATTCAAAATATAGTTGAATAAAAAAGTAACATAGTATGAGAATACTAAAAAATATATACAGACAAAAATAAATATTACAAATACATTAAACCTAAGTAAAGTATATGAGTAAATGTTACATTCCTGGTGGTCCTATCCATGCTCTCACATGTTGCTCATGTGTTGTACACCTCTGATTGAACCACTGGCTGTGATAAAGTTTGACCAGCCATCTATTCCACGTGGTCATATAAGTCTGGAAAGCTCCAGTGAATTATAAGAAAACAGATAAAACATTTAGGGCACTGGTTCTCTTACTCTTTGTCATAGACATTATAATGGTGCAGTTTTTTTGCAATCTAAACTATGATATCACATTATATGAATATATTACATGATTGCTGTTTTAGATGGAAAGATACGTGGAGACGGTGTAAAAAGGATTTGTCTGCTGTTTTTAACGGCGCTTTTTGGCCCTGATAAATTCCACGCGTCTGTCTTTTGTACTAATGAAGTTATAGGAACTGATGAGAAAAGAATGGGGGGAAAAGTTTTGCATAGTTTATTAAATATGCTGATTCGTAATTGATTTTTTCACAGAAGGACCCAGCGCAGATTATGTATAGCTGACAAATGAAAATATTAATTCGTTAAAGCTGCAGAGGGCAGCAGAAACACGTTTTGTTTAAGGGGCTCGGTGTCTCACGCTCATTCACACATGTTGTATATAAACAGAGAGTTACACGGTGCTGACGTAAAGACGAAGACGCGTGTCTTTACAATGAGATAAGAAAGCACGGGAGAAAAACACACACATGCACACAAAAAAGAAGAAAATGCGAAAGCTTCCAGGTTGTACTCAGAGCCCTCTATTCTGGCCGTACCCTCTTCCTACCGTTAACAGCGAAGGAAACGTACAGGTTCCAAGTGTAGTAGGCCTACTCTCAGGGTCTCACGGTGAAAGGAACTGATTTAAAACAGTAATATTCAAATTACAACATTGTGTGGATGTAATTGCTATTTTATAATTTAAAACTTTGTCCAAATACGGTAGGACAAACTTGTCTTCTTGAGCTTCCTCCGCGCTATCCCGCCCACACGTGCGTAACCAAATGTGGGCGGAGTCAAACAGCTGGATACTCGTGGCGGCTGAGATACAGAAGGACTGGCTGCTGTGAAGCCAGCCTTCCCCCCACTCATTTCAACGCGAACACGGCTAACCGAGGTCCCATCTGCTCTGGAAAAATCTACATACCCAAGTAAAATTAAAGCTAAGTCGTGATAGTTTTTGGGGGGGTTGGGGGTGCCAGAGTTGTGGAGGACACGCCGGCGTACTCAAAGTTTTCATTTTCCTAAAAAGAAAAAAAACAATCTGCATTTGCTAGCTTACAAGGAGGCAGAAGGTGAGTTGTCACAGATTTACCTTTGATGCTTGTTGTTGCTAGCTAGAAACAGGAAGGTGGACAAAAAACCGTCGCATTTGAAATGTAAGCGGTTAATGTGTCCACCCCGAACACCCCCAAACTTATAAAATGTTGTTGAACATTTAAGAAAAGCAGAAAACTAAAGCTTCACGAAAGCAGGATTATGTAAGGTAATGCACCCTGCTGATCGATGTAAATTAAATTGCTGTGGTCACTAATAGCTTGTTCTTGATAGTTAACTTAATCATTTAATGATGATGAGTAGGTGAATGCTCCTAATCAACCTCACGGAACAACCCTATCGATCCTCTCATTCACTAGCTGAAAAGAGACATCTGTCCTGCCGCTGTCCCATCAACCGTCCTCCATCTTCAGGAAAATGAATCGGTGCACATGTCAGTCACACTCAGATAAATGTTAATCCTACTTGAGAAGACATTGCTCAGCTGGCTGGAGAGGAAAAAGAAGAAAGGTGCTGGAAGATGTCTCTGTGGATGATACTACCTGTTAGCCTCCCTGTCCTGACCATCACTGGGATATGGGTTGTGTAAGTATTGTCTGTTTTTTCCCCTTTCTTTCTTTTTTTTTTTTGACATCAGAAAAGTTTAAAATCTATGTAAATGTTCTAAGGTTTGACATCTGGATCTATACCCTGTCCATAACTTTAAAAATGACAAAATACAA
This sequence comes from Copadichromis virginalis, assembly GCF_057382275.1. Lineage (NCBI taxonomy): Eukaryota > Metazoa > Chordata > Actinopteri > Cichliformes > Cichlidae > Copadichromis > Copadichromis virginalis. Next base: position 17,667,024 of record NC_140630.1, on the reverse strand, counting down.
ATTAAGAATTGGAATCATGTTGTAATAAAAATACTCTTCGATACTCCAGCCTCCTCTCCTGCCTACAGGAGTGCAGCACTACATATTTACCCTGAATTCCTGGGAGTCATGGCAATTGCATGTGGATTAACTCTTTCCAGTAATGATCCGGGATTATCACCATTATCCTAAAAATCAGACATGCAGGTTTGCAGTAAATCTTAATTATCTGTAGTACAGTGTCTGAGCAGATGTGCTGGAGAGAAACCCTCCTGGTTATACTTGGGCTGACAGCTCTTCTCTCTGTTCTATTATTTTGTTGGGACAAGGAATGCAAACCCCAGTGGGGAGAGAGACAGATGGCCCAATTCTAAATTGTTGTAGTTCTGAATCAAGGCTATGTGCTGCATCACTGATAAGTTGCATGGAGACTAAACAGCCTAATCAAGCACCAAACTTGAGACCATATGGCAATTAATGTTGTGATGTGCGTGGCTACTCAACAGTCCAATCAGTAGTGTGTATCCAGGTGTAGCGGCTTAATGTTTCCATGCTGATTTGAGAACATGAAGGTGAAAACCAATCTGTCTAGTTTGGGCATTTTTTTCTGAGCAGAAAGCTGATCTGAGTTCAGATGCTGAGAGCTGCAGATTGCCAGCCCCTTTACACCCATTTCCTTCCTGTTACCTTGACAAGGGCGCCTTGTTTCTAAGAGCAGTCAAGGGTCTTTTTCAGACTTGGGGAATGTCACAGAATGTGGCATGTTGCATAACTCCTGCTTCCCAGTGTGGATGACTGGGTAGGAGTAAGGTAAATACTGGAAAGGGGTGGGAAAGAACGTAAGCAAAATTTTCACTCAGTATCTGGCGCCCATGCCAAGTGTTTTCTGTATCAAGTTGGACCACCAAGAAGTCTTGGCTTCTGTTTCTCAACTTTTATCAGTCAGTCAGTGTATTTGCATATGTGTCTTTTATGTTATCCAGCAACCATGCTGTAGAAGCAATGGGAGTTTAACTAGTACTTGCCAAATTTATCTATAGTTTATTGGCTCACACATTTTTCTGAGGTTATTTTTGTAGAGCTTTTGGGACTTTTCATTGTTAAAAAAACACACAAATCCCCAACAAAAAAAGATTTTTCCATCGAAGTCTTTCTTTATGTAGGACTTGGTCCTAAATAAAAAACAGGGTCTGTTCCACTTAAACATTGCTTAAAGGCACATGCAATTACAGCCATTGCTGAGCTTTGATAGGGGTCTAATTATATAAACAAACCTATTATTACTTAGCCTCTGCTGAGCACATAAAGCGCTGGTTTAGTTCCAGCTACATCTAAATAAGTTCACTTTATTTAGAAGCTCCCCAGAGCTGCAGATGCTGTTCTAGCTTTAGAAGCTGGCCAGATGTATAAAATACACCCCCAAAATCAGGGAAAAATGTAACAACCTAAGCTTTCTTTTTCCTGCATTTTTTTTTCTAGATTTTTGATTTTTGTTTTTGTCTTGTTGGTACCATTTGTAGTGTTCAGCACATATGGAAAGGAAGCAGACAAAAATGAAAGGTGTGTGTTTGTTACTGTGTTTCTCGAAAGGCTTAAATGTCTATCACCGTCATTTACGCCTGAAGGTACACATTGGCACATTTTCCTTTAAGGCTTATCACACACTCAATAGATAAAAGGGAGGACATGGTGCACTTTTGTTTCTGTTCCTTTATCATAATCAAAAGCTGGAAGTCTTCTTTCACTCACAGTGATGGATTTCCTCAGTGCTAGAGCAGCGCTCTTTACACGGTGATTGATGTGTCTTTAACCCTTTGTGGTCTCTCCTGTTCTGTGTACCTGGAGTACACCTAAATGAGTCATTTGTTTGTTAGCTGAAATCTCGGCCTGCAATTTTGAAAAAAACGGTCGGACCTACATAGTTTTTGTGTGTTGTAGCTTGCTGACTTTCATCTACAGTGAGAGATCCATGGGAACAGTAAGATGCAACCAATGGAAAAAATCCCAGAGGGTTATTGCCCCCATCTAACCAGCCAGCCAAGTGTTGACAGCCTTTACAGCAGTCAAAACCAGCTGTGCATTTCACTAAGCAAATGCAGTGTTAAAAAGCTGGTAGCAGGATTAATTTCACACTTGAAAGTTAACTAAAAATAGATTCTCCAGGCGTTTCTTTTCTAACACCAGCTGGTGCCCTCAGATTATTTTTTAATGTTGTAGAAATTAATAGACACATTGTTTTAATAGTAATGATAGCTATGCTCAGACTAATATTTTTGCCTGTTATCTTGACCTTTTGGACAGTCACACCTATCTTGCGTGTGATCATTGGATAGGAGGTGCTAGCTGGCGATTTCCAAGACAAAGATGTAAACAGACATTGGTGACAGAACTGCCATGTATGATACTGGGTTTCACTCCGTGTCCAAGTTCTATATAGCTGTGCACACCCTGCATAAGAAAAAACTGTCCACCTGCTCAGGTTGGACAGCCCGTGTTTTCTGAATCTGATATTGTGTCGACACATGAAATTGTAGCAGATACTGTGTAGTGGAAATAATTTAATACCGCTATTTTTAACGTTATGAAATATGTCTTGCTTTTGATTTCTTGCTTGTGTCTTTGGGAAATATCTCTGTCCTGTAAAGACTGGCCTGTGAGTAGGATATTATCAGCCATGGAAACATTCCTGATTGGTGCTTAACCTCTTGCTGAACTAGGACTGCATGCAAAAATGAGGAAAGATACTCTGTCTGTATGACTCGGTCTTCCTGTGGTTTTCTGGCTGTTACAAATAGTGTTTTTACTGTTGCATGTGAATAACAAGGTTATATGTGATTGTTGCATGTCCTTCCTGAAATGCCCACATAGAAATGTGGCTAAAACAAGTAAAAATAAAGATGATGTGGGATATGTAAACACCTCAGAAACCTGAGTTTCCCATGATTTCTTTCTGCATGTGCATATTCGTCCTATCTGCATATGCAGTTGTGTAGGACTTGAGCAACAGAGCAGACACAGTTGAGCTGCACATGTTCGTGTTGAGGACTTAATCACAGGACTCACAGTTAAATAGCATTTTCTTCAGCCATTCAAAACCACACGCTGGACATCTGGCCCTTTAATGTGGCCTCTGTATCATTAGCTGAAAATGGTTTGTTATGTAGAAAAATTTCCCAGGCAGGGTCACAATGTCAGGTATAATAATGCAAGTGGTCATTGCAGCCTGATTGAAGATGTTCCAGTTATAGAGTTTATCTGTAGCCTGTGCAAAAGGGGATTTTTGTGGCCAGCACTGGTCTCAATATTTCAAAATCTTAATTAGAAGATAATATAAAGTAAACGGTTAGCACTGTTGCCTCACATGAAGAAGGTCCTGGGTTCAAAGCAAGCTTTCTTTTTGGAGTTTGCAGATTCTCTTTGGGTACTTCTGACACCTCCTCCAACTTCCTCATACAGTCCAGAGGCATGCAGGTAGTGGAGTTGGGTTAATTGGTGATTCTAAATTGCCCACATGTGTGAATGTCAGTTCAAACGATTGTCTGTCTGTGTTGCCCCACAACAGACAGGCGGTCTGGCCAGGGTCTACCCTGCTTCTCCTTTCACATCTCCTCCTGCATCCCTGAATTGATGACAAGCGGAAGAAAATGGATGGATCAATATATTTAACATTGGTGTTTGTGTTTAGAGTTGACATATACAGATATTATGTTACTTATGTTAGATTGTTGACCTCTGTATGGCCGCGGCTGGTCAGTATCCTCACCATAGTCATACCACTTTGACAAAAATGAGCCATCTGAGGTAAATGGAGGTTCTTTAATAGTGCTTTTCTACTCTACATAAGCACCCAAAGTGCTTTATACAGCAGTTTCAGATAAAGGGTAAGAAATGGTGAAAAGTCAGCTCAACTGTTCCTGAAAGTTAAACAGGTGCAGGATTTTGGGTCACCCTAAAAGTTCAATAAATGAAAAGACCTGAAATCATATGTAGGTCATTTTCAGTCATATAAAATCATCACTGTAAATAAGCGACCACATGAGAAATGCTACTGCAAAGACATGACAGATATGCAAAAGGGTTTTAGTGAGCTTAACAGTTGATGGCTACGTGGGTTTTACATAAATCTGTTCAGGATTCATGTTCACTGTGATATTACGTTTCCTTGCCTTTATGGCCTGCTCACCTCCTGACAGTCTAGCGTCACAGTAGTGTCAGGTTATTATGTTAGCTGTGGCTTTTGCATTGAACTCCCCTCTGCTTTTCACTTGAATTCAATGACCTAAAAAAACTTCCTATTCTGAGGCTGCATGTGAGAAGTATCTTTTTTTCCTACCACTACCACTCTAATGGCTTTTGCCGTATGAATGCTCATTGAGTCAGTTTAAATTTACAATGTATGCTAAAAATATAAAATAACTGTTCCCTTTGATTTTGGATAATCATTTCCTTTTCCTTTTTAGCTATGCCATGGCCCTTTACAACCAGCATGTCTGCCCTGTGGAAAACTGGTATGTTGACATCTATTCTGTATTTTGCTGATCCCTACAGTCAGTCTTGACCTTTGTAACCTTCCTTGCACCTCTTTTGCAACAAGAGCCAGTGAGAATAATTTCCTGCTCAGTCGGCTGAAAAACGTTTGAGAGACTCATTAAAATCCACTCACAGTTCAGTTCAGTTCAATGTTATTTACTTAGCGACAAATCACAACAACAGTTACTGCAAGGCACTTTATATTGTAAAGTAAAGACCACTACAATAATACAGAGAAAACCCCAACAATCAGACAAACCCCCATGAGCAAGCACTTGATGACCGTGGGAAGAAAAAACTCCCTTTTAATAAGAAGAAGCCTCCAGCATAACCAGGCTCAGGGAGGGGCAGGCACCTGCTGCAACCGGATGTGGTTGAGGGGAGGGAGGTAGGAGAAAGACACACTGTAAAGCAGAGCCAGAGATGAATATTAATCTAGAAAATCAGCACAAATCTAAAGCTGTGATGCTGAAAAATTTGTCGTTGCTGTCAGATCGTGTGCTTTGCTGCTCTGGATGCTGGGCTCGTTTCGGACAAGCTGAGGTTAATCTCCACGAGCAGAGCTAGCATTTGATGACACAGTGGTTTTCTGCCTCTTTGACACACCAACCCTAAAAACAAAAGAAATCCTGGGTGTGATCGCACAAAATGGTGCTTAATATACAGTTACTGTACTGTGGTTTAACAACATACTGTATTATACAGCTTCTCATATATTTTTACTAGACCCAGTGAAAAAAAATCAGGAATATGTCTTTGCTTTGTTAGCTATTTTCCACTGTGTGTCCACAGCCTAATATAAACGCAATTTTTCTCAATTTTTTTTAACATTTGCTTTTGCACTGCCACACATGTTTGGTGTTTGTTTGGTTGTTTTTTCTTTCAGGTTGTATAACCAGTCATGTGAGGAGGAGCTGTATTTGCAGAGCGGGCCATCCTTGTGCTGCACACTAGACAATGTACCTCTCATCAGGTCAGTGAGATGGAGTCGTACCTCATGTCCGTCTCTTCTCTGCCCCTTTGCTTCTGCTGAGTCAGAACAGGAACACTGTCCCATTGTTTTGCGTGACCCCTGTCGGCACATTGTTGATTTAAAAAGAAAAAAAGCGAGTGAGGAGAATGAGACGTTTCTTCTGTGTGTGTGTGTGTGTGTGTGTGTGTGTGTGTGTGTGTGTGTGTGTGTGTGTGTGTGCATTCTGAAAATAACTTGTGGCAGAAATATCCTGCCTGCCACCGTGGCAGTTTGGAGGCAAAACACGGGCCTACGTTCAGCCATGTAAACACACATACGCACACGGAGGAGTCGGCTTACAGTCCAGAGGAAATCAAGACACTCCTGCTTCTTTGTTTGGGTTTTTGGCCCTCTCAGCTTTCAACATCAAAGACATGTTGTACCACATAGCCACAGTGGCTTTCATTTAACAAAAAAACAAAGCATAAAAAAAAGGAAAACCAGAAAAGATAATATGCAACGATAATGACCCCACCACCACCACCACCACCTCTACAAATCAAGTGTGCAGCTACAGTTTAACACAGAAAATTAATCTTTAATATAGCAGCGCTGTTGTTGCTAAGCAGTCGAAGCAGGGAAGGTGGAAGAAGCATTTTTCTTAATCTGTGTTAAATACCGCGCTGTTGGGTAAAAATAAAACGGACCTTCGAACAAGCCATAGATGAATCAATTGTTTAAAATGTATTCATGTCAGCTTTAGTCTAATGAATGGTGCGTTTTGATCCATGTAGTGAAGAATGTGTGTATGACTTGAGTCAGCTGAGAGGACTTTGGCTTCAATGGGAGTCTGGGCACAGACAGCCAGTGTTGACTGTCTCTGAGTTTTCCCTCCTACAAACATTTCCCATTCGTAGAATAAAAGCAGCAAGCAGTAGGTGAAAAGTCAAACACTTGACTTCAGGATGTGAGGAACAGCCATAGAGTACCTCTGGATGTGTTGATGGTTGGAGGTGTAGGCAGTGGTGCATTGTTTTGCGGTATTGCTCTGATGGTTTTCTTGTAATTGTTTCTTGCAGTAAATGTGGGACTCTTCCTCCTGAGAGCTGCTTCTTCAGCCTTATCTGCAGCACGGGCTCATTCATGGGTAAGGCATCATAAGGCATGGCTCAGGACACATTAGACTGGCTTATATTAACTGTGTAAACCAGCAAGCTAAAATTTCAAGACACACCTGCAGGGCAGCCAGGTCAACAAATGAATGTACATAAGCATATTTATTGAAGTAGACACATTGTATTTCCCATTGTAGAAATAGAAAAAGGAAGGGGCTTGTTTGCCTAACAATGGTAAGATCCCCGGTTTGATTCCTGGAGATGACACAAATCCCTTTGGGTTTGTTTCAGGAAGGGTGTAAAAGTCAGTCAGATTAAACATGTGAAGCTGCCCAATGTGGCGACCCCCCCCCTGTGAATAAGAGAGAAGCTGAAAGCAAAAATTAGCTGTAATACAGAACAAGTCCGAACACAGATGCAAAGAAAACTCTTGTGTCTGAAAGAAAGAATGAGCTCTCAATTGCTGGTCTGCATGTTTTCTGGGAGTCTCTACATGTGCTGCTGCCCTCCGTTCACTGGTGGCTTCGACTGGCCCGATCTTGATAATGTTTTCCAGCTGTGGTTAATTTTCTAGCTGTGTGTAAAAAGTTACTGTGCTTTGTTTTTATCCAAGCCTCTAGCAGCTATTTTTCTGTCTGACTGTGAGACTCTGGACATTGTAAGCTGTCTTTTTGAGATGCAAATTGTAGCTCTGGTCTTTGCTTGTGACAAGAATGGAGGAACTTTGCAGCATTGTATACTGTATGTGTACACAATGCTGAAAAAGGAGGCAGATGGTTGCATTTCAGGAGCTGCCCTTGTGTACTTACAGGCTTTTTCCAGGCTCTTAACAGACCCATTAGGTGGTGAATACACACCTGAGTACAACTGCTGCACACATAGTCAAAGAAGTATTTCTATTATCTGATAAAGAAAAGTATATTGTTTGCTTGAGTAAATTAGACCCCACTTTTGAAAATCTTTTGCAACCTGATTTTCCTTTAGAGGGAGGTTATATGCATAAAAAACCAGTGAGAATCTTTAAAATCGGTACATAATATTATTGGTGTCAGAGAAACACACCTTGGCTAAACACTGGCCTTTGATTTTTGTGTTTTATTTCACGGGTAAATTATGTGGCAGTGAGAAAATGTTGCAACCACTGTTGCTTCATCACGATGATGGATTTTACCTGGCTTAGTTAAGATGTAGCTCTGTAACTTTTGTTTGAAACATGCTTACCTAGAATGACTCTTTCATAATATGTATGCAGTATAAGTGTGAAATAATGGTGTGTGGTGGAGGTAATCCTGCACTACTTCCGCGCACAGTGACTGTTAAACAGCTTTCATCTAAATTTCTTAGTTCCTCTTCCTTGTGAATGAAGTTTCTCTTGCGCTCATTGTTAGTCACCCACCAAACCATCAGTGACAGCAACCAAAAGAAAAGATGTCTTAGAAAGTACATAGTGAGTAAAAGAAACAAATCCCTTTTCATTGTGAAAGGATAAAAGCTTGTATCTCTGTCTTTGTCATAAATGTGTTTTGAGATATTAGAGACGCACATTTTCCTCCCAGTTACATAAAATGTCAGCTAATATTTTGTTTTCATTAGAACACATAACTTGAGCTGAATCACTTAAGGAAGTGGGAAAATGAGCATGTCAACATGTTTCAGATTTTGATATTTGCTGTTTTCTTTGTTTTCCATGACCGTAAGATGATTATATTTCTAATTAAGAGAATTTAATATGACCGCTCAATAAGTAATTTCAGTGAAACACTCCACCTTCATCCATTAAAGTGTTTTTTGGAGAGCTAATGACAGTTGGGAATTGAAATTCTGCATAATTCCTTCATAATTTCCTCTGCATTTCTATTCTTTTTTTAAAAACAACATAAAAAATTGAGATTTAAGGACCCTCAACCTTGATGTTATTGTAAGTGATGTATCGCTGCTGCATTTGATTAAAAATTATCCATCACATCCTTTTAACTGAGTTCATTTGCACTTTCACCCACTCGGGTGAATCTGTGAGGTTTGGAAGGTTTAATTTTCTAATTTTTGGCTGCATTTTTTCCCCCTTTGCAATCCCATCAGTCTGTATGTTAATACTGTTTATAAAGCTACCTCTTTTGTCTATACATAAGTATGTAAAGCTGATGTGGTATGTAGCTATACAACACTATTTTAAATATTGCGTGCTTAGCTAGTAGCTCATTGATTTATGTTTTACTTGGAAGGCTGTGTCTGCTATAGTTGGCTGCAGGTGTCACTTCCAAAAGGAGTAACATGAACTTGGAGAATTTTATATCGCCCTGTAATTGTTTTTTCTCCTTTTCAGTTCAGTTCCCACTTTTCTGCCAGTGTACACACAAAACATTTGAAAGACAATACATGCATTCTCTGTCTGCATACCTTCTGTGGGAGACGGTGAAATGTTGTGTTTGGGTTGAAATATAGCCCCTTGTATGGGTGGCAAGGTTTTTTCTACTGTGAGGTGCGAGTGCCGCTGGGTAATAAGCACTTTATTAATGCCCATCAGTTTTAGTGTTAACTCAGCCCTGCGTATGTGAATGCAAAGGCACGTGCAGGGCTATGTATGCATGAGAGATTGTCCACCTTGTTGCAAGTATACATGCAAGATAGAAGTAGTGTGTGAGTCAGTGTCTGTGGGAGCACTTTACTTCCTGCACTGGGTTTCCTGACTTCAGAGCAAATAGCATGAACTTGTAAAGGGCTGCTCTGTGGAAGGTAACAAAGTATTGGAACAGTGTTAGGTGCTGTTGCATGGCATCCTTGGGTAAAATAAGCTGTCACACTGCAGCTTGTTGTGACCTTCGAGTCCAGGTGGCGCTGATGCATGGGATATGAAGCCCTTACACTGGAGGAGGCCATGACTTTACTAAACATGCATCATCTGACAAGGATACCAAAAAAAATGCCCACACAAATGTGCCCAGAATAGAAGAAGAAACACTGATTTCCTATAGAGAGAAGCTGCTTGTCCTTGTCTTTAACCTTCAGGCGTAGCTTTCATCATTCCAGGATGACTGCACAATGCCAACAAGTTTAAACACGCTCATTTGTTATGATGAAACACACATTTAGTTGAAACAGAAAAGAATCCACCAGCAGCCAGTCTGCAGCAGGGTGAACGAGGCGCTTTAATCTAATGAAAAAGCTGCAGTCGACTTTCCTTTCCCTTCAGCAATACAGCATGTTCTCCATTATAAAAAGGAGCCAATGAGCAGACTGTTTCCGTGCCCGGAGACACAGTTGTTTGTTTTTCCATGATTGTAACTGAAATCACTTTTGCCGAGTTGATTTGGGTACAGAAGGATGAAACAGAAGAAAGCTCGCACAAACACAGATACACACAAGTTAGAGCTAGTGAATATAAAAACATAAATAAATCATTAATTAGTTTTTTAAATAGCATTACATAACCATGTCTTGGTCTTGCTTGTACCAATGTTTGCCTTTAAGGTTTAAACAAATGTTTTTATTATCAGATTTAATAGCAACATTTCAGTGAGCTCATAGTAAACTTTGCAGATCAGATGGACTTAAAATTAATTCTCCCTCCAAACATCACATTAAAACAGAATGGTTAACATAACGGTGGGAACTTTGCACTATTGTTCTAACAGGAAATTATGCAAGACATAATTTCTCAACATGTGATGCTGAACTCTCTCTATAAATCATATACATACCTAAGCTGTGTGGATGTGTAACTATGAAAAGATCGGCAAAAAAAAAAAAGCTGAAGGCCTTTTTTAAAATCTTTTTTTTCCCGTTTGGGCAGAACATTAATAAAATGTAGTATAACTATAATCATGAGTGACTTGGCTGTTGCATTAGTGTATTATTTTGTGTGTTTTTTTTAATGAAAAACATTCTTTTAATATCATCTTTTTATCTTTGCAGCTTGCTGGTGACTCATTTTTCACCCTAGTGTTGCGGCAATTGTGGTGTGGTGACTTCCCCTCAGTAATTTATCCTCAGCATGAGCCAAACAACTATCATCTGGAAGCTTTGCTGTTGTTGTCAAAATCAGAAAATGATGTGAAATATGCATGGCTGATTTTTTAACAGCTGCGAAGAAAAAGTCGCTTTAAAACAAAAGATCAGGCCTGGAATCAATAATTTCTACTGCTTCATCCTGAGGTTGTGGCCGGGCTATAAAATGTGTCCGCTCACTGAGACGCTACTTAAAGCCAGACACGTCACGGCATAGACAAACCCTGGAGACAAAGCTTCAGAGAGGAAGGAAAAATCTATCAATGTAAAGACTCTACGTGGAAATGTTTTTCTTTTCTAGCCATGACCACAGTCTCCATTTGTATTCCCTTTTGGCAGACACAGACCTTCTGAAAAGCTGCCTCTTACACAGACACAGTGACAGAGTTAACATAACACTTTAGTCCCTGGAACAATATATAAGCGTCAGGTCAAGACATGAGGGGCTCCTTGTCCTCACTAATTCTCCCACCCTCCACTTTTCACTCTCCCCATATGCCCCGCTTTCTCCAAGCCCAGTCAGCCTTCATCAGGCACCAGCCGTGAGGAGCCAACAAAGAGAACCCAAATGGGGGTCAGCTCCTCAGTGCTCCAACAATGCACCCAGTCAGAGCTTGTTAGCACATCGGCACTCATCTGTCCCATATACTGTACTTCTTTCCCCTTCACCTTTTAATCGTATGTAGGTTTGGATCGACCCCCCACCAAGATATCCTTCTCACTTTCCCGCCATTTTCTGCTTCTCATAGTTTTGAGTCAGAGAAGCTGCTTAACATCTCTGATTTCCTGTAATATAGCTTTCAGGGAGTTCATGTATTTCTTGGCTAAGTGACGTGTGAGAGTGTTTGCGTTAAATTGAAGCCAGGCACTTTTTTTATGATAGTCGTCCAAAAAAAGCCAGATGATGCCTTTTCTCCATTTCTTGCATGCAGTGACTTTCATCTCCCTTCTTTTAGTGATGGTGATTGTGCTGCTTCGCTACGCCCACGTCATTGAGAAGCATCAAAACTGTGTCCTGAACACGGCGAGTCTTTGCACGGGCTGGATCTGTGGTGCTGGACTCATCATGGTGGGCAACTTCCAGGTACGGTCTTCTAGTTTTTTTAACAATAAAACACAGAGAGGTCGCTGTAAATGCTGATGAAGACAAAGATTTATGGATACCCAAAGAAATTGTATTCAGCATGGGAAATAGTGAAATTAAACACACAGAGACTGAGGCTTCTGTTGTGTAGTCCTAGAGACTGGCTGGCAACCCTTTTGCAACCTCTGGTCACTCAGGAAAAATGTGTATTTCTTGACTGGTTGGTGATTGGATGCTGGGTACAGTTTCTCACAAAGAGTCTGCTGCACCAAAAGCGTCCTTGTAATTACTTGGGTCGCTAATGTAGCTGCAATTATTTATAGTTCGAAGAAAAGTTGCCAACTTGTTCTCAAACACTCACCAGCTATTAGTCAAGCTATAGTCAAAAATGTGTTGCACCTTTTCATGTGAAAAGTGGGGTTAGTGTCACACTTTTCATAGCTTCATTACCGGTCTTAGAGTAGTTGGCAGATATATGAGGACAAGTCGGCATCTTCCAAGCAGGTTGCGGGCAATAGCAGACGCAATCTCAAGGAGGTTTTTTTTGGTGCAGCAGACTCTTTGCTGGGTGAAATTGGTCACAACCTCCAGCAACTACATGCCAGCTGGTTGTAAAAAAGCTTTGATGTTCAGATAAAATGATAAAATGGTTCCTGTTTCATTAATATAATGAGTAATTTCTTTTTGCTAAATGGTGTGGCATGGCTTCATCTCTAGTAAATTCTTATACACAGCCAAGAAAATAATCTGCTGTATAATCTTTAACATGTCTTTGTTTAACCTGGCTCTTTTTAGGAGTCTTTCTCTTTGCTTCTTTCCATCAATCCTTTTATTTGAGATTAAACACACCTCAATGTTTGTAATGTTAACTTCTTCCTTCATCAGCACAATACTGTTCACAATAATCCTCTTTCTTTGGTCCTAAAACTTCAAGTGAAGAAACTCAATGTGAATTTCTTCTTCTGTTCTCTGGGAAAGAATTTCTTGAAGTTTAAATATTTAGAGCTCTGGCTGGATGCCTAGACAGTGTGTGTGTGTGTGTGTGTATGTGTATGTGTATTAGTACTACCTTTGCTGCGTGGACAGAACTCTGTTTAGACAGTAACATTGTTACGACCGCTTCAAAGAAAGCGTGCATAATGTCAACTGTTGAGTTTTTGGTTAAAAGTCAGCGTACGTTTCAGATTCAGGAAGTGGTCACGGTTAGGGTAAGAAAAGTAAGATCATTTAACGTCCTCTGAGGGGAGGTTATTTTGGTGTTTGACGCTGGGCTGGATATCACTGCAAAATCTTGTTACCATGCTTTAAAAAGGCCGAGATAGTTCATGGGAAAATAAAGAGGGAGAGACAGCCACGGAGAAGGCATTTGATGCTATATTCAGAGTGAAGAGAGGAGCAAAAGTTTTGAAAGAAAATTTGGGTTGTGTTGAAGTAAAGTGAAGTTTCTTAGAGTGTAATATTTCTACAGATGTGACTATTTGGTTAAATTAGATTGTTTGACATGTTAGAGTCTCGGCTCTTTTTACATACTCCTCTTACAAGAGTTGTGTATGTGCGTATTGGAGCAGATTTGCAGATGTGGCAGTTCATGCGAGGGTGTAGTAACGGCAACCTCACCTTCTTCCCGCTTTTCCTATGAGGCTCGAGCTCTGCCGAACAGGGAGGAATTTTACGAGAAGAGCCAGGGGGAAGTGAGTCATCAAGTCTGGCCATGCATGGAGAGGAGCTAGGCAGACAGGGTGTGTGTAACAGATGCCCCATCTATAACCAATCACGAGCCTGATCCCTGCAGCCCGCCTCACACAGTGCCCTCTCATGAAGTTCAGGACATTACACAAACCCGCATTTTTAGCATCGAAAACACGTGTACTCAGGATCCACTGGCAAATGCCACAAACAAGTTTGACTCAGAGAAGAGGGAGCAGAGCAGGACTCTGACAGTCAAAATCGAAACAGATCAAAGAAAGCGCAAGAAACACAACACATGGCAGCGTAATCAGCCGCATCAACTGCTTGAGCGCATAGTTGTGCGTTACATAAGCCTTTGGCAGTACAGCTGTGGTGTGGTGGAGCCACGGGGACTTTTCCCGTCAAGCGATCTGATGATCTGGGAAGAGAAGTACATGAATTGTTGACGGAGAAGCACATTACTGCCACACAGAGGTGCCTGAGTGTGACACAGCTGCATGGAAAGCAGCTGTCAGGAAAACAAAGAGAAAAGAAAAAGGAGTAGAAAAGTTCGTTGGACTGCTAATCTGGATGAAAAAGACTGATACCACCTACAGTCTGAAGGTATTTCCAATCTTATTTGGCTGGAAGATGTCACGCAAATCAGGAACATTGTCTGAAGTCGCACACCAGTTCCTCACTTAAAACACGATGGTGTTTCATTCTTCTCTGTTTTTTTCTAAAAGCTCTGGTTTTCAGGTGATGTCGAAAGGGCCGTTGTAATCGGTGGTGGTGCCACTTTCAGTTACAGATTTTCACAGCCATTGTGTATGTCCCGCACAACGGAGGCGAGTCGGTAAAGTCGGTATGTTTCAGTTCATCTCATTTAGTTCTGTTTCCAGAAAATGAAAATAGAGAAAAAAACAAAGTTAGGCTTGTTCCCACAGAAACATCGTCACAGCGTTTATCTACCTCACAAAGTAGCAGTACCTGACTGCTACTTTGTGAAATATCACAGGTGCAGCTCAATAGTGTGCTGAATTTAGCTGCGGAAAACTCACTAATGAAGGCAGGAGCTCAGAGTGGTTTCAGATAAATATGTGTAGCTATAATAAGAGCTGTTGCTCTTAAGTGCCGCCCAGTCTTCTCTTTATTCTCATTTCCTTCCTTATGCTTTCCCTGTTTGATGTTACACTGCTTTTCACTGCCACACTTTGCTCACTTCAGTGTGCTCACAATCTGCTAATATTGCACCTATATATATTAGCGGCATACATTACCTGGCTGTGATTAGCAGTGATCAGTTGATAGCGTAAACAAACAGGTATTAGTGATTGAATCTGGCACTCCTGGCTGCACACACTCACTCACACACATGCACACAATCAATAGAGCTCACTGTGCAGTGTATGAATTGAGTCTGCAGCCAACACCAGGCGATCGACCTGCCAAATGATAAAAAACGTGCCGTCACAAAGTCAAAGTGATTTTCTCATTAAATAACATAAACCATTATTTCGCTTCACAATACATTGGATCAGAATCTTTATCAATACTGATTTACTGATTAAACTTTTGCAGCTCTAGCGTGGAAAATAGATTAGTCAGAAGAAAATGAAGTTGTTGATGTGTGTCCAGAGGTGGAGGTGCCACACTAGAGTAGAAGAAATTGGATTTATTTTACTGTGTGAGAGCTTTACAGCAGATCTCAACTGTTCAAAACTTTTCTTATGCAAGTCTTACATTGCCACTTCAAGGATCAGCCTACTACACAAGAATGTTCAGCATGTACTGACCAGGCCAATGGACAAATGGCTTAGATACCAAACTTTGAGGCTGTTGCTGTAATGATCTTGGAAAATGATAACAAATAGCAGAATTTATACATCTGGCATTAACCATGAAACTATTGTTTTTTATCTGAGCAAATCAGTCAAGTCGTTTAATGTGTCCCTAGCTCAAGTTAATGTACCACAAGATCTCTTATCTACTCAGTTCAGTGTGTGTGTGTGTGTGTGTGTGTGTGTGTGTGTGTGTGTGTGTGTGTGTGTGTGTGTGTGTGGACCCTTCAGTGGGAGCTGTAGTCACATGCTCCTGAGCGGCTCTTTTGTGTATTGTTTCTTGTTGTTCTTGTGACCAGCAGGGAAAAGGAGGCATTCTGTCGTGTTTCTTGCTGCTGTTGCCTCCTGTACGCTTGCCTTTTGTGTTTCTTTTTTTTCTTTTCCCTTTTTACTTAAAGAATCGTAAGAAGCTTCGACCAGAGTTTTAAATACCACTGAAACTGGGCGATGGGACCACTTCCTGAATTTGCCCACGTCACATTCACTAGATGTTTTTATTTTGTGTTACATCTTTGCGTCAACCCTTTAAATGGCTCCCTTACCTTCTCTTCCTGTTTTCTGTCCTTATATCACAGGTGGATAATGCTAAAATTCTCCACTATGTTGGAGCAGGCATTGCCTTTCCCACCAGTATGCTGTTTGTGTGCCTGCAGTCAGCGCTGACGTACCGACTGGCCAAAACCCAAGGGGAGTACAACTTGGCCCACCTCCGGCTCTGCATGACCCTGCTGGCCTTCGTAGCCTTGGTGCTCAGTATCCTTTCCAGTCTCTACAGATGGCTGCCCTGAAGCTTAAGGGACTAAGCATCCCCTTTGACCTCTTTTCATCAGATATTTTTATTTATTATTTCATGCAGTTAGTCCCTGGCACCTCTTCATCAATGACATAAAGCAGCAAGAGTTTTTAACTCTATAATTGCACGATACAGTGACCTTTTTACCAGATATTAATGTAGTGCATTAACGCCAGTCTCGTGTCTGCTTCAGACAGTTTTGGAAGCACGCAGCAGGAAATCTTGGCGCACTCCAGCATATTTCATAGTAGGAGGTGGAAGATTAAAGACCGACTTAAGTCCGATCCAATATCTCTGTCAGCTGATATCCATCTAGAGAAGTTACAGTGCATGTGGGAAAAACATATTAGCCTGACCTACAGTACAGATATACAGTAGCTGTAGCCTGGGCCTGTCTCTTCATGGGTAACATAATCAACATGTGAGCACTTGTAAAGCTCGCTAATTAACTCATTGTGTCTTGTTTACTTAACCTGGACAAAAACTGAGTGTTTAATCTGCATCGTGCAGGTGAGTGGGGCCGTGTCCACGACTGCTTCCTGTTGGGGCGTTTCAGCTTTAGGTCCTCGCATTGCTTTGCTGCTGTTTTCCTTAACCGTGTGTTTCAGGTGGTGTTTTTTTCTGTCAGGAGAGCTTCGTCCTGCAACACGCCTCGGCCATCTTCGAATGGGTGTTCTGCATCATCATCATGCTTTTTTATGGGACTTTTGCCTTCGAGTTTTCCGGCATGTCAGGAGATACAATGGTGGTGCTGGCGAGAGGAGGCTCCCTGGGACCTGCTGGGAGAGAACACAAGATGGATGCGCTGGGAGGGCCCGGTTTGCACTCACAACCACATCCACACCAACCTGAAAGCATGTCCATGCTGTAGCCTCCTGGCACACGTTGATGCCACACAGTTGCCTCATTTTATTCCTTTCCAACTCTAGTCTGAATTATTCATTTCCAGCCGTGTTCGTCTGAAGGTTTGAAATGAACCAGGCCAGCGCAGCAGCCGTTCAGAGCGGGCGTAGCTCTGCTGCAGTTTATACTTACGTCAAACTTTGTGTCTCCGAAGAACTTGTTTGCATTTTGCACATTGCACAGGCGTGCAAAACCAAATTTTCTCCCTGCTCATGGCTGTGCTCCGTGACCATCAGAGGAGCGTTTTGGGAATCAGATCATGGAGTTCTTGTGAATCCGATGGCCTCGGATTCAGATGACTGCCGCGATGCGTTCAGAGTGTGTAAGAAGTGAAGGCTGCTGGACAGCCCAGCTGACAGTATTACAGTGGGAAGGTGTCACAGTGTTTCAATCCTGGAAACAGAACAGGGCGGCAGTTTGCATTTTTCATCACGTAAACCTCTGTTAAGCAATATTTTTGATGTTAAGTCACGTCTTTGTAATTAACACCCTACACTGTATAGATCTTCTTTTGTTTTTTACTTTTTTGGTTATTCATTCTGCATACTCATCTGCACATTACCTCCCTTCCAAAGCCACGTGTAAAGCTAAAATATTTCTGTGGAGCTGGTTGACCAAAGCTAATCAGAAATAATATTATCTGGTGGACATCAGAGTAGTTCTGAGCTCTGCTGTGCATCTCATGAGCTTGCATTTAGATACGAGTGTCATTTTGTTTAAAATGCTTATTGCAGCATTAAAGTTTGTGCCATATATGCAAGCCTAATATTGCTGTTAAAGTATCAGACCGCATGGACTTATTGTTTCCGGACTATTCGGGTGACGTTTCATATGTCTTTATTTAAACTGTGTTAAAAAATTCAGTGAGCTCTGAGTCACATAAATCTTCTAATTAAGACTGAAAAAATACACCCTTCCCCATTCTTCTTGGGATCCATAGACTAGATCAATGCTCAGCTCTTAAATAATGCTGGATTGAACTCCTTCTCTGTAAAAGAATATGAGGGAGAGGTGACACAGTGTCGAGAGGCCAAATATGTACCAGCTAATTCAATCCAGAGCACTGGCTTTATTGAGTTTAGTGACGGGGCATTACACGTGTCTTCAGGTCCTGTAGGCAGAGGTCTGCATCTTATTATTCCCACATGCAGGAGGAGGAGAACATGTTCTTATTGCTTTAGCTGTTTCCTTTTATTGTGAAGCTGGAAACTTCGCACAAGTGGAGATGTTTCAGCACGTCAAGCTGGTGTGGTGGGATAAAGGGAAAAGGATTTGTATAATGTAAGACATGGTGGAGATGGACTGTCCTGCTTCAGTGTTAACGTGTTATTTTTCAGTATGTGCCAAATACAAGTCTGCCTATGGCATTGGTGCTAATACACAAATAGGCCTTACCTTGTTGTTTTCCCTTACTTCAGTTGTGATTACGGCAAAGCAATAAGAAGAGACATGAGGTAAATCGGTGACTCTGAGAGTGAGAGCAGGGACAGAAGGTTAGCAACACCAGCACGTGGAGAAATGCTCCATGCTTGCTAACATCTGTGCATAATTTTCTCAAGCTTTGAGGAGGCAGAGGCTTTACAACAGTAGTAATTTAATTAATTGGCCATCAGCACATCTGGCCACATGTCGAGCTGAGATGTTGTTTGTGTAATT
Organism: Copadichromis virginalis; assembly: GCF_057382275.1. Classification (NCBI taxonomy): domain Eukaryota; kingdom Metazoa; phylum Chordata; class Actinopteri; order Cichliformes; family Cichlidae; genus Copadichromis; species Copadichromis virginalis. Next base: position 17,648,498 of record NC_140630.1, on the reverse strand, counting down.
TGTCTGCAAATTCACAGTATGTTACTGAAAGTAGTTATTCACTATCAGGCTGAATGTATCAGACTAACTGAACTAGAGTGATGGGGAAGCCTGCGCACGCTGCTCTGAGGACGGAGCTGAAAGCGACACCAGCTGCAACACTGAGCACTTGCTTCTCTCTGCTGGTCACACTGCTTATTGCATGTGTTAAGCTCACATGAGGGGGTTTTTTTCTACTTGAAAAATTGTCAGTTTTTTCTGCCCACAGTCAGAATACTAAGACCAACTAATGTTTTTATCCTTTTATTTCATAAAGGTGGAGGCTCAACTCCAGCCTGAGCTTCTGCCTGCGACAGTATGAGGTTCCTCTGAGAAACCACATTAAACATTCAATACATTTGAAACGTTCACTAAAATAATGGTGCTAATCATTTCACATTTACTTAAAGTACTTAATCCGACGTCATGGTTTGAATATTCCCTATTTCTAGCTGACCACTACAAAAAAAAGAAACATTACATTTCTTTTAAATCTTCACATTCGCCATCATTCTCTTCATTTCATACCTCATTCTTCCTCATTTATGGATCTATCTGATCTCTACACTCAGGAAAACATTACCACACCAGCTGTGTTCTTTGATTCAAGGCCTTTGGCTTTCTGCCGTCTTTGTTTAAATTGCATTTTTGTCAATGGGATTCCTTGTGTACATTTGTTTCTTTGTGTAGTATAGGTGCAGCTGTAAGACTGGTGATTAGCCATGATGTAATAGATTATTTTTGCTAATCAAGACTCTGTTAAATGTGCGAGAAAACCGAGCTCACTCGTGCAATCGAGATCATTGGTGAGAGCCTTCTGACTAACAAGAACCCAACACTCCTCACAGCACCCCACTCTCAGTTACACAGCTCCCTGTGCCTTATGTGCTGTTTTGATCATGGAAACCAAAGAGGTCACAGTTGTAAATTCTATTTTGATGAAGAGTCATATGATTGTATCCATTTATGCCTTAATATTCAACAAATAAAAAAAAACAAAAAAACAAAAAACAGCAAACGTTGAATCCCAGTGGCTTCATTACACAACATGAGCACAAAGAACCAGACAGCGGTTCTCTAATCTTTTTTTTTTATTGTTTAATTATTTACATTATCCAGTTTCATTGACAGAAGGTGACACTCATAGATAAGACATTAAACAGAGGAAAACTCCTATAACAAAACAGTGTCAGCTGTAGGTGAACTTACAGGTTTGGTACACTCGCCACCAAAACGTCCTGAAGCTCTACAGACTGTTTTTTGTTTCTCTCTTAAGACTTTCTTAATCCCATCAGAAGTGCTTCTCAAAGATCTAATTACATACTCTGTCATTAATAAATGCCAAAAAGCTGGGCCAAAATGAAATATTCTTAAAGGTACTTTTTAAAGAAGTGTGATATATGCTAGCGTGTGCTTCTAAAGTTGTAAAACACAGCAAATTTAAGACATCGGTGGTCCGCTAAATGCTAACGGATTCAGACTAAGATTCAGACTTCTAATTATTTGCTAAGTTGAGCCACATTTACAGCAGAAAGCCCGCAGGTACTAAAGGAAAAAAAAAGAAAGGCTGAAATAGCCGCAAGGCTATTTTACATTTTGACTTATAATTTATGCCTCCAGAGATCCGAACTTGACCTGTTATCTCACACAGTGGGAATGGTAGTAGTGCAAACAGCTTCCTGTGGCACGTTTACAACAGTTTTTTATAGTCATGACAATACGGTTTCTTAAGCCACGTTTTTGGTTGAGCAGTAGCTACACCTCTTACAATAATATGGCAGCCACTGAGGGAATACACATTTTGTAATAGCACCTTTTAAGAATAAAGCACTGAACTTGTGTAAGTATACTGCCCCCCCCCCCCCCCCCCAACAGCTTTGAGGTAAAACACTGCTGCTAGTGATGTGGAGGTATTTATATTTTACTATTGTACTGTCCCTTTACTTTACTGACTTTGACTAGTGATTGTATGTGTATTTTTAAAGCACCGATACCTGGAGGTTATTTGGCCTCGGAAAGGACAGTGAAAAAAGATTAGTTACTGAGATGCCATCTGCAATGTCCCTCTCCTCACTGGGAGGATGTCCCTTCATATGTCTGCTGGCTACAACTGCTCACACGTATAACTACCTTCTCACATCTTGAAAGCTGACTTATCCCTCCCTAACTGTGGTTTCAGTTGTTTTGTTTTGTTTTGTTTTTCTGTTAAAAAAGTGTTCAATCAGTTGCATTGGAGCTGGAAGTTGTAGTCCATGAAGAGGAGTCTTGTTCAGCATCCAGGTGGAGATCAGGACAGGCTGGTGGAGTATTTACAAGACAAGCTTTTTGGGCACTTCCCAAGAAAACTCCGGTCGGCCAAAGTGGCCGTAAGAGGCTGTCTGCTGGTAAATCGGCCTCTTCAGGTTCAGATCCCTAAGAAGAACACACAAGGGATGAGACATCGCTGGTGAGAAAGGACTGTGAAGATTTTGATCAAAACCATTTGAAGCCATAAATTCTTATACAGAGCAGAAAAAAACCATAAAGGTGAAACATGTTGTGCAATGAGCTGTAAGCACTGACTGTTTGCATGTCCTCTTGTGAGCTTGGAGTTTTTTGTTTGTATTTGGCATACATGGGTGGCAAAGTTTGTCTGTGTGTCAGAATGGCTTGTACTGCACTTTGGACCAACCTCCAACATTTATCGATTACAGAACTCTTAAACACTTGAACCAAAATGAAGTCATTGGTTATGCGGCTCTTAACAATTAAAGATTTTGGTAAATCAATTAAAAGTAGTTGTTATTGTTGAGTACTTTAAATTGGGTACTTTAAGTGCTTTAAGTTACTTAAAGTTACTGTGCTTTAAGTTACTTTCTGTTATATATATATACTGTTACAATGATGAATGTTCATATTAGTAAAACATCTCAAAACACAACTTTCTTCTTGTTTTGCTCTGTACTATATCAGTTAGAGTGGATGCTGTGTTCCTGTTGGAGGGGCAGCCAATCAAAAGAAAGAGGATGAACTAAAGGGCTGCACCAAAGCTTATTATCAAATAAATCATTATTTTTATATGTGAATCATGCAACGCTACATTAGTAGAGTGAAGATGGATAAAATAAACAAACAGCATAATAGATCCACTTTAAAATGAAATGCTCACCTATAACGCTGCATCTCAACAAGAACATTATAATAGAAAAGGGAAATCTAGGGCTAGGTTTAAATAGAGGGAAATTATCCTAAAAGGATCAGCTAAAAGTGGAAGAATCTAAATGTAAAAGGACAGCAAAAAGGATATCATATCTTTGAAGCCACCCGGCGGGTTATGTGTCCACCACGATTCCCTCTCCAATGGATAGTATTGAAAAAAAAGAAAAGAAAAGAGGAAGAATTTTCTGTATCTAACTATACTTCAACAATTTCAACTTTGATTTTTGGTGTGATTCTCTCTTAGTTTGCTTCTCTTTCCCCTCTTCCCCTGCCCCTCCCTGAGCCTGGTTCTGCTGGAGGTTTCTTCCTGTTGAAAGGGAGTTCTTCCTTCACCCTGTCGCCAAATGCTTGGTCATTGTTAGGGGTCTTTCTAATATTGTATGGTCTTTAACTTACAGAATAAAGGACCTTGAGGCAACTGTTGTTGTGAATTGGAGCTATATAAATAAAGTTGAACTGAAGTTTGAACTTAAATATTTACTTATATATTAAATTCATGTAAATGTTGCTGAACTGTACAATCAAAACTGCTCCCAACAATCATAGATGTTTACATCTGCGCTGTAACTGCAATAATTTAATCAACCGATTCGCACTACAACCTGGGTTTTCCTCTTATCTGTAGTTTATTTTATTTTATTTAATAACTGTACAGTACTCGTGTTTATAGTAACCATTGTCCTTGATGTAAATATGTAAAGAAAAAAAATTGTGTATGTTTCTGTTCTGTGTCCTGTGTACTGTTTGTTTGTATATGTGTCTTTCTGGCTGCTGTTACAACCAAATTTCCCCTTGTGGGACAATTAAAGGATTATTCTATTCTATTCTATTCTAAATTCATCAAGATATATGATGAATCTGATTTTTGATCAGTTATTTAATCCTCAAAATGCCAAAAATAGTTCCTAATTTTTTTTAACTCATATTTAGAAAGCAAGCAGAACATCTTCATGTTTGAGTAAATATTCATATTTAATCTTATGCAAACGTCATGTTTATGTGTTTTTACCTGACAATGACTCCTGGCCTGAGATCAAAGTTCTTGTTGACAATCTTGAGCAATTCTGACTCTGACTTCTGAGAGGACCCGTATGTGAACAAGGAGATGGAAAGAGGTTGGGCCACTCCGATCGCATAAGACACCTGGAACACACACAGAGATGTGGTTTGCATATTTGTACTGTACTCCAGTCATCTGTCATCTATGCACAGCTTTGGAGGGTTAAGCTGTAACTTCACCTGAACCAGAACTCTCCTGCACAGTTTGGCTTTAACCAGAGACTTGGCCACCCAGCGAGCAGCATAGGCAGCAGAGCGATCAACCTTTGAGAAATCTTTGCCAGAGAAAGCTCCGCCACCGTGAGCCCCCCAGCCACCGTATGTGTCTACAATAATCTTCCTTCCTGTTACACCAGCATCACCCTGTTTGCAAAAAAGGAAGAAGATGAGCAAAAACCAGTGATGACTTTCTAGTTTGCTTTATTATTTTTCCCCCAGTGTGTGATGATTACCTGTGGTCCTCCAATGACGAAGCGACCACTTGGCTGGAGATGGTAGACGGTTTTGCTGTCCAAATATTTTGCAGGGACCACGGATTTGATCACCTGACAGAAACAAGCCAGCATTAAAACCAAACATGTGACTTTATTTCCCACACGACACATTACACAGAGCCCAGTCAGGTGTGTTCATGAGGATCTACCATTTCCATTAGGACTCTCTGTTGTTCCTCCAGAGTGACGCCGTCATCGTGCTGGACAGAGATCACAATGGTGTGAACTCTCTTGGGGATCACAGCTCCATTCTTCTGGTCATAATGCACGGTCACCTGTGGGATTAACAAGAATTGGTACACTCACTGAAGCTGTAGTTAGCTGTTTTATGGTGCCTGTGACAACACAGCTTCAGACAGGTTATCAGATTTTCTAATGAAATATATCCAAGCTTGAAAGAAAAAGTTCCCAAACTGCTGTGGTGTTGTGTTTTGGGTAAGTAAAAAATGTGCACATGTTGCACGACCTCACCTGTGTTTTAGAGTCGGCACGCAGCCAGGGAACGATGCCATTGCGTCTAAGTTCAGACATCTTTTCATTGAGTTTGTGAGCTAAGACGATGGTGAGCGGCATGCACTCCTCCGTCTCGTCTGTGGCATAGCCGAACATCAGACCCTACAGAACGAGTCAGAAAATCAGTGAAGGCAAAACAAAGAAGTAAACAAGGAATATCAAAATACTGATATTCAGCATGCTCTTTTATCAGTAATATCTTCAGCACTTTCTATTATCATATGACACAAAATACATAAAATATAAGCTATGAAAAGAACAATAATGGCTAATGGTCATACAGGCATTTATAGAAGACAAAATAGAAGTAGATGTTGAAATGATAAAAACAAATATCAGGTAGATTATACCGTGTATGGTTATGGGACTTTATATATAATATAGTCAAATTACTCCATATTTCATTGGTTAGTCTTAAGCATGGGATAATTTTTTTCAGCCAGAAGTCTCTTATAGAAATAATGATCCTGAGCCGTGAGTTTGTCTCTTACTGAGGTATAATGCAGAGAAAGCATCAATTTAATCTAAACATGTTATTTCTTTATCTTTTGCCCAAACTATTAAGGATGATGATGGTGTTACTGATTAAACTACACTGATTCACTCAAGTACTGCACTCATATACAATTGTATAATTTAATAATTTCCTTTCTCTGCTGCATTATACTTCTACTCCACGACATACTGGACATATTTTTTTTATCATGCTTCAGATTACTTAAAGACTGTGAGCAATTTCATGAAAAGGAAGTTTCGCCTCTACACATCAAAGTTTTATCCTCAAATTTGTGACCCTTTAAAGAGCCACAAACACTTGGCTGGGGACCCTATTTACTATACTACAATACATTTATTTGCAAAAGTAACATAAACACTTATCGAATCTAATAATGATATATCAGTCATGAAGCACATTTTTCTGCCTTACAATCAGCTTGTAACATTTAGGATTTTAAATATTGGACTAGATAAAACTACTTTTTCCACCTCTACTGAACTGATAAACCTGAACACACCAACACTATTGCACCAGATCTCGTCTGTATTCTCTACTGTTGAAGTAAAGAGTCAAACAAACTGTGCTCGGTCAGGGTCACTCACTTGTCAAGCCAAAGTGACCCAGTGACACTGCTGTGGCCCTACCTGGTCTCCAGCTCCAATGTCTTCTTCTTTCCGGTCAACATGGACCCCCTGAGCAATGTCTGGACTCTGCTGCTCCAGGGCCACCAGCACATTACATGTCTTGTAGTCGAAACCTTCAGAAGGGAAGTGAATTGGATTGAGATGGTTAAGAGGGAAACGCTAAATACAGAGAACAGAAATAATGTCTATTTTTTTGCTTTCTCACCTTTCTCCGAGTTGTCGTAGCCGATGTGCTTGATGGTGTCCCTCACCACCCTCTGATAGTCCACGACGGCCCGAGATGTGATCTCTCCGCAGAGCAACACCATGCCAGTCTTACACACCGTCTCTGCCAATGCAAACTTTAATTACAAAGCTGTTTTGCCATCACCAGCAAGTTGTCCACACTGAAATACAATAAACAGTATCAACACTGCATACGACATAAAATCCAGGTGAAATTCAGACCAGTGGGTTAGTTGGCTTATACTCTGCCTTCATCATGTGGTCCCTTTTTTTGCTAAGACAAACTGATTCATTAGATTGTGCCTCTTCTTGGTTTTGCCATTTTTTTTAACGGAAAAAGAGACAAATTCTGGCTCACCACAGGCCACTTTGGCATCGGGATCCTGCTTCAGATGTGCATCCAGGACAGCATCACTGATCTGGTCACAAATCTTGTCTGTGGACACATAACAGGTAAAAACATCAGATTCCGAAGATTTTTTACAAATGCATTGAAAAAAATGACATATTGCATTTTAAATTGCACGCTTAGCCTAACACTAATAATAGAAGATGTCAATTTTGTAATTTATATGAAAGTATGAAAGGTTACATCCTAATATTTCACATAGCAGTAGTTGAATGTTTTACTTTAGCATGGCAGCAGGGCAATGCCTCACTATACATCCCATTCATCTGTCTGTGTCGTCCTGCTGAAGCAATGCAGGAGACCGGTTACATCAGAAAGCCCATCAGCATCTGACTACTCTGCTGGTGAAACAGGTGCATCTTAGGAAAAGCCACTAAAATAGCCACTATCTGTGGGAACAGCCCAGACTTTGAGTTGTGTTATCAAATTCAAAAGTGTGTACTGCAATGTTCTGCCAAGGCCACCCAACTCTGTTACTGAACAAACAGTAGAAGTAAAACTTCAAACCTGTGAAGTTTATCATTAAAATTGGCTTCAGGAGTGCTACGTGCTTCCAAAATGAAATTTTTTTTTTTTAAAAGAACCTCCTTAAATGATAAATACAGGGACACCATGATGTGTGACACATGGATCTACATCACTTGCTGTTTCAGAGGACAGTTTGAAAGGGATTTTGAATTCAGGCGCATTGGTATTACCTTTTGTATGCTTCATCCTCTCATAAGCACTTTGTCAGATTAGCATACTTTTACTTCAGAACTACATTAATATAGATCCAGATTAAAAGAGCAGTTTTACTTTTTAATTATTTTATTTATTTAATTTTTTAACAGTCGGCATTTATGTGATACTGCCCCTGTCTGTGAAGCTGCACAACTCTTACTCATTATCGATTTAGCACATGGGACTTTGAAAGGTTACATATTTGTGAAAGGATTACAAAACACATTGACGGGGCACCGTGGGGTTTAAAGGCAACATGGAGGACAGAGTTCTTTACTTGTACTACTACAAGTTAAGCAAGGTTTGTGTGGAACATCTGGGAGTCATTTTACTGAGTATTTGATATAATTTAACTAGATTAAAGTATAACATAGTCAAACTAATTTTACCACATTGTCACTTCTTATCTTATTGTGTACTTGAGACATTGTTCTTGAAGAGCATTTTGCGTGTCTTTAGATCTCTTCTTTTGCACACTAAATTAAACGTGTGTGTCTGCCCTCTTCTTGGACATTTTTTAAGCATGTAACTGTGCACCAGTCAGACACACATTTGCTTCCAGCTGCCTACAAGTGAGAGTGAAGGCCACTAAACACATGTTGCTGTGAATGGAATACCATCCATGCCTGGCGGGTAAACACGCAGCACTGTGGAGTTACTTTGGACATAGTGTCCAGCTTGCATCAAGTTTATTTATATGCATGCTATTTCTGCAAGATAACACTGCATTTTCAATGGAAGTGTTGAGCTTATAATTGAATGCATTAAAATTTAATGTCACTGTAGCAGAGGTGGCTAGACTTTGTAAAAAGACTCACCTGGATGTCCCTCTCCAACGGACTCTGAAGTGAACATGAAAGAACCTTCTTCCAGATGATCACTCATTTTTTCTGTGGGGTAAGGTTATTCAATTTCCAGTGCAGAGAGATCCTAAGGTGGCTTTATATTCCTACTGGCGTTCTTTACCAGAAAGATAAAAGAAAGGGAGGCCAACAGCCCTGCAGCCAAAGCGTAATCTGTCCTGCAAACTTCACATCTGTGTCCACATGGCCCAATATATATGGCTAAGGGGACACACATGCATTCTGTAACTCATTTACACACACACACACACACACACACACACACACACACACACACACACACACACACACACACACGAATCCATGGGACAGTCCATTCCAGGGGGAGTGGATGATGGGAGGGAATTTCAGCTCAAACTGCTTGTTAACCCTTTGTAAACATTGTAATGTTCAATAGTGTGTTTTCAGTCTCCACCTGCTCTGACTGCTCTGCTTCAGGGCGGGACGTTTCCGTGTCCAAGCAGAAACATCTTTGAGAAGGAGTTCCCCTACCCCCCACAACACACAGGTGGGACAGCCAAGTTAGGGTAGCCTATGGACAGAGAGAGAAAGGTAGCTGCTGTTAGCAGGAAAATGATGCAATTACTTGTGTTTACATCATTCAAGTAAATCAGTTTACACTGCTGTGGTGAAAAGACACAAAAAATTACTAGAAAGGACTTATGAATAAGAGAAACTTTAAAAGTTACACAGTAAAACTAAATCAACAAATAAAATAGAAAAAAATCAATCTGTGGTTTCAAAAATATGGAAATAAATTAAAAACAGAACACTGTACTACATTTTAATGTTTCCTTTTACAGTGTAGTTCATTATTTGGTGTACTGACCAAAATGATTTTCTATTCATTCATTTGAATTTGATACGTTTTCCTGATTTTACATTTTATTAAACTGCAGCTGGAAATTGACCAACATTTCTTCGAATACACTTGAGCTGCTTATGAATTTTATACTTCTTTTTTATACTTCTTTATACTCTGTGCTATTAAACATTGTTACTGCTCAAATATTTTCAAGCTTACGATTCATTTCATCATGTAGACATTTGCCAGTAGTTTAATAACTACAAATACCAACCACAAAAATGTACCATATAAAGGCACATTTGATTTAAAGGGCACAAAACAGTCACCTTCATCATAAGTGTCCTATTTATAACATCTGATTTTAATTATTAGTGCAATTCAAATAGAAATCAAATTAAAGGGAAAATTAAGGTTAAAAAATACTGCCTCAAAACTCCACTCCACTACATGAGCAAACATACCTGTTTTTTTATGACTGTATTCTCTAATTGAAATCTCCAAGTCCCAATAAAGTCACAACTTTAAAGAAAAAACACTCTAAAAGCAAAAGACATTTTAAAAAGAATAAATACGTGAAATTTGTACTTTGGTTCAGATCTATATAATTAGTTTATTTCATTGCCAATAATTAGGTTTAGAGAAGACAGTCACCTGTTGCCTGAATGCACTTTTCCATCCAAGTCCCAGCCTGGGGCTCTTGTCTTTGTATACAACTGCAGAAAATATCAAACCCTGTCCGGAGAGAAGATCAAATAAATGAAGATCTGTCTCTTAGATACCTAATGACCTTCTCGTGATTCACCGTGTCTGTGTTTTTGCAAAATATTAGGAGCTATAAAGGGATGCTTAGGAAAAGATCCTCACTATCATATAAATACAAACACAATACATGCTTGAAGAAACATTAACATACAGAAAAATGGCTCTGACTCAGTTTCTTGTCCCATTAAATGCAACAAGAGTGCAGTGGGCCAATCCTTTTTCTCTACGTCTTTCCATCATCTGGCTCTAATTTCACTCAGTGTTGAGTTGGCCTTGAGAAATGAGATGAGAATTTTAACTAGCTTCCTGTAGTGAATAAAATACCACTCTTCCTGACAGCTTTGGGACTTTTAAAGCAGATTTGATGTATGTATTATGCATTGTGGAACTTATTGCTGAAAACAAGAGCTTTGCAATAATAATCGGCTTGATGAAATTAGTGAAAACAACTGATAATCAGGAATGCACACAAGAGAGGAATTTGGAATTTTTAGGAAATACAGGAGGGTAGGCGAAAATGAGAAACAGCTGTGTTGACTTACAAATAAATACCACTCACATAAGTAGCATGCTCACCGAACCTGAAATCTGCACAGCTATCTAGCTAAGATATCTGAACTATCTATTATATAGTTTATAGTTAAAATATTTAAAGGTAATATAAATTAGCATAGTGCAGCTAGAAAATTTTACAAAGGGGGCAAAGGAGGGACAAGAGGTCTTGGCAGGGTGGCACATATGTCTTCAGCGAAGTATGTGAAAATCCCCTATATGTAAATAGAGTCAACAAAATATCTACGAAACATTTATTGTATCGTTATCATAGAGAAAAATATAAATAGTAGATTAACATAATGGACAAAGAGTTAATAGCTTAAGATTGTTAGCTATGATATTAAAAGCGATAAAAGTACTGTTTTTAACTGATGTACTGTTAAATATTAAGTCAAAGGTAAAAGCAAAAACAAGAAATATAAAAAACAAACAGTCAAACAACCTCCCACTCCCACCCCTGGCTAATTAGAGATATTTAGCTAAAAGTAATGTTGTAATATAAATGTAAAGGAAAAAAAATTAGTAGTGATAACAATAATTAGATGAAACCATTATCAGGCAATCTGAAATTATTAAAATACTTGATAGCCAAAGAAAACAGCTAACAGTTAACAACGATATCGTAACTGTTAAGAAACAGCTAAAAATTTAGACATTTAGCTAAAATCATAGATAGTAAAAAAACAAAACAAAAACAAAACCCTTTGTTTATGGCTAAATCATTTGTTTTTCAACTCTAATTCATCATATAAGCTGAAAACCTTAAACAGTTGACAAATGCATCAATAGCTGATCTTAAATAGTTAATTTGAAATAGTAGGCACGTGTTAATTATATATACTTAGCTGAAAGCAACAGTTAAAATGTCACTAGCAATGCACAGTTAGCTAATATTTAGCTAAAAAATCGCCTAATATTCAAACATAAATTAGCTTAGTGCTAACTGAAACATTTTTCAATTGTAGAAATTAGCCAGAAATAATTTATCTACCTGTGTTGTTTTAGTAATAATTACATGAAAAACAATGAAACCTAATTTGACATTACAAATAAAAAATGGATAACCTAAATTCCTAGTTGAAAGAGTGAACTGTATACATGAAATGCAAAATAACAGCAATCAAACTATTTTTATGGATTGATCTAAAATACCTAATTTCCTTTGTACATTGCTATCTCAGATTTTAAAGCATGACTTAGCAAACATGTTGGGCAATAACAACATAGTAGGAGATTGTTAGTAGACACGCCTTATTTAGTCATGTCTCCTGCTGTAAAAAATAAAACCAGTCAGAACCTGGTTAGATTTAGAGTGTACTGAGTGTCCTACCACAGGGACACTGCGCTACCTTCAAAATCTAATAATAAGCTATCTAATAGGAGACAGAGGTCAGAGGGGATTTAACATAACAAAACGTGAACTACATCAAACCAGAGAAGATGTGAAAGTCCTGTTTGATGCCAAAGAAAGTGGAGAACCACTCTGGTGTCATAACTGATTAACCTCTGGATCATACACCCCTGTATGTTTTGGTCTAAAAATGCTCAACACAAGCGCATGTTGCTGTGTGTACATGTGAACTCACAAAAAGAGAGTATTTGTTAATGATTGACTGAGAAAAATGGGTCAAAAGAAGGACTTGACAGGCTCAGAAAAGTCAAAAATAGTGAGATATCTTGCAGAGGGATGCAGCAGTCTCAACATTGCAAAGCTTCTGAAGCGTGATCATCGAACAATCAAGCGTTTCATTCAAAATAGTCAACAGGGTCGCAAGAAGCGTGTGGAAAAACCAAGGCGCAAAATAACTGCCCATGAACTGAGAAAAGTCAAGCGTGCAGCTGCCAAGATGCCACTTGCCACCAGTTTGGCCATATTTCAGAGCTGCAACATCACTGGAGTGCCCAAAAGCACAAGGTGTGCAATACTCAGAGACATGGCCAAGGTAAGAAAGGCTGAAAGACGACCACCACTGAACAAGACACACAAGCTGAAACGTCAAGACTGGGCCAAGAAATATCTCAAGACTGGTTTTTCTAAGGTTTTATGGACTGATGAAATGAGAGTGAGTCTTGATGGGCCAGATGGATGGGCCCGTGGCTGGATTGGTAAAGGGCAGAGAGCTCCAGTCCGACTCAGACGCCAGCAAGGTGGAGGTGGAGTACTGGTTTGGGCTGGTATCATCAAAGATGAGCTTGTGGGGCCTTTTCGGGTTGAGGATGGAGTCAAGCTCAACTCCCAGTCCTACTGCCAGTTTCTGGAAGACACCTTCTTCAAGCAGTGGTACAGGAAGAAGTCTGCATCCTTCAAGAAAAACATGATTTTCATGCAGGACAATGCTCCATCACACGCGTCCAAGTACTCCACAGCGTGGCTGGCAAGAAAGGGTATAAAAGAAGAAAAACTAATGACATGGCCTCCTTGTTCACCTGATCTGAACCCCATTGAGAACCTGTGGTCCATCATCAAATGTGAGAATTACGAGGAGGGAAAACAGTACACCTCTCTGAACAGTGTCTGGGAGGCTGTGGTTGCTGCTGCACGCAATGTTGATGGTGGACAGATCAAAACACTGACAGAATCCATGGATGGCAGGCTTTTGAGTGTCCTTGCAAAGAAAGGTGGCTATATTGGTCGCTGATTTGTTTTTGTTTTGTTTTTGAATGTCAGAAATGCATATTTGTGAATGTAGAGATGTTATATTGGTTTCACTGGTAAAAATAAATAATTGAAATGGGTATATATTTGTTTTTGTTAAGTTGCCTAATAATTATGCACAGTAATAGTCACCTGCACACACAGATATCCCCCTAAAATAGCTAAAACTAAAAACTACTTCCAAAAACATTCAGCTTTGATATTAATGAGTTTTTTGGGTTCATTGAGAACATGGTTGTTGTTCAATAATAAAATTATTCCTCAAAAATACAACTTGCCTAATAATTCTACAATCCCTGTAGTGGGGACCACTCTGAGTTCTTAAACTGATTATCATATTAATTCAAGCTAATTAGAAATTATTAGTATAAGCTCCATTCATTGAAGATTATCGTTACTATTTTGTTTCTATAAAGAAACTCCATGTAGAGCTGTCTTATTTATTTTTCTTCTATTTAATTGATGTGGAGGAACATTTGGGTATACACTAAAATGTGCCATGTAACCATGAATTGTTTGATATCTTCTAATTAGTCATTGTGTGTTTGAAATTTACCGAAGACACACACACTAGATAGGGTCTAAAGTTCAAATCCTCTTGAACTTTCAGCTACTAAGAGCCTGTCGGAAAATGAAAAGCACAAAAGATAGTAGACTTATGAACTTTGTATTTCTACAAGGGAGCTTTCCAGTGTATTTAAACCTTCACGTATTTTGAACATTAATTACCAAGTTCCATTTCTTTTTAATCGTCATTTAAGCTGCAATATTTCCCAATGTTGCCCCTCCAATCCGAAAGCACTTTGACAAGATCAAGCCACGTGACAGTGTAACCTCCTCCTGTTTGATTGGCTACCTGAAAGTGTGTCTTTTAAAGCCGGGTCATGGTTTCTGGGTCACCTCGGGGCTTGAGGGTCAGTCAGACTCAAACTTGACAGAACAAGATATGTTAAGCGAACCCCGAGGGCCTCAGAGGGAGTGGGTGTTAACACCTGTTTGTCTTTCCTCAGGTTCAAAGACATGCAGTTTACCTCTGCAGCTCACCTCTCCACAACCTGAGCTCATCTAGTCACCAACCAGTTTCATCTGGATGGCAGTGAGAGCAGGCAGGAAAAGTCGGATCTCTCCTGGCTTGGACTTTTTGCCCTACAACTTGTTATATAAGCAGCAGCAGTCAGTAAACAGCAGATAATGCACACAGTTTGTCACCAGATTTAATTTACTATATGCTCAGATACATAGTGACTTCTTATCAAAAGTTTGTGGTTTTGCAGACTTTTACTACCTACTGGCTTGTTGTTTGTAGTCATCTGAATTATTGGCTTGAAAATCCTTTCATATCAAAAATATGATTATTACAATTTGCTCACAATTTTAACAAATAAAGAAAGCAAATCTATCTCCACCATCAAGGTACCAGGCACAGATTACAATTGCTATCATTCTCACTCTCCTTCTTTAACTACAGATTTAGCTCGCTGATTGGCTTCATGAGTGCAATAAGAACGTAACATGTCAACCAATGCAAATGAGCAACAACACCACACAGGAGGTGGGGCGCAGTTCTTCAGCTTTGATTGGCTGTCTGTCCCACACACTCCCAGCAGCACTGGTCCCACACAACAGTGTTCTACATTTGTTTATATGTTTGCATTTGTGTGTTAGTGTGACGGGAACACCAGCAGGGAAACAAAGCCAAGACGTCACTTGAACCTCACAGATGAGTTTTACACAATGGTTAAAGCACATTAAATCATCACAAATGGATGAGTTTTTTCTAATATAAACGAAAACAAAAACAGGTCATCTGTTACGTTACCAAGTAAACGACCTATAATCATTTACAGCAACAAAAAGACGCCTCTGGGCAGATTAACCCAGCACATGGCTGAGCCAGAGGGAGTGCAGCAGCTGGGTTGGTGGAGAGTCACCCTGCCCTATCTGTACTCCAGCCCATTTGGGACTCTCAGCACATTCCTCTGTGAAGCTGACACCAATGAGTGAAATATTACCCTCAATACCACTCTAGCAATCCACTTTCCACATAGAAATCATGGAGCAAGGCATGATATTCGTTTGACTTGCCTCTGTGTAATTAAATCTTTCCTCAGTATCTTCTATCTTCAGTCCTTTGGCTTGTTGAAAAAGAGTACTACCACCAGTTTTTCTAACATTAATAGCAATGCCCTCAATATCAGGAAATATCCACCTGCAAAACCACTACATTAAAACGATTATTTATTTACTGGCCCACTCTATTTTACTGCATTATTAGGTAATAAAGTAGTAAACTGCAATGTCATTGTAATGGGAATGCTGATTTTAAGCATATATCAGTTGTTTTATTGCTACAGATAGGGACAAGCAGAAAAGGATACAAGGTTAGAAATAAACTAATGGGCAGCATTTAGCTTTTCAAGAAAAATTAGTTTACAAAAAAATAAGTCAAAATCAAGGTCAAATGTGAGAATTTGACTGATTTTGCATTTTAAATAGATTAAAATTTGTAATTTCATTAATCTGATTTAGGGAAAACAACAACCATTATGCTCATGATACTCAAATATATCTGACACTGAAACCAGACACCAACTCCTTAACCTGTAGTTTATCTGAGGTTAAATCTGGGCTTTCACAAAATTTCCAATTTAACAAAAATAAAACAGAAATTTCAGCAGATCATTGCACTCAACGGCAGACAGTTACACTTTGCATTAGTCCTTCACAACAAATCTAAAAAGTACAAAAAAAAAAAAAAGCTGAACAAAAAAAAATCATCAAATCAGTTCTCAAAGACAGTGTTTTTCAATAAAAACGTTTAAGTAAAGTTAAAACATTTCTTTTTAACAATGTTTTTCTAACACCCAGAATGAATTAATGAAATTCGTTATATGTGGAACTGAGCAAAACCTGAATATCACAACTGCAGATGGCTCAACATGTCTAATAGACTAATGTGTGGTACACAGAGGCATGTTTAATCAATTCTTGACTTGGCTATAACTGGAAAACTGATTAAAATGTGGGATTGATGAATGAGCAAAACAATAATAAACAATGCTATTTGTATCATGGAAGTCAGCTACTGCAGACTTTGTAATGTCGTTAACCTCCTGCAGGTGTCAGTGTTGGTCTCAGCCGATCACAAGAGATGTCCAGTTACTTTCAGCTTGTTTTGCTGGCAAGTAATGAAGAATCACAGAAAAGTGCAACATCCATAAGCAACCTCTGAGTTCCTGTCTAGTTTTATTTATTAATGTTAGCAGCTTAATTGTAATTAGAACAACATAACTCATTAAATAAATATCCAAAAATGCTGTTGCACCACCGAGTCTGCATTGCTGCTTGATAAGCTGTCTGTGCTGCACCATGCTGAACCTGGTACTGAGAATTCAGCTCATCGTAATCCCTGTTTAACAGCAGATTTTGAGGAATTCCTTGCATGTTTTCTTCATATGAGTAAGGATTTGACTGTGATTGGGCTGATCTGAGGGTTGAGAGATTACCAGGCTGCTTGAAAACATAAGATTTCTCCACATTTCTCCGTGCAGCACAGCCTGGTAAGAGTTACTTTACAGATTCTAGTTCAGTTAAGTGCTTATACATTATTAATGACACTATTTTATGTTGTTTAGTTTGGTGACATTCAGAGGGACTGTCCCATGAAAAGACTTTGAGATCATCTTGATTCCCAGCTTGCATGAGCGTGCGATAAAGACGGAAACATATCTGAAAGTTAATCTTTGTGCTTGCTTTCTGTGCAGGTCTTCATAGAGCCAGTTTAGGACCATGGTGACTGTTACCACTGTCCTGAAGGCAGTGAGTCTGTTTGTTGCAGAGGTCATAAGCTCCATTACAGACTGGTTCCAGACCAAACCAGTCTGGGCCGACCTAAAAATATTGGAGGACACAGAGCTGAAGACAACTGGAGGGGGTAAGTCAAAGAACAGTATTAAAATTATAACAACTTAGAGATCTGAACATTTGAAATGCAAATTGTATTTTTTATTTGTGGTGGGAAAAAGTATATATATATATATGTGTGTGTGTGTGTGTGTGTGTGTGTGTGTGTGTGTGTGTGTGTGTATTAACACAGGAACTTGTCTGCAAGACTGATAAACGGAGAGAGTAATTAAATTATGTGAAAAATTGTAAATTTGTAAAATTATCCAACACCATTCAAACTTTCATTAACATTTAGAGGAGAGAAGATTTTTAAGACACATAAATATGGTTCATTTTAAGGATGTGAGTTCTCTTTCTTTAAGGGAAACTCAGTGGCATTTAGATTCAGAAATGCTCTGCTGTCTCTTTTAGTCCATGAGAGACACAAGGCCAAAACCCTGTGGGAGAAGACTGGAGCTGTAGTCATGGTCGTACGCCGACCCGGATGATTACTGTGCAGAGAGGTATGAAGTGAGATACCCATGTGTGTAAAAAGAACTGCTTATCTTTCACTCATGCTTTTGATTCTTTCTTTCCTTGTCCCTCTAGGAGGCTGCTGAGCTGTCCTCTCTGAACTCCCAGCTGCAGGACCTTGAAGTTCCCCTCATTGCGGTGGTGAAAGAAAACCTCGGCAAAGAGCTGGACTGCTTCAAGAAATACTTTTTGGGGAAAGTCTACGTGGATCAGAAGGTCTTATGTTGCTCCTCTATGCAATGTTTTGGGATATTCAAAGAAAAAAGGAAGGTTTCATAATTAAAGCCAATAAGCTTTATATTCACTCTCACAGAAAAACTTCTATGGCCCACAAGTGAGGTGGATGTGTCTCTCCATGTTTCTGCGCATCGGTGTGTGGAGGAACATCTGGAGGGCCTACAGGAGGGGCTTCTGGGGAAACCTAAGAGGTGAAGGACTAGTGCTGGGAGGAGTCTTTGTCATTGGGCCAGGAGATCAGGTAGAGCACAAGTGAAGTTTGAAAAAATACCTTATCGCAAGTGTATCTGGATATTTTCATTGGTTATGATTGATTATATTTCTTCTCCCAGGGTATTCTACTGGAGCACCGGGAGAAGGAATTTGGGGATAAAGTGAATATGCTGGCAGTGCTCAGAGCAGCCCGCAAAATGCGAGAAGACATGAAAGGATAGATGCCAGAATTATTATTAGCTTGTGTGATAGTGATAGATAACATGTTCCTAAAAGCATGTCCTCTAGCAAATAAGAATGAACAAGCTGAGATGTCATGCGATGTGGTTAAAATGTGACACTTTAAATGTGTAATGACTCAATGTCTGGTTATATGAGCTCGACTGTGTAATGATGTTTTGTGTGTTTTTAATGATGGGTTGTTTCTAAACTAATAAAGACAGAACAGCTCTGATCCCAAAGCGCACAAAACCAACACCTTAATCTGGGCCTAATATGATGAAAATTTAATGTAAACTGCATCCCTAGTAGTTAACAATAAAACGATACATCAGCGATGCTCATAGAGAGCCCGTACATTTACCTGTTTCTCAGTCTTGCTTTGACTTTTCTCAATTACGTCAAACGATATTAAATCTTGCTCGATTAGTTTCCCCTGCGCTTAGAATCGGTTAGTACGCCTGCGCAAAAGTCCGAAGACAAGCCGTTTAGTGAGAGGCGTTACTGGTGGCTAAACTGATTTTGGTAAGTGTGTATTTTTCGAAAAACTACTTCATTATCTTTGTCACGGTGACATTTTCGGAGCAAGCACGGATGCATTGGCAGGCACGGCTGGCTCAGGTTGCAGACTCGGTATTCATTTTAGATGCTAATTTACGGGAGACGGTTTATCTATGAGGCGGCGACGCTGTGATAAACCACAGTAACTTCTCTGGACTTTTACAGTATCTTTCACGCAGTTGCAATCGTCCAGATAATCACACCTTTTCATTTACAGTTTTGAAGTTTGGTCTGCCTGGGCAGTTGTCATCGTAAACAAACATCTTACACAATTACCAGTATCAAGGTCATTATTTGTATCGTGTGATCTGTGGGCGACTGTTAGTTAGTTTTTGCCATCTCATCATCTGATTCACATGTATGCTAAATGTCAAAGGTAGAGGAACTATTAATGCGTTGACACATGGGTTTTTGAGACCTCTACATCATCAGTGTAATGGTTTTATTTTTCTTTTCTACGGTGGCCCTGAGAGGCCAAACGTACTGCAACTTAAAAAAACCCACCAGCAATAAGAATTATTATTATTATTTTTTTTATTGAAACAAATTTTCATATACAAAACAAGTCAAGGAAACAGACCAGAATTGTAACAATTTACATTATAAAGATGGTGAAGCAAGTCATCATAACTTTACAGGGAGAAAATAAAAGTTTCTAGGGTAAAGTAATAAGGAACATAGACCTTTTGACACAGGCAGGAAAATTAGAATAGCAAGTATTTTGTGATTTTACAGTATAGTACAGCAGTTTTTTTGTTCATATTTGAAATAAGCTTAAGTGACTTAAAATATTGACAAAAGTAATTCAAGAAGACGGTAAACATAGGAGAGGCATTCTTCCACTTACATAAATGAATAAAAACTTACAGAGCACTATTACAAAATTGACAACATCTGAGATTTCAGAATCCAGATTGTCCATAAAGTAAAGAATATCCTTAGATGTGAAGGCAGGTACATTGGAAATTCTGAGTGAAACCCAACAGTGTATTTCAAACCAAAAAGCATTAACATACTGACAAGTGAAAAATAGATGCTCTAGTGTTTCTGGATCGGAAGCAATAAGAAAAATGCTGCAAAAGCACACAAAACACGCCGGGAAGTCCAAACGGAAGTCCGTTTGGCCTCTCAGGGCCACCGTACTTTTCCTTGAAAACCCGAATAAAGTGAACAATACATTTTTAAGCAATAAACTGTTTAAAAATGCCAGATCTAGCATAAACTATACAAATTAAAACTCATACATGCATCATAATTATTCAGAAATTGACAACACATTTAATAATAATTATCATAATTATTAATATATTAAGTTCAGTAAACAAAGAATTGGTTTTGTTGCATTTATTTCATGGTTCAGGCCTTACAGGGTTAAAATTACACATAATTATTTCTTCTTTCCGGTACAAACAAAGGTATTACCCCCTTATTCTAGTGTCTCATCCGCTACGTATTTCAGCCAAATATAACTGCATTGTAATTTCAGATTAAAAACAAACAAACATGGAAATTAGATTTAATTCTTGGATAATTACACCCTTAGTCGTGGGGTATAATATGAAAATATTTATGCAATAACAAAGAGTAGACAATACTAATGCCATACATCTACTCATAGCTGCTTTATACAAATCAGCTCATAATTACATTGAGTTATCAATTGTGATAATGAGTGACACGCTAGTTCTCCAGGTAAAAGTCACAGATTGAGCCACGAAAAGCTTATGAATACTTTAACACAAGTAAAAATAAAATAAAAAAGTTATTTTAATGTCGTAGCAGGTTACTTTTTTACTGTAGCTGTCAAATATTTTATTCAAACGTCTACTTTAGAAAAAGTATAAAGTTGCACGGTATTCTCATCGACATGCACTTGAGGTGTAAATGAGTTAAAGGACTCACTCTACAGCAAGATGACAGATGAAAGAAGTGAAAAGCAAAGCAAAAAAACGTTCAAATAAAGTGTAGATAAATCAACTAATTTATACCACAGGGTTTGTTGCGCTATCACCAGTGAAGCATTTTATTTTTTAGGAAACTTGTAATTTACTGGTCGTGCTCATTGTTTACATGTTTTGTGGAAGACTAGATTCTGATCAGCAGTCAGTGTTGACAGCTTTTTTTTTCTTTTTTTCACTTCTGGCTCTGCAGATGTAGAAAGTCAGACTCTTGTGTGCGTTGCACAGATGATTGGCTGCTGCGGTTATATTTTTTTGGTTCTTCATTTTCTGAGTAATAAGGAGTCAGAACTCAAATGCTTTTGGGTGATTGAGTTTTAAACTGGATGGGCTGAACCACAGGAGGGGACGCATTCACTCATTCTTTGGCAATGGAGACAAGTTAGTATTTTCTGATCTTACTTTAAAGTTGACTATATAGAAAAGCCAGATTTGACTCCCTCTGTGTAGCATGCTGTAAACTGGCAACAGTGTTTTGGTTTTCAGTGTAATTTCTGTCTTTATTGCTACACAGAAGAGAACTTAAGGGGCAAAAGTAGGAACTTGAAAAATAGTTACACAGTAGACTTTGTAAGGAAGATCAAACATTTTGTACGTTATGCTTTTGTTACATTTGATTGCACCGTCTGCAGTGTGAGCGTAACTGAAGCCTGGCGAACTTGTTTAACAGGTGGTAAAACCTGATAATTGGATCACAATGAAAGCAAAAGTTTGAAATTCTTTTCCTTTAAACTTGTCAAGTCGATCCTTGACTTTAGCTTTTGATAAAGGTGGATTATGCTGTTGTTTGTTTATGGCATTGCACTGCACTATGCTTTAACCTGCTTAGAAACGACTTGTGTTTCTGTCTTCCAGCGAAATCTTAAGAGTGTGTGTAGTCAGATCATCAGACTTTATCCACCATGCTGGCTCTGTCCAGATGTTCCACAGCTTTGAGCTGGAGGCTTGCCCTCCGCTGTTCTGCCCTCTCCGTGAGGGGCTCTAACCCAGGCAGCCAGCCCTCCACCACAGCCAGGCCTCAGTTTCTAAGGACCCAGGCTGCCCCGTTTCACCAAAGTAAAGCCAAAGCCAGTCCAGACCCAAACAAGATCCTTTCAGGCAAGGACACATTTGACTGCTCCCTACACAGTTAGCCAATCTCTGTCACAGCCCAGACTTCAGGTTTGTTCACCTGTGCATGGCGACTCTTTTTTTTTTTTTTCTTTCTTCCCACTTACCGTACACTGGAATGACTCCAGGTTGAAATGTTACAAAAACAAACAAGTTAAACGAGTCATTTAATAATTCAATTAACGTCAGATTGGAGTCCCATACGCACAGTTTACCAACCCTTCGGCAGTTAATCGATAAACCAGTTCTCAGAAAATAAAATTACAAAAAAAACCTAAAACAAACCATATTTAAAGATTTTCAGTTCTGGGAAATGGTGATAGATTATGTTTTAAATAATTAAAACAATAAAATAAGTAGTTGCAGCCTGATGTTATGCTGCGATATTTTCTAAAAGACACTGTCAACAAAAAACAAACTCTGCGGTTAGCTGTGCTTTATCGAGAAGCACATTTGCTCTAGTCGAAATTTGCCTGCAGATCTTTGTGTGTGAGGAATTTAATCGCATGGGTGAGTTTTAGATAAGAGTACAGTGGCAAAAACAAACGCACACTCACAGACTACAGTCTGCACCAGATTCAAATAAAATGGGCATGCTGAGCCTTGTTGAGATGCAATCTCAGTTGAGATGTGATGTCTGCACTAGCACTGTGAAATATTGTTCTAATAAAGAACAGTTAATGTCCCTTATGCTTATGTTTCTTCTTCTCAACATGCTTTTGCTTTTTTGTGTTGCAGTTTTGTCCTCTGCTTCTGGGCTGGAGGGCGAGCTCTTTGGAATGGGGATGTGGGCTGTGGGTCTGGGTGCCGTCGGAGCTGCGCTAACTGGGATCTTCCTGGCCAACACGGATCTGTGTCTTACTAAAGCTGCCAATGCAACGCTGCAGTACCTTGAAGATGCTGATCTGCACTCCACCACGGGTGGTAAGAAAGCGTTCTGATACGGTACAATATTGGAATGTACCAGACTAACAGCAGATGTAGTTAAGGCTATTAAAAGGAAATATAAAGTTACATAAGCACTAGAATCAGCCACATGTGGTTTCCTTTCCTCGTGCGCGTTTCGACACATTACACATGCAGCGAATGAGGTTTTGTGTAGTATGTAAAGTGAAGCCACTTTCTAGAATTTTCTGGCAGATTAAATCATTGTAAACTTTGGTCAAATTCCTATGCTGAGTATTTAATGAACATCGTGAAAGAGATGCACCATGTGACCGTGAACATTTTGTTGTTTTCTCTATCTTGCAAACTCTGTTAGATTCTTTTAACTGTGGCATTCGTAATCTTTGCGACTTGCGTTTAATCGCTAACGCGTGAGGTCAAAGATTTGATAAGAAATAGTTCAATGTGGGTTTGTCTGCAGATGAGAAGGTCATCAAAGCAAAGAGCCTGTGGGAGACGAATGGGGCTGTGGTCATGGCTGTAAGAAGACCTGGATGATTTTTGTGCAGAGAGGTGACGCCAAAAGTCTCTGTGAATGAACATTGTCTGTTTCCACTCAACTATAAGTGCATGTGATGAGATTGATTTTCTCTTTTTGGTATTTTTGTCTTGCTGCAGGAGGCCTCTGCGCTGTCCTCTCTGAAGCCCCAGCTGGAAGAGCTCGGGGTCCCTCTGGTTGCTGTTGTGAAAGAGGACATCGGCACAGAGATCCGGGACTTCAGACCGCACTTCGCTGGGGACATCTATATTGATGAACAGGTTAGCAGCTGTAGATAACAAGTGGGTATGCTCAGAAAAATTGTGAGAATAATCTGAGAGTTCCTGGCTGAACTGAAAAACCTCTAGCATAGATTTCCGGTTTAGGCTTCAGCAGGAAATCACCATCGTAGCTACCTCGTAACTGAAACCGTATGGTGTACTGAAATGCATGTCGAGTCCTCCTGTGCATTTCAGGTGACTTTTTTGAATTTAATATATGAAAGAATAATAATAACTGCCATATCATCCAAAAAAAGTAATCATAGCATCAATATAAACACTCACAAATGTCACATTGCTGCAGGGTGATTGCTGAAATGATCGGAATTTAAATGAAGGAATGTACAAAGAAATGGGAAAACTTGAAGGACAAATATGTTTACCCCCGAGGAAAAAAAACAAATCAAAAAACCAACTGACCACAACAAAGAGTGAAGACGCAGGAGTGGAAAAAGTCGTCGCATCTTTTTGTTTTTATTGGCCGACACCGCATATGAAACAGGACACGGTCACACTGGCACGCAATGAACCAGAAAAAGCTTAAACGCTGGCAACAACGTTGGCCACTCACTTCACTTACATTGTAGGTTCTGCAGAGATTCACTGCAAACGTCTAAATCAACATGCTCATAGTCGTTATGATCACTTGGTTATGTTTATTTGCCATGATGGTAACATGAGTACTGTTATCTGTCAGTTATTAATGCTGATAAATTGTTTGGCTTTTAAATATTTACACCCACAACAGCAGGGGAGGCCTGTTTGAAAGGAAGGTAATCGTTCATGTGAAAGGCTGAATTCATCGCCGCTGAACTCTTTGGAGTTTTTTTTCTCAGCGATATCTTTTTCATTCTCGGCACGAGTGCGTCTCTAATGGTATCCACCACACACATTATCCACGCACGATCTAATCTGTCGCGTTTCATTAGCTCGCTGCTATTAAGCTTTTCAAGCATATATCTCCTCTTTGTCTTTCTGACATTGCCTCTGCTGCTTAAAAAGCTCTTAAATGCCCTCCTCCTTCCTCCTAATGGTTTTTCTAATGGGAGCTCTGTGAATAAATTAATCCTGACCAGCATCTTGTCTTAACTGCAAGGGGCCGTTTTACCGAATGTCCTGACAGAACCACAGTTACAAGTACCCCTGTCTTTTGTATGATCTTTAATCTCAAATCAAGCAGCAGTGCAGGGATTGCTTGTTGACAGTAAGAGTGTTGGGTCATGAGAACGCAGTGATAAATCAGTTTTAGAGTAGCAGTCAAATAATGCTACTGTAATTGCTGTACGCTGTGTATAAATGAGGCGGACTGAAACTAAAATGTGCATTGCAGAAACGTTTTTATGGCCCAGTGCAGAGAAGGATGGGAGGCCTGGGGTTCATTCGCCTGGGAGTGTGGCAGAACTTCAGGCGAGCCTGGAGGTCTGGGTACCAGGGCAACATGAATGGAGAGGGGTTTGTCCTCGGAGGGGTGTTTGTCATCGGACCAGCAGAACAGGTAGCTTCCACAGATTTGGCTCAGTGATGCTTCACAAAATTCGTCTCTATTTTTAAGCACATGTTTTGTTTTTTGGCAGGGCATCCTCCTGGAACACCGCGAGAAGGAGTTTGGCGATAAGGTGGACACGGCCGATGTTCTAGAGGCCGTTAAAAAAATTGTACCAGTGAAATAATTTTCGTAGCACGCTTTTATTAGATCACAACTTGAATAGCAAATTGAATATTTTTAACCTCATGCAGAGTTTCAGTCAAAATCGAATATAATTATTATTTCAGTAACGTTCTGGTATTTATGAAGTCCGTGTTGTTTAATATCATAAGATGCCGCTGACTTTTGCACATGTAATTTGCTGTTGGTTATGAAAATCAAGCCACCTACAAGCTAGATTCTTGACACGGGTATGAAAATGTTAGGGAATTAAAGGCATCACTTCCTTTTAGGTGCAGCAGCCATTTATTTAAGGTCACTTGAAAATGAAATGTTGACTCTGTGTAAAAGCTTAATTTGCTTCTACTGGTCAAGCTCTCAAACACTCCTTTGACATAACAAGAGCGTGCGGTCTGTGTGTGATAATGACAACTTCACTCTAAACTCTTGGTCGAGGGGAGCAAGTTTGATGCCTAAACACACACACACACACTGCTGCTGTCGTCATGTTGAGGACTGTTTGTGGTGCAGGCGTTGCTCGCTTTTGTATGACTGTGCGTATGAGAGAGAATTTTATGCATCTGCACATTTGCATACCAGCTGCAGAACAGTGAATAAAGAAGACCTCATCCAATATCTGTGCTTTTCTTTTTCTTTAAATGTAATTTGTATATTGGTTAAAACTTGGTCTAATAAAACAACTTACACAGCTCTTATGAGAGTTTTCAGAGAACTTTAGTATTTTTTTGAGTTTTGAACATTTAAAACTTTATCCTTGAAAGCACAACAACAAAAACAAACCAAAAGAATTCCTCTGCATGAGTCTGGTTTTATTATGTTCTATCATTTCACCTTTAGACACAAAAAAATACTCTTGTCAGGAACCTTGGTATTATTACATCAGTAAGGTCACCAGAACGGCTCTCTCCCTCTTGCAAGTATATCAAAGGTTAGAAAATTCTTATCTCAAATTTGCACCGAGAAACTGGTCCATGCTTTATTAAGCAGGTTATATTGTAATGGTCCATTTGCGGGACTCTCCATCAGTATGATGACTTCAACTGTTTCAAAATGCAACATCCAAGATCCCTACAGGTACATGAAAATCTAACCATATTACCCCATTGAAGTGATAGCAGGATGAACCCATGTAATTTGGCAGGTTATTTTAACCATGTCTACATGATGAAATGCACTGAGCGATCAAAGATTTACATTAAACAGCAGTTGAATGGTGTACTTAATAAAGTGGCCAGTGTGTATAAATTCGAGGCAAAGTCCTTTACATATAGGAGCTACCACAAGGACAATTTACACACACTTGTGTATCTATAGCTCTCTATATGAAGCAGTAGTAATGCAGAGGAGCTTTTTACCACTAGGTAAGGCAAGCAACTGCTTGGGCCCCCAGGTCAGTGGGGTGGGACCCAGAGGGCTGCCAAACTTTAAGTTACAGCAGTGGCAAAGTCAGCAGGGACACAGGGAGAGACGTGATCACATTTACTTTGTTTTCTCTTATATTCATCAGTTAACTCATCTAACAGCAGCCTAATTCGTCCTGCTCTGCTGACTGTGACGTGACCATGTCATAGAGTGTGAAATTTCTTTGTTTGACGGTGTCAGATTAAAGTTGTGAATGTTCCAACCACCAAAATTCAGTGGTT
This sequence comes from Copadichromis virginalis, assembly GCF_057382275.1. Lineage (NCBI taxonomy): Eukaryota > Metazoa > Chordata > Actinopteri > Cichliformes > Cichlidae > Copadichromis > Copadichromis virginalis. The sequence goes on along the minus strand of NC_140630.1, from coordinate 17,621,342 downwards.
TTTAAGTTAGGTTAAATGTTTACGCTCATATCTGAACTGTTCTGCTGAAATATTCACTTATATGGTGATAATAACCCGTGTTAAATATTACTGCATGAAACAAGCATGCTTGGGCATTGATGTTACACATTTTATTCTATTGCTCAGATTAAAATACATCTCACGTCCAGGAAATATACATTTCAAAACAATACAAACAGAGGGAGAAAACACAATACTTATAAGTCTACATGTATGTGAGTTGTATGTATATAAAATAACCAAAACATTCATGGAGTGTAGCATGACATGACTTTTCCATGCATGCCTTCAGTATGCAAAGTTGTAAAACACTGAAAGAACTCTGTGATCTAAAATGTTACTGTCAATAAAATCAATGGCAAAAAAATGAATTCCAAACATAAAGTGTGTGTTGGACTTTCTTTACATTTTCAAACTTGTAGCTTTGTATTCAAGACAATGGATTTGGTGGAGAGGACCACTTGTGTTAAAATACACAAAAAACAAACTGTTTTTGCACAAGTATGGCAAAAGGTCCATTTGCTAAAGCTGAAACAAAAACTTTTAAAAAGCTACACACTTCCTCAGTCCTTTACCCGTTTCATCTTTGGCTGGCTCTACAGGTGTGACATGATACGGTGGTAAAACACAGTCACAAGCTGGGACGATGAAAGTTTCCAAACGTGTCTGAATGCCGACTCAAACCCCTCAGTTTTGTTCTTAAACGTTTGTGCACCAAAACGCGAGTAGAAAAGGAGAAAGATGGGAACAAAGCAACTTGGTTACGAGCAACGAAAGCTAGCAGACCACAAATGATTAAAAATTAGCAGACGCGAAGCCACGATTCAATCAGCATTATCCAGCATGATGAAGACTCACAATCATCAATGCACACTTGTAAAAGCTCCTTTAAAACAGCAACACAAATCCAGTTAACTCCTACAGCAGCACAGCAAACACATCACACAGTAGCTGCTGTCAGCATCGTAGCAAAAATGTCTTCAGTGGGCACTGCAAACATTTCTACATATAGACTATAGTAGTGATGGTAAGTGTGAAACACTGTCCTGCAGTGCATGTGATCCCACGTTGGTGTCCAATTCAAGCAGGGGACTCAAACAGAAGCCTTCTGTTCACATGGATGAGATGAAAGGGAGTGAAGTGTTCATATGAAAACCCAATTTCTCTCCAAAACAACAGAGCCAATAGTTAAAAAACAAAACAAAACAAAAAAAACCCAAAACACTACGTCCACTTTCATTTAAGTTTCAAGTAGCAACACTCTCCTAACGTTTGGTGAATAAAGCTACTGACTGTTGGAATCGCACATTAACACAATCACTGTGCATTTGTATCTGTACAAAAAGTCCATTCACAAAAATGCAAATGCTGTGCGGTTACTACAGTCCCTTAACGCCCAACATCTGTCCACAACTACATCGAAGTGTCTTAATGGAGATGAATTTTGGTGATCTATACAATCTTACTGTGGTCACATTTTTAACCAACATACACAAAACATCACTTTATACTAACACTGAATCCGAGCTGGTAATTTGCAACAGTGATAAATCAAACTATAGGAACACTCCTTTAATCTGAGAACTGATTGGTCTTGAAGCAGGAGAAGCTCCTAGTCATTTGCAATAAGTTACACTATGTACCAAGAGAAGAGGACATTGTTTCCAAGTGCATATGTGGGGCCATCTGATGCATTCACTAACAGAGGCATACATTTTAATTAAAATCTCTAAAATCCCTCAAAAATGTGCTTCGTAGCTTCTACATTATATGTGCTTTGTACATAAATATATCCAAGAAAAATATAATTATTTTTACACCACTAAGACACCATCACCACTATCTAACCACACTGGAGACACTGCGTTTGGAGAGCTTGGTCAACAATGTGAATGACTGTTGATCAAAGATGCTCAAACTCGGCCGAGCTGTCCACATTAACAAAGCAGCTACAAACACTGTGCACACACAGCTACCATGACCTATAACCAGGAGTTTACTATTTTGACCTATTACACAACATTTATTACTGTCCTTTGGTTCAACAGGACATCAGTGGCTCTCGCGCTTTTGACAATCTGGCTGTTTTGATGTCTCCCAGCCCACTTCAGGTCAGGTGCAAACACTAAAAAAAACCCTCCTCCAAACTGTGAGTTAGTATTCACATAACAGCAGCAATACATTTAAGATAATTTAAGATCCTTATCAACGATATCAACAGCATTTCTACTTCCTCATGGACACACAACACACTATCCTCTTTCCACCAGATGCCACTATTTAAAAGCGCCATCACCTTTAAAAAGAAAAAAAAAAACCCAGGCTGCCACAGTACATACTTATGCTGATGAGAACCACAGTTTGTAGTGTTGACTGATATAGGATGAGCAATTTGCTATATAAAGATCTTTGCCACAGGTACTGAGCACCTTATTACTTTGACTAAGAATATGAAGGGCATAAGTACACTTAGAGGAGAGTAGACGAGGGTAAGAAGCTGCACTGGGTAACAACAGGCATGGTACAACAAAACAGGAACTTCAACAGGAGTCGGGCTATTTAGAGCGACTTAACATACAGTTTTCTTGGGGCAACTGAGTTGGTGGCCTCAAGCTTTAACAAAACTGTCAGTGCGAAATATATGACACTGGAATATACACTGGAAAAAGTGGGAGCACAAGGCAGAAAAGACTGTTACATTCAGAAGAAGTTACACACATGAGTCTTCATTTTAACTGAATCAGAAATGAACCTGAATGCAACGCAAGATATTGGCGGGTTGAGGACAAATCAGTAACTTCATGAATAGCCATCCAAAAGTTCAGCTGTGACCAGCGGAAGACAAAAAGCACACCACAAAACAATAAACTGTAAATAGATGGTGCTCTTCTCTCAAGAGAAAAGAAAAAGAGCCTTAACAAAAAAAAAAAAACAACAACCCCTGCAAATATATTTTATTTCACCCTTCCAACTGAATCCAGAGCACTGTGTGTGTGTGTCTCAACATATGCATGGAAATGTGCTTGCTGCTCCTACAGGCCTTTGTTGAAGTAGACTGTGGTGATGTGAGGACTGGTCTTTCGTATCCTTTCTTGCAGATCTTCTTCCAGCCCGCTAACACTCATAGAGCTACAAAGAGATGGTCCAGCATCATTAAAAGGCAGCTAAGTTAAACAACTCTAGATATAGACTGAATGAGTGAAAGTGGCTACTGGTACCTTTTCTGAGGGAAGAGGGCGCAGCACAGAGGAGTTGCAAACACCAGGCTGAAATCATGAGATGAAAACAGGAATGTTTCAGATGTTGTTGCAGGCACTTTCTAGGTGAAGTTAAAAATATCATTTGATAAAAGGATACTCTCACTGATAACAAGTCTACTTTACTCACCACAAACCGACTAGTCCCACCTGGACTGGAGCGTTAAGAATTGGGAACCGCTGCAGAGAAAACAGATAAAAATCAGGGACACATACATATCAGATGAGTTTGTCTGTACAGAGCGTCCACAGACACAAGCATTCAATGTATGTGCAACATGTGGAATGCGGTGCGACTCTTTAACCTCATAAAATACCAGCATGTCTGGTAAATCCACTCAGTAGAAACAAAACAGTACAGCAAACACGGATGCAATTCGCTTACCTTCATGAAAGCTCTCTTCTCCAGAGCATTCATTATGACAGGAGGAATGGCTGTGAACAGAACAACAAGTCAGGTGGGGGTTTCTGCTTCAATAGCAAAACAGGAAACTGTTAGTAAGGCTCAGAATGTGTGAGGTGAAGATACATTTTCTAATATATTTTTGGTGAGTGACGATCATAAAGTCAACATATATTCTCTTAACTTTGTGTTTGCTGTCTAGCGGCTCTTGAGATAAATATCTGGGTCATAGGCTGTTAAATGATGAACACTATACAGAACAGGCAGAAAAACGGGGAACCTAACCAGCCAGAAAACTCCATAAAGCAGAGAGGAGCTGCAGTTTCAGCTGATACTTCTTTGCAGATTGTCACTAATGCATGCAAGGTAATGACCAAGCAGAGAAAATGTCGACGTTACCCATTGCAGGCATCGCCATCCCAATCCTCGACACCACCACCTGCACGATGGCTTGTCTGGCAGCATTTGGAGACTCTCCTAACCGGTTTCCATTCTCATCAGTTACAGGGATACCGTACTTTAACTCCCTGATAGTGGGGAAAAACAAACATCATGTAAAGCTGTCATACCAGATGTTAAAATATTAATCAGTGGCCTATTATAGTTAATACTTTAGTGACCTCACCTCTGCCTCATAAAGGGAATGTTGATACAGTTAGCAGCAGCAACAGCAGCAAAAGGGACAAACCGGCTGATGATTGGAGGGAGACGCTGCAAAGACAACAAAATTAAGCAATCAGGATCACATCTCAGAGCAGGTCATGTGTGTTTGTTTTATCTTCGGTTTACTTCATGTTTGTTGCACTTGAAACAAACGTATTACCGTAGCTAGAGACTTGAGTCCCAGTGCAGTGACTACGGCTCCAGTTGTTGCACTGACGTAGGCTGCACCGAGCTGGCTGCAAGAACAAAATTATCACAGGTCACACACTGAGAACCCACATCCCCTTTCAGCATTTTCATAAGTGAAATAGAGCCAATTATGCATCACCACATGAAGACAGCAGCTCAGAGTCTACAAATGAAGCTAAGGTGAATCAATGCAAAGTTTAAGTGGACCAAGAAATGTGTGAAGTCATGTATGAATATTTAAGAATGAACGAGAACATCCTCGCAAATAATTGCAAAACAGAACATTACAATATGTGTTTCACTGACTGCATGCTTGATCCATAAATATGCATTCGCATGTTGCTGTTCTTCATAAATGCATGCATTCAATGCATTTTTGCAGCGTCTGGAAGGGGCAATTTATTGCAAATATGCTGACCTGTTGTCAACAAGGAGCACGTAATCTAAGTCAGCATGAGATCACTGTGACACTGCCGAACATGCTTAACAGTGGAACGTAATACCGCTGTGAGGGAGAGGACAGCCGCTCCCACAGCCTCCTCACAGAGACTAGTTTAGATGTGGGACAGGAATGATCAAGAGAGGAAGGGAAATGAGAAGTCCTCCATACTTCACGGTGATGGGTGCGTCTCCACTGCGGTTGGTGTAGTTGACGACGGCGTTAAAGGACTGGTTAACCCACTGCCAAAACACCACTGCTGGAGTAGTCCTGCAAAAAACATGAAGGAACAGCGACAGTGTGTTTGAGGAAGTGAGATTTCACGCTGCGTGTTCGGTGCCGTTTGCGCTGTGGCAAAGAAGTGACACTACTTGAGAAAGTAGCTGCTAGCGACAAACACTTAAAAAATAATAAAAAAAAAGAGGATGCAAGCAAAACTACTAAGTAACCTACAGATGCATTTAGTCATAACTGCATACAGATAACTTTGTGTGGACCCTCATTTCACACTAGTGTTCCCAGCAGATAACATCTTCATATAAAATCAATCAGCCCATAGTCAAGTTTGAATAAAATTCACATGCAAAAGATACAGATCATCTTGATAGGGTATGTGTCACAATTTTATTCATGTGATCTAAAAACCAAATGGTCCTTTAGCACAGTTTACAGGCCTCCAGAAATATATGCTGAATTTCAACTTTAACTTAAATCACCTAAAATATTCATATTGGTATTAAGAAACCCCCCAAAGCACTCGCTCTCTTCTTTACTATACCAATTTTACTATATAAAGCTATAATATATAGACTTTAAAATGTCACCATATGGTGCCCTCAAGTGGTAGGATGCAAAAACAACATTGTGGTTGATGGTAGTGCACGATACATCCAACCTGAACCTGAGTAATAAACATAAACATAATATGACAAAAATGATAGACTTAATTGTTAAATATTAAATTAACAAAAACGTGAAAAAATACTTAAAATAAAATGTGAACTATTAACATACAATTTTTAAATAAATCAGTTTTTAAAACTATAGCCAATAATCTATTATTTCGTTTCACCATCTATTTCTGTAATTACAAAGAGTATTAAAAGTCATCTCAGCTTTACTTTTTAATCATACTGTGTATACTTTTATTGCAGATCAAACTGTTTCTCCACACCCATAAACATAAACTACACTCTACACTACACTACTGACACTTTATTCACTTTTAGTCACTTGCAGTTATTTATTCACCTTCGGTCACTTTAATTTTAAAACTGTGTAATTTTAAAACTGTATATACTGTGTATTTATTATTTCACTCCTACTGCCTGTTCCTATTGTCCTTATCTTCAACGTATGCTGCTCGGTTGTTTGTTAATTGCCCCTTGGGGATAAATAAAGTCTTCTGATTCTGAACATGAATTGATCTCAGCTTATTAAATGGTCACAGCATAGCGAGTTATCAGTAGAATTAAGAGCAACATTTTTTATTCTTTAAGAGGATTTTCCCTCTGCACAGGGATTAACATTTCTATTTTTGCTGCTGTATTAAGGCTGACTTTTGGTAACATGGAGAAACTGTATCAAATTCAGCCTTTCATTTATTTATTAAATATTAGATTTTTCCATTTCTAGATTCTCTTTAGGGAATCATTTTAGAAGCAGATTATAGTGAATTGTGTGTTTAAACCTGAGCTGTACCTGTAGAAGGTGAGCATGCAGCCTGTGATGGACATGTTCATTGGCACCTGAGCAGACATCCGGCCAATCACAAACATCTTCTCCCCTGTGTCGGGGTGGAAGGCAGAGTCATAGATGTATTTGGCTCTCCAGAGCTCATCCTCCGTCAGACCAGGCTTCACGATCCCAGCTCTGAAAAAGTCATAACAGTACAGCGCTACAGTACAGTTTTTGTTACATGTAAAAAAAAAATTTTAAAAACCCGGAGAAAACAAGTCAGCATATAATCTCGTTCAAAGCTCATTCCTATCCATGCCTTACTCAGATCAGACATACTACCCCGCTTCCCAAAAGGTTGGGACATTGTTGTAATATGCAAATAAAAACAGAATGCAATGATTAGCAAATCTCATAAATCGATATTCTATTTACAAAAAACAACATCAACAAAAGACATGTCAAATATTTAAACTGAGAAAATATACAACTATAAGAAAACTATTAGCTCATTTTGAATTTGATGGAAGTAGTGGGTCTCGTAAAAGTTGGAGTAGGGGCAACAAAAACACTGGAGGAGTTAGTTCTCCAGCTGTTTGGTGTTGCTATTTTTAACAAATTAGGTTAATTGGTAGCATTTTAGCAACGTGATTGGGTATAAAAAGAGCACCTTAAAGTGATGGGGTTTCTCTGTATCTTTGCCTCACACAGTGCAATATATCTCCATCGCATAGAGTTGATCATGTTGATCCAAGAACTGGGATGTTTTTATCTTCCAGGAGTTGTGTACAGATCCTTGCAATATGGGGGCGTGCATCATCATGCTGCAACATGAGGGGATGGTTTTGGATGAATGGCACAACAATGGGCCTTAGGATCTCGTCGTCTGACCTCGATGAGGACGACGAGCATTTGGATGAACTTCCCTGAGACAGTTTCTGACAATTTGTGCAGAAATTCTTTGGTTATGCAAACCGATTGTTGCTGCAGCTGTCCGGGTGGCTGGTCTCACACGATCATGGAGGATAACATGCTGGATGTGAAGGTCCTGGGCTGGTGTGGTTACACATGGTCTGCGGTTGTGTGGCGGGTTGGATGTACTGCCAAACTCTTTGGCGACAGCTTATAGAATAGAATAGAATAGAATTCAACTTTATTGTCATTGCACATGCACAGGTACAGGGCAACGAAATGCAGTTTGCATCCATCCAGAAGTGCTTTAGTGATATAGATATATTACAATATATATTAGCAATAATATAGATATGTGAGTATATTACAGAAATGGGTCTATTATGGTATGTTATAATGTACACGGTATGAAGTATGTTGTGAATATTCTATAACTATAAGTATGTACAGGCTGTAGTGAGTACAAGCTATGTACAGGATATGAACAGGATATAAATATGAAAAACTATACAGAATATGAAATAAATAACTTTACAGAATCTGGGATATACAGCTATACAGAAATGGGAACTATGCAAGTTGTAAACAGTTGTAGGATTAAAGATTATCGAATGTACAGAATGATTATTTACACAGAGCTATACAGTAGTGCAGTTAAGATAAGTGAGGGTGTAGATAGTTTCTACAGAGGCTATATAAAGTGCTAGTGGTTGTGAGTGGTGGTTCACTCCATGTTATTATTGTGTTTGAGGGTACAGTTGTCCATTGTGGGTGTGTGTATGTTCAGTCCATGAGTTTAACGTGGGTCAGATGTCAGGAGGCAGAGTTCAGGAGTCTGACAGCTGTGGGGAAGAAGCTGTTCCGGTACCTGGTGGTCTTAGTCCGGAGGCTCCTGTGGCGCCTCCCAGAGGGCAGGAGGGTGAAGAGTCCATGTGATGGGTGACTGGGGTCTTTGATGATTTTCCCAGCCCTTTTCAGACACCGCTTCCTGTAGATGTCTTTTATGGCAGGAAGTGGTGCTCCGGCGATGCGCTGGGCAGTTTTCACGACCCTCTGCAACGCCTTCCGGTCCGAGGCAGAGCAGTTCCCGTACCAGACTGTTATACAGTTGGTCAGGATGCTCTCGATGGTGCAGCGATAGAAGTTCACCAGGATGTCTGAGGACAGGTGGTTCTTTCTCAGAGTCCTCAAGAAGAAGAGGCGCTGGTGAGCCTTCTTGACCAGCTTGGAGCAGTTGGTCGTCCAGGTGAGATCCTCGGAGATGTGGACTCCCAGGAACTTGAAGCTGCTCACACACTCCACAGCCGTCCCCTTAATGTGGATGGGTGGATGTGGGTCAGCATTCCTCCTGTAGTCCACGATGAGCTCCTTGGTCTTCTCGGTGTTAAGCAGCAGGTTGTTTCTGTCGCACCACTCAGCCAGACGATCCACCTCCTCCCTGTAGGCGGCCTCATCGTTGTCACTGATGAGGCCAATCACCGTGGTGTCATCTGCAAACTTAATGATGGTGTTGGAACCATCAGCAGGTCTGCAGTCGTGGGTGAAGAGGGAGTAGAGGAAAGGGCTCATCACGCAGCCTTGTGGTACACCGGTGTTCATTGTGATGGTAGATGAGCAGCGGTTATCCAGCCGGACATGTTGGGGGCGGTTGGTCAGGAAGTCCAGTAACCATTTGCAGATGAGGGAACTGATACCCAGGTCTGTCAGTTTCCTGATGAGTTGTGAGGGGTGGATTGTATTGAATGCTGAACTGAAGTCTATAAACAGCATTCTGGCGTAGGTGTTGTTGTTGTCCAGGTGTGAGAGGACAGAGTGCATTGCGATGGAGACTGCATCCTCTGTGCTCCTGTTCCGGCGGTATGCGAATTGGTGGGGGTCCAGGGTGGGGGGGGAGACAGGATTTGAAGTGTGCTAGGACCAGTCGCTCTAAGCACTTAGTGATGATGGGGGTGAGTGCTACTGGGCGGTAATCATTGAGGCAAGATGGGTTGGAGTTTTTGGGTATCGGGACGATGGAGGTGGATTTGAAGCAGGCCGGTACCACAGCGTGGGCCAAGGACAGATTGAATATGTCTGTGAGCACTCCTGCAAGCTCCCCAGAACACGCTCTGAGAACACGCCCGTGGATGCCATCAGGGCCTGCAGCCTTGTGGACATTGATCCTGCTCAGCACCGCTCCTACATCGGTGGGGGAGAGAGTCATAGGTTGGTGGTCTGGCGTCATGTCTGCTTTAGTTGTGGGGTTCCCTCGCTCAAAACGAGCATAAAAGTTGTTGAGCTCGTTGAGGAAGGAGACATCAGAGGATGCGGGGGAGGGTTTGGTGGTCCTGTAGTCTGTGATGGTCTGGAGTCCTTGCCACATGCGTCGGGGGTTGGAGTTGGAGAAGTGTTCTTCTACCTTCTTTTTGTAATGGTGTTTGGCTTTTTTGATGCCCTTCTTTAGATTAGCCCTGGCTGTACTGTAGGCGTGTGCATCTCCTGACCTAAAGGCAGTGTTGCGGGCCTTCAGGAGGAGACGAACATCCCGGTTCATCCAAGGCTTCTGGTTGGGGTACATGGTGATCCGTTTCTGGGTGGTGACACTGTCTGTGGTTTTGGAGATGTAATCCAGTACAGATGAGGCGTACTGGTCCAGGTCTGTGTGGGTGAACATATTCCAGTCTGTGTTTTTAAATCTGTCCTGGAGCACTGCGTCTGTCCCCTCTGGCCACACTTTAATTGTCCTCACAGCAGGTTCCAAGATGGCAGAGAAATGAACATTAATTTCACAAACAGCTTTGGTAGACATTCTTGCAGTCGGCATGCCAATTGCACACTCCCTCAATATTTATGCTGTCTAATCAGCAGCTTGATATGCCACACCTGTTAGGTGGGATGGATTATCTCGGCAAAGGAAGAAGTGCTCATGAACACAGATTTATGAACAACATTTGAGGAATGGGTCTTTTGTGTATCTAGAAAATGTTTCAGATCTTTGAATTCAGCTCATGGAAAATGGGAGCAAAAACAAAAGTGTTGCATTTATATTTTTGTTCAATGTCTGAAATTGCCAGGTAGCACACCTGGAAATCACCATAAAGATACATACGGGTTTAAGAGCAACGCATGCTCCCATCCACATGACTTCTTTTAACCCTAACCCTTGCATATTTCAGCAAGGCAATGCAAAACCACACACTGCGTATACATACTTAACCTTTCACCAACTGAAAACAGCACGAGATGAAAAATATGACAAATATGACCCCAAAATGTAGAGCAGTTCAAATCCTACGTGAGCCAAGAATAGGACAGCATTCCTCCCCCAAAATCCATAACTAGTCTCCTCAGTTCCCAGAAGAGAGGACTCAACACAATGGTAAACATGGCCCTTTTACAATGTTTTTGAGACATTTTGCTGCCAGTAAATTCAAAATGAGCTAATAATTTTCTTAAAATTGTACACTTTCTCAGTTTAAACATTTGATATGTTTTCTATATCCTATTGTAATTAAAATATGGGTTTTTACACAGTGTCTTTTGGAATAAGGGTTATACATTCCTATTCCCTTCTTTATATCTTGACCTTCTCTACCTGTAGTTCTCCACAGTCACTCTGGCCTCCTCCAGAGTCTCAGAGGACAGCAGGACGTTCCTGGGGTCCGTGACCATGAAGAAGTGCTTGGCGCGGCCCGTGAACGTGCCTTGGTCCCATCTTGGCTCCTTGATGTTTATGTTGCGGGACACCTCTTCTGACATCCTGGCTTCTTCACTCAGAAATTTTGATTAGTGCTCAGGCACAAACGTAAAACACTGCAGAAAACATCAAGTCAGAAGAAAAAAAGAACCGTATGAGTTGGATTAACTAATGCATTTCTCACAGAAAAGACTTGTCAAAACATTTTATAGGCAAGAAAAATAAACCCCAAAAAACAACAAACATGCCCTGAATGTTATTTTAAAATTTTATGCATGCTCAAATATCACAAACAGAGATCAAAGTTTGAAACAACATAAGTATGGCGACCTGATTCCTAGCCCTACAAGTGTAATTATTGTAATGAAAAACGCTGGTGGCAGAGATAAGCGCTCATCCGCGTTTCACTAAAAGCTGTGCTGCATTCCAGAGATACATTGTGCTAACGAAACCCTCCACCTTTACTGTACAGGACACCACCCTGTACAATCTTTGTGGAAACAACCCTTCGGGGCATTCGAGTTTTACTGCATTCTTCATCACTCAGTGCTTTCTGAAGCCTAAATAACACTTTCTGTTTGCTGTATTACATTAAAACCACAATAAACTGTTGTTTTGTCCATTTGTGGGTTCCTTATAAGCAGCTCTTCGCTTTCAGTGCAGTCCAAATTAAAATGTGAGCTGTGTCTGTGAGTATAGGATAAAGTAAAATTAAGATGATGTTTTTATCCATTTAATGCCCACACCACACCAAAAAGCCCACAGTCACTTAAAGATCCAAGTTGGACTGTACAATTTCAAATAAAACAATACCTCACTTGTAATACAACTATTGACCTCTTTCAGATCCAACTCTTTATCTCTGTGCTGTTCACATTATGGCTTTTCACCACAGTGTTAACTGGATAACTTCATCCAGCACTTGGGCCATAATTGAGTAAGAAACTGGGGGGCACAGCAGTGTGGAGACCTTGGTTTTTGTTCTTTCTGGCATGAAGGTCACAACTACCAAATTGATTTAAAAACAAAACAAAAAACACCTTAAAGAGCGAGATAACACCTGATAGCGTGGATAAATAGATAACAGAGGAGTTGGCTATTGGTTTGCTCCTTCAAACTATGTGTAAAGTACACGAGCCTCCAATCGCCTCACTAGCGAGACAACCACATGAATGATGTTTGTCATACCGAAATAGCCGATTAAAGAAAACCGCAACAGACACAGTGGCAGATGGGTTTGGGGTTGTCACGACAGGTGCCCCAGTTCCTGTCACCAAGCTGGCTGCTAAATGGCTAGCGAACACGCTAGCAAGGTAGCCGACAGCAGCACTGCAAATCACGAACTGGAGAACAGAAATACCCACTGTTGTTAATAAAACGGAGTTAAATGTAAAAAAAACACCCCCCCCCCAAAAAAAAAAAAAAAAAACCATCAAATGTTCGGACAGATGGGAGAACAAACAGATTTCTAATGTCATCAAAATACCTGCTAACTAACGTCCCCTAACCAGCTAGTTTACAAGCTAGCAAGCACATTAGCACCTCAGTTAGCGTTGTAAAGACAAATATGGAAATAGAGCGAGCGCTAATTTAATCAGATATGATCATTATTGATCAGTGATGTGAATTCAGCAATCACGGAAACATACCTGCTCTTAACTCCCTGGTTTTTGAAAATGTATGACCTCTCAATATCACAGCACCACCGGGAAGACATATGCTGCCTTCGCGTACTTATTGAAATATAGTAACATAGCATTTTGAAAAAAAGGATGGGTCGGTAAATAATTCGTGGAGCAAGTAACAATCAATAATGTTCTGTCTATGTTCTGTGTTACTCATATGAGGATTCATTACAGATGTCTACAGTGATAAAATAATGGGAATTAAAATGCGTGCCAGACGGTATGTGGACGGTCAAAGACTTCTTCGATTTGTTTGCTCAGTTGCAGTATGATGAATATCTATTCTATTCTATTGTTTTTTATTAAATACAACAGTAGAAAATGTAAAATATAGAATAAATCATTTAAATGTAGTCAAACTGTTCGCATGAAGCTGAGGGTTAAAACAAAAACGAGTTTCTAAACTGCCCGTTAAGGCAGCGCCGTGCGACGAAACAGGAGGGGCGGTGTTTATGGTGAAAAACTCCTGGGCGTGGGAGGAAGATCACGCAGGATTGGCTAAAAGCTGGCGGGACAGGGGAGGAGTCCACTTCCCAGAAGTCCTTAGTTTATTAAGTAGTGATGGGATTTCCGGCTCTTTTTAGAGATCCGGCTCTTTCGGTTCGGCTCACTAAAAAGAGCCGGCTCTTTCGGCTCCGAACCGGCTCTTCAGGTTGTTTTGTTGCTTTAATTAATTTATTATTAACAATAATATAAAATTAAGCACAAAAGGAATTACTAACGTAAAAACAAGTGGTTTTATTTATATATGTTTATATATAAATATATGCGGTGGCCCCTAGAGACAAAACACGTATAAACTCCAAAACACATTTCTAGCATGAACTGAACTTCCAAAGCAGAGCTACTAGATCACTTAAATCACACAATTGAAAGCATGTGTGTATTGTTTGTGTATTTATACACAGGCACTCATATATATATTCAAATAATTTTAAAAAAAGTTCATTTACCTGTTATTACCACACACCAAATCCGGTCGTTGGTACTTGCTGGCTTGTGTAGCCACAAGATAACAAAGGCTCAACACTGTGCCCAGCATCCTGGAGCACTTCTGTTGTCTTTTGTACGTGTTTTGAGTTTTTATGTGCTTCTGAGTTTTTATATGCTTCTGAGTTTTTACGTGCTTCGGAGTTTGTACGTGTTTTTACGTGTTTTGGAGTTTTTACGTGTTTTGGAGTTTGTACGTGTTTTTACGTGTTTTGGAGTTTGTACATGCTTCAGAGTTCGTACGTGATTTGAAGTTTGTATGTGCTTTGTCTCTAGGGGCCACCGTAAATATACTTTTATTTATTCACTCCACATAAAATTTAATAAATAAATCATATAATACAAAAATCAACTATTCACATTTCAAGTTTTAACTATTTAAATTTTCAGCTTTTTCCTTTCACAAATAGTGAAAAGAACACAAAACACTGCAAACCACAACACAATTAAATATAAATTATAATATGAAAACTAAAAGAACATGCATATTCTCTGTCATATGGACCTGCATGAATAAACTTTCTCAATCCTTTATCATCTGCAACCGAAAATAGTTGTGGATGATTACTATACCTTTCTAATGTTGTTGTCCCTGCCTCTCTTTCTCTCTCTCTGGCTCTGTTCTTGTGCTACTGAGTGTAACTACCGCCCCTCCCCCCTCTGCCCAGCGTAAAGCACAAGGCTCGCGTGCAGAGTGAAGCGGAAAAAAAGTGCGAGAGAGAGGCTGAGAGAAAAAAAAAAAAAAACCCCACGTGACGGCTCGCGATAAGGAGCCGGCTCGCGTCGTTCACGTCAAATAGCCGGCTCTAAGAGCCATTTCGTTCGCGAACGACCCATCACTATTATTAAGTGATGGGATTTCCGACTCTTTTTAGAGAACCGGCTCTTTCAGCTCGACTCACTAAAAAGACCCGGGTCTTTCGGCTCTTCAGGTTGTTTTGTTGCTTTAATTTATTTATTATTAACAATAATATAAAATTATGCACAAAAGGAATTACTAATGTAAAAAAAAGTGGTTTTATTTATATATGTTTATATATAAATATATGCAGTGGCACCTAAAGACAAAACATGTACAAATTCCAAAAATGGTAAATGGCCTGCATTTGTATAGCGCTTTTCTAGTCCATAGGACCCCAAAGCGCTTTACACTACACTAAATTCCAAAACACATTTCTAGCATTAACTGAACTTCCAAAACAGAGCTACCTAGATCACTTAAATTACACAATTGAAAGCATATGTGTATTGTTTGTGTATTTATACACAAGCACACATATATATTCAAATAATTTTTTTAAAAAAAGTAAATTTACCTGTTACTACCACACACCAAATCCAGTCGTTGGTACTTGCTAGCTTGTGTAGCCACTGGGTAACAAAAGCTCAGCACTGCACCTAGCATTCTTGAGCACTTCTGTTGTGTTTTGGGGTTTTTACGTTCTTCTGAGTTTTTACGTGCTTCTGAGTTTTTATGTGTTTTGGACTTTTTACGTGTTTTGGACTTTTGATGATTTATGTATTCATTTTAGTAACGGTATAAACAGTGGAAGGTGGTGGATTATCCAGATGCTGGTCGATGTGAAAAAATAACTCAGTTGTTTGGTGGTGGCGGAGCTCAAACAGAGAGCAGCCAGTGGATGAGGGAAACCGAAGGCAGAAGAAGCAGACCCAAGGCGGCTGCGGTCAGAGCATCAGGTGAACTGAATTGCAGGTAAGAAGGTATGAACTGCAGTCTATCTGGGATCAGATATAAACCAAGTTTAGGTGTAGTTTATTTTCGTTGTGCTGACTTACAATCAGTTACAATAACTGGTACTGCTAGCTAGCATGACGGAGTTTCTATACAGCTGGGTGGGTGCTTTGATGTTACTGATACCATAGTGAACTTTATTTTATTCATAAGGTTAGTTAGTAGAATTGCCAACCGTCCAGTAAAAACGCAATCGTCTGGCATTCAGAGAAAATATTAGCGTTTGGTATTGAGCTGAAAAAGAACACAGTTTGTCCTGTACTTCAGCTAGAATGTTTGTTTATCACCCACTTTGCGCCAGAGCGGGGAAACTGGGGGATGTCGAGCAGCACATTTAAGCTTGATCAGCTGTTGTTAGAATTTATTTGATATAAATTTCTAGTATCAGGTGATGTTTGCTGGAGCCCCAGCTGTAAAAGCTGCTGGTCATTATATCGGTTTGGATATCTGGTGAGAGGGAAACATGAAGATGAAACCAGGAGATGTCCTTACTGAATCATCAGAGGTGATGGACAAACAGATTTACCTTTTAGGTTGACATGATTGAGTTGAAGGGAAGTTATGAACTGTTTCTGAGAGACAAGTGACACCAGAATCTTTTTCTGTGTAGCTGACAGCTGGTAACTGTGCAGGGGCGGATCTAGCAAAGTTTTTGCCAGGTGGGCCAGGTGGGGCATTAACAGGGAAAGGGGGGCACAAAGAAATACTTTTCTTTCCTATTTTCTTCTTTCAGCTGATCATTGATCAGTTTCAGGATTGAAGTAGCAGCAGGAGAGGGAGGGAGAGAAAGGCAGTCGCTCCATATAGGTTGTTAAGCTTAACGCTGGAATGCTTAACAAACATTCAGAGATGAACTTACACACTTGCTTTACTTCTCTCTGGGATAACTTTGTCTGAGATGAAATGCCGGTTTGGTAGGAATGCTCAACCAGACAACAGGTCTTGCACGCCACAGCGCTCTATCATGTGAGCACACTGCTCTGACGTGCTATGGTTATGAGCTGAGCCATGTTGCAAGTTTTGTGAGGTGCTTTTTTGATATTTAATGAATCGATTACACTTTTTATTTCTCTCCGATATCCAATCCAGTAATTTGCGCCAGTATCGGACTGATACGTAATATCGGATCGGTCCATCTCTAGTTTTAATCACACTCATTTTGTGATTCTGATGTCACAGCATGCGGCAATGCAAGCATTTTATTTATTTATTTAAAAACGGCACAAGCGGGAATTTCTTCTATACGGGTAATTTCAGCCTTCATGACTGTTCACAAGTGTTAATCAAAGCGCTAGTTTTAATTTAACTAGTTTTTACGCATCCACTGGGGTTTCTTTCACCGGTTGATGCGATCATTTTATTTAAAAATCTGGATTTCGGAATGTTAATCCAAGAGGGAGACAGAGGCTGCTAGTTTTTAATGCAATAGGTGGTCACAAATAACATTCAGCCCCTTTAGAAATAAATGCTGCAGTGATACTTCTAAAACCAGTCTCGCAAGCCCCATCCGTCTTTCAGCAGCTGGTTAATTTTTTGAATTTGTTCAGGAACGCAAAAGCCCACCGTGGGTATCATTTAATTGTTGGGATTCCTTAGGAAAAGGTAAAAGCCGACAGGTGTAAAAGCGGGGACCGACCTATTGTTTAAGGTGGCCGGCATCGGCTCTTTAACCCTAACCCTCGACAAGGTAAAAGCCCTGCAGATGTACCAGTCGAGCAGGGTATCGCCTATTTTCTGAAGTCTGAAGTCCAGACCTATCTTGGCAAATTACACCGGAGCTCAGCAACTGCGTGCCCCACCCTCATTGTTTTAAACTTGCACAGCAAGGTGATGCCCTGCAGGTGTATCGCCCCCAGACTTATCGGCCCACCATCTATTGTTTTTGGAAGCCCCCCGGTCCTATATGAAGCGTTACTCAAAGCGTGAGACCCTCGCCATTTCGCGTCAGGACCAGCGCCGGTGCAGACCATTTTCTACCCACACAGAGCGTTTCTGACTGGCTGGCGTTGCTTAAGAGAAAAGCAACAATACAACGCGGTTCTCTGCTCCAAGACATCCGCGGTCCTTTCACACGGTAAGCATGTGTGTTATAGCCGGCGCTTCATAAATGTCTGTCTGTCAGCGCAGATTATTCAAACTGTTTTTAAAATGTGACTAATTTGTTGTCCAAAAAACATTTCCTCTAAATTTGCAAAGTTACTGATTTAAAAATATATATTTTCGAATTTTTAGCTGGATGTCAAACATATGATAGAGTCTTGAGCATATTTATATAGCAAAATTCACAGTGGTATAACCATAAAAGATGCCCAACTGGACACCAATGCACTCTAATGCAAGCCTTTAAACTGTATGCTGATAAGTGCATAAGTATACCTCAATAGCTGAAAAGAGTCTGTAGCTATCCATAATTTGCGGATCTGCGGATTTGTTTTTAATGTGGCACTTTTTTCACGAACTGCAGATGATGAAATCCTCTTTATTTGAGAAAGTGTCCCTAAGCTATTGCTGCTCATACTTACTGAGTTCCCTAGCTACGTCTTTACTGTGTCAGTAAACTTTTTGAACAAGAAAGGTATCGTAGCTTTAAAGACACACCTTAATTGAAGCAAAGGCAAAAAATTGGAATAAATTTTATGTGGCTGTTCATATTAAATCCATCAAAGACTGAAAATTCAAAAAGCTGGAATGCATTTCCAATCAGCTTTTTTTTCTCTTTTTTTTTTTTTACAAGAAGTGTAGCTCATACACTGCAATAAATGTATTCTGCTACATCTGCTAATGAGAGAACATGTTTTTTCATCATAAAGACTGTGATAAGAAGCATCGTTAAAGTGTCACTTCAGTAATGCTGCTGAGAGAAACAAGTGTTGATTCATTTTTTTTTAAATAGATGACTTAAAAGACTAAACTCTAATTTCAAAGGTTTATTTTAAGTTTAAAGAATATAACAGCTGGTAAGACAATGGGTTTTGCTTCTCGCTGTCCGTGTTATGTTGTAGTATCCATTATCATGTATGCTACTTTGCTCTGTGGACTGTAAAATGTTTCATTGTATTCATGAAATAAACCAGACTTTCAATGTCTGAATCTTTTACCATTTTTCTGCTTTTGTTCACCCAAAGTTGACAAAACCCACAGACATCTGGAGTTATCTCACTAAAATATGGAGCAATCTCAGTGTCTATAGATGCTTTTACCTTAAACACAATCAGCTGACTGATCCTCACTTTGTCCTCACTTTGGTCATTATGAATGTTGAAGGAGATTTGTTCCATAGACACCTTATACTAGTGTTTCCTACACTTAATCCAACAGTACTATGTTATATTTAAATCCAGATTCCTTTTATAGTGTGCAGTGAAATTTGTTAAACCATTGCTTAATGGGACCGAAGTACAAGTTGCTCTTTACTAACACAAACTACACTCATTGGCAGCAGCATAGGCACGCTTAAAATTTCTTCTGAAATTTTCGTTTTCTAGTTTAATTTATTATACTCAGTTTTCACTAGTCTTGCTGTATCAGCTCCCTGGTGTCTGTGTAATTTAAACAGCATCCCAAACAATTTATGATCATTAAAATAACAAGAAGGCTAATTTATAGATAGAAGTACACAGCTAAAGAAAGACTCTCATTTTTGTGTGGTGTGACCGTATATTTTTCTGTGATTTTATGCACAGCTGAAAGGTCTACAACGTACACCATCCTTATAATTCCCCAAAAGGTGGCAGCATTTCTACCTCCTGAAAGCTAAATACTTATGTTTCTTTAACAGGTTTCAAGGGGAGTCACAGTCAGTCATATTTAACAAGTTTTATTACCTATTCATTAGTCTGTTTATCCACTGGTTTTTAGTTTATAGAGAAACAGGTTGTATAATTGTGCTTTCTCATAAAATGAAATGCTTATTTAGTTCTGATTTTGTTCAACTTTATTTTTTATTATGATACAGAGGAAACAGATCTTCACATAGAAAGACCTGTCGATGGACATGGCAAATGGAGGTTGCAGGGGTAGGGGGAGAAGGAGGGAAGAAGGGGGTAGAAGGAGGTGCAGGATATGGGTGGGGTGGAGATGTGAAGAGGGAGAAGGAGGGAAGAAGGGGGTAGACAAAGGGTAGAGGGAGGTGCAGGGAGGATCCGGGTGGAGATGTGAATAGTAATGAAATGGAGAACCTCCTACACTTGTCCAGACTCAGCAGCCTCTTCCACTCTCATCTCACCAGAACGTTTCTTACTCCTGAAAAACCAGCTCCAGCAGCCTGTCTTCTTCTTTCCTTTCGCTTTTTCTTCTACTTTGCCGTTTATCTTTTCTACCTTTTCTTCTTTCTCTACACTTTCCTGGTCTTGTTTTGGTTTTTCCTCTTTCTTGCTTGACTTCCTCTTGAAAAAGCTGGATCCTTTTTTCTTTTGCTTTTCTTGCACCTGCAACTCATCGTTTTTCATCTCCTGTGTGTTATTTTCTTTGAGGTTTTCATTGTCTGCTTGAATCTTCTCAAAATCTTCCTGCAGTTTGTCAAATTTTTCATCCTCTTCTTTGCCCTTTTGTTCAAGCTCCTCTTGTTTCTGCTTTTTCTGATCCTCCTGGATTTCACTGTTTCTGCTTTGCAGTTCTTTGTGAATCCTCTCAAGCTCTTCATATTTTTGCAGGTGTTGGATCTTCTCCTGAAGCATTTCTGTGCTCCTGTCCTGGACTTCTTTATGCTTCTGCTCAAGCGCTGTATATTTGTCTTCTACCTTTTCCTTCTCTTCCTCAAATTCTTTATTTCTGTCCTCCAGTTT
The DNA here is from genome assembly GCF_057382275.1 of Copadichromis virginalis. Lineage (NCBI taxonomy): Eukaryota > Metazoa > Chordata > Actinopteri > Cichliformes > Cichlidae > Copadichromis > Copadichromis virginalis. The sequence goes on along the minus strand of NC_140630.1, from coordinate 17,600,893 downwards.
TTTCTTCTCTTGCTCAATTTCTTTATTTTTGTTCTCCAGTTTTGTCTTCTCTTCCTCCAATTCTTTATTTTTGTTCTCCAGTTTTGTCTTCTCTTCCTCCAATTCTTTATTTTTGTTCTCCAGTTTTGTCTTCTCTTCCTCCATGTCTTTATTTTTGTTCTCCAGTTTTGTCTTCTCTTCCTCCAATTCTTTATTTTTGTTCTCCAGTTTTGTCTTCTCTTCCTCCATGTCTTTATTTTTGTCCTCCAAGAGTGCCTGCTTCTGTTCCAGGTCTTGACATTTCTCCTTCAAATTTTGGACTTCTGAATGTTTCTCCCTTAGAAATTGCTGGTACTCATTTTCTGCTTTAATTCTTGAGTACATGTCTGACAGCTTTTCCTTCAAGTCATCCAAGTCTAGCTGCTTCCCTTCTAGTATTTTGTTTTCTTCTTCTAGCTTTTCATTTCTTTTCTCCAGTTGCTTGTATTTGGACTCCATTTCTTCTCTAAGAGCTACAAGCCCATCCTTATGACATAAATTGCTCCTCTCTACCAGAAGACCGTTTAGGCGACTTCGCAGTTGGTACTCGCTCTCTCGTAGACGAAGGTTTTCCCTCCTGCAGTTCTCAAAAGCTTTTCTGAGACCATTGTATTCACCGGGGGGACCGTACTGCCCACCGCAGCGAGGAGGAGGTCCTCTGTAACGCGGTTGATAGATGTTTTGAGACATTGCAAAACAAACCAACGCAAGTAGACTGATGTTCTTCTTGTTTTTTGAAGACGAGTGGAAAATCTTTGCAAAGACGAATTCAAAACTTGTTTAAATATGTTCAGAAATGTGGCGATGTCAACGTCTAACCGGCGAAAACACACTAAAGAAAAATACCGAACACTGTGTTTACTTGTTGCCCGTTACTGTGGTTACTTCACTGTAACAAACATTAACACGTTCTATAAGCAAATTACGCTGAGACATGGCGTTCGGCTAACGTCTATCACGTGACATCAAATAGGATTTTAAAGAAAACACGGGTGTATTTTGCCATTTTCAATAAAGTTTTAATTTCTTATTCTTCAACATATTTAGGATCCTTCTTACCGAGTGTTTATATCGCGGGTGTAAGTTAGAAGGGTACGGAGCCCCTCTGATGACATGGTCCAAAAATAAGTAAATTGTGGCCACAAAATACTACTTGTGCCCACGAAATGGGAATAACGTGCGCACGAAATGCTAATTTGTAGCCACGAAACACTTGACAGATAACCGTGATCCTTCCCAGGCCCTTGCAGCAATAAAATCTATCCCGGCTCCATGTCGTACTTAACGTCTGTAAAGCAACTGGGCTCTCAATATCCTGTTTAAACGTCTCTCCGTAATGGTTCCTTGCATTGTCAGGCTTTTCAAAATGGATTTGTAGCTCATTCCCAGCCTAAAATAAAACGCAATCATACGGTCTCTGTCCATGGTTTATAGGTTTAGCCTACTCTTATGCTTGTGTCTCTACGCAGCTGTCCAGGAATTGTATCAATATGATGTGCGCACGTTATCTAATTGCCACAAATGCGTAATTCGTTGCCACGTTATACTCAATTCGTGCCCACAAATTAGCATTTCGTGGCCTCGAAATAGTATTTCGTGGGCACGTTATACTACTTCGAGGGCACGAAGTAGTATTTTATGGCCACAATTTATTTATTTTTTGGACCATGACATCAGAGGGGCTCCGTAGAAGGGAACCCCTTCTATAACAGGGAAAGTAGCAGGGCGTGATCACGGAAACAGAAGACGTAATACCCAGTTAAAATAGTCAATAAAAATAAATGAACTTTATTTACAACACTAAAACTGCCCTGATCAGGGGAGAGAAAACCCCCCATAAACCTCGGCATACTAAAAATATGATGATGCTCAGTCCATGAGCTAAGTCCCCAAAGTTCCCGATCAGGCTATGCCACACTTCCTGGCTGTGAAGAATATGCTTATTCCACCAGTGGGAGCCAGGCCGACCGCGTCCTTCTTCTTGTGGCTGCGCCTGCCGCCACGCTACTCCATGGCTCTCCTGCTGCCACACACGTCTTTCTGACCTGCCAGCGCCTCTTATTGGCCGCTGCCAACATGGGAGGCCCGATTGATTTCTGTCCCCTGTGCCCTCCAGGTGTATCTAATTGGGGAAGCAAGGGGGGCGGAGTCTGTCGGGGAGAAGTCCCAATAAATGGAATAAAAGCATGCAACACTAAAATACACTCAACATTAAAACGCAAAGCATGCAACCACTCGATAATAAAAATCCTTCTTCATAGGATGGCATTTACATAAGGTGTCCAAGGTCGATATTTCAGAGAAAAACGTAAATGAATCTTTGTATTGGCAGTAATAGTGCAGCACCGAAAAATGGCCCCTTGTGTGTTTGTTTCTTCTTTTGTTGTGGCCAAAAGTGGCAGTACATGGACGGTAAATATATCACATTAAATGCTGGCATTCAGTTAAAAACCAGACATGAATGAAAAAGATACACAAAGATTAAATGCAGAAAATAATATATTTATGATGAATATACAAAATAATAATTCTCCGAGAGCAGAAACAGGTTGCAGCTCTGATTTCAAAGTTTTAAAATGATTTTTACACATTTCAGTTTTTGAAGCAGAACATCATTTTGACATGAAACCTGGAAACATATTAAGCGTTACTAAGTCTTCTGTATCCGTTCTGGCATTTTTAATGAACCAAACTGAATCCAAATTGGTTCGAAAGTCAACGACTTATGATGATATTTAATTGAATATAGGTATCTGCCTCCATATGGCGCTTCGCTGACGCGTTGTTACAGCGCACAGCAGCAACCAGTGGGGCATGCACGTGTTTATGTAGGCCTATCTGTGTTGTGTAGATATAATAATGTCAGATTAATAATGACAAACCAGAAATAAAGATAAATATCTTTTGTAAAAGATAAATGACAACTTCTGTTTTCTGAAAGCCCTGTTAACCACACTCCTCCACAGTCTCCTACAAAACTGCTTTTGAGCTGGAGACCCACATGGATGTGACTAAACTAGCCACCGGGTGGGGTTGTTTACCCATCTTAACGGCGTGGCAGGAGGATCAGCTGCTCCGTTTTCCCCCGCCTTCATCTCTCTCCAGCTCATCTCTCTCCAGCTCTACCCAAGTCCAGTAGCACATTAATAAGAAAGTTTACTCGAGGACACGCTGGAGAAGTCTTGAGTGAGTGTTACTTTACTGTTTGAGTAATCAGTGTACTTACTCATCTCCAGCCCCAGCGCTAGTGGCTGCACAGCTGCGGGTGGGGGCTTATGTAAAAGGATTACACCTCTTAAGACAATAATGGTCACCGGGAGAACAAATGAGGTGGCATTAACGCTCCGGAGGTGTCTCTTAATGCGTCAGTGAGGCGGACCAGCTCAGTGCGAGCGCAGCCAGCGCAACATGGACACGGCAGGTAATGCTAAAATTCTTTACTTTATTTTAGACTCAGCAAGTCGAAGATATGAACAGAATTAAAGTCCACCTATAATTATGCCTCCCTGCAAACTGTCGCTCATATAACTTACTGTCAAATTAGACCTGTTGGTTATATGCATGCTGACTGAGTTGCTGTCCATGGTGCTGATTAATAGACGGCCACGGGAGTTCAGTGAGTGTTTCTTATCCTCACAGGTCAATACTGTGTCAGAATTAAAGGATTTCATTGTCTATTCTTCAGCTCTGAGGCCACATTACTCATCACAACATATTCTTTTCACAACAGGCCGTTTAATTAAACATGACCAGAGGGGAATCACCCTGCACTGCTGACTTCTCTGCAGACAGCGGGCACCGGGTACCCTGGTTTCGGAAGGTACAGAGGACACTGTTGGATCACGGCAACATCTTTGACTTATAAGACCAGGATTATATCTGAGTGTGAGAAAATCCCTCTCTTCAGTCATGGAGCTTTTCTTTTAGCCAACTTTTGTGTTTTGTGACTTAGCTGTGTGGCTTCAGCTGAAGTCAGAGGTTTCTTTTCAACCTGGTTCCTATTTTTAAGCTTTATCTACTGAATGAAACTGATGTCACTTGAGATTAGAGATGCTACCAGCAGCTTTTTTACTTGCCTCCTCCAGTGGGGTTCAGTTTGGACAAGCAGGTGCTAAAGTGTCCATTTTACAAGTTATTTGTCCCTCACTGCCTTTCCCCAAACACTTGGCTCCATCTCTGCCATCCTAAACTAGGACTCCACATATCCTCCCGCCTGGATGACTGAGGGAAGAGTTTTTGGACACTTACCATGGCTGACTCCTTTCAAACTCCAGCCTGGAGGGAGATGACAAATGGAGGGGGGCACCCCCACTTTAAAAACGGAGGTCCGAATGGGGGTTCCCACAGCACCACACGCTACATGGTGAAGAAGCAGCGCCACAGACGCAGGTCCTCCTCACCCATGGGCAGGGTCATCCTCATCAATGCACCTGTTGATGGTGAGGTCTGGTCCCAGTAACAGTCTTCTGCTACCATGGCAACACAGCAACTGGCTGCAAAGGTGTATTCAGGACAATCAGTGACACAGATATTTGTTTAAAATCAATTCAGAGCAAGCTGATATACATATGTAAAATACTGTGGACAGAGTTAATCTTATGTGTTTTTAAGCTAAAAGGCAATGAGAACTGAGTTACTAAAAACTTTTTTAGTCAACCTCTTTTCTATTTTTAAGCAGAAATGCAAACAATTCAAGTATCTGAAATGTAAAATTTTGGTAGTCTTCTTCATTTTCAGTGATCAGAAACTGAATGTCCGCAGTAGGCTTTGCTCATTTAAGACGAGACCAAAAAGTTGTGTGAAGATGTGAATTTTGGCTTTGGATATTTCTGACATTTGAAAGACTGATCGGCCAATATTTAATTGAGACAACATCAGAGTGATCAACACAAATGTTAATTAATGGTTAGTTGTATTCACAGTAGGCGCCACCCAAGTTGTGCAAAAATTCTGTCAGTTAAATAAAGTTGCTTTCAATGATGAGCCTATATAAATGCATTTCATTTGTCAGTTAACTTCATAGGAGTCTGTCGACCTGTGACCTGAAAAAGTTCATAAGGATGAAGTTTTTCATTTAAGGTTGATACATATGTTTTAGGTTTAACAGTCAATAGGTTTGTTATCAGTAACTTTTAAATGTTAGAATGTTTATTGTTTGTCATTTATTGTCTGTTCTTTGTAAATGAGTTTTTTTCCCATCAGCTTTGAATTTTCAAATCATATTTTGTTGGAAGTGTCCCAATCCTGGGAATACTTGTGGGTCACACTGTGCATATTTATGGTGGACTCATGTTGGTGTTTTGTGTGTTTGCAGGAGGGGATGACAGTGAAGACATTCACACAGTGACAGTAGATAAGAGTCCAGATGGGCGTCTGGGTTTCAGTGTCCGCGGGGGCTCTGAACATGGACTCGGCATATTTGTCAGTAAGGTGCAGGACAACAGCCCTGCAGGTTAGGAAGAAATGTGTGTGTTCATCAGACTGTCTATGTAAATGGTCACGACAAGCTTTTTTTCCCAGTGTGCTTACACGTGGGAATGTTGTCTTCTGGTTTTTCATGCTGAATTCTGCCTGTGTCTGCAGCGGAGGCTGGGCTGACTGTGGGTGACAAGCTGGTGGAGGTGAACGGGGTCAGCCTGGAGAGCATCACCATGAGCAGTGCTGTGAAGGTCCTGACAGGAAACAACAGGCTGAGGATGGTGGTGAGACGGGTGGGCAAGATCCCCGGCATCCGCTACTCTAAGGAGAAGACCACATGGTGAGGCCAGTCCACTCAGCAGGGCTGGAAACTACCAAGATATCAAACATTTACTGATGAAATACTTATTGCTGAATATGTAAGAGACTACAGCTTTGGAACTACTATCACTGACCTTTGTGTGGCTCTCGTTTTGTCAAGTCTTGTCACTTGACTGTAGCTCACACTGGTTATCTTTCTTTTGGGATATACAGTATCTTGGTTTCATGTGGCATCAGTGGATTGATTACTGCTGTGACCTTTATGGCTACTTGATTATCTGATACTGACACACCTGAATTCAGTGGACAGAGAGAAAGCAGTTTATATGAGTGTTTTCATGTGTGCATATACAATGTCTCCTTTTGTGTGTATTTATGTGTGTGCGTGCAGGGTGGATCTGATTCACCGGCGGATGGTAGTGGAGGAGAGCGGTCGTACCCCTTCAGAGGCCAGTTCGGACAGCGCTCTTCGCAGGATCGTACATCTCTTCACCACGTCAGATGATTATTGCTTGGGCTTCAACATCAGAGGAGGAAGAGAGTTTGGATTGGGGATCTATGTGTCTAAGTATGAATACAAACACTGTTTTTTTGTTTTTTCTGCATGAGATAAAAAAAAATTAATTAGTACCTGTTGTAAAATCATTTAGGCCTCAGGATGGTTATATTGGTGCACTTGGTGGAATCCAGGTTTACCCCACCTGGCTGCAAATAATAATATTAACCCCAATAATTAAAGATGATATCATAATCTCATTTGCAAAGTTTATCTGAGTCTTTGTGGTAGATCAAAGCAAAGAAGCTCACATTTAAATTCAATTAGTAGTTACATTTCTTTTTTTCATGTCTGGATTTTTTCATACTGCTCATCAGGTTGGACCCAGGTGGACTTGCAGAGCAGCATGGCATCAAAATGGGGGATCAGATCCTTGCAGCTAATGGGGTGAGCTTTGATGACATCACTCACAGCAATGCGGTGGAGGTCCTGAAGAGCCACACCCACGTCATGTTGACCATCAGGGTGAGCGAATGGAAAAAAAAGGAAAAAAAAAATATGTTTAAAGCTGAGCTAATCAGTTTCAGGTTGTTGGGTTGGGTTTTTTTTCTTTTTACATTTTTATAATTAACAAATCAACAGGGTATGAGAGGACTGTCACAGCATGAGGACACATTTTTGTTCTTCCTTTTACAACCTGTGACTTAAATGTCTTGGCTCAGTTTCAGACAGCACACACAGAGCAAGTGACGAGAGTAGAGGATTTAACAGCCAAAAAGCTAAATATATTCCAAGGAGTGAGAGGAACACAAGACAAAGAGCTAACATGAGAGTATATATTGGGCTTATTTTCCTCTTTTGGACATAAACATACCTCCAGTTGAATGCTGAGGTGTACATGAGCAACATTTTGTCAAACCACCAAACTAAAAAAAAACTCAGTGTTGTCTGAAATGAGACTGAAGTTTGATTTCAGGAAGTTCTCTAATTGCAGTGGAGTGTTAATAATTTGCTTCAGTTTAAACTTAACAGCTGATTGGAGCCTTGAGTGCTGACACAATAATAAATGCTAGCGTGTAAACAACACCGGCTCTTCTCAATGAGCCTGCACTGCTGAGCAGACAGTTGGCTTACAGCCCTCAAATTTCTTATGTGTGCCTGAGTATGTGTGCTAGGCCGCAGCACTTAACCTGTGTCATTTCTGGATAAAGGCACCGCGTGTAGGTGCGTATGAATCGGTGTATGTGTGATGTGCGGCGTGCTCTCAGCTCGCTAGCATTGCTGCATGCTCATTTTACCCCCCTGATCTCAGGTTCCACGTGTGAAAAACAGCCAGGCACGACGTTCATTATTCAAAGGCAGGCGAGGATCAGGTTATAATCAACCGAAAGCCTTAATTTATGCCTTCCTCCTGTCCTGTCCTGTATGGATGGATCACACACATAGTAAAGCAAGGTTTTATTATTTAAGACCCTCACACCTGTGCTCTTAAAGGAAAAAATGAGTGCTGATGAGACAGTTCCTTAAAAAAAGTTGAGAAGGCATTATACAGTATTATGTGCTTACGAGAGCCACGTGTTTTGTAATTCTGTGAACCACATAATATTTACCCTAACCTATACAGTAAATACAAGCACCTTAATATCCTTACAGCTTTACATTTGAAGTAAGGATTCATTTGAACTGGATATTAAAGCAATTACTAATCATTACTAGAGCAAATATAACATAACTAAACTAACATTAAGTACAATAAGATGCTGCACAGAGGTCAAAAGGTGGAAATTAAGCTGGTATGCATAACTGAAAATATCAAAGGCAGAACAACCTGTAAGCCCAGTGCTCGCTTTAATGTGTGGACAGCTTATTGATTGGTCCAAATATTCCAGTGATTCCAGGGATTGTCATTGCAAGTGGTGCTCAAAGGATAAAGACTTTCCTTTTGCCCTCTTCACCAAGTTCACATTTTGGTTTTGAGCGTCATGTCTTAAAGATTAGTGTATGGACTAGCTTGAAATTGAATTCAGGACTCATGTCAAATGATAATACTTCGGTTAGCCATTGTTTTATATCTGTGGTCGTAATCTTGTCAGATTAATCTGCAGAACTAAAATGATACCTTCTCATCACTCTCAGCTGTATGTGACATGCTAATGAGCACACAGTAACGTGTTTGTTGTGGTCCCAGCAGTTTTTTTCTACCTCTAAGTTTTGAATTGTTAGTTATCTGCTTGAGTTTGAAGTTTTGGTTCTTATATTTGGCAGGCTGATTTTTGCACTCCTGTTTTAATTTCCTCATTACTCTCTAGTGAGTTTGATGCTTTATAATATTAATAAATCTCTGAGTTCTGTGTTTACTTTATTCCTCCTCTAGTGAAGAGTTTTAGTTTTTTCCCATGCTTCTTATTCTAACTTTAGATCATGTTTTAGTGCAAGTTTTTGCATCTCTGTGTTTAGTTTTAAAAAAAAATCCAATTTTACTCATTTTGTTGCCGCTTATGTTTTGCTTTGAATTTTGCTCCTTTCTTTGCGATTTTCTGATGACTTTCACCCATGTTTTACTTCCCCCCTTTTCCTAATTCCCATCTCGCCCTAAGTGTATGGATACAGTAGATAGCCCCATCCTTCCCTTAAAGGCCGTGTCTCCACATCTGTACACCTTACATTCATGTGCTGACTGTTTTCCCTCTCTGAAGATTTTTTTTTTGGAGGATTCAGGTCCTTTAATTGGATTCAGAAGACACTATTCCTTCTTTTAAGATCAGATTCAGATCCATATTCACCCCATTGCCAGTTCTTTGTGTATTTTCATACAACAAAAATTGCTGTTTCTCTCCAGCTACATACTGTGTAATATACCAAGCTTTAAATACAAACATAATAAATAAAAGCAATATAACTGTTGTCATGACTTGGTGCTGTCTAAATAAAACTGAATCGAACTGAACTTGCTGACGATCCTCATGTAAACACTGCTATTATCAACATGTTGCTGTAAACTCTTTTTTGCAGAGTGTGAATGTGGCTCACAAGTAACAAAAAACTACAGGAAAAAATCCAAATGAACAAATGCTGGCTCATTTTTAAATGTTGAAAAACCTCACTAACAGTCAATAAAGTCTAGAGAGTCTACTTCATAGTAATCATGCTGACTGTTTGCTGTTCTCGATGAACATTTTGTTTTTTTGATCTTCAACAGGAAGCTGGCAGATACCCCGCATACAAGGAGATGGTGGCAGAATACGGCTGGCTGGAAAAGTGTATGTTGACTGTTTTTACAGTCCCTGGACAATGTTTAACACAAGTTTTACAAGAGATAATGAACGGTGGCGTGAGAAGTACTGCCTTGACTAAACAAAATCAATGAAGATTTTATCTGGTTTTCAAAGCTACATGGTGGAGTCTCCTTGGAAACATTTAAAAATTAGTGGGATAGTGGCCTTGTGTAGCCTTCTTGAACAAGAAAGCTGTCATTCAGTTTCTTAATAGCACTCCAGTTCCTTGTTTTTTGCTTTGATACGAGCCCATCTCAACACAGCTAGGGATTAATTCAGTGTACTCAAAGGCAGCTCAGTCATCTGGAATGGAGCATGACTTGACATCTGTCGAGATGCCAAGATGCAGAGTCACTTTGGAGTTTCATTAGGAAAAAAGAAAAAAAGAAGTCCTGCTTTTTTTTCTGTCTATCAAAAGCTCACAGGATTATGGGGATATGAGAACAGACAGGTTTTCATTCAAAGAAAGCAGAAATAAGAAGGAAACAAATTAAGCTTTTATGGGAAAACTTTATCCACAGTCCAGTCTAGCATGTATATTTATGTTGCTGTAACATATGGCAGCTGTTACACACACTAATCCCTTATATTCTTTGGATTGTGTTCTATAGTAGCCAATGGAGGCCCTCCACCATCATCACAGGGTTCAGACTCCAACTCTTCTGCCTCGTCATTGTCCTCCACCACCCCTCTCAGTTCCCTCAGTGGTCTCTCCCAGGTCCTCTTCCCTCCTGTCTTTGGCTCAGAGATGGTAGACATTGGCATCTGCACTGAGGACCACTCCCGACGTCCGAGCAGTACTGATCGAACTGCTGACTCCGCCATACAGACTGAACCCCAACCTCCAAACTACCAGGACCACCTGTTACCTAACGGGTCACACCCCGAAAGGCTCTCCACGACAGAAACAAGCCGGACTGTTGGTGCCACATTAGTGTTGAAGGACACGGTCATACGTGGGAAAGGAGAAGGGCCAAGGGAGATGGGAGGAGCTGGAGAAGGTGGACAGGGACGGGTGAAAACGCTGTCATCAGGGAAGCAGGAAGTTGAGAAACACTCACCAAAGACAGCAGCTCTGATGGCCCTGAGCAGACCGCGGAAGCCAATCAGTCGTTCCCAGAGTCACATCACAGAGTCAGGTGAGGTCTGCAGGCTCTTTGGGGTTGTTAAATGTGGGGAACTATGGATGCAAGGTAGTTCTCTATGTACATTATTATTAGCTGACAAGTTTTTTCCAGCCTATTTAGGACATATGGGGTGGCTGTAGCTCAGGTGGCAGAGCAGGTCAGCCACTAATCAGAAGGTCGGTGGTTCAATCCCAGGCTGCCTCCTGGCTGCATGCCAAATATCCTTGGGCAAGATACTAACCCCGTGTTTGCCTACTGGTGGTGGTCAGAGGGCCCGGTGGCGCCTGTGTCCGGCAGCCTCGCCTCTGTCAGTGCGCCCCAGGGCAGCTGTGGCTACAATGTAGCTTGCTATCGCCAGTGTGTGAATGTGTGTGTGAATGGGTGAATGACTGAATGTAGTGTGAAGCGCTTTGGGGTCCTATGGACTAGAAAAGCGCTATACAAATGCAGGCCATTTACCATATTTTAGTCACAGTCTAGGTGTTTACAATTAAGGCAGTGTTTTCTGAGAAAACAACACAAACACAATACTTTTTAATTTATTAACTTTAGCAGCAGTGGTTAAACCGAGATGGTGGCATAAAAAATAAAGCTCTCAGTATTTTGGTAGTGAGCATACAACCAACACAGTTTATTCATGTGACGAAAATTTAAGCAGACAAGTGATGTTTTACGTCACTGGTTTTAATTATGGACTGTATTAGGTACATCTTGCTAGTATCGGGTTGGGCCCTCTTGATGCCTTCAGAACTGCTTTAATTCATCATGGCATAGTTTCAAGGTGCTGGACACATTACTCATAGATATATACTAGATATACTCAAAGATCAATAAAAGTTTCTGACATAGTTGATTATCCAGCCATCAGGAGATGGGTACACGGTGGTTATAGAGGAGTGGAGGTGGTCAGTAACAATACTCGGGTAAGTTGTGGCATTTAAACGATGCCCAGTCGATACTAATGCATGCAAAGAGTGCCAAGAAAATATCTCCCTTATAGCACTACAGCTCCACCAGCCTGACCATTGATACAAGGCAGATGAGGACCCAAACGCAAAACTCACAGAGACAAAAGCTGAACTCAAAACCTCTGCTTTATTGCAGGCTTCACAAAGAAACAGAACTAAACTGGGAAAACTAAACTGAGCACAGAGGGAACACAGAGAAAGGCACACAAGTTCAGGGAAGAGACATTGACAATGTGACACTGAACTGAGGGAGACGTGGACATAAATACACAGAGTGTTAACGAGGGTTAACCCCAGCTAAGAAATCAGTCTTTCCAGAATTGCGGCACTGTTATCAGATATTGAGCTGATGTTTGTGACAGTTCACTGCTTCTGGGCTCTTCCTATAGGACACGCATCAGTTAGACAACGCCTTAACCCTCCATCACTCCAGAAAGTAAACAAGAACATTCAGACTCTCCACGGCTGATTTAAGCTCCATACAGAATTTGTCTATGAGCACAAGGTTGCCACAGACTCATGATTAATCACTGCCCTTTACTCTCACTTGTTGTACCTCTGTGAGAAATGAATAAGACCAAGCATATGGAGAAATATCTATCCAAGCCTTGGTGGGGCTGTTGAGTTATTAGCCTTTCCTTTTCAATTTCTCCAGCTCACTCGTAGCTTCAGAACCTGGTGGGGGCTCGGGCAAAGCTTAGGTCTGATTGGACATTTGTTATTGTAAGCGGGAGCACTTCTCTGTAGTGCTTCTAATAGATGGGGGTGTGTTCAGGTTGGTGAGGCTGCAATTCATCAGTGATACACTGTTGCTTTCCACAGTGTCAGATTTACTGCAGTGAAAAGAGAAGCTGACTGGAAGAGAAATGAAAAGTCTGTGCTTATAAAGGAGAGTGCGTGTCAGCCACTGTTACCAGCTTACAGTTAAGCATTGAGCACAACAAGGCCTAATGAATTATGCTTTCAGCACCCAACACAGATATGCAGAATGTCCTACTCCTGCTGTGGCTCAGTCAGTTTTCCTGTGTACAAGACATAACTGCAAAAAAAGATGACATGTAGTCTATAGTTTGTTTAGTGCACAAAGTACAGTATGTGTGTTAATTTAAAAAGAGATATTTGTCTGTTTTTCCCCCCCCACCTTTAGAGGAGAGACAGAAGAAGAAAAGGCAACACAGGGAGAAAAGCTCAGAAGAGGGTAAAACTAGTCTGAAACGCTCCAAAACCTTTGTCAACCTCTTATTTAAGAAAGACCGCAAAGAGAGGAGTCGCTCCAAGTCGCCGTCTCGCCGTGCAAACAAAGGTGAGAGAGCGGTCACAGGGTGTGGGTTTTTCTTTCACATAGTGCAGCCTGCAAAGTGAAATGTTGCTTCAGGTTTTGAACAAATTGTGGAACATGACTCAGAGGTCGTTAAATTGACTAATTATAATACACAGTGTCTCATTTTAAGGCCACACTTTTAATTATAATCAGGGCATAGCGTTCTCTGAAGGAGATAAGTGAGGACATTATATCCAGCAGAATGTGAGGGGAGGTTTCCCAACAGTCCAGTTGTAGATAAAGTCTTTAGGAGTGTGTGAGTTTCTTACTTGAAGCTAAGACTAGTGAGCTTGGATAGAGAGGCACTGGGTTGTTCTCAGGGTCGAAGGAGGTTGAGAACGCAAGTGAGGTGAGATGGAAAGCCTCTTTAAAAGAAGTCATTGTGGGTAGCGCTGGTTTGAAGGTGGCAGGTGAGAAAGCTCGGGTGGGTCTTTTCTTCAGCAGGGCAGCAAAATCATGAAGACATAGAGGAGAGAACAAGAATAGCTGGAGTAACCAAGAATGAGGCCTGTTTACCAATCTGAGATGGCACACAGTGGTGTGGTGTGCTGTGATAGAGACTCAGTATGGAGCTTCCCTTTTAATACCAGCTCCTGATAAGGTCAGTGAACTACAAGTGTGTTTTCTGAACAGCAGGACCCCACGCTCCGACCTGCCCAACCAATCCTACAACAAAGAGAGAGAGAGAAAATGACCCGAGGACAAAAACCCAGTGCTCTACCATGACAGAGCTATAATACAGAATTCAAATGTTAAAACAGCCTCGTGAGATGACAAGTTTGCAGTAATAAGTAAGATTTTGTAAATTTGCATTGCTTTCCCTGATTTATAGAGGTGTTCCATTATGTTTAGGGTTTTATTCATCTCTAATGTTGTAAAGTCCTGTAAGAGTGTAACATTCATGATGACAATATCCAGTTAATTGCATAAAAATAGGGTCTCGGCTGATGTGTTGTAGAAAACTTAGTTACAAACAGAAATACTATTCAGATGTGTTAGAAGCAAAAATGTAATGGTGAAGAGCATAAGTTAAGATGCCTTGATAAGCTTGATTTCTTAATTTAATATCTTAATTTAAAGTTAGTGTAAGTTCTCCTGATGGTAAAAAAAACCTGCACAATTTATTTATAGATGTTGAGAAGTCAAACATCTAACTGGAAGAGTTTTAAATGCCATCAGGACAGTTTCTTCTTTGCACATCATTTCTTTTATCTACATTATTCTTTAGATAAGGAACGGGGACGCCCATTCCACCTCTTGACCTCCCCGAGGGAATCCCGAGCTGGCAGCCCACTGCCCCGACTCGAGGTCCTGCAGCACGTGGAGGACATGGCAAAGAAACTGCTCAGTCAGGATGAGGTGGCTGCTGTGATGAGACACTGTCGGCGAGTGAGTTTCTAAACTGAAATTACCATCGCCACCTCAGAGGCACGCTGCTGTGAGAGTGCAGTGAGTCATCGAGTGTTCTTTAGTCACAGATGTGTCGTGTAACAGCTGTGACAAAAGATGGATTTGGCCTGTCTTTATGATCGGGATCGAACATAAGCTGTCATTTGATTCATTCTCAGTCCACCTTAATCCTAAAATATTCAGCTCCTTGGCTAGCCCGTTGTCTGACCTCAGAGGGTATTGACAAGAGAGCTTAGAGAGACGGGACAAAACAAAAGGGAGGTCGAAGACAAGAAGGTTAGGACTTGCTGCAGAGGTATAAACATGTGCTCAGTTCATCACATAAAGTGTTTCTGCACGCTGAGCTTTTAGTCACAGCAAGTGCAGAGCTCTAAAAACTATACTTCCCATTATCTCTAATCTATAATATGTTTTATCACAAATTTGTCTCGTGCTGTAAATGTGTATCTTGAGATACTGGAGCCTCGGTGTGTGAAGCAAACTTTTCTTGGACAAGCTGAGATGTATCCAGAGGTGTAAAAACTTCTCGCAGAGATGACATTGTAAAACTAATTTTATAATCACACACTCAAAAAATGATTCTTCGCTCTCATAAAGATGAAGCAATAATTTTGAGCAAAATCATACTGAAATATTTAAAATCAAATGTTTATTGATTCAAATAATTGTCGATTAAGCAAAATATGCTTTATGTAAACTGAATGTACACTAATCAAGTACATTTCTGTTCTTCAATTTCCATTAAATTAATGTTTTTTAGTGCACTTATGTAACAAAATTACAAGCATGTTATACATGTACTCAAATTTACTTAAAGTCAGTTGTCTGGGTATAAATATTTTTTGAGCTCAGTCAGATCCTCAGTGTACATGTCCAGCTGGTTCTTTTTGTTTGCCTACTTTAATTTGTGCACCAATCAAATCCTTCCTACAGTTTCTGTCCGACTCTGTAATCGAGGACTTGGTGCGTCCTCTTCTGGCAATCTTGGACAGGCCAGAGAAACTGCTGCTTCTCAGGGAAATAAGGTGAGATACACAAGGCATAATACTGCTTTATGTGTTTACATGCTGTATGAACTACATGTCCGCTTTATATCCACTGCAGAATGCTGATACCAATGACTGAGTTGGGTCGCTTTGACAGCATGGTCATGCCTTTTGAGCTGGAAGCGTACGATATTCTCAAGAGTCGCTCATGTAAGCATAGGATGCACCTGACATCACTGCCCTGATATTTTATTGTTGTTGTTGTTTATTTATCCAGTTTTACAAGATTAAATTCTAAGCTGTGACAGAATAAAAAACAGAAAAGAATTTTTCAAGTGAGATTAAAAAAAATGAAATCTTTCTTTTTAGCGCGTTCCCCAGCTCTGCGTTCTCCTCGTAGTGGAACTCCTCGTCGTCACCTCATCACCCCAATCCCAGGTACATGGGCTGTATCTCTTGCTCTCGCACTCTCCTTATCTAGGCCTCGGTCCTTTCTTCAACCTTTCTCTCTATCTGCTTGATGGCTCCTGTAGGATTATAACTTATACAGAGGCTCAAACCTCTCTCTGTCTGTCTCTAGTTTTCTGCCACTTTATTCCTGCCTCATCTTATATTCATAGTCAAAGCCAAACACCTTCACACGCAGACCATATCCTGTCCCTGGCACACATTCCCCACCCTCATATAAAAAGGACACACACACACACACACACACACACACACACACCCCGAACAGATCAGGTTTCCCGTGCTCGTGCTGAAGAGGGTTGTTTTACATCTCGGTGCATACAGAAAAGACAGAGACGTGCTGTGTGACACTTCAACAATGCAAAGATGCTTTGAGCATTTACTTCATTTAAAAGCAAGCGAGACACAATCAGTCCCATCTTCAGACTGATTGCAGCCGCCTCTGAGGTCATAGGCCCGGGTCAAAGGGTCAGTATTATGAAAACAGCAGATATCTGTCAAAACATCTCTGAGCTGTCGTTGTTCTGTCTTCTGCCAGCATAGCTAAGTTTTAACATGGAAGTAGAAAGCACGGATGAAACTCACAGCACTGATTCTGCTCCATCATAAGCTTTATAATATGCACTGACTCAGTCACTCACTGTTTATATGTTTGTACAGACTACAAGGGTGGATTTTATCTGCAGCCGGTCCACGACAGACTGCATGAGCGCCGGTTGATCGAGGAGTTGGAGAGACTGCGTGTGACAGGTCAACGGTCTGGCCATCTCTCGCCATCCCGTGCCTTCACCCCTCTGCTGGATGTACCTGTGGACAACTATGTATCCTCTGTGCGCTCCCGTTCCCCAAGCCCCTTGCCCACTCACAGCTTCCTCCTCAAAGAATCCCCACACAGCACTAAACGTGGCCACCAACCCCATCGATCCCCAATCAGAAGAGAGAATGGGGCGTCGTGGTACGATGAGGTCTCCTTGTTGTCCGTGTCTGACCGAGGGGACGGGGCTTATGAACGAGGGCGGTCACCTGTGAGGAATGGCCATGGGAGAGTGAGGAGAGAGGGCAGTCCTGACAGTATATATGGCAGACAGAGCAGGCAAGAGGGCTACACGGAGGTCAGCGTACACGTTCCCTCACAGCGGAGAGGCAGAACCCCTCTGGCTGAGGTATTTGATCCCCAGAGGGAGAAGAGCCCGTCCAATGCCAGTGGGAGTACTCAGCAAGTGAATGGACACTCACAAGATGTTCAAAAAGTGAAAGGAAGACAAACTCTACCACCCAAGGAGTGTGAAATCGCCACTTTGACCATTTCCAAGGCCAAGCACTCACTGGGTAAATAAAAAACAGCACTTGTTGTGACTTTCATTTAACTTTAAACTGAAATTTCAGGGTTTGCTTTAATGCCAGCTTCTAAAATCGTTTTTAATCTGTGACCGTATATGCGCTTGTAAGCACAATACAAACTGCTTAGTGACTCATCCTAAGCTGTCTCTTACATGACCAGTAGAGGTCAGGCCATCACTAACTGCTAAACTAAAATGCATTTATAAGAGTTCACACACAAAAAAAGACCAAACGACCAATCGATACAGTGTAAGACTAGTTACAAAACATGTGGTACTGCCAAACATGCCCTCAGTTTATTATTGTTCTTTTTCTGTGTGTTTACAGGTATTAGTATCTCTGGAGGTGTAGAGTCTAGAATCCAGCCCATGATAAAGGTTGAGAAAATCTTTCCAGGTGGAGCTGCATCTACAAATCAGGCTTTGAAGGTCAGCGTCTAGCATGAACACATATAATAATAATGATAATAATAATAATCATAATAATAATAATAATAATAATAATAATAATAATAATAATAATAATAATAATAATAATTGATTGGATTTATATAGCGCTTGTCTGTAGCAGATTGTGAGAGAGATGTGCCAGCCCTCAGTGCTGAGGTTATGAGTTGTTGCTATGAAGTAATTGTGTCTATGACAGAGACGTGTGCAATGAGGAGTGGAGAGTAGATGAGAGCCATCTCAAGTGGCCCATCACTTTCATTATGAATGAGGTACATGGATGCTGGTCTGCTAATGTATTGGTAATATATTGCCTGTAAAGTAACTTAACAGTCTTCTTGGCCTGGTTCACTGAAACACATATGCTACACATGCGCTCATTCACTAAAGTTAATCACAGACTTATTGTTAAAGCTCAGTGGAATTAGAGATGCTTGGGAAGAAATGTTTGTGTGCAAAGTTGAAACATACTTATTCCAGCAGTAGGAGGCTGACATTATGTACTCGTGTTTGCTGACAAATTCGTATGTTTCCTAGCTGCAAGTTATCAGTTGAAAACTGCTATCTGAGTGTTATTCCTGATCAGTGTCAAACATGTGGGCAATCCCATATCTAACTAACTTTCCCTGGCCCTCTGTGTACAGATACCTACATTCACATTCATACAAACTCCACATCTCTGTAGGTGCATCTCAAGACATTTGAATATTGTGGAAAAAATTCAATATTTTCCATCAGTTTAATAAAAATGAACATTTAGGATATCCTGGACTTACTGTGCAATTAAACTCCGTTTTACTTTTGACAGTTATGGCTTACAGAAAAAAATAATAGAAAAAATATCTCAAAATAATACAAATGTTGATTTTTTTTGAATTTCAAAGAGTATAAATACTGTGTATCTCTCAGGCTAGTTTAGTACATTGTGTCCACATGAAACTCATGGACAGCCTCCACAAAGAGGGTAAGCCACAGGTCATTGCTGAAAAGGCTGGTGGTTCACAGACAGCTGTATCAAAGCATATTGATGGAAAGTTGATTGGTAGATAAAGGAGCACAAGCGACAGGGGTGACTGCAGCCTTGAGAGGATTGTCAAGAAAAGTTGTTTCAAGAACTTTGGAGAGCTTCACAAGGCGTTGACTGAGGCTGTTTCCATCTTTCACTACGTCCAGAGCTGTAGTAGTCCTAATATCAAACCACTTCTGAACCACAGACAAGAGAAGTGCCTTAGCTCAGCTAAGTAGGAAAGAACTGGACTGTTGCTCAGTGGTCCAAAGTCCTCTTTCAAGTCTGGAGGAAGAGTGGAGGGATACAGAATCCAAGTCCAGTGTAAAGTTTCTGCAGGTTGTGATGATCTGAGGTGCCACCAGGTGTCATCTGCTGATGTTGGCAGTGGTTGGTCCCCTGTGTTTTAATCAAACTCCAAAGTCAACACCGCCATCTACCAAGACCTTTTAGAGCTCTTCACGGTTCCACCGGCTGAAAAACTTTATGCAGACTTCCTTTTCCAGCAGGACATAGCATCTAGCCACAGGGTTACACGTTACATAATAGTTTTGATTTTAGTACTCAAGTAAGGTTTTCGACACATTACAGATGACTGAGGTGGTAAATGTTTGAGGATCACCAGTTATCCTAATGAGGAACATAATGCTCTGCATAAAATTTACTCAAAACCAAGCACTGATAGAAAAAAAAAACAAGGAATCATTAAAGGTTTTCGCTCTAGGACTCAATAAAAGAATATACCAAATGTAATTCATCAAATATTTAAAGCGACGTTTCAGTCTGGTTAAAAGTAAGGGATTTAAGCAACATTGCATCCTAATGACACTATGATCTTTTCTTAGCCATCTCACCAGCATGACTAAAAACAGACAGGTTGTTGGCTATGAGGCTTAGACACAGATATATGGCTACTCCCTAGCACTCCTGTGCTATCTGTGGTCTCTTCCTCACACCTAACAACCAGGCATGTCAGCTGGCTCATATCAGCTCCACGGCTCAGTGTTATCTCCCGGTATTCTGCAGAGGGAAGTGAGATCAGGCGGGCTCAGTGTTAACACGCATCCTGTTTCCTTAGACCCACATGATAATCACACCAGTGAAGAATATTGTATTGTGTGTGTATTAGTCATGAGACACGTGCTGTCCTGTTCATTAGACGCTGCCATCTGCCTTCACCGGCAGGAACGTGGACGTAAGCGAGTCACGTCAACGTGACAGCTGAGTTAATACCTGCAAAATGACATTCCCAACAGCTGGACCTGCTGATTAGTGCTGCTTAGCAGAAGCAGGCATGTTTACATGCAATCCTAATGCAGTGATTCTCTAAACACAAGGCAAAAAGAAAATGTTTTTTTTAGTATTTTAGAGAAAGTTATCTCAAAATTTGAGCAGCCACGAACCACTGTCCCGAACTACAATTAGAGCATGAGTGGTGTTACATTTATGATAACCAACACTCTGAGCTATGCTTCTCTCAGCCCAGTACATGAGCTATTTGGCCTCAGATCCTCCCATGCAAGCTGTAGTTATTATTACATGCCATGTTATTTGTTGGCTGGAAAATAGAGAACCTCGTAAATGCTCAGTATAAATGGCTGTAAAGAGGATGGGGCAGATTAGGTTGTGATCTATTTAATTCAGATAAATTACTTTTCAAAAATGAAAAAGCACTTTTTAATCTCCTCTTTGGTTAAATGGAGCTAAATCTTTTGATACTGTTTGCACGGAGGGCTATAGGGTTGTTGGTGAACACCGGACTCTCTGGAAAAAAGAATAAAAAAATCAGCAGCCCGGATCTAACCTCATCCATACAGGCCAAATAGGTTAGAGCTGTAACAGATGGAACAGGGTGGTAGAGAATGAAGGGAAAATAATCTATTTGTGTCTAATGACTCGAAAGGAAAAGGGAAAGGAAAAAAAAAGAAGGTACAACAATGGCCGTCGGCCTTGTGTGCTTCTGTGTTTCTAACCTTCGCTGAGATTGAGCACATTAGGCAGGTGCATCCTTGGCAAACGCTGATGACATCAGAGGAAGTTCCTCTCCTCGAGGCTGCAAAGATTTGCTACTCTCTGCTCGCATCCTGCAGGAAACAGCAAGCATAGTCCTAACTGTGCGGCTGTCTCAGTGTATATTCTTTTTCCAAAGACCTTGTGCTGAAGGGGAAACTTTATACGTGCACTAGTGACAGCTTTCAGTGTGAATGCATTAAAGAAGTGGGAGAGCTCCAACTCTCTTTGGCATAAATTACATTTCTTCACAGAGGGGCACAATCTCTGCAGTGTTATGGAAACTGTCTTTAATGTTGCTCTGAAAAAAAAAAAATAGACACAAAAAAGAGATACACAAATGGAGGAAAACATGCTTACAAAGGATACTCAATCTTTTTCTGTGGCTTTTCAATGTTCTTTTACCCTTTTGCATGTGTTTGAATCTGCAGGCAGGGTATGAGCTGTTGTCCGTAGATGGAGAGAGTCTGGAGGGAGTGACTCATCAGCACGCCGTGGATGTAATTCGGCGTGCATTCAGCAACAAGGCCAAAGAGCCGATGGTTTTTGTGGTCAAGGTCCCTAAGGTCTCTACCGACCCCAGCAGCCCCAACAGACTTGCTGACTAAACTCTGTGTGCCTCACAGCCAGGTTGCTGCTCGGGCATGAAGGACAACAAAACCTGCTGCTCCTCTGGGACTTAATAAATACAGGATTCACCCCAGAAGAAGAAATATGGGATAGGTAGCGCTCCGGTCACAGCGGAGACAATCAAAGGCAAAGTTATGACAAAATATACCATAAAGTATGTCTTGCATAAAGGTTGCAGCTGGTTTTGAAGACTAATACAGCTGCATATTTGTCAAGATAAAGGTCACTTTTGCTATAATGTAATGCGAGATGAAAACCAAATGTTGCAATTGTATGAATTTTATATGATTCTTAGTTTTTAGAAAAACTTTTACTAAATGCATATGTTGCACGTTTTCTAAAAGACGCTTTTGTGATAGGATCGTGTAATTCATGATCTTTGGTTAGAATAGTGCCACTATTCAACACGTGGCAACTTTGCCGTGACCTCTGAGCACTGTCTGATAGTGGAGCCAGTGGTCTGCACTTTTTACTTGAAGCATCTCAGCCCAGCAGCCCTGCAGGCATGCCAGAGGGAGATTACCTCAGCCAGCATTATGAGATTTATAGATTTATACTCAGATTAAATCCCTGTATTATGTCAAAACTGATAGTTTGGGTTTAGAGGATGTCTGGGGAGATTATTGCAAATTGCTGCTCAGTATTTGTTTTGTGTTGTATTTCTCTGGCAGAGGTGCCTGTATTCTGGAGCCATCCGCCACTTTAGAGGCTTAATTACACCATGCTGTGGATGGAGCTTATGGAGACATGTGGAAGAGTTGGAAAAACATGTCAATGAGAAATGCAGGTCCAGTGGCACAAATAAAAGTCGGGTTAAAGAAATATGGATGGGAGAAAGCAGTGTGCTTAGTGCCTTAATTCTATAGATGGGCAGTCAGAAAAACGCTGAGAAAATGTTACTCAAGCTTGATTTTAATAAGTGATAGAAAAGCTGAATTGTTTATATGCCTGCATGGAATTAAATTCTTAAGATGAAAGTGAGCATGTCTGTGCCTTTGAGTTACTCACTGGCTACTTTGTTAGATGAACTTGTTCACCTGCTCTTTAACGGACCTATCTAATCATCCAATCAGATGCCGGTGCATCCGTGTGTTTAAGCACATAAACGTGGTCAAGACGAACTGCTGAAGTTCAAACTGAGTGCGGCATGCCTGGTGGAGTATTTCAGAAACTGCTGATATATTCGAATTTTCTCGAGGAACTATCTCTAGGGCCTGACAAAGAGAAAACATACAGTGATCTGCAGTTTTCTGAGATGAAATTCTGAAAATGCCTTGTTCACGTCAAAGGTCAGAGGAGAAGGGCCAGCCTGCTTTGAGCTGATAGGAAGGCAACAGTAACTCATATAAAAAGCATTCAAAGATTGGAAAAACATTTCCTGAGTTGATGAATCTTTATTTGTGCTGTGACATTCGGGTGGTAGGGTCAGAATCAGGTGGATACAACATGACAGGACCCAACCTGTCTGGCATCAAGGACTCATGCTGGGGTGGTGTAATGGTGTGAGGATATTTTCTTGGCACACCTTGTCCTTGCTCTCGTCCTATAGTAGCTGGGATGGGCTCCAGCCCCCCTGCGATCCTGATAAGGATAAGCAGAAGAGAATGAATGGATAAATGGACTTTGGGCCACTTGCTGCTTTTTGATGTCACAAAGTTCCAATAATCTCAAACAGGTTTCTTGTACGTGAGTTCAACGTACTCAAATGGGCTCCACAGTCATCAAATCTCAATCCAGCTGACCACTTTGGGATGTGGTGCAATGGGAGATTTGTTTTATGAATGTGCAGCCGACATATCTACAGCAGCCTTGTGATGCATCATGCCAGTATTGAGAATTTTCTCTAGCACCACGAAGAATTAATACCGCTCTTAAGGCCAAAGGAGGTCCAGCCCAGTGCCTGCAAGTGTACCTAATAAAGTGTCAGATGAGTGTATTTTACACTGTAATGCAAAGTTGGTTCATTCAACCTAAAAGTAAGCAAAAAAAATTTCAGAAGCAATTAAATCTGCAATCACTTCAAGATGTGACAACTTGTTCTTTAATTAAAAACAGTCATTTGTACAAGAAATGTACACATAAAAATATACATGGACAACTACATACTCTATGAATGAATGAAGACACACAGTAAGCAAATGTTTCAAAAAAAAAAAAAAAAAAGCACATAAAACGATGGGGGAAAAGCACCACAAAAAAAAAGTGTGTTACGTTGCTTTGGTCTAGTCACAGTGGCTACATTTGAAATAGATATTTTGTCTAAATAAAAGACAATGTCACTCAGTTATACTATTTAGTGTTTTACATATTTACACAGAAAAATGGTCATGCAACGATGAGGGAGAGGAAATGAGAATTCGATATGCACACAGTGCTTTGGAGTGAGGGAGTCTGCTTTCGAACACCTGTGCTTGCTGTTAATATGAACCTGTGGTGAGTAATAACAGTCTAGGCTTGGTTAACAACGTGAAAGTGGTTGGATAAACTACGCTTTTTCCGTTCAAAGTTACTTCCAATGGCTTTACTTTGCAATCACAATTTATGCACAGACCTTTAATGCTCCACAATACCTCCTCAGCCACAGTTATGTGGTTATGCAAAATATAGCCAAATATAGCCATGAGCATTCCTTCTCTCTGGCCATAACTTAATAACGAATCCCTCAAAAACGACTTGTGCAGTTCTAAACAAATGACGTGGGAAAACCTGAAGACGACAGCGTGAATGAGCGTGAGATTACGATGCAGACAGTCAAGTGAAAGATCAATCAAAACGGAGAGACAACAGACCAAAAAGTAGCCTAAAATAAGAGCTCCCCGCTGCTCTATCACCTGCAAGGTTTGGTCATTAGAAGGTTTTCCACACAGATTATATAATGTAAACATTAAATTTTCATGCATTACAGTATTAGGTGCACTCTTCCTTTGTCGCCACCTCCATTTGCAATTGATCCATCATTTGAAATATTGGTATGAGATATACATTAATCCACACACTTATACCAGTACTACAACAAAATATCTTCGGGTGCTATATATATATATAAAAAATATACAACATCTCCTCCATTATATAGATTTTCATTTAACTATTAATCCTCGATATAGACTCTGCAAAATAAAAGCTCTCAGCAGCCCACTACCGCCATGCTCAGTCGTATGCACAGCCCTGCATAATACCGTGAGAAAACAGCAGCGCAACCCACAGTTTTTATATGTAACATGCTCCTCGCCGGTTTATATTTAGGCCCTCAAAAACTGACCTGCCTTGAGGACATTCAGTGCTGGAGCTACTGCATCTGCAAACTCTCACCTGACTGCTGCGTGAACCAGTTTCTTCTGAAATCTCATACAACAAAGACATGCAGACATGCCAGTCTCACTTCCTGTATAGCAGTCAGTGAAGAGTATAATCTAGTGGGCAGGAAAAACGGGAAGGGTAGGAAGACTTCATAACAGTTATTTGGCTTTGCTTTGCCAAGAGGTACATAAAGGGAACTAATGGGAGTGAAGGGAGATAAATGGAAACTCTGAATAAGAATGCAAACAGTTCAAACACTGGCTTAAATCTCTGTAATTCTGTAAATATGTTCTATTTTTAGTTTCCTGATACCAACCACAGAGGTGCCTTTCACTGTTATAAAAATAGCTGAGTAAGAAGCAAACAGAGAGAAGAAAAAAACAGAGAAAGAGGGGAATCGGCAGCATCCTGGAAATATCACTTATACTAAAACGTTTATGTGAGATCGGTGCATTGTCTAAAGAATTGACACGTGTGCAACAGTTGGTGGTCTTGAAAACTTGAGCAGAGTTCAAATAAAGCATTTCCTTTGAGCGTTTGGTTTGGCGTTCCCGGTAGGTTTTCGGAAACGGCTGAATAGGATGTTCACATGTAAGCAAGGAGGCGCACGTCAGTATTGGTTTGTTTGAATTGAAAACAGTTGAGTCCTGAACAAAAAGAGGGCAGGGAAGTTGTGCAAAATAACAGCGTGCTTCTCAGATGCTCTCGTTACTGCATTTCTCAGAAGTGACAATACATTCCTCATCAAATACGCACAAGCCAAAGAACAAAATATTGGTATTTTTTTTAGACTTGGTAAAATGAACTTTGATGCTATCAACTCCATGAAATACAAACAGCAGTTAACAGTAATATTTGGGATTTGGTGCAGCGGGGGTTTGCGTCGCCGATGAGCACGGTTCGGGCGGGTGATGACGTCGGCTTTAATAACCAGGTGATTGATTGGTCATCTCTCGTGGTGCATGAGTACGTGCACGCTGGTGTCTGGGTGTTTCACGTCGTGTGCTACCAACAAAGTTGTAACCAGATTTCTCTGTGTGTAGTAATGTTTTTTTGCTTTAAGGTTCCCATCGATTTTCAATACCCTGATTTGAACGTGGTCTGAGAAATAAAACACTTCTTTCCCTCCTCTCGCTCCCACAGATGGAAACAGGTCTTTGTGCTGGCTTTGTAGTGGAATAAAAACCCATTAAAAGCGTAGTGGGAGACACCTTAAAAGGATTTACTGGGAGTACATTTGTGTTAGCAGGAAGTGAGAATGCACCTTTTGGGAGAGCTCCCTTTTAACAGTGACAGGTGGTGAGTGCTTGCTCGATGATCCGGGCAAAGCCACGTTGAAGATAGTGCAGTATTTGGCCCAGAGTTGATTGTTTGGTTTACACCTTCAGAGTGTTGCCATGGTTTTTATTTGGACATATTGCTCGCAGCGCGTGTGTGTTTATATCTCTGTGGCAGTGATTTCCTCAAAGTGGATGTCATTGCTGCCGCTGCGCACTTCATAGTCCTCCATATCCCTGTTCTCCAGCTCCAGACTCAGCTCCCTCATCACTCTCTCCAGATCACGGTTGCGACGGTACATCTGGATGTAGTTCTGCTGCAGCTGTTTCTGGTAGTGGATTACCTGAGTTGATGGGAAAACAGCATTTGAGTTAAGTACATAGGTAAGGAGGATTAGCATAAGCTTTAAAATCTAGTTTGACACGTGTCACGCTGAAGGAAAAAGATTTAAAGTCAGTCGCCACGAAATGTTTACCTTCTCCTTTTCCTCCTGCCACACCCGCCTCTCTTCGTCGAAACGTGACAGCTGCTCCTCACCAGTCCTCCTCTCATACATGAGCTCAGCCTTCAGCCTATCAACCTGTTTCGATGTATCATGTTTAGTTCCTTTTCTTACAGAAATTTAAAGCAAAAAATTTGTAATGCTCGTCTCTACATGGGCCCATAAGCTACATAATAAATAAATGACAGCACAGAATGCAAAGTATTCCTATCAAAAGGCCACAAAACTGAGCTGACACAAAACCTCAATTGCATCAATTCACTTTCATCACATATGCTTGTAAAAGTTACCGAAAAACACATACCTGTTGCCTGAGTCCCAACACTGTTTCTGCATTCTGCCTCTGAGCCTTGGCTTCATCGCTCTCTCCACCCCAGACCAGATGAGTCTCCTCTCCGTTGCGGTACACAGAGGGACTGGGACCTCCCCTTCCTGCCACAGCTCTACCCTGTTGCAGCGTCAGACTCATGCATTGCCCCTTCATGGCTACATTTCCAGGCAGAGCAGGTCCGCTGTGACCGGTCAGAGCGTCACGTAGCCGGGCTGTCTCCTCTTCCAAACGGCTCACTTTCTCCCGGAGCAGCTCAGCTTCACTCTTGCGCCTCTGGAGTTCATTTTCGCAGACCTCCAGCTCCAGTGACCGCGTCCGCAGAGCAGTCTGGGCCTCCTGGGATCGAATCTGGCTGGCTTGCAGCTCAGAGCGAGCTTCTCTAAGCTGGGCCTTCAAGACCACAATGTCTCCTGCCTTCTGGCTGAGCTCCGACTGGATCTCCTTAAGCTGCTGCTTCAGGAGAGAGATCTCTCCTGACTTTTGACATACCTGGTGAACAACAGAAAGAAAGTGAGAGAGAGGCAAACCTCAATTTCTTCCAAGCTTACAAGTTCGTTTCGGGATTTTATGTTTTTATTAGTTGCTAAAAAGTAAGAGATGAACAGAAAATGAAAAGAGCAACTGACAAACAAAAATAGGATCACACAAATTCACAGCTGAGACATTTAATCACCGCGC
Source organism: Copadichromis virginalis (assembly GCF_057382275.1). Classification (NCBI taxonomy): domain Eukaryota; kingdom Metazoa; phylum Chordata; class Actinopteri; order Cichliformes; family Cichlidae; genus Copadichromis; species Copadichromis virginalis. Next base: position 17,573,563 of record NC_140630.1, on the reverse strand, counting down.
TGCTTCTGACAGATTCATGACTGACTGTCTGGTATCTCGCTTTCACCTACCTCCCACTTTGTCTCCTCCAGACGTGGCCCTAGTTGGGTCTGCTCCCTCTGGATTGTGGCGCACCTCCTTTCCAGTGTCTCTCTGTCCTGCAGCAGAGAGGAGAAGTCCTCCTGTAGCTTCTTTTTCTCCTGCTGTAGCTGAAATACCTGACAACACACAAAGATGCACGTGATCATGCTTTCTTACAAAAACACAGATGTGCTAATCTAAAATAAGACATGCAAGTGTGGAGAGAGAAAACTACTAAAGCATAAGACAACATTAAAAATAACTGGAACAAAAACAAACACATTTGTGGCAGAGTTTGGGTTCACTGTGTAATGGATTAATCGAGCTTTCTAATTTAACGCTTACATTTCTTCATTTAATATTTTTAAATACTTGGCATACCTGTAATTGAAGCACCTGCTGTGCTCTCTGTGCCTTCTGAGAGGCCTGCTTCATCTTCGTGGCACAGCTCTGTCTCAGCTCCTCCATCTCTCTTTCACAGCGGCGCTGCTTCTCTTCATACACCTGTCACAGTAAAAGACGCAGCTGAGAGGTCAAACATCAGCTCCTCAGCGTATCAAGTTTATGATCGGTGTCTTGAGGCGACCGTGTCTCACCTGGCAGATGGCAGCTTCATTCTCGTCCAGATTTTCTCTGAGCTGCTGGAGCTCCAGGTCCCGTTCCCTCAGCTTCTCCTCGAGCTCCCGCACCACGGCCTCGTAACCCTCCACGGGGGGTGGAGAGTGGCCACAGGACCCACTGTCTGACAGGGGCTGCCCGCGCCCACTAAGTGACCCCGAGCCTGTGCTCTTGCTGGACGAGGAACGTCCACTGTCTGAGTTACTGTGACCGTGACTCCCGCCTCCACCAGAAGTATTTCGGCTGATGCCCGACACAGGCTCCAGCTGGCCTCCTGACCCAGAACCAGCACTGGAGCCCTCACTGGGAGCCAAACTGTAACCTGTGCTGCTGTGAGTAGGGAGGCTGGAGAGCGAGTTCCTCCCTGAATCTGACATGGAGCAGGACTGACTGCTCCGAGCATTGCGACCACCGGTGTAGGAGTTGCACTTCCCTTCAGAGTTGGAACTGCTGCTTCCACCATTCCCGCTTGTACCGCTGGCACTGCTGGATCCTCCATGGGGCAGCAGAAGGTTGAGGCTGGCCTCCGACAGAGTGCTGGCACCTGGCCGTGGCGAAAGATACTGTACGGAGTGCCGATTCTTGGGAACGACAGGCTTGAACGCTGTAGGACGGATCAGCACTTTCTCCATGTTCTGAAAGTGTAGATTATTAAAAAAAACCCAACTAGCATTAATGACTGTTGTGTTAATTAGTAATGACTGAGTAAAACTCATTAGTAAAGGCTGAGCGATGTGCTGGCAGGCCACCCCACAAGGCTCTGATTAGTTTGGTTTGGTTTAATTGATATTTAAAGGGTTCATTAAGCAATTTCCTTAATGATATTCCTATCGTATAAGATGGATAGACAGACGTAAGATGGAGAAGAGTGGAGGAGAGGAAAAAATCTGATTAAAGGGCACAGAAACAAAGGGCACAGACGAGAGCGAAGGGAGAGTCGTGACAAAGACTGAGAGCGTGAAAGCATCCTCTCCTCTGTAAGCATTTTCTTAATGATCTTTCTCAGAGTTCACTAAAGACGTCACTGGATGCGAGCGAGCTCTGACACTCATCATGATGTGTCTGCAAGGTGAGCAGCTGTCAAATGATCCATCTGAGCCTGTCAGGCCGGTTATTAAGCTTCCCTCCGGATCGATAGGAATAAATAGCCAATTAGACAGCTGAGGTAATCTGCTGTAAAACGTGTTCACGCAGGCAGCAGAGATAACAGATTAAAAAAAAGTCCTCAGTATGATATTTGATGCCCTGGTGGGTGATATTGAGATGTAATTTAAGAAGAAACTGACCTATAAATATCTTCAGATTAGAGGTCAGGGGCACTGACAGAGGTGCTGGGGTTTCAGTGTCATGCTGAAAGGCACTTTCCACTTTCTGCACCACCCTACAGCCCCAAAGGATGTGAGATATGCGAAACAGTACGGTATGGTAAACGATTAATACACGGTTTAAGATCTTTCAACTACATTTAATAGATTTCTTTAGCAGATGAAGCTGAAGATTGATATGGACTCAAAGGCATGGCCAATTGATTTGGACAGTTATTATACTTTTTTATTTTTTATTTCGTTTTGATTTTTTAAAAATTCTGTTTAGTTTCTTTTAGCCACAAGATTGGGTTTGCTAGTTTCAGTTTAGTTTTTATTAGTTTCAGTGTTAGTTTTAGACTTTTGTCAATATTATTGTATTTATTGCAAATGTCAGAGGCAAGAATATTTTTATTCTTGCATCCTCTTGTTAATATCAGCAAAATGAAATCAGAGTATTAAATCAGCATCATCTTCCCAGATTATCCCTGTACTTCTCCTCACCTTCTCCAGCTGTCCAGACACTGGGATGAGTTTGGGAGGAGGTCCACCAATGTTCCCATTTAGAGTCCTGTTGTCTTTTTGGTCCTCTGAGTCGCTGCAGGGGCTTGCAGCAGTCAGCACCAGGTTGTCGTTCCAGTCTCCAACCACCACCTCCTTGCTCACATACCCAAAGTTCCCATTAGTGCTGCCACCGACACCGCCTACTGTTCCAGCAACCGTTACACCCCCTCCTGTCCCAGCAGAGTTTCCAGGCCGTGGCTGCTTCTTTGTGGGAAGCGGTGGAGGCAGAACCTGGGCCTGAGGCTCTGTTCTGTTGCTGATAACCAGCAGCTGCTCCAGGGAGCTCCCACTGCGGAGGGTATTATCCTGGAGCCGGAAGCAGCTGGTAGCTGGCGTGGAGCGGCGTGGCTTGGTGTTGAATTCGCTGGCAGCCCTGCAGTGTCTCTCTTGGTACGTCCGGCCTGATATGAGACTACTCACTGACCCCATGGCTGTGTCAGAGGTGCAGTGCCCACAGGGGCCAGAGCAGGGACCTGAGGGGGAATGGGATGATAGCGGCCGGCACTGCTGGATGTCGAGGCCTGGATTCGGGTGGTCACTCACGGTCAGGGGTAGTGCCTGAACCAGAGCCATGGTAGCCCGACGGCGTCAGACGCACCACACACTCTGATAAGAGAGAAAACAGACACAAAATGTTACATTTATACTCCAGATGCAACTATTACACAGGTTTTTTATTCAATGGTGTTTATCCTAGTGTTGTATTTTTATTTTATTCAAAAACACAACACTAGGCACGAGAAAAGATCACTGCAGAAAGCTGCACTGCGGTGGATCAGTCAAACTACATCAGCGTGGGCTGTAGCTGCAGAGCAAAAGTAGCAGTAGCCGTGTGGAAGGTAAAACACTAAAATGAGACTTGCCAAGAAGGACGCAAAGAAGGGTATCGGATGGGTTGGGCTTAACTCTGAACTGACGCTTCGCTCCACTAATGATAAAGTAAGTCAATCAATTTAACAAATCTAAACCAATCTATTTTATTTTAAAGCCCTGCAAGAGATCAAATTCTGTGGACATGCATTTCAGCTGATTTGACAGGTGTAAAAATTTGGAGCATGTAAGACGCTTTGGAAGGAAACACTTTCTCATGTAGCAGCTTTGGCTCCTGTGTCCACAGCTGTCTCACACATCATGGGTGGGAGGAGATAAAACTTAATGAAAAAAATCTTCATATTACAAATCACCTCTGAACTCTCTTCAATGTGTTGCCATTATTAACAAAACTTTAAATGCAGACATATGTTTTGGAAGAAATTGTGTTTCGTTCTTACAGTAGAGTTCCAGAGACTTGAAGAATCAATGGCCTGTATTTGTATAGCGCTTTACTAGTCCTTAAGGACCCCAAAGCGCTTTACACATCCAGTCATCCACACATTCACACACTGGTCATGGCAAGCTACATTGTAGCCACAGCCACCCTGGGGCGCACTGACAGAGGCGAGGCTGCCGGACACTGGCGCCACCGGGCCCTCTGACCACCACCAGTAGGCAACGGGTGAAGTGTCTTGCCCAAGGACACAACGACCGAGATTGTCCAAGCCAGGGCTCGAACCGGCAACCTTCCGATTAAAAGACGAACTCCCAACTCTTGAGCCACGATCGCCCCAATGAGCAATGAAGCAAACTTATTTTTTCTGATTCACTACACCCACTTTACAGCTGTTTGAAATATTTCAAACCCCCTCCCCCGTGACCTCCACAGTCACGGCTCATCCCTCATTAAACATACTGTATCTACTGCTAATTGCCAGTGTCATTAACGAGGCAGGAGGAGAAAAAAAAAAAAGAGGATGGATTTAGTAAAGGGTGAGGGGGGTGAGTCACAATCATCTCCAGCTCCAGCTGCTCTGTGATATTCCTGCGTGTCCTCGTCTGAACCTGCGAGCAGTCACCTGGGTATTATTCCTAAAGTGGTTTGAAATTTATTCACTTTACCGTTTTATGATGACAAGGCTCACACCCATCAAAGAACATCTTTGAAGGAAATGAATATTAGCTTCAGTCGGTTGCTGTACTATTTTTAGGCAGTGAAACATGGATAGATATTATTAACACAATAAATGGAAGCAGATTAAGTCTTCAATTTGCAGATAGCATTATCAGTATTGCCCAGAGGGGCATAGACGGGACTCGCATCCTAGCCTGCTGTGCCAATCTGAAACCCGTCTGGCCAAGTGGAATAATCCTTTGTGCCATGGCTGCACACGGTTATGTACATGTCCATTCTGAAAAATGGTGACAATAATCACCCCCTAAGAGAAGTCTATATTCTCGGAAATACAATAAATACAAACACCAGCTGTGGATTAAAATAAAAAGGAATGAGAACAGTTTTGGTTGGCTGTTCTAAAGCAAGTGTGTTAACTCATGTTTCAGATCTCACAAATTGAGCCAACAGTGCAAACTCTTGAACAGTGTCTCACTGAAGGCGTTCATGGTATTGGTATTATCAGAGACTACCTCGAGAATTTGGGAGTGGAGCGGATGGATGTCAACCCTATCGAACACTTGTGAGATTGGCTCGGGCATGCTGTTCATGGCAGAGTGAGAACAAAACCACACTGGCTCGCTTTTCTGTACAAATGTGGCAGCATTTAAGGGGAAGTAAACAGGTTTTCCAATAGTATAAGATTTATTGCCAAGAAGCAGTGTTACAACAAAGAAATTATCAACCAAACATAAACTTCCTTGCTTTTTATTCTAAGCTTACATACACCCGCTCGAGCAGTATACCAGCAGGGTTCATATATAATCAGCCGATTGTAGCCATTTGCCGGTATATCGGTATCAGCGTTCGTAACAGTCAAGTAAAGACGACACAGGAGAAACACGCATCAGCCATGTTAAGAGTGTTGATGGTGGATTGTTTGTCTGCCAGAGATTACCCTGAAACTTTTCCATGTTGTCAAAAGGTGTTTGGGACACAACAAACACCAGAACCAGCTGATCCGAGGAGAGTCAGCAGCATGTAAATGAGTTACACAACTTACTTTTTAAAATGCATGATCATCTTGTCTTAGTAAGGACATATACATAACTGTATATGAAAACTGTTTGGCAAATGTTTCTTTCATGTATCTTATTGAAAATACTGGCCAATATATTGGATATTGACTAGTGGTATTGGATTTTTAGATGATTGGCCCAAATGGGTGAGTGACATTGATTCCATCCATCACAGACCACTACTGGAGTGGGTTTTTTCTTACACTCAGTATTTCACTCTCCAACAAAAGTCGGTCATCAAACGACTCATTTTAATTTGGAAGAAAAGCGGTCTTTTAGCTGCTAACCATCTGCAATGACTACACAGCTGAATTAAGAAAAGCTAAACTATCTCCTCCACCCCTTTCTCGTCACATCTAGCTTCAAAAGGATGGCAATGGTGAAAATGCTCATCTCAAGGCTTAAAGATGGGACTCTACAAATTAAAGGTTTATATCATGGTGGCATGAAATTTTCAAGGGGTCACTAGAGGAACTGAGGTTTTTGGCACTTCAGTGTTGGCCTCATTTTGTGTGCTCGAGGTTGCCTCACACATGACACACAGCAGGAAACAGTCAAGCTCCGACATGTTTGTATTATTGAAAATACTGTGTGATTTAGATGAGAGAGCCTTACGGGCAGAGCGTGCAGCAACTCACACATCACACCCGCTCGCTAGTGGTGAATGCAACAGATATTAACTGTGCTATTTGAATACTGGTGCAATTGGACATCACATGGACTTTGTACTTGGAAGCTGGGAGGTTAACTGGGCATTTGCTGTTTCACATGCAGCTCTGTTGGGTAAGAAAAGCTGAAATATTTTGATTGTTCGTGAAAGTATGTTGACATAATGGATTTTATTTGTCATTAATGATTGAATCCTGATCAAGCAATCAAGTTTACAATATCCTGCTTTGATTTTATCACTGAAAAAATACAACTCACTGGATAGGAGTTTGAGGAAAGCATATGTAACGGCTCAAACTATTCATTCGTGATCAGTAAGCAGGACTATTCGATTCCTGCCAGTTCACTCCATACTGACTAAACCGTCTGTGAGTACATGGCAGAGAGTGACAGGGAGTTAAAGAGACGAGACAGGCTTCGTGAGTACTCGTGAGTCAAGGAGATAAAGATATGCGTGGTATGTGATCATTTCCAATGCCAAAATAATCACGCCTCACACAACCTCCTTTCCCCTTTGATCCAGCCACCACTAACCCCCACCCTTCTCCTCTACACTCCCAGCCCTGACAAGGACCTCTCAGGCAGGGATAATAGAATTAACAAGCCTCTGCGACCGTCAACCGTGACCCCCTCCTCCTGAGGAATGGGGTGGGGGGCGGCTGGTCTGATTCTGCCCTCCCCTCCCACCCCTGTGACCTCCGAGGGCAGGGCTTTGTTCTGGCTACTCGGGCAACAAATCTCAAAAGCTAATTTCCCCCTCTGATGTTGCTCACTGGTTGGTTCTTAAAAGTTATTGAAGGCCTCCTCTCCTCCTTGGTTCTTCTGAGAAAGTGAAAATATTTTCATAATCCGCTCCATCCGCCCTCACTGCTTCCTCCACCTTCCTCATTACACGCATCCTCCTCTGCTGTCAGCAGCACAAGACAGGCAGAGAAAAAACAGCCATCACCACTAAATATAGAAAACATCTCAAGTGCCTGAAATCATTCTGATAGTCTTTCATGAGGCATTTGATTTGGTGTTCAAAAATAAACTCCAATAGTGTTACAGCTAGCTGTGATGGGGTCAACCCAGGGGCACTTTACACCACATCCTGACACTCTAAAACTATTAAATGATGCTGAACCGCTTAAAGGCAGCATTACTGCTTCTGACAGGAACTGGAAATACTTCAAGTGGATGTGAGAGTTTAGCGTCCACATGGTACCAACTGGCCCAGGATGAACAAGAGCAGGGCTGATAGAAGAAAGAAGTTCCCAGGTAGCTCTCTAACAAGATCCAGAAGTCAGTTCTGTGACGGGGAAATAATCCCGTTATGATAAGTCTGTTAATAATGCCAGTCCTTCCCAGGAGAGGAAACCCCATTATTGAGCAGCAGTAGATCGCCCCTTGCAATCCCACGCAACCTCAGAGCTGTTCCGGAGACTCTGCTGGGCTCAGGACAAACTCAGAAAAGTGAGAACACGAAGGAAGGAAAAGAAAGGGGATAAGGGGTAAACACACAAAGGAAGGCTAGCTGTGAGTGTTGCCTGGGGTTTTAGGGGATTTTCTAATATCAGGTTGCCCAAAAAGAGGAGCCAAACAGAAATGAGCTTCAGGGAGAACCGTGCATCCATAATCCTGTTTATCATTATTTTGCCAGTGCAGAGACACAGAGGTCTGAGCACCTTAACGTCTCAAATCAAATGTGAACCGAGACAACTTGTCTTTGCTGAACCACCTCCTGCTGACCGAGCAAAAATGCTGTTACTCATGTCGGCTTGCAGGAATTTTCCTTCAACCCAACAAGCCGAAGACGACAACGACATGCAGTGAAATCTGCACGGCAGGCCACAGCTGTGTTATGGCTGTGAAAACAAGTCATGCTGAAGCATCTTCGGTCCTGTAAAACCCGAGGGTTTATGAGTACATGCGGTCAAGCAGCAGAGTGTGGCATTCTGTTTAAACTCAAATGTAACTAGCAAAAAGTGCTTTCCTTTGTAATCCAGGACATGCAGCTTGATGACATTGTAAAAAAAACTAGCGTATGCCGTAATCATGATAAACGTATCCATTACTGACACACAGGGCTAAATTTGCTTAATTAATCCTTTAAAATTTGAAGATGTTTTGACAAAAGACACAAAAGTCCCTGTTTTAGACTAATTTCAATAGAGCAAAACAGCAAATGTTCACACTGGAGCAGGTAGAACAAGGAAATGCATAAACTGCAGGGTGCTTTCTGTTTATTTACACCTGCATTAGATCAGACCAATTAAAGCACATCCAGTATTCATTCTGCTTTTATCTCAGGTCTATTCTCCACCAAATATCTTCTTGTTTCTAAATATCTAAATATCTTCTACATTTCTGATATCTGTATGTCAGAAAAATGTAATTTATTGAACAGTTTCTGATGAATAAACTGAAAATAACACATTATTTTTGGCCCCAAATCTTCACCCAGCAGACGTCTCAGGCATGAGGATAAAAATGTGCATTTCATTTGAAAGCGGAAGTCAGAATTTCTGAGTTCTCAGTCTGCATTTTCAGCTGAAATGCCTCCTCAGAAAGTTGGAGGAGCCCCACCAACCCTGACTTCACAATCCAAGATGGTGGCATCGCACATAAACAGAAATAAAAACTTCCACTGTTTCCGCTTCCACTGTTGTGAGTTAAAGCTGGCTAAATAAGCCATACACAGAGCATTGACCAGGCTTTATGCATAAACCTGCTGCAGCGGTGTTTAAAGTGCATTGTTCCACCTCGTTAAGGAGCAAAACGATTTTTCCTTGCTTTTTCAAATTTACTACTGGAACAAGCTCAACTCATGAGCAACGTCACTCCTAGCTCCGACCTCCGAGGCAAGTGGAACACCCTCAAAACACCTGTTAATGTGACTTGGCCACCCAGCCAGCAAAGTTTGCCCCTTTAATGATGCTGCAGACTTTTCCACCTGTGGTGACAATGCTGCATGGATTGTAAACATCGCTGTGTTTAATCATATAAGAATGTGTTGCAAGTGAATATTTATGTATTTCACATTGTTACCAAAGGTACTTATGTCTCCTCCCTTTTTCACAAGGAGTTTGCATGTTTGATTTGGCAGCATTTTACACTGATACCCTTCCTGATGCTACCTCAAAGGTGGATTTGTGTCCCCTATGAACTAGCAACCCTAACCCTAGCGCTTTCCAAGAAAATGTGTAAACCACTACAGTATGGATCCATCTCTCTCCTGTCACTCTTTCTTTTCCATCCTCACCGTTTCATACCACTCCCTGCTCGCTGGTCTATGCAGCTAGATTTTCAACTGCCCATTCTTTAACTGCAGCACCACAGTGTGACTAACCAAAGGTAAAGCCAGTGTATAGATCAGAGCAACAAGTGGAAAGAATAAAAATCACCAGATCAGAGTCGGTGCTGCAAAAATATCAGTATGCAAGTGGTAATAAGAACCACACATTATGATGGGGTGGCCGCCGAGCTGTATATTTTTGATCAGTGGCACTCAAGTACTTCCCCAGCAGGACAGAGAGAGTGCATAACATGAAATTGAATGCTCGCAGCAGAAAAATGCCACTCTGGTATACAGATCCTGGGTGGCCTTGATTAATCTTGAGACAAGTGATCGCAGTGGATGGAAACAGAGAGAGAGACAGAGGTAGAGTGAAAATCAACAGGCTAGGTGAGTCACAATAATCCTCGATGGCTGCTAACAAAAGAGGATCCACAAGTACAGGCAAGGCAGCGACACACAAGCACACAATAAGGCAATCAGTTCAGCCCTAATCTGCTCACCTCTTTATTTGTCACGCATCTACTCGCTGAAACGCCGCAATAAAACTTCAAACGGGCAAGAAATGGTATTATAATGAAGTAAGCCGACACCACTGTAAAATGAGACATGTCTTTTAAAGTTTTGCCAGAAGACCTGAGGTTATATTATTCCATCATTCCTGCACAATGACTGTCTGTCTGAGTGGGCGCTCACTGTCACCTACCCCCACATGACTAGGCTTTACAGTCTCAGTGTGTGTGTTTTGCTGAATGCATGCATACTTTCTTAGTCCTCATTAACTCATCACCTTAGAGCCAAATCTCTCTTCACTCAGGAGAGATATTGTCCTCTTTGTTTGACGCTAACTTTTTTCGTGTTGAGCTCTGACTTCATTTTTTCATTTTCTTTGTCAAAAAAACCCCAAACAAACAAAAAACTGGAGAAATACGTTTTCTAGCAAAGTGCAAGTCTGTGCAGGAGTAACTGGCAACAGGTTCTCCTTTGCTCCATTTTTTTCCTTTTGTGCTTTTACAACCAACTTGTTGCTGTTGCAGACCTTAGCCTCTCCCTCTGTTTGGAAGCGTTGCCATGGCATTTGAGGCCCACATTTTTCATGTGCATGGCGAAATGAGATAGAGTCAGGAAGCGTGGTGAAAAAAAGAAAGGAAGGGAAAGAGTGATAGAATAGGTGAATAGGTGAGTGAAGGAGTGTGTTTTGTGCATTTGTGACAGTTTGACAGCAGACAGGTTTGGTTCTTTAGCATCTCAAAGCATCTGGCCTCAATTTGAACTTGAGAGCGGGCTTACCGAAGCCCAGACTCTCTTGTTGTCCTATCACGCACAGGGACGCTCACACATACATATAGCTGCAGGGGCAAATCATAAAATTCTTGTGGGGGTTGAAACTACTGAAAATGGAAAATGGAAAGACATTTAAGTTGACATATAGCCACGAATAGACCTTGGGAAGATTATTTCTAAGTTCAGTTTGGAACACACTGCCTGTTAGGTTCCCCACAAACACCCACAGCTGACTTAAGAACTGAATCTTCTCATACATTTTGTCAAGATGCACCAGACAATACATGTGGTCACACACACACCAAGCTTCCACAGCCAGTATGTCACTAATAAATGGATTATACTTACTTACAGATGCACACGTGGACAGCTGCAAACAACATGGATGAGCAGTTAGAAGAATAGTTACATTACCATTACCAAGTCTAGTCTAGTTTTAGTGTGTATATGCACATGTTTTGTTTACTCAGCTACTCCTTTTATACACTTCAACCTTGATGGGTTTATGGCTGTGGTGGTGTACCACTGTTACACCAACACAGTGGATTTTTTGTTTTATCATACAATGATATACATGATGTGAAGAGAGTTTTACAAAAGTAGCGACTTAACTGTTTAGGAATTACAGACATTTTGATTCATAGTTCGCCATTTGGGCTCAAAAGTAACTGGACAATTGACTGACAAGCAGATTCACTGCCAAGTGAGAGCTGTTCCTTCATTATTCCACTGTAAGAAGAGGGTAAAAGGCATAAAAGATCTAGAGAGGATTGCAAGTACCTAACTTGCATTTGGTAGCTGTTCACTGGAAGTCTCAATTAGGCTCAGAGATGTCAATGAAAGTTAACAGTCCTTTATTAGGCTTAAAACTAAAATAAGCTTCAGAGAGACAGCAAAAAGTTCAAAAGTGATCAAGTCAGCAATCGAATGAACTGGCCCGGTGAAAAAGACTAACAGGTCTGAAAACCCAAAGAAGACAACTAATGTGCATGATCGCAGATTTATTTCCATGGTTCAGAAAAACTAAATCTAACCAAGTCAAAACCACTCTCTGGGAGGTAGTCCATAATCAAGAGATGCCCTCATGAATGAAAACACAGGGAGCTTACAGTAAGGAGCAAAGCACTAGTTAGACTTTGCCAGAAAACATTAAAAAAAAAACCCTGTTCTGATCCAAAAAAAATTCTTTGGAAAGGTGAGACCAAGATGAAAGATAAAGGATAGATAGTTTAAAAAAAAGAAAAAGCATGGATAAGGAATCAAACAGCTCATGACAGATAATGCATACCACGTTATCTGTCGAACACGGCGGAGGTAATGTTATGTCATGGGCATGCATGCCTGCCAGTGGAGCCAGGTCATCAGCACTCATTGATGATCTCACATGCTGACAGAAATAGCAGCATGAGTATGAATATGAATTTAACATGGCATTAAATTTTAGGTCTGACATATTTAAATTTGTATTAGAAATGACAGAGAACTCAATACCCAGCCTTTAACAGTGCTTCAGTCAGCTGACGCTGGAGGAAACTGAGGTAGCAGTATGTGTAAAAAGGGGAAGATGGCTGACATTCCTGGTCTGCTCCAAATGTTGGATTTTCCAGGAGGTTTTCCAGCCACTGAAAGTTATCCAGCAGTGGTCAGCGGTCAGACCCACAGACACTGGAAATACCAAGAATGCCGGTGGTAGAGACACATGGATTAGTCTGGCCAGTGGACTACCGTTTGTCAGGATCAATGACCAGTTCAAACTAAACTATTTCACTTAATTTATGAAATCTTATCAGTGGAAAAGCATGTCATCTGGTCTTTAACAACATGGCTAATCCAAACTCTGTTTGAAGCCTCATTGTCCCAACAGTAGTGAGAAGAGCAAGTTTTCCCTCCTAAACTTCCCTTCCTTCCCCCCCTGCTGCTTTGGCTGTACGACAGTGGAGGGCCATTGTTTCAGTTTAACAAGAGGGTAGAAAGCAGAGAGAAAAGGCCTGTTATCTTACACTGAAAGCAACCACACTTTGGCACACAATGTGACCTATAATGCGACGCAGAACAAAGACGGGGTAGCGAGCGATATGACTTTCTCTTTACTGGCATCCTTCAATGAGGAAAAGTAGGACTCGATATCTGAAAAGTCTCAAATTTTTCTTATGTTTCTCAGAAAGTGTCACAGCTCGAGAGTGAAATCAGCAATCATAGCTGAAGCAGAAGATAACAAAGACAATGCCGCCCACACGCATACACAAAAAACACAGAGTGCTACTAAATACAGCCAGGCAAATGAGTTCCACAGCAGCTATTACATAAGCAACAACGCCTCACTTTAACTGTGCCAGCCTCACTGCATAAATTCTGACATGGCGAAGGAGCACATGTGCAGACGTATTCAGACATACTGTCCGTGCCGCTGCAAACTCGAGAAAGACAGAGTGGGGACAGGCTGGCTTGGAAAATACTCATTCAGCAAACTGAGCACAAGCCAGGCCGACTTCGAATCTCTTGCCGTCTCTCTGTCTTCCTGCATATCTATCTGTCTCTTTCTGGATTCGTCCACCCTGCTCTTCAACTAGAGGCTTTACATAAACACCTGGCATGAGATGTAGCTAAATGGGATCATTGCAAAAGAATGGAGCCGAGCACAGAAAGTGTGAAAGGGGCTAGTAAAATTTTATGGAATCTGAATCCATCCTTATAATTCGGTCTTTTTGATGAACTTGGTGCCCCCACACCAAAGAGACTACCGCTGCTGAATGGGTACATGTATTTCAAAACGTAATTTGTCCTATTGCTTTAACAAAAACAGCATTTTGTTGCTCTGCTGGAGATGAAAAAGTAATAAATGACACATGGGAAAGAGCTGTAATTCTAAGGTATATAAATAACAGATTTTTCTCCAGGTACGATGCACTCATCATCACCTGAACCATGACAATGTAACCCCCTAAGGTTAGGAAGCCTAAGATGTAACACTACTGTAACCAAAAACACAAGTTCCTAAACTAATATGAGACAAGAACAATGACAGTTCAGCGTTTTAAAAGCATTCTGCTGTTGTTTTATTGACTTTGGAACATTTGCCGTTCTCAGTAGTTAGTGCACGATTAGCACATAGATTGTAAATCACTACAGTTTGTTTCTTTGCATGGGCGAGTGCTGTCAAAAACCAGTATGAAAAGCAATAAAAACCTTTATCTGAGAAAGACTGAATAGTTTTGAATAACACTTTTTTTCTTAAGTGTATCTTGTTTTTTTTAAGGCTACTGCCATTAAAAAGTCATTGTTGCACATGTTGGTTATATTCAGAGGTTATGTGCAGCCTACCATACATTTACCTTTAAATGCTTGCACAGCAAGTTGATACTGATAGCATATCCTCCACCAAGTAAACAGAAACAAGCTCATTTATTTCCTTTGGTGTGACAGCTGAAGTCAAACTGGCTAATGCTGTTGTAGGACCCCTTTATTTATATTAACCCTCTCGCACACGGGGCTTTGGTGTTATTTCGGCCGGTCATGTACCTCTCAGATGTTGATTGTTCCTAGCATTTATCCCTGTGTGGGTGCATCAATGGCCACGTGCACATTTATAGAGAGGTGTCAGGTTACGGTATAGTCTTTCAGAAACGGTTTGAAATTATGACATACCTACAGCATAGGCACGTCTGATGAGTAAAGAAACTGCAGCGAGCATTAAAAAGCTATTCGTTCTTATCGACCAGCAGGGGGCGACTACACTGAATTTGGAATGAAGTCTAGTTGTATAGAACCATGGTCCCCAACCTTTTTTGCGCCACGGACTGGTTTAATGTCAGACAATATGTCGCGGATAAATACAACAAAATAAAATGATACAACCAAGACAAAAACTGTGGTATTTTGTAAATATAATAATAAATGCGAATTTACTGTGTAATTGTGTAACTTTATTAGCAGCGCCCTCCTGAAATCCGCCAACAACATCAAGAGCAACATCCTCCTCTCTGGCCCTTAATGCTCTCTGGTTGCTATGGTAACGTGTAAATATTTCTACAACTACAACACGGGAAAAGACCCAGGGAAACCGAGTTAACGATAAAAACCCTGAAAGCCATAAATTTCACACCCGAGCCTCAACTCTTGTGGCCTGGTACCAAACAAGTCACGGACCGGTACCGGTACGTGGCCCAGGGGTTGGGCACCGCTGGTATAGAAGTCATGGAGAAAACGACCCTTTTGGCGCTCTTGACTGTGACCTCAGTAACACAGTTTAATGATGGCCTCAATCACTATTTTTAAGTCTTACTTAATACAATGTGAGATTTATTTTGTGAATTTGGTTTGATTCAGTCACAAAGAAGGATAAAGCAGGGTATCTTTTACAGTTTGACTGACTAGCATCTATCATGAGTGTCCCTTGGTTTTTCAGGTAGATCCACTGTCTTCTCATCACATCCAATTTCAAAATATGAAGATGGTGACTGTGAAGCAGTTGGGTGACATCATGGTGGCTATGGCTATCCTTTCTTTAGGGCAAATGACAAATGATCTAAAGTTTTTGCTGGCATTCTGTGTGAGAATGTGACTTTAACAAACTGGAACGTGATCTTAAATGAATCCAGCCCACCTAAGCTCAGCCTAAACAGAGAGAGGATAAAAGGTAAAAGACTTTCAAAAGACAAAGAGAGCCACAAAAGGTCTCAATACCTTTTTTTGAAGCTGCTTAACTACCTTTTAGTACTGTGCATACTCACCCACAGCACACAGGAAGCATTAGTCAACACGGCTGCAACATGTGACACGTTACCTCATTTATTTTGTCCAGAGAAGATGAGGTAACCCTTCTTTTCCATCTCTGCCCCCATTCTCACTCCCCTTCACCTTACCGTTAACGTCACGTCAGCGTTTGTGCATTTATAGAGTAAAACGTCACTCCTGCGAACTCTGCCAAATCCCATTCTGGGTAATTACAGTCTTCTCCTAGCAAGCCCTCAAATGAAGCCTTAACATGATACAATCAAACACAGATACTACAAAGAGTTGAGTGAATGGACAGCACTGCGAGCTGTCTATAAACATATCTGCTGACGCACCATTCTCGGGCCAAAACAAACTTGATGAGAAACTACAATATGTGGCCCAAGGCACACGAGGAGTCTTGTAATTACACACATAGGGAAGACATGAGAGGAATAGCAGCGGGCTCTACCCCCAGTGCTTTGTCATCAAAAGAAACACAAAGATTCCCTTTGAGTCTTCTGGATGAAAACATGTTTTTTTGCAGGTCACACTTTTGAGATGTGGCCTAATTGTCTGCTTTGGTGCAAGTGTACATGCTGCCTCATGCTTTTCTTATCTTCACTGTGAGTGTGTGTTAAGACAGATTGAATAACACCCTCCTCCTTCTTCTCCTTCTTCCTCCAGGCCAACTGTCCAAAAAGGGGGGCAGCTTTTCTTAAGGCTGAAATTTCAAATCAATACTCCCAACAGTGTGTAATGAGTAGATTAGCCAGGGTCAGGATTAGAAAACCTGGGCTCAGACACCACAAAAAACCCTCATCATCCCACCTCAACAAATCCAGGCAACCAGTTTTGTTTGTCCCTGCACAAAAACTCTTCAGGGTCATTTAGACCAGCCACAAAAGTGACAACTTAAGAGCAGTAACTTCAAGCTTCTGAGTCTGTCAGCTGACTGAAGTTTGTGAATCATCATTTAACTATTCATTACTCAGTTTTTAGAAGTCACCAGCATTTTTTCTTTACTAAACTAGTTTCCATTCTAGTTGCAAAATCCTTGTTGCACGCGCCTCGCTGTCCATCTCCCTTGCGCCTTTCGTTAAATGTAACTCACCCTCATAAGGGGCTTCACACAGAGATTCAAGGTGCTCATGAATACAAAGTTTATTCTCAGGCAAATTTGCATAAATTTAAACGAAGCCAAACGGCAATGGAAAGCAGGGTGAGGAGAGCCTGAGTTTGGAGAATCTGAGGCATATGCACTGACGTTTCTCATACAGACACATGTAAGAGCACACACACTCTCTCCTTCCCTCCATACTCACTCCAGTGAGAGCCCTGCATCGCTGCCTTCACTTGTCTCTCTTGGAAAAAAAAGTTTAAAAAAAAAAATCAGTCCGGTGCTCTGATGGCTCAGATTCTCCGCGTCTCCCCTTCCTTCTTCTGTCGACTATCTCTCCCCTACAGCATTCCAGCTTCCTGCCGTTGCCTCTGCGCCGCTCCCAGACTTCATATCCTGACACAAGGACTTTCAAATGGAAGCCCTTTTATTTTCCTGTCCCCTCACCACCTCCTTCTTGGTCTTCTCACTTCACTCCACTGTTTCTCTTCTCAGCTTTCCTTCCCTGCTGTCTGCCTTAGCACCGCCTCCCCCACCGCCTCCTCCTCCTCCTCATTCCTCCCTCCCCTCTCCCACTTTTGTCTGCCTCTAGTTCCCCTCTTTTAGCACACACACTACTCTCTTCTGACTCCCTTTTTCTCCTCCCCCTTCTCTTTTTAGCCTTAGAATCATCCCCCTCCTCTTTCACATTTACTCTCTGCATCAGCACAGTGCTGCATCGGATATGACATTTTGGGAAATCTTATCCACTTTTTGTGTTTAGTGGATTTGTGTTCGAGCACAATGGCCCCAGGCATCGGGGGAATACCCCTTTCAACACGGTTTGCAGCACCTATCCCCTTTGGCTAAATACTAGGCCTAGTTACACCCAATTAACAAACAACATCCACCACATGAAGAGCAGCAGTCGCTACAGAGGAAGAAAGAGGGCGAGTCATTTATCTCAGTATATTATATAACATCTTTCTGGCAGCGTGCACCTCATGTTCTCCAGTGCACATGAAAGTGAGTGTGGGTATTGTTCACCAGGTATTAGGAAGATGCCCAGGTCCAGTGGCTGCAAAACCAGCCCAGTTCATCACCCCTTCACTACTACACTGACAGCTGATAGAAGGTCTTTGAGCTGATATACTGTGTTTGGTTTTCTCCAGACATGGCGGCGGGTATTATGGCCAAACATCTACTTTGGTTTCAAGGTTGTTCCAGAAATCTTGTGGTTTGTTCAGATGCAACTTTACAAACCTGGCAACCCTTCCAAGCCAGTACTACTGTCATTACCTTTAACATTTAACATACCAACTGTAGAGTCAGAGATGCAAGTCTCTCCTTTCCTCATAAATTTACTTCAAGTTTTATGATATTAAGCTAAAGTGCTAATGTTATCAAAGCACTATCATTGTTAGCATCACTATTGCTAAGTCCAGCCTCATACAGCTGTTAAGTGGGTACAGGCAATTAATTGATCAGGACAGCTCAATTGTTGAGTAATTTTTTTTTTTTACAAATAAATTCATCATTTAATCAATAATTAAGTCACTGACTGTTTCAGCCCTAATTTACTTTCAGATCACACACTTGGCTCTTGTGTGGCACGCAGCACTTAGCACTCTTGGTTGGTTGTTGTGTGCTGCCGTGGTGGAAAACCAATAAGAGGACTGAATAATGGTGTGTGTGTGTCATCACTTTCTCTCTCCTTACTGGAACTCCCCCATTCCTCCCTCTGAGTCCCACGGTGGTAAAGTGAGAGAAGGGGGAAAAAAAGAAAGAGTTCACTTTTGCTCCCTGACTTGGCACTTTGCTACCACTAACACAGCCCACCTCTCTGGGCTTAAAATACAACACCAGAAAGCTTTTGAGTCTTTTATATGTGTGTGACACTGTGCGAGTGTGTGTGAGTCAGCAAGAGTTTCTATTTCAGCCTTTGAATAGGTAATAAAAATCCACAAAACCAGTGCATCAGCTCAGTTTGAGTCAGTGAAAAACAGGACTTGTGACGTATTAAAGAAAAGTGAGAGACTTTGTATCTAAAACTAATATAAATCATTTAAGTGGACATATTATGCTCATTTTCAACTCCATATTTCATTGTTGAACTCTACTAATGTAGTTTTCACAGTACAAAATGATACACAATATACTTTTTGCAGCCCCTGAGTTCATCCACTTTCTGAAACAAGCAGTTTGACTTTCTTTCCTTTCTTCTAATTGGCTGCCCTTCTCAAACAGAAACTTTGAACAGCACTTGGGAGGAGCAGCTGAGTGCCTGGGATATCTGCTGTCAGTGACATCATACAGGTCCAAGAGTAGAAAAAATGTTTGAAACTAAGTGTTTAGAGCAGTCTGAAACCAGAGCTTTTGGACCACAGGGATTACTTGAATACACTCTGGCCAATTTTACTGTGAACTTGTACCTTAAAACCCAGAAAACATTTCTAAAGATGCTGAAACTCTATAGAGATGAGGACAAAGTATGCTTTGGTTTATCACATTAAATCTCATTTTACCCAGCCAAATACAGTTCAGTGAAGCGTTAGCATTTACTAAACAGGTATCAACCAAAAAATGAAATGTTAAGTAGGACTTTGTATTCTGAAAACGACCTTCTAACACAGGTGGTGAGTTGTGTTTTGGGACAGATAATGAAGGAAGGAGACAGCTGGGCTGAGACAGGGAGGACTGGAGGACAAAAATGCAGCAGAGATAGCAGATCTGTAATGGATACAGTGGAAAGAAGAGAGGAAGACAGCTGCTGCTGCCTTGACAACATAGTATTATCACCCCAAATATCTTACAAGTGCTGCCGTTTACTGTTCTTTAGCTGATAGAAATGATAAGGGCTTAATGTCAAGATTGAGTGTTGTGTGACTGCTTTTGAAGAACAACAGACACAAAAAAGTGCATAATATTCTCTGCATTAGCTATATTAGGTGTGTAAAAAAAAAAAGTGAAGTCGAAGAAAATTGTGTTTTCTGAATGAGACAATTTGATTAGCAGCACCTTCGGTGCCTCATGTGAGGCACTCGACTACAGTATGGAACAACATGAGCTCAGCCGCAAATTTCTAACCTCTTGACCTCCTCATCTCTTCTTCTACTCCCTCTAACCCCTGTGTCACATTCTCCAACTGCTATCCTTCTCCAAATCTAGTCCCTAAACAGAAGCATCAAAGAGGCCAAGACCCCTATTTCCATAAATGTTCTTGCATCTGTGTGACAAAATGAGGACACTCTAATATGAGCCCACACATTGTCAGTCCACTGATCAGCATTGACGGCTCTCATGAAAAGAAAGAAGAAGAAAAAAAACAGAAGAGAGAAAGAACACAAAAGGGAGGGCAAGAAAGAACAAGAGTGGGTAGTAGGAGGAGTGGGGGATGCTTGAGTCAGCAAATACTGAAGGTCAGCGTTATCAGAGAAGGGTTTTGTCTGCAGAGGGTGTTTTATTTTTTGTTTTTTAGCGTGGTTCTTTACCTCAGTGTGTCACCCAGCGTCCTCCTCCTGGTGGTCTGGGGGAGAGAGGAAAATGGCAGAGTGCTTTCATCCCAGGACTTTGCTTCTTTCTGGGATTCTCTTCAGGTGGACCGTGACCTGAGGAAAAACAAAGAGTTAAGATGAACTAATCTGACCAGTTGTGTCCGTCAGGTACGAGTGAACTGAAACAGTAAGGGCCAAACATCTAAACTCTACAGTGTGGATTTGAATTTATCTAAAATGGTTAGCATAGGAAAACAAAAACACAGTCAGAAATAGCAAATGTGATGACCTCACAGTGACCACAGTCCAAACATGAAGCTGAAAATGCACTTTTTGATCAATAAAATCTACAATCCTTGATCTCTTCCTTTCTCCTTCTGTCTTTAAACAAGCCACTTTTGAGCTGCTTGCATAGTAACTTAAGTCTCACACGTATGACAGTAGATGTTTTTTCTGCAGATACACAAATATTTATCTTTATACATCACGCTTTTCTTGTGCAAGAGCTAAAAAAGAATCATGAAATTTGTACAAATTTTAAATTAAACTGTCATCTTGTACTGCGGCTCTTACAGCTGGAGTTTTGCACAAGTTTCCTAAAACTAAATGTGGTTCCAATCTTTGGAAGAGAAATGGAAAAATCCTCATTAAGGCAAAAAAATGAAATGAAAAAGAGAAAGAAAACGTATCTATGAGCAGATAAAGAATACGTGTTTGCCCATAATATCAACACTGCTTCCTCCGAATACACTTGTGTGTAAATACCTTATCATAACTTCAAAGTGTAAATGTAGTTCCATTAGTACTACCACCCTCTGGTGTCCAATAATATTAACTATAGCATTTTTCTTGTGGTTTGCAGTACATGCACATGGGAGGATTTTATTTCCACCCCCACCAAAAAATGCTACTTTTTGCTGGGGTTTTTTATTTGTAATTTTCCTAATCTTTTGATTGCACCCTTTTTTCCTCTTTCTTCTTTTCCACTATCTTCACTGGAAGCCGATGAGGTAATCAGTCAGCTTGTTACAGTCTGAAGCGATATGATACGACTATTGATTTTGGCCCCCATGTCCCAGTGCACCAGGGGGTCAGTAATGCCACATCACCCGACCTCCAGGCCAGGATATAGAGCGGCTTTCAGGAATCACAGACCAGTGCTGACTGGGCACTGACAGCCAGTGCCACCAGCAGATAGACTGTAAAACCACAGACCATCACATTGACAGATTTTCCTAGAATTGCTGAGACCAGCCGGAGTTTGGTGTTTTTTCTTGTCAAACTTTAAACAACAAAAAGGACCGGAGCATCACACAGCTTACACATCAATCTAAACCATATATGTCACTTTTTTTTTAACATTTGTCCTTAATTGTTTGTGTAATTTTGTGTCCAACAAAACACAATCAGAAAAGAACAGCGATCATCATTGGCTTAAAAATGCAAATGCATTACGTTTCATATAAATCAATACGATCCATTTAATTCAATCAAAAGACCACATAAAACACAATTATTGACTAACTTGGTTCCCATATGGCTTCCATCCAGCTGAAGCCCAAATATCATCAGCATGGAACAACAATGAAACAAAACCGGGTGTCCATCTGTGTCTGTTAACAGGAAAGCTCACAAATTTAGAACCAGATTTGAATGAAATACAGAGGTCAGTAAGGCTTTAAGCCAAGGTATGACTGATTAAAGTGGCAATCAGGGTCTGGGATTTCTGCCATTAGATGATTATTGTGTTTCAGGCCTGATTTGATGGACACGTGATTTGTAGCCGCTAACACCACGAAACAAATAGTAAAGAAAACGTTGTGAGGGAGAAGGTGCGATAAACGGGGTGGGTCAAGGGCATCTAGCATGTTCTAACACGGAGGTGGGGTGGCAGGAGGGTCAAAGCCTTTCCACAGAGACACGGGGGAAGATTTGTTGAGATAACATGAGAGTGGTTAAATTTATTCACCCTCTTTAAGCTTCACAGATAAATGAAGAGTAGTGTCCCATAAGGCCAGCTCACAGCCAAATACAAGAATATTTTATTTTTTTAGAAACACTAATGTGCAAATACATCAATATACACACAGATTTATAGATCTAACCCTGGTCTGCCTGTCTTTTAATTGTCATAAAACCCACTGCAAGGCAATAAAACATGACCTGTGATGCTATAATGATCTCCGCAGTGGTTTAAAGGCTTCAACACACACATACACGCACAGGCATAAAATCTCGCTTCGATGCTCTCTGTCTAATCAGGCGATGAGATCTCACCCAGTATGATGGGCTGATGTAAACCCATGGGTGCAGATTAGATAGAGATTATTCATCCTTTAGATCACTGCTAGATAGATTACATCGCAATAGCAGCATATGTCCTCACTGCAGGGATGACACTGTATGTCAGGACAATGACACTGTGACTGAGGCTCCTGCACGGTGCTGCAGTATTAACTTCAGCTGAGGGTAGCGCTAAGGTCATGCAGCTTGTGTGTGCGCTTGGCTGCCTTAGGTTCACTTTGTAAATCAAAGCAATCCTTATGTTAGTAGTAGTTTTCGGTTACTGGAGAGATGCAGTATGGTGTGCTGTTGAGGGAGGAGCGAAGGAGGGTGAAGGCGAAAGTCGCTGCCGTCACCCAGAAGGCGTGGCTAAATTTGTGCCAAGGTGACTCTTGCACAATGAAGCAAGAGAGACAGAGAAGTGTTCAGTTCAGTCCATTAATACACGTACTGGATGTATCTAAGTGTATTAATGGGAGAAATTTGTCACTGTACACATCACTGTATAATACAATATCAGCAATTATTCTCTTGATTGGTTAATGTAAAAAAAAAAGTCAGGTAATCATGAAAAGTTGACCGTTATCAGATTCCCACGTTAAATGGGAAATCTGAAAATTTTAAAAAGATGGAAAAAAAGAAGGAACTTATGGTGCATTTCACTGGAGGACAGAATTTTTAACTGGAACGCCCCCCCAAGCCAGACTTCCAAAATCAGACAGTCAGAGCAGCCCCACCAACCCTAAGACAATCCAAGATTGCTTCAGGGCATGTAAAAAGCAGTAAAACCATAAGACATGTAACCAGCTAAGTAAGTCAGGGTCTATCCACGAACGTGTGGCAATGGTGGTTTTAAGTGCTAAAAAAATAAACAAACAAACAAACAATACGCTTTGCACTAATATGATAATGATGCATGACTGACTCTATCTTCCACCTCAGTCATCCGACTTCTGAGGTAAATGGAAAGCAGCATTATACAGTGGGGCAAAAAAGTATTTAGTCAGCCACCGATTGTGCAAGTTCCCCCACTTAAAATGATGACAGAGGTCAGTAATTTGCACCAGAGG
The DNA here is from genome assembly GCF_057382275.1 of Copadichromis virginalis. Taxonomy (NCBI): domain Eukaryota; kingdom Metazoa; phylum Chordata; class Actinopteri; order Cichliformes; family Cichlidae; genus Copadichromis; species Copadichromis virginalis. The sequence goes on along the minus strand of NC_140630.1, from coordinate 17,550,122 downwards.
TACACTTCAACTGTGAGAGACAGAATGTGAAAAAAAAATCCATGAATCCACATGGTAGGATTTGTAAAGAATTTATTCGTAAATTAGGGTGAAAAATAAGTATTTGGTCACCTCAAACAAGGAAAATCTCTGGCTCTCACAGACCTGTAACGTCTTCTGTAAGAAGGTTTTCTGTCCCCCGCTCGTTACCTGTATGAATGGCACCTGTTTGAACTCATCATCTGTATAAAAGACACCTGTCCACAGCCTCAAACAGTCAGACTCCAAACTCCGCCATGGCCAAGACCAAAGAGCTTTCGAAGGACACCAGGAAAAGTATTGTAGACCTGCACCAGACTGGGAAGAGTGAATCTACAATAGGCAAGCAGCTTGGTGTGAAAAAATCAACTGTGGGAGCAATCATCAGAAAATGGAAGACATACAAGACCACTGATAATCTCCCTCGATCTGGGGCTCCACGCAAGATCTCATCCCGTGGGGTCAAAATGATCATGAGAACGGTGAGCAAAGATCCCAGAACCACACGGGGGGACCTGGTGAATGACCTGCAGAGAGCTGGGACCAAAGTAACAAAGGTCACCATCAGTAACACACTACAACGGCAGGGAATCAAATCCCGCAGTGCCAGACGTGTTCCGCTGCTGAAGCCAGTGCATGTCCAGGCCCGTCTGAAGTTTGCCAGAGAGCACATGGATGATACAGCAGAGGATTGGGAGAATGTCATGTGGTCAGATGAAACCAAAGTAGAACTTTTTGGTATAAACTCAACTCGTCGTGTTTGGAGGAAGAAGAATACTGAGTTGCATCCCAAGAACACCATACCTACTGTGAAGCATGGGGGTGGAAACATCATGCTATGGGGCTGTTTTTCTGCCAAGGGGACAGGACGACTGATCCGTGTTAAGGACAGAATGAATGGGGCCATGTATCGTGAGATTTTGAGCCAAAACCTCCTTCCATCAGTGAGAACTTTGAAGATGAGACGAGGCTGGGTCTTCCAACATGACAATGATCCAAAACACACCGCCCGGGCAACAAAGGAGTGGCTCCGTAAGAAGCATTTGAAAGTCCTGGAGTGGCCTAGCCTCCACTTTTTTTTTCACATTCTGTCTCTCACAGTTGAAGTGTACCTCTGGTGCAAATTACTGACCTCTGTCATCATTTTAAGTGGGGGAACTTGCACAATCGGTGGCTGACTATATACTTTTTTTGCCCCACTGTAGGTGCTTTATACCTTTTTCCAAACATGCTGATTTGCATATCTCAGGTAATAACCGGTTGAATTCACAGCTACTCAGTGGCTCACCCGCCTCCTGCACAGTCTACTCAGAAACCATCCTCACCTAAACCAAGCATCAGCGTGACCAACTGTGTTCTGCTTGTGTGAAAGCATAACCTCAGACAAAGACCAGATTCTTATTCATTCTGGTGTGAACACAGCCTAGGAGAAAATAACCCAACTTCTCACCTGACTTGATAGCGCAGTAAATACTTTCCTGGTGAGTTTCAGTTGCTATTTTTATCCTGTTTCTTCTGCTTATCCAACTCTAGGTTGCAGGGTGGGTTGGAGCCTATGCAAGCTATCAGGTGAGAGGCAGGGTACAGACTGTACAGATCACCTATCTATTATAGACCTAACAGATATAACTCACATTCACACTAATTTACAATCACTGAGTAACCTAACAAACATGTCTTTACACTGTGCAGGAGAACATGCATGTTCAGTTTGCCCATACAGAAAGTCCTCAGCAGACTGATTACTTCATACCTAAGACCTTGTTGATGTGAAAAGTGCTAATCGCTACACCACCATGCTCCCCATTATATGTATCTATTTATTTTTTACAGCATAATAATAACAATTATGTTAATTATCCTCCCATTTAGAGCAAAATACACAGTAAATGAGGGTACAATTTAGGCTAGAATTAGCTTGTGATGAACAGTTTGCTAATCTATTAGCACTCAGTGTTCTCAGTTTCACAGTTACCTCACTGACGTTTCAAAATACCTTGACGGTGATGTCAAAAATACTGAACTCCCGGCTTTAAAATGGGAGTCAAGAAACCAGTGGGTGATATTCATCATGTCAGCATCCAACTTCTATGCCCAAAACTCACAAATATCACGCACATATATTAATGGAATAGGGGAAAAGCAACCAGCTATTTTGTTTAAACAAGCAGATTACACATCAGTTCAATAACACAAAGTGAATTTTATCAGTTTGAGCCACTGCTCATATCAACCACGCACACAGAAGGGTTTTAATCAAGATACACCACAGCAACTCTTTCCAAATAATACTCCCACTGTCTTTGTAAACTATTTCATCTTGGTTTGGACTGTTGTGAATCTGAGTTTTAAAAAAAAAAAAAATCATCATCATTTCTATTATAAAAACATTTTTAAAATTTCATCTTTGCACCATTTTCTGTAATTTTTAATTCATCAATATCCAGGAAAATAAATACTGGCTGATCATGAAAGTGAACAACTGCTGCTACTTAAGTGTCCCGAAACACCTGAAAACATGTAAGTTAAACTACTTCTGCATAATGTGAAAAATCGGGACAGGTGTCGAGCGTCTCGTAGCATCCATTGTCACATTGCTCATCCTCGGATGCTCGTATTGAGTAAGAATAGAATAGAATCAATGAGAATCGTAAAGCACTTCCCAGGAAAAGAGCAGTCGGGTAATGCAGTTTCTATGTATCTTTCTTTCTATTTTCTCTGTCATTAGCCATATTGTACTCGGTGTCTGGCACTCTGGCTGTTGCGGCTGCCGTTTTCCCAAGAAAGTGGAAAGCTGCTTTGTTGCCATAATATGCCCTGTGTGATGCTTGGCCCACTTTCCATCTTGCTTTCATTGTGTAAGCACACATACATAAAACATGATTTGCTGCTTCAATTTCTGACTTTTATTCAGCTGGGATTTGGTGGCAGACAACATCAGAGCCATGAAAAGCAGAGCGGAGCAGCGACGAAATGCAGCTCTCCCTCTGATCCTCTGAGTGAGGAAGAAAAGAGAGAGAGAGAGAGAAGGAGACAGAGAGCTGGCTACGATACAAAGAACAAGGTTTAATCACTGACCTCTAGACTTACAACTAAAGACAAATGGCCATGATTAATGAGGCCCATTCATCTTACAGGTTAAGAAAAAAAAAACCCAGCAGGGACTGTGTGTGCCCGTGATGCTCTCGAGCTTCAGTCCTGTTAGTTTGCACTTCACGTGTGAGTCCAAGGAGCTCAGATCAGGATCACTGCAGATCCAGCATTGTTCACTAGAGGGCAGCCTGCAATGATGTGAAATCTGGCAGCTGCAATGATGGCTGTTCAGTCCTGAGTGAAACTTGTTCGTAGCAACAAATAACAGAAGGAACAGATAATATAGTATAAAGTTATTTTAATATCTGCTGTGCAAAACTATTGCACTAGCTATTTAAATGATTATTTTAACCTTCATTCAGATTGATTCCTTTTCTATATTCAGTACACTATGTACACTGCTTTAAAAAAGTACATACGGCCACATTATTGAGACTTGTCACAAGGAGTTGCCACAGTTGGTAGCTCCACTTGGGAGACTTATGCAGGATTTCCTTCCTAATGCAACCCAAAGGGGAATTTGTTTTTCTGGCTGGAATTAATTCAGTTATTTTACTTTATTTGGCTACTTATTCAGATATTTTGGGTCTTTTCTAGTTCACTGATGGGTTTTGATTTCTGCTGTGAAATTCACATCTTAGAGTCTAAACTTAATGTAAACAGCCTGAAAGCATGGATCCATCCTGCTTTGTATGAATGGGTAGGGTGGTAGTGGTGCAATGGTGTAGGGCAGGGGTGGCAAACTCCAGGCCTCGAGAGCCAATGTCCTGCAGGTTTTAGATAACACCCTGGGTCAACACACCTGAATCAAATGATTAGTTAATTACCGGGCTTCTGGAGAACTTCAAGAAATGTTGGGGAGGTAATTTAGCAATTTAAATCAGCTGTGATGGATCAAGGACACATCTAAAACCTGCAGGACACCGGCTCTCGAGGCCTGGAGTTTGCCACCCCTGGTGTAGGGGATCTTTTCTTGGAACATCTTGGCCCCCTCAGAACCAGATGAACATTAGTTAAACACCACAGCCTACATGAATATGATTGCTGATCATGTTCAACCCTTTATGACCACCACATGTCCATCTTCTGATGGCTGCTCAAATGGCCTCCACTATCACCAGATCTCAAAGCAGTAGAGCACCTTTGGGATGTGTTGGAACAGGGGATTGATAGTCCGGATGTGCACATGACAAATCCGCAGCAGCTGTGTGACGCTATCATGTCTGTATGAACTGAAATCACTGAGGAATGTTTCTATCGTGTACCTAATAAAGTGGCCAGTAAGTGTATGACAAGACATCCAGTTTGGTTACCACGATAACCATGCACTCCTCTTTTTTGTGTAACCAAAAATATAAAATCTGTGAGTAGAAAAAAGAAACAAAAAACAAATTTACAATATTTGAATGAACGTATTTAGTTATGTCAGAGGGGAGTGACCTCATCAGTACTCTCCACCGTAAAGTGAAAGGTCTAATTGATGCACTCCAACTCTTTGACCCCTATCTCCACTCCTATAATGTTTCTAAGGATCATAAGTCATCCTCCTCTGTGGCCAGATTAGATGAGATGACAAGAGGTTGGAGGGGATGGCCGCAGCAGCAGCAGCAGCGGTGGGTAAAGTTTATCTCTGTAACCGAGCTCAAGAGCAGCAGCTGATGTGTGGCCACAGCTGCACACAGTCAACCTCTTATGAAAATCTCGGCAGAACAAATGATGAGTTTGCATGTTTGACGACAGCTGATGACTAATGAGGGTCTTCTATGCAGAAACAATGCAACATGGGCAGGATGAGCAAAAGGTGACCACACAGAGGAAGATTAATAAATGAGAAACAATGACTGCAGGAAAAATTTTCCTTTTCCTTTTCACTGCTTAAATCACAGCCGGAGCTAAAGGCTTTGTCTTGCTTTGTCTGTTTCCAGCTCTATCAGCCCCACCACTGTTGTTGTAACAATTTGTCTGTCTGGAGGATATGGATCATCTCTCTTCATTCACACGCTTTTTCTCCTCTCTTATTATTTCCATCCTCCCTATCTTTAGCTTTTCTTACATTATTTCAAACACAATTTTCACACAGATTCAGTATGGGGGCTGCTGCTTCACACTGGTTATCTATCATGTTTAAGCGTCTTTTATTGACTGCACAATGAAAATGCATTATTAAGAAACAATAAAAGTTGTCATTTTTCTCAAATCAAGAGATTATTCTCTTGAAAACTTCTTCCAGTACGTGCTAGCGTACTTTGCAGGAGTGAAAGCACCTGATCACTCTTCCTGCAGACGCCTGCACATGTGCACGTAGTGAATGCTGGTTTTATGTGCGTTCGTGAATGTGTACCCTCTGTCACAGTAAGTGTGTTATTGGAGCGGGGTTAGCCGGGGGGAAGGAACAAAAGAAACAAACAAGGTCCTGTGCAACCCCAAGACTGTTGCATGAATCATCCATAAACGTGTACAGTAGCTGGCCTGTTCTCACAGCATTCAGCTCACCAGTAATAACTGACTTCCTATGCAACATGGCAGGTGCTCAAAATATATATTACTGACCAAATGTAATAAATATATTTATATATTTGCAACAGAGCTGCAGTATTTCAGATATATACTGCACTCCTGCATTCAATCAATTTAAATGAATGTGCATTTTTGCCTGTGTGTGTGTGTGTGTGTGTGTGTGTGTGTGTGTGTGTGTGTGTGTGTGTGTGTGTGTGTGTGTGTGTGTGTGTGTGTGTGTGTGTGTGTGCCTGCAGCAGCAATGACATCAGACTCAGACCACAGTTAGACTGGGTCAAGTGAACATGCTTCTCGCTCTGAAACACATGCATTTACCTGCACGTGCACCTATAGCTGTACGTACGAAGGAGAGCGTGAGAGGGAGGAAGTGAACACATATGCAAATGTGATCTGGGAACAAAAAGGAGCTTGAAGAGATGGTGTGATTAACTTATTCCCAAGATTAAGAAGTGAAGGCAGGAGGAAATGTCAGAGGAACACAAAAAAAGTCTGTGTGTGTGTTTTGAATCCTCTCAGAAGTGCAGCCTTTGTCGAAGAGCTGAGCTGAATAGTGTGCAGTTTTTGCCTATTTTCTGTCACACACCGGTTAACGAATATCTCCAGCACGTCAGTGCTTCACACACACACACACTCAGATCTGCTGGTGTGTAATTTTCCTTTACTTCAGTGGCAGGTCAGCGTACCCATGTTCTCGTGACAGCCTGTGTTTACATCCTCGGGGTATATACATAACTTATATATATAGTGCGTGTTTGTGCGTGGAGCTAATGGAGACTGACATGAGGGCTGACATGGACACTGAGCTGTGCTGCACTGGACCATGCGGTTTAACCCAACAGCAGGGATAAACTATAAATAGACTCTCTCATCCACCCCCAAAGCTCCCCTATTCCCCTTTTTTCTTCCTGTTTCCTCTTTTCCTTTTGCTTTATCTGCAGATCTTTATAACCGTCGCTGGTAATAAAGATTGTGTCTTCCATTTCCTTCTATTCCTGATGGTTGTCTCTCTCGCTATGTCTCTCCAACATCTCTCCCTGTTGTCCCTCCATTTTCAGTCTCCAGCTGCCTCCTGTCTTTATGCATTTTTCTCTTGAAGAAGAAAAAAAAAGAACAGAGAAACAAAATACTGGAATAACAAAGAGGCCAACACCAATCGAATGGTCTCAGAAGAGAGGGAGAGAGTTTGGGGAGGGTGGGGAAAAGGGGGAGATATGCTAGTTAGGGGGGTGGGGGGTGGGTGGGAGAGATGGAGTTATGTAAGTGAAGCTAATCCCCTCCCAACCCTGCATAATAAATGAGACGGGATGACACTGGCCTCATTTCATCCGTTCATCCCTGCATCTGCCGCCACTAGCCTTCCAAACCGCTCCGTCTCCACCTTAATCTGTCTGTTTGATCTTTGACAGCAGTCTAGGGCTTCATTTTGAACTCCGCACACCAGCAAATCCTGCTATGTTGAAAGCTTGTATAATTGTAAAAGCATCTTGTATAAATATCTTGTATAATAGCTCAACAGCAGTTATACAAGATATTTGAAGTTTTAATTGGGAAAATGCTCCCAGAAAAGAAAAATGGCATCCGTTCCTCCTCTTTTATTTTCCCCCCGATATCAAAGATAACATCAGATTTTTGAAAGCCTTCTTGCATAACACAAGCCAATGCGGGACAGCAAGAATAGAATAAAAAAAAAAAACCCATCAGATCCCCTGATGTTTTTGGAGCGCCAATGATAACATGTCAAAGATTATGATACAATCCTTTGAAGTGCTGTCCTCCGCAGCTTTCCCTTCTCAATTTAAACCCAGCAGTCTGACCCTGCCTCAATCCAGACATCCTAATCTGCAAAGGCATGCTTCACAAGGGTCAACATGACCATTTTAAACATGTTATTAATGCCGAGACACATATCAATATTACACCACATGACTCTGTAGCACAACAGCATGTTGCTTCAGACTGTGTCAGACACAGAAACCTAATCCCGCCGACTGATTTACGATCTGCTGCTTTGAAGCTTAAGTTTCACATTTTGGTAATCGAGATCTGGGCATTTTGAAACCCGAGGTCCTCAAATTTAGGCAAGAGGGTCGAGTCGATCGTGCACTTCAGGGATACGTTAATTTTGGCTAAAGTAAAAAAGGCTTAAAATAAAAATGTCTAACCAAAAAAACCTGAATTTCTCTCCTGCTTAGAGCCTCTTAGTGCAACCAAGCACAAGAGACACCAAACAATTTATTAATCACAAGACAGCCACACCCTAAAACTGCCTGCATCATTCATTTTACTTAGAATGGGACTACCGTTTGCAAAATGAACACCATGCTGTATAGAGAAAGACCTGAAAGTCATAGGAATTTATAACCTAACATCTTTTGAACCTGTGCTCCAGACCTGGTGGCTACGTCTATCTTTTATATACAGACTGTGTTCATATGGACACGTTAACACATAGCATAGTTGCAAATGGCCACTAGCATAGCTAAAGAGTCTTAGTTGTAGTTCTAGTTTACACAAGCGGGCTATATCAAACAACCAGGCTTAATGAACAAAGGACGTGTAACTTTTCATGAGTTAAATGTCTCTGGTTTAATAGTTCAGTGTTGAGCACATTTTAAGGCTAATTATCACACTGCTTAGCACATTTTATCACTGAAATGGCAACCGTTGTGAACATTTACGCTCGTGTAAGGTGTTCTGCAATTTTCCACTAAAAGAGTCGTTTGCTGGGAATTTTCTCCACTCGAGGTGATCAATTCTCTTCTAAACACCTTGAAACAGAAAATAAGGCAGTAGATGACAGAAGATAAACCAGTGTATGGTTACATTTTTAGGGGGGTGCACGTCAGGTTATTGCATAGGTTATGGTGCAGGGTTTCAGGGGAGTTTGTGGTTACAGTGTACCTGTGACACAGAGACCCTGCACCCACCATTACTTATGAGCAGAGTCCGTTAGACCTGTAACTCCACCCAACACTGTCACAGCCACACATAATGGGGTACTTTTCTTCATCCCCACAGCAAGGTGAGCAAATCCATTACTACAGGTTCCCCAAAAACAAATGTAAGAACATATATTAAATTTTAAGTCATTTTCATTCATTCATACGTAGTCAACTTTTTATAAATTAAATTCTATTACCTCCTAAAATGAGTTTCTTTTTTTTCCTTTACAACAGCAGAATTTCATACATGCACATGAGAGTGCTGCATGAAATCACCACCGGCTAAACCCCATTTTAATGCAATCAGCTGGATCATTACTGATCTGTAGCACAGACTGTGTATATACAGATGTGGTGATGAAGAAATCTATATTTATTTTTATACAGTCTGTGATCAGTAGAGTATTTATAAGCTGTTTCTTAACGTTCAGTATTAGTACCAGGTAATTAACTCCTTTATGAGTACCAAGGCTGTTATTTTAAGCAGTTTTTGAACTTTGTTAAACTTTTTAAAAGTTTTAATATGAAAAAACAGAAGCCCCCACCATGTAGGAAGGAGGTCCTTGGCACCAACAATGCCCTTTAACTCCCCCTCCAGCTCTCCAATCCTCCTCCCCAGACAGGACGCTCCACTGAACTTTGACCTACTTCTGTCTGCCATCAGTCTGGGCTTTGGAAGGAGGAGGAGGAGGTGGGGGCAGCAAGGCCTCAAACGCAGCGAGCTTCACGCTGATCAAGCCTGTTAATAATAATAATAATATGAATAATATGAATATCAAAGGTTTATTTGGACAATACATCTTTTGAAGGTCAAATCACAGAGTGAAGCTGGGGGACGCTTGAGGATGTGTGCATGTGAAATAAGCAAAGAAAAACTGAACTCATTGTTTAATACAGTTCCTCTAAATTTTAGCTGGGCACACACTCACGGACACATGCTGAGGGACTTGGTTTTACTTTTCCACCGATCAGCCACAAGACAAGCCCTGTCTTTCTTCGTTTTATCCTATCCGTGCCTTTCATTTCCAAGAAATCTCATCCACCAGATGGACACAATCCTCTGCAGGATAATGCCAAGCAGACAAAGACACCATGACAAAGAAGCAGACAGCACCTCCAGGATTCAGCTCTGTCAGTCTGAGCCCAAGACTCACTGAAAATAAGCAGAAACCAAGTAACAGCATCACTCCATAAACTGCAAGTAAGTTTAAAAATATGCCAAATGTTTCATAAGCGCAGGACAGCTTCCAGGCCAGCTGAGTCCTGGCAATCCACTTGTGACAGGACAGCTTCATAAACTGAGGGATGAAGTGTTGGCTCGGACGAGAGGGCGGTGGGAGTTATGTTATCAAGATTTGGGATGGGATCCCAGAGGTTCCCGGAAGAATTCTGGGAACATCGGGGCCTTACATGTGTGTATGAGAACGAAAGCGATTGAGGCACAGATGATGAGAGAGGCGACATCTGTCACCAATTAAAAAGGAGGGATTGATCCCAAGGTTACGCCAGAGAGATACAGTATGCAGCGATACTCTAGAGTCACGATGTAAACACTTTTCTCATGGTTAATAATTCCCAGCCCCCAGCCTCCTTCCCCTCTCCGCTTCCACAGACAAGCCAAACACAGTTTACCCAAGCTAGTCAGCTGATGCAGGAAAGGGGGAGGAGGGTGGGGCGCTGCATGGTACGCATTCTGCAGAGGGGTCATCTGGCAGATGCATCCTCTGGGCTGGCTTCACTCCGTCGAGCGCACAATGGGGAAGAACGCTGACCAAGAGGGTGGAGGAAATCTAATCTATAAATCCAGCACATGTCCAAACAACTGGGTGTCAGGAGATCTTTGCTTATGTTATTAGCTCAGGGGTGTCGCACTGTAAGTTGTAAGCTGGAAAACTCACTGATTCAATTCGACTGAGGTTTGGCAGGGCTAAGAACAAATATGCAGTGTTTTCCTATCTAAAACTCCACACCGGCAGGCGCTGATGAGCTTTTATACTGGATCAATAACTCATGCTTTGTTTCCCTTGCTGGCACAAATCAGGTTTCCAATAAAGACAAATCAACCAACAGCTTAATCAATGACTTTCACGCTTAAGTGGAAGCAGGCCTCTGTTAGTCACGTTAGGAACTATGCAACCAACAGGCAATTTCTTGCCTAGCTAAAAGGAAAAAGAGTCTCCTGAATGAGTTTTCTCATAAAAACAAAGACTGCTACCATTAAGAACTAATTGTTGCAGCTGCAGGTCGTCACCTCTTAAAATCTTTTATCAGCCACCAGGCAACGAGCCTCAATTCTGGACCTAATACTCGTGTCATCCATCAATCTTGCGTTTGTGTGTGTGTCTGCGTGCGTGTGTGTGGTCTGCTGTTTCAGCACTGGCCATTTCGGTCCTCATACATCACCCTCCCGACAGCAGTGAAGTGATGCTTAGTGACATATGATGCCACTTTACCTTCTCTTCAGAAAAAGAGAGAAAGAGCTGGAGAAAGGCCTTGCTGTTCCCAGATAGATGAAAACCATTTCCATGTGCAATGACGACACTTTCCTAACGGGACGGCCAACGGATTTGTGCACTGCGAAGGTTGAGCACGTAATAACAGATTTTTGTTGCTCCAGACAAAAATCACTCTGAGAAGCTTCTCTACGGGATCTTTGGGGTGCTGTGAACAAATGCATAAGTGTTGAGCAAACACAGTTTGATTGGCCTACTAATGGATGTTTGGAGCACTTGGCAGACTTCAGCACTGCTGGTTCTAATGTGATCTGTGCCAGAGCTCTGCTCACTAATGTCCATTATACCATGACTTACTCCACCCTGCATTGATTCCGGCTCTTCTTACAGACTGCGAGGGCTTTCAGAGCCCATCTCCGCCTGCCATCTCAGTTATCAGATTGCAATGGCAATTTAATTGAACTGCAATCTACTTACGCAAAGAAAAAAAGGGGGGAAAAGAACACATTATGAGTATCCTTTGGCGCTGGAAAGGTTCTGTAAGAGTATGATAATTGACCTGCTGCATGCATGTTCATGGGCCATCTAATATATGCTTTTCTTTTGTAAAAAAAAAAAAACTCAAAGGAGGTAATGGCAAGCTGAGGCTATGGGCTGTTTGACAATGAGAGAGCAGTAGTGGTCCAGTAGTCTGTATGGCCACATGTGTCCCTGTGAGCTTTTACAGCTTCACATACAGAACTCCTGCACCATATTGCACTTCACCTTTCGCTGACATCCCAAATTTACCTGTAAATTTATATTGTGGGAATTTAATTAAATCGCGGGTTTCTGCTACCTATTTTAATTTTTTAGATCTCAATTATTTTTGCAGTAAAATAAATATTTTCTGCCTAAAAAATTAATAACTACACCCCATCGCTGATCCAGCCAATGGCTCATGGTGTTATTCGCACAATTAAGGCGCTTAATATGCAAAACTACCTGGTGGACTTGCTGAATACGTAAGGATGTGTCTCAAAAGTGTGTTTACGAGTGTAAAAAGGGTTTATAAGAGCGTGGGTTTTACACCTATTGTGTGGAACTTAACCCCCACGATAATCGAGGGAATACTGTAGCCATACCTTCAAACCTAATGGAGCCAAAGGTCGCTTTACTCATCCACTTCAGCTGAGAAAACAGTTGTCTTCTGTGTTTGTGAAGTGAGCTCTCCAACCTCCAAAAACTAATCTGGGTAATGTCATCAAGGTTATCTTGAACTAGTTTTAGACTTTGGTATCTACAAGAAAAAAGAGTTGCAAAGAGGCAAGGAGGAAGGAAGCTTTAGAGACATTTGATTTGTATTCTTTAACAAAAAGAAATATAATACTAAATCTCTGGAGTACCATTTACCCCCATCTACCCTTGCCTCTCTCTGCAGATCTGACCTGATCTCCTGCAGCTTGATGGATAAGCCTGCTGCACGTATACATGACTTGATAAATGTGGGTTATTTCGAGTGTCACAGTCAGAAGAATCAAATCTGACTTTATTATGCAGACCAACTGCGCCTCCTGTGTACCCATTTCCTTCCTTCTTTTGCTTTCCTCTGATGAGATGCAGCAGTGCGAGATTCAAAGATTCGATTCATTTAGTAAAGAGCTTCATAAACCTAAAATACCACCTGGATTTCTTGTCAGCATTACAGGGTCAGAAAGTCAAAAGGCCCAGCTTTCATTTTTCTAATGGGTTCAAAAAAAGCTTTGAAAGTATGCAACAGAAAGGATTCGGAAAAAAATGACGAGGCCCTTCTCACAACAGTGTTTACAGGAAACACTCAGCACGCGATTTCTGATCCAGTGCCACTTGTTGATAAGAATTCTGCTTGCCCATTACAACATTTCACAGTGCACTGCTACTGCAAGAATCCTTTTATTTTACTAAAGCCATCAGCAACTCAAGATTTCATGAAATAAAATTAAACTTAACTGTGAAAAGCCTGATTTCCTTTAATATTTAACAAGGAAATGATATAGATTTGCTGTAGTCAAGCTTCTTACAACAACTTCACTTCAGTAGCAGCAGAAAAATGTAGTCATCATTATGTGAACCAGAACTACCTCAAATGATGACTTGTGATGTTGATTTTATTCTGCAAGTTAAATACTGAATGTCAAAGTTAAAATGAATGTGACTTTCTTTCATTTCTTTCTTAGTGTCTGAAATGTGTAAAGCAATGATACGTCTGCAGGAAGCTTAGAAGTGTCTATAATCAGCCTTTAACAGTATGGACATTACTAGTACATACATTATTTTTAAATGCTAAACTCTGAAAGTTATCTGATGATCGATCACTGGAAATTACAATAGCAAACAGAGGAGGAATGATCTCATCCAGCATTCTCTTCTAAAAGACACAGGACTGCAAGCTGGGGAAAGGCTTTTTAAAACCTTTCACGTATAAATGTTTCATTTAAATATACTTCAGGAGTCTGCTGGCCTATGCTGAGCGATTCATATGTAGATCCATAATGAGTCTGTCTAAATAACTAACCTGATCAACAGTATAACACCTCAAGTGACTTTAAAAATGAAAACTCCATGAAGATGCTGTAAAGTAAAGTCATTAGCGGTGCTGCAACATTTATGGTCCTGAATGGGGATTTTTAAAAAAGGAAAAGAAAGGTCACTGCAAACCCAGGCAGCTACTAATTACAGTCTCACACACAAGGGCAGTCTTTGTGCGCACATGTGTGTGTGTGTGTGTGTGTGTGCGTGTGTCTGACTGACAGCTTGTCTCTCCCCTGTTGTGCTCCTGCTCATGTCCTGTTCTAATAGGCTGACAGCGAGGAACTGTGACGGAAATCTTAGTGACGCACTGCTAGAAAAATCACAGCTGAGGGGAAACTGAATCTTGGAACCAACATGCTCAAAAAAAAAAAAAGAAGCATATTAAACACTGAACTACTCCATAAAAATCAAACAGAGCTTCTCTCTGACATGCAATTGAAGACATGAAATGGAGGCACAGGAAAAGACAAAATATCAGATGGAGAAAAGGTATCTGTTGAGCTCCTCTGAGTGCGTTTGACTCTGTCTGAGGAATTCAAGGCTCCTGTGGTGCTTCCACACAGAGAAGTTTACATGTTAGAAAGTTAGAAAGAAAGACACTTCCTGTTTTCTTTCAAATGTACTTGCAGTGTTTGTTAAATAAGAGCAGCGTGAGATAGTTTGAGCTGCACGAGGCGTTTGCAGTCTGCATTACATCTAAATAGATAACAGTGCTGACACACTGTTTGCACACTTTTTAATAACATCACCATCATTATCATCATCACCACTGCAGAGCGATAGTCTTCTGGATCAGATTGTGCTGTATTTATACACCAAATTAGCCTTAACAATAAAACCAACCTAATACTTAATAGGCATCGATCAGTATTTCTGACTGATCAGGGGCCATCGGGACCCCTGTGGTGTCTGGCACCTTCAGGTTTGGCAGGGCCTGTGTGTTAGATTAGATTAGATCAGATGAAACTTTATTAATCCCTCAGGTGGGTTCCTCTGGGAAATTCAGTACAAGGTTGTACATTCAGGGTTGTGGTGTGGCATCTTGTGGCTCAGTTATATTCTGGCTTTTTCACAGTTTATAAGGCTGGGGCTGTTTCTCGGGCTCACTGTTGTTGAACAAGGTATTTGTGAGGGATTCTGAGTCAACAACCACGTTTAGATTGGTAATGATTAATGAATGCCAGGAGCCAAACACTTCGCTTCACCTGCGAGTGGTTTTAATGTTGTGGGATAACGATGTTTGCTGCTTCACGAGGGATTCTCCTTTACATGTTATGTAAGTGTGTGTGTGTGTGTGAGCACGTTCATGTAAGTGTCACTTTCGGCTGAGATTATCTAATGGGCAAATTAAGCTGCCAACGCCGGAGCGACATTTTGAACAGTGGGTTGCGTCTTTAATGTTTCATCGTTCTCGAGTGCTGGCAGATGTGCATCAGCTGTGATTGCGCCTCCAGCTGTGATCTA
The DNA here is from genome assembly GCF_057382275.1 of Copadichromis virginalis. Taxonomy (NCBI): domain Eukaryota; kingdom Metazoa; phylum Chordata; class Actinopteri; order Cichliformes; family Cichlidae; genus Copadichromis; species Copadichromis virginalis. The sequence goes on along the minus strand of NC_140630.1, from coordinate 17,535,085 downwards.
GTTTTTTTCACACTTAATTGTTAATGTAATAAAAAAAGATGGGAGGTCGCGTTATTCGACCGCAGAGGCAGAAGGATTTTCATAACCTTGTTAAAAAGGGAAAACGGGAGGAGGAAAGGAGACAAGGAAAACAATTTGAGGACAAGATGCTGTAAAAACAACCATGACTTTGGTAATGTTATCACTTAGCTGCCTCACATTTCACCCCCTCAGGGTTTCACTTGCTGTGAAGGGGACATGTGATTTAAATGATCACAAGCATCCTCCCCTACCTGTCCCCCATCCACCTCTTTAGCTACTTCAATCCTAATGGCCTGACAGGTTGGTTATTACCTCCCACTGCTACCGAATCCCCCTCTCCCCCTTCTCTTTAGCTGTGTTATGTTGCAGTGACAGAGCAGTATGATATAGGTTCTCCCAAAGAGGGAGCATGATGCTTGAGCACATCATGGTGCTGTGATGCTACTAGTCTGTGCAGGAGAGGATGGAGTATGTGCGTGCCGAGCATTCACAAATTCACATTTGCAGCGTGCATGCATTCATTCATGCGTGGTTGTACTCGTGTTTGCATTCAGCTAAAGTCGTACAGCTGTGACAACAGGACACCCAACGCATCAATCATCTGTGAGGGTTCACCGCAGATGAGAAAGAGATGGAGAGAATCTCAGGCATGCTGCTTCTTCGGCATTTATATCTACTCCTGTGGGGATTATTTATGGTCCAATCAGACCCCGGGTGTTTCCAATTCAACTCAAACCCAATCCATAAATTAAAGTAGGCCTTGAGAGCATAAAGAAATGGCCATGAGAGCTCTCCCTCTCTCTTTGTCTGACCTTTCCTTTTCATCATTTTCACTTCATCCTCTCCCATCCACTTCTGTCTTTATAATACAAACAAAACTGGCTGCGCATTTTCAGAGAGGAAAACGGCCATAACAGGAAACGCGGTTTGCAGGAATAAGTGTGCATGTGTGCCATTTCCAAGGGGCAGCCCCCCTATTCACTGACACAGCGGGATGAAGATAACAGTAAAGCTTGTTCTCTTGTTTCTCTCTCTCTCTCTCTCTCTCTCTCTCTCTCTCTCTCACACACACACACACACACACACACACACACACAAATCACTGCATTCAAGTGGATTAACTGCACAAGTACTCAGATTAAACTATCAATAAATCAAATGATCATGCAGCTACACCGTAAGCCATACATACTCTAACCACGCAACTCAGCACAATCAAAGCACACTTTCACATAAATATCCACGCAGGTTTAAGCAAAATTCGTATTTTACGATAAAATTACAACTAAACTTCAACAACTACTTCTATTTCTATTTTTTCATGCGTGGACAAAGCATTTTGAGGGCGCTTGATAAAAGTCAAGAAGTCCTTAACCCTTCTGTTAAAATACAGCACAAAAACACAACACTCACTCAATCACTGTTGCACACTGCGTGATCTGCTCACCTTTAAAGATGTTATTTACAACCAACCCGTGCGGGGATATTTCCTTCAGCAGTGGGTATCTTGTGCGTCCCAAGCAGATGCAACTTTTTCAGAGAGCACCAACACGCCAGAAAAAAATCGACTCTGCTGTCCGTTCCCCGTAGTTACAGTCCGCTTCTTTTCCCAAAGCCGCGCAGTCCACGGCGGCTGTGATCTGCTGCTGATCCACGGCTGCTGCTCAGGTTGAAGGTGTTTGGTACTGTCACCGGCACAGCCCGATGTAGCGCTCTGCGAGGCGGGCTCACTCTGTGCTTCAGCGGGGGCTCGAGAAACGATCCACAACAGTCAAGGTTCAGGACAGGGACGGGGAAGGCAGGGGCTGTGAGAGGGGGGGCCGCGACATCCGATGAAGCCATTCCTTGACGCTCGTGCCTTTGCGCCAGTGGGGTTGATATACTGATATAAAAACCTCATTTAAAACTTGTAAACACTATCCACGTGCGAACTAGTTTTTTCAAGCTCAACGGAAGAAAAATCAACAGTTCAGAAAACTGCACATTTTTATTTTAGTGTTTGAAAGTAACTACTGAGCTTGTTGTTTTGCTAACTTGAATATTGTTCTAAATTATATAAATCACTTTAAAAGACATTCCTTAATAGAGTTTTATGTTTGTGTCTTATTATGCCATTGATTTGAGACAGAAAGTTTTATTAGCAGTTTTTCCAACATGCAAATGTGCATGTAAAATTCTGCAAAGACCAAAAGACTGTGTACATTTTGTCTTTATTGGGCAGTTAATTGTTATTTTAAATTCCCTGCTCTCTGTTAGTTGCACTGCTTAAGATGTCAGTGGTCTAATCAGCCACCAGTGCATGTAGGTATGCAGGTGATATCAAGACAAGTTCAAACCAAGCATTAGAATGGGGAAGAAGGTGATTTAAGGGAAGTGTGTGGGTATTTCAGAAACTGATGGTTTTCTGGGATATTTCTCATACATTTGTCTCCAGAGTTTATATATAATTGAATTGAGAAAATATTCAATGAGTGACAGCTGGAAGAAAATGCTTTGCTGAAATCAGAGGTCAGAGAATGACCAGACTGTTTCGAAGTGATTATAACCAAGGTATGTAGAAGAGCATCTTTCAACCCAAAACATGTACACTGAAGCAGATAGGCTACTGCAGCAGAAGACCACATCTGGTGCCACTTATGCCAGCTAAGAACAGGAAACTGAAGCTACAGTTAGCATGGGAACATCAAGATTTGACAACGGAAGATTGGGAAAAACATTGCTTGGTCTGATGAGAAAAGAACATACATCAGTATCTTCTTAACTTAGGCTCACAGTGGGCTTATGTGGAGCTGTGTGGAGGCAAGGCCCTGGACAAGGCTAACACAGAGAGAAACAGACAACTTCATATTTCCACCTCCACACATAGGTCCAATTTAGGGAAAAACAGTTAACCTAACATGCATGTCTTTGGACTGTGGTCAGAAAACCACTCAGGCACAGGGAGACCATACAACTCCACGCACAAAGGCCCCTGCCAAGAGGGCCAAGAGGTTGAAACCTGAAACCTTACTGTAAGGCAGTAACAAAAAAGTCAAAAAATAAACTTAAAGAATGGCTTTAACATTAAAACAGATTACAAACCCACTTGTAACCTCGTGTCCAAGTAACTGAGGTTATACTCTACAGTAATTTGCAAGTATTGTAACTATTCTCCTGTGATTTAAAGCGTGTTTAAAACTGTTTGGTGAGTTTTTTCTAAGATATACTTAGATAAATATGAAAATGTGCTTTATTTTGGAAAATCTTCCCATCTTCTTAGCATGTGACCATGCAGATATTGCTTCACAGTCTAAACAACTAATATTTACAGCATGTGATGGGCAATATATGAAACAAAAGAATATTAGCCATAAAAAGTCATCAACAGTTGAAATACTACCTCTGAGCCAGCTTGTCTGCACTGAGCCCCCCACTTACTTACTTCTGTCCCCTCTTATGTCCTGGGAACACAATATAGGGTCTCCTCTTCTCATCACAATAGACTTCCACCTGCTTAATTCATCAATGAAACCGGAGCTGCAGGAAAGCCTGTCCTAATTTCTTAGACGTCGACATATGGGTCGGTTTCCACCAGATCTTAAGATGCAGAAATCAGTGCCAGTCAAAAGGAGCAGCTGTCAAGGTGTAATGTTATGTGATATACTGCAGGTAGCAGGGTCAGTTTACTTTAGTAGGGACATCTGGTCCACAGCATTAAAGGTTAAAGAAAGCAAGCATAATCCATTTTCCCCACACACAGTTGTCAAGAAAATAAGGAGCCTCTTATAATCATTAATGTAACAACCCTGAAGTGTGACCCTGGCTCTCTTAAACCCTCATTTACAGCTGATTCACTTATGAACCTATAAAATGCATTAAAATATTTGGTTATATGAGGTTGTCTGTGATTTTTCTTTTTGTTTTTTTTTTTGCTCCTTCCCTGAGTTGTTTTTTTTTTTTTACTCGGTGTGATTAAATAACTCATTAAGGTGTGTGCATCTGCATCCATCCATCTGCAGGGCAGGATTATATTAAAGCGCCGCTAAAAGTGTTTGTACAGCAAAAACCAAGGACCTGCAAACCTGAAACTTCCACCAATACTCAGACCCTAAAACCATATGTTGCACTGTAATAAGCAACTTAATATTTTTGCAATAACTTGGGGGGGGGGAAGCAGGAAAACTCCTTAGCAGGGAGTTAATATTAATATATTTATTATTTTAATCAATTTAATTCATCTGCATCATTGCTCCACTCTTTTCACCTTTAGAAATGTCAGTTCTTAGACCATTCACCACCCCAAAAATGATTGAGCACTATCTACAGACTTTTGCTTGTCTTAACTTGCTCAGTAGTTTTCTTTACGTCAGTTTATTTAAATGTTGCCAGCGATTCAGGACAAGCAGCAGAGCATTCATATTATGGACTAACTCACTATCACTTCGAGATATCAGCACATGCACTGGTGTGTGCTAAACATTGTCTTCACTGCAACCTATGAACATCAATAACCCCTTAAGTCTTTGTTTCACTGGAACCAAAACCAGCACAGGCTTCCTTTGCATACTGGAAATCACACGTTTTAGATGCTGTTAAGATGGGTCAGTAAGTGTGCAGTGACATCCAGTAATTAGTGCTGTATGCAAAACATTTGCTTGATCAAACTTAAGCAAAGTATTGGAAATATGTGAAATCAGATTTGCATCTGGTTTTGCACGTTTGGTGTCACTTATGAGAAGGTGTGAGGAAAAAAAACACATCTCTAAAATCACTACGTCACCTTTTCTATTGTAAATTGTGCCCGTGTCACATTTTCAGCATTCAGTGCTACCAAATTACCATGCTCTCATGGTTTACTTGGACCCCCAACCACTGCTGCTTGAGGCTGTAATTCTTCCCGATGTTTACTTCTCCACTCTAAAAGTGTGACCTGGAAAAATTCCTGGAACCTTAATGCCATGGTCCTAAATACCTTATACTACTCAGATGCCAAAATGAGGAACTGCACTCCAGTCATCATAACTTCTTTTAAACGAGGGATAACGAATACAAATCACGGGGAAATTATATTTTTGAAAAACTCAAGGTTAGAAGAGATATGAAATGTCACTGTATTTCTGTTAAACAGAGGTTTAACTTTTGGACTCTGAAGCACACTAAAAGTGTTTTAAAAAAACGGCACAGAAACAACATATTTATTCAGTATTGTGATGATGGTTTAGTGTGAGGATGGTTTAAAATCTGAGATTTTATCTGTATCTGGACTTGGCATGAATGGTTTTATTATTTATTTGTTTTGTTGTGATTGTGTATTTAAATCTTAGGTTACAGATCTACTTTAGGATTAATTTTCCTTACACGTTGATTGTTATCGACACATTTTCCATTTTTTATGGGATTTCTCATGATTGTATTTTGTCATTTATGCTATCGTGGTTAAAATGAACTTTACTGAATGAAAAAGTAAAGACAAGAGCCTTCAATTTGTAGTTTATGAAGAAAATCTTTAAAAATAAAGTTCTTTATTAGATTGCATCTTCAACAGCATCAACCTGTTTCTTTGACGTCCAGCCAGCTCTCCTGCCAGAAGACAAAGATATTGAGGACTCCCGTCACTGCTGAACTCCCGCTAACCTCTCTCCTCTGCGCACAACATACCAATTTATTTTCTGTTCCAATGCCAAGTACATAACCCCCACCTCTCCTGCTCATCTGTCTTCAGACTGTCAGGTACGTCTGTTTCTTTTCATCTGCTCAATACAACTTCTTACAACTGCCCACCATCATGTCAAACCTATACACATACCCTATTTACCACAACACTCCTTTTCTCAACCCCTTTTTTCCTTTAAATCATCGCCATGGTTCAGTTCAGCTTCAGGCTTCGGCAGTCTGCAATGCTAATATGATTTCTAGCTGAAATGAATCGTGCAAATGTGCTGTAGCCTCTCCTTTTCCCCAGTGGGTTCCCATTTAAGTCCACTTCATTTGACTGGAGTGGGTGGAGGGGTTTTTAAAATTGTATTTATTCTTTTTTCTTTTTTTGAACTGCGGAGGATTACAGTGGACATTTTTCTAGGCTTGATGTTTGTGGGTGGAGTATCTCTTATTTTTCCAGCATCCAAAAAGCCCTGTTAGTTTATTGTCTCTTGCAGTATGCAAAGACTATGTGTGAGTGTGAGTGCGAGTATGTGTGTGTGTCCTGCTGCAGCAGTGTGTTTCTGCAGATCTCTGTGTGCCCAAGAGTGTTTTCTAAAAAAAAGTCCTTGCCCTCGGCAGGCAGCGAGGTTTGTACATGACAAGACTGTTTATTTCATAATAACAGCGAGGAGGTTGCTGCCTGTGCAAAGACAGAAAGAAGTCCTGCTCGTGCTATTGTTCTCATGCTTTTGACAAAAACTGCTTTAAGCATGCTTGTAGGGAATCTGGTGGGTCCACCACATCCATGTTTGTGTCCAGACTGAAAGATACAGGCAGATTTGGCTTATATATTCATGTTTTCCAGATGATTGTTGACTGGTCAAGACTGAAGTGATCCACACCCTTACTGTGAAGAGCATCACATTTTGTTTTTCAAATTGAAATTAATGTTGCTGTGCTTGGTCTCCAGAGGATAAATCCTAATAGGTTTAAATGAAGCTCCACCAAAGGAGAACAGATGTTCTTGATTCTTTTTTTTCTTTTTTTTAAGAATGGGCCTTTTGGGCGGTGGCTACACATAGTGTAAGGTCAATCACTTTCCACAGAGCACAGGCCTGTTATATCTGGCCCTCTGAAAAAGGAAAGGAGGGGGCACAAGCCAGTGTAAATTGACTGGTAATTACATTGCCCCTTTCTACTCAGATGAACACATAAAGTCTTTCTACTAGAAGTCTTATTCACCTAATCCTACACACATGCATACACCGCTTTTATCAATGCCTAAGTGTGTTTTCATCCATACACACACTCACTCTCCAATGGATACATTGTGGGAAACTCAAGGTTCAGTAACTTTCCCAAGAATACTTCAGCTTGTGGACTGAAATGGATCAAACAACCAAGCTAGTGTGTTCCTTGTGCTGGCCCAAAGTCGAGATTTAAGGGGAGATTTGCATTGGAAGCTCCAAGTAAAATTTCTGCCCAGTCAATATGTGGATCCAAATAATTCCATACTGGACTGGTTGAGGCCTGGGTGGAGGTGAATGATCTGCTGTCACGACAAATGATCGGAACAGCTAAAAGGAGAAGAAAAAAAAGAAAGAAAAAAACCCATAAAAAACATTGAACTTTCTGTGTAGGAAAAAGTCAAGAGTCAGTCTCAGTACTAATTAGAAAATGTTACATCCTAATGCACTAAAGTAAGATGGTAAACAGGATGAACTGTCACAGTTTCAATAACAGCATTAATGTAAAAACAGCCATGATAATCATACAGGAAAAATCTGAAAGCCCCATCGAATATCAACACATAGCATAAACCCAGAAAAGTAGCAGCCTGGTGGGGTTTTTGTGAGCAGAGAAAGCTGGAGTGGAGTTAGACTGAAACATGCTGCTGGCATGCCGTTTGACTTAAGCCAAAAGCATGACTGTAGACTCCAAAATCATGTCTTGTTAAGACTAACTGTATGCTTAAGTGGACATTAAGCACTTTTAAACAATGATTAACTGTATGTTTAGCTGCTAATGTTGCAGTGTGTAGAAATGTCACAAGAACATCAGATATTAATAGCTATATATGTGTGATTAATATGGCTACAGATTCAGTGATCAGTTTTGACTTGATGCAGGATTTGAACCTCACTCTCCCGGGTGAAATGGCTGCACTTAAATGAGAGAATGGCCAACATCACCCAGCACAAGCTAGATTTTCTTAAGCCTAAAGACAGAGGAGGCAGTACACTTGAAATCCCTTCTTTCTAGTGATTGATGACAATATGCTGAAAATGATATTATGGATTTTTTGAGGTTTTTTGGGTGTCACAGGCAAGTAATCCACACAAACTCAAGTTTCTACACAAACTGCCAAAAATGTGTTTGCGTCTAATTGTTCTGCAGCTGTAGGTGTTCTGTAATATATGCTGTGTACATGCTGTGTGACTCAAGTATACATGTGCCTCCACAGCATCCTTATACTGTGAGAACAGGCACAGGGCTCCCAGAGGGGGGGCTCTGACAAACGACTCTACTGGCACAATTTAGCAAAACAGCTTCATAAAACAGATTAATGGAGAACTCCTCGCTGCCATGCCAAAGCAGAAATACTACACTGCGGGTCTTTGTTTCTACTGTGCTTTAGTCTGTCTGTAGTTGTCTGTGTGAAGCCTGGATCATATGACTCACATGCTCTGTCCCTTCAGGGTCTTCATCCACCACCAGACACCTGACCAAAGCTCGACCCTCAGCTGCAAGATGACTCAGAGATACGAAAGAGCTCCCAGCTAAAATTATTCCCATGAACCTGGGAACGTTCCTCACGTGCATTTCTGTTTGCTTCCGTTTCAACATAAAGTGCCGTTTACTTGTCCAACCTTTGAGTTTAATGACTCATGAATAGTTTATGCCTCATTTGCCAAGTGGATGAATTTTAGCTGTTCAATAAACAATGAGGCTCAAAGTGCATCCAAGATGAATCTGCCAAACAAAAAGAGAGACAGCGTGGGAATTTGAATGATGCCATTATCTTTGTTTTTGGCCACTGAAGAATTCATCAAGACCTATGACATCTCTGTCACGTTCCCAATTAGACTCTCCTGCATGGCTGGCACTCTGCTGAGGTTTATTTACATATTTCTATAATGGTCAAATCAGGAGAGTGCAGTATAGCATGAAACACTCCCTCGAATTCCTGCTCTGGTCTGAGTCTGAAAGCTCATCCAATATTGAACTCTTTGTCTACAAGACGAATCAGTGTGGCTGGGAAGCAAAGAACTGGGGCAGAAAACAGCTTCATCTCTGTTTTGATACCGCTGTCTGTTCGGAGCCTCTCATCTCTTTGCTGTCAAGGTTGGTGTTGTAAACCAGTATGACAGCTCAGATTCTGTCTAATTCTATGAAATGCTGCAGTCAGGGTTTTGGCAGGACCAGCTCGCTCAGACCAGGCTCTGAAGATGATTATTTAATACCACTATTCTGCTATTCAGTACGCTCATTAGAAGCATGTCTGCGCAACAAAAAAATCCCACATTGATAATTTATTCACTCAGCAGCAACCACTTAGATGGTCCCTTTATTCACCATCCTGATGCACTTTCATGCATTTCAATTGCTGCCCCATAAGCTCATCCATCTCCCTCTGCACTGGCACTGAACTCTGACCTCAACAAACCCCCAGTGTATACAAATAAGATATAATTATCACAAATATACATTAATAAAGTCCAGTCTCAAATTCCATCTGTTTTATTAATGGCTATTTCTGGAGTAGCTTGAATTTCTAAAGATCTGTTTTTCAGTTCAGTGGTGCATTTTTGTGGTCGACTAACCATAAATGATGTGAAATAATGCTGACGTTCAAGGGCAGCTATGGTACAGAGGGGTCTGGAAGTAGAGGAGAATCTTAGGGCTGGCTGTCATTGTTGTGCATAAGAATCAACACGACAATATTTGCTTTGTAAGCAGTAACATCTTTAGACTGAAGTGCGATGCAGGTTTGATTTAAGCAGTGGTTTAAATGCCACAATCTAAGACTGAGAGATGGTGCATGACTCGGACTGCAATAAAGTAGTGTTCTCCCAGAGAGTGCACAGCCTCACAGATCAATGAGCTAACTTTTTCATTTTTAATGTAATGCTCCATCAGAATTCTCCCCTTTTCTGCATCTCCTTGCGATGTGAACACACTGTAGACACTAATCACAGAGGAGCAGATTTCCACTCAGAAAGATTAAAGCTAACTACCTCCAGTAGCTAACACTTCTTCTCAGCCTCAACCTTTAAATTCAGGATTTTATTTTCCCCCACTGAGCCAAACATGGGATGCCAAGAGCAATCCTCCCTGGATTATTTAAACAGCCACTTCAAAGGGGAGCAATTATAATCCTGCATTATTGATATGGGAAAACCAGTGAGTAAATGTCATAGTAACTAGAAAAAGAAGTGCCACAGACACGTGAGAACATGCAGAGTGTGAGCAAAGGAGAAGTGCTTTTAGGTTTGAGGTTTAAATTCTTCGATAAGAGTTAATCAAATAGATATTTGAGTCTCACACAACATCTTCCTAATCTGAAATGCAAAATTTATTCTCCTTCCACACTTGCATACATGCATTTCATCTTCATAGATACATAAAACTGCATTATCTAAACTGCAGTCCATCGCTGAGGGAGATCCAGCCTTCTTTGTTCACACATCACATACATGGCAGACACATAGCCCTAACCTTCCTTATGGAGTCTTCATAAATGTCACCGGTGTCACGAGTACCCCAACATAAGCGTAGATGCATGCACCCACAATGACATCCATGAGTGCTTGCTGCAGAAATCAGCTCATGCACAATAACTGTAGTTAGTGTATAGTAGTGAAATGTTGTGCTCACACAGTAAGCGTTCTGACCCAGATTAGAGCATGCATACGTGTGTCTGTATTAGTAGTTAGTAGTAAGGCTGCGAGTGAATTAGGATGCACGTGTCCCAGAAAACAGAGTGCAGATGGTTATTTTAGTCAGGCGAAGGCTGCAGGCCACGCACTGTCATGTTGTGTAAATCCGGTGGCAGGAAAATGGTCTATCCCTCCAGGTTAATGATGAGATAGCTGCACATTTGGGGAAATGATGAATGAGAAGAGTGGTGAAGAAAACTAAAATTATGTAACGGTCAGCCGAGCAGTTGCGATTTTAGATCCTGCGAGCCTTGCAATAGGTTTCTGCTCATTGCCATCAGCACTTCATGAATAATTACATTTCTTGCCTCAGTGACCTTAGTGGATTCAAAGTTTACTGACCTTTAAAATGTCTGAGCAAGAACCAAAAGCATTTATCTTCAGACTTTTACAGGAAGAGTGCCTGTTCACAAAAGTGGATGTGTTGAAGGTTGATGATGCATTGATGGCGGGTGACTTATTGCTTCCTGCCACTAACCCGAGAACAGCTTCCAGCATGTTTCAAAGAGGGTCAAGGACTTTGCAGTAGAAACACTTTACTCTTAAATTATCTACACACCTTCACAAAATGTGCCTAGAAAAAACAAAACTTTGTCTCGTGACTATTTGTCCGTGCAAACAGATGTGTGTCTGGGTGAAAAACAGAATGTGGCGCCTTAGATTCAAACAGCAGCTGTGGAAATGTTTGTGTTGGCTGTGGTGATATAAACAGTGTGACAGTTCCCAGACACTCTGGAGATGTGGATGAACACACAGATATCCATCTTTAGTGTCATCCCATATGCTACAGTATGTCAGAATGGGAGCCATAAATGTTGTTGCAGGATCCTTGAACTCTGAGGAGCATCTTGTGAGTCATACACGGTTTCTTTGTCACTGTAGACAGAGCTGTGTGTTTGTGTGTGTTTGTGTGTGTCATTCCTACATTTCAGCTGGCACACCTATTCTTCATCAGTTCATTTACTTGCAGCATATAAGAATCAGCTCATTCCTTCACTCCCTGGCCAAACCTGCTAAAGGATTTAATGTCATGCCTGAATCTTTGATTTAGTGTTTTGTGTTTTTAGTCTATCGAGTTCTGTTTATTATTAAATATCTTCAGTTTGATTCTATCATGGTTCCTCGGTCGTTGACTCAGTGTTTTGAGTTTGTTATTCTTTGTCCTCAGTCAAGAGTTTTCTCATTTATAATTTCCAAGGCTCTTGTAATTATGTTTGGATTATGTGCTGGAGTTGTAGGTCTTTGGTTATTATTGAATCTTGGAGCTTTTGTTCATGTCTATTCTCAGTGAGCACTCTGCTTTGGATTATTGTAGTCTGCTACTTTTTCTTATTTTGCCAGCTCTTCGTGTCGTGTTCTTTGTCTTCGGCTTTGCATCCTTTTGTCTCATTGGTTTTCCTTTTGAGTTTGATGTTTTTTAAATTCTGGCCCCAGCGAAGTTTTGTTTTGTAATTTGTCCCTGTATGCTCCAGCAGCGAAGTTGCCTTTAAGTTTATGTTGTGTCAGGAGTCCTGCATATTGGGTCCTGCCTGCCACTCAGCGTATCGTAACAGATTCTTAATTTGCTTATTCTTTACATTATCACCGTTTCCTTCTCTGTCAATTCCCCCAATGTTTAGTTCTGTCTCAGGTTCCCTGTTAGCTATTGTGCATCATTTCCCGTTTCATTTTGGCACCATTTGCCTCTTGTGTATTTTTGGTTTCCACCCCTCATCTCATTTCCCTGATTTAGTTTAGATGTGTTAAGCTCCACAGCTGTGTCTCATTGCCCTTTAGCCCTTTGTGTTTCTGTGTATTAAAGCCTCTTTTTGCCTTAGTTCTTTGTTGCATCATATTGTAGTTTTGTGTTAGGTTCCCAGCCTTTTTAAGACTTTGTTTTTTCCCCCTGTAATTATCCTCATGTGCTCCTTGTTGGTTCTCAGCTTTCTTGTGGATACTTCACAGTGGGATTTTCATGGGCTTTGTGTTTTGGACTCTTTCATCGCTTATAATAAAAGTTTGTTCTTATTTGATATCTGCCTGAGAGTCTGCGTTTAGGTTTTCATTCACACACACACACACACACAGCATTACCTGCACTTATCTACCTGCCTGCCCACTTCCCACCACTCTGCTACCTGGAAATGACTGACCTGTTCATGCCCCCCACCACTTGTAAATACAACACAAACAACTATGTATGAAAGACTAATTCCTGCATAAATTCCAAGTCTTCCTCATGCCAAACCCTAACCTCTCCAGTAGGTGTCCCATCCAGTTTCTGGAAGAGAGAAACCAGCTGTTATCACGTACCTTCAAATTCAAATTCAAATTCAAATTTTATTTGTCACACACACACAACCATACACAGTATGACATGGGGGTGAAATGCTTGTAGCTGTACAATGCCCGACCATTAAATGACAGAAGAAACGTTTTACAATATTTACAATTTACAGGTTACCTGCACCGAATTTACAGGTTACAGGTACCTGCACCGAAATGAAGGTTATCTGTAAGTTCAATAGGGAAGATCTGTAATTACTCATCTGTTTGCTTTCCTGACTGTTCAGGCGGCTAGTCTGTTCTTTACATCACTCTCTCTTTCCTATCCTTTCAAACGCAATATTGACACCATTATTCTAGTCCAGCCATTTACTTTTGCAAGCCAATCAAAAATCTCTGTCATTCTGCCTTTCAGGTTCTTCTTCATGCTACCCACATCCTTCCCACCTCTGCCTCACTTTAGTCATCCACACCCCCAAGCCTCCATCTTTATCTTTCTCTTTATCTTCACTATCACCAGTATCTAGAGTCCAATCTAGATTTACTAGAGTCTATTTTCCAAAAGGCTTTTTAATTAAACAATATATTTCAAATCCTATTCAGTTCTTCCAAATGATATCTCCTTTTTGAGCTCTTTCCCTGTTAAATCTGCACAAATTTAGTAAAATCTTTAGACTGAATTGACTTGGTTCTGCTTTCAAATCTGAATTAATCTTTTGGTTTGCGATTTTGCACAGCTTTTGATCAATAGAGTTCTATACAAGAGCTGAGATTGCTAATTCATGATTATCTGTGAATTTAATGTAAAAATGAATGATGGCAAATTATATCCCCACTGGGTTCTTGACTGACAGCAGAGGCTGGCATAGGCAGAGTCATATCTCTGGGGGAAACAGCTTTGATTCGAGTGACTGCTCTGTATCCTGTAGATATTGCAGTCAATACTGACCTCTTTGGCATGTCTCCATGTCTTGTGAAGCACATTCCATTCAGTCTGCTGAGCTGCTCGTCTTTGTGCTTCTGCTTTGAAAAAAGTTTGATGGAGAAAGTCACAACTCTCTCCGATAATACAATAAAACAACCTCTCTAAACATTTGTTGCAATTGCGACTGATACACTTGTCATTAAGTGTGTTCAAAAGGCAATAAGCAAATAGAGGATGACCCATCCGAATAACGAGAAACTTGAGCAATCGTGTAAAGTACTCCACCTGCAGTGCACTTATCTTGCAGGTCCAATATTTTTTTTTGGCACCAACAGCTATCGTTTTCTTGAAAGAAGGCAATTAGCAGGCGTGGCTCATATTCCTCCAGGGAACAATTTACCTCTGTCTCCTCTGAAATAATGTTGTTATTTTGACAAAAACGTCAAGGCAATGTGGTGTGCTCTACTGGTGAGTTTTGCCCACTTTCTCTGACCGGATGAATGACTAAGAGAGGCAGCTGATTGACTGACTACCATAACAGCGACCTGTGGGTAATTGCTCAATGGACTCTTACACAATTTTCAGTCCACCCCAGCAGTCTCGTGGGTGCTTGTTGTGCTGCACTTATGCCACTTTTGTAGTTAATGTGAGAGCTCATCATGTCATCTAGTTTTTAATTGTATTTTTTAAAACCAGGGCGTTCCCCTGGAACCCCCCTTCTCGATGGACTTGGGCTCCTGAATCAGGAAGTTGACTTTCATTACTCATATCCATTATTCTCTCCGTGTGAGTGAATTGCAAGCTAGAAAACAGTAACACATTGCTGCGACGAGTTTTAAGGTTTAAGCGAGGTGAGGAGAGACATAGAGATAGCTTTTATGGAAGGAGGTAAGAGGTACATGGGTGAAGTAGGGAAGAAAAACAAGAGAATGGAGGGATGGCACAGGAGGAGAGGAAAAAGGGTACACTGCACTAATGTGGGGAGACAGGGCCAGTCAAGGGAGCATCTGTTTTTAGAGTCTATAAACCCTCCATCCACCCTCCCCTTTTCTAAACCCCCTCTGCTTTTTTTTAAGCAACATCTCTTTCCCAGAGCCTGTACTTTCTTTTTTTCCTCTCTGTTTGTGTCCACACCACACTGAGCTCTAAACAGCCCTCTTTTCACCATCAGAAAGCAAAGACCAGGAGCTTCTCTCGTGGGAGTTGGATAACGGCGAGTGGAGACAGCGAGTCTGCCTTTGTATTTTGATATTTTAGGGTCAGTGCGGGCAATTCTATTCAATAACAGAAGGCTATAAAAATATTGAATTGTTATTAGGGTCAAGGCCTGAGAAATAATTCAAAGCATGTACACATTTATGTGTGTGAGCCGTTATTACATAAGTGTTTGCAAAGGAAAGAGTGGGGTGGGTTTGGATGCCGAAACAAAGACTGGAAAGAATTGAGGGGAGGTTTTATAGTCATCTGTCCTCATTCATTTCTCATTTTCATCCAATAGAAAGGAAATCTGGAAATAATTAAAGGCCGATCAGCCTCAATCACTGAATCTCATTCAATAAATCCGAGGATTATTTAATAGCTCTTGGAATCCAGCCACTTGCTCTTTGCTTTTCTCAAAAAAAATAAAGAAAGAAAGAAATCTCCCTTCATGTGGAGTTGCATGTTTCCTCTAATTCCATCAGAAAAGAAGAATTTGTTGAAAGCATGCTTGTCATGCTCCTCCCATGTCCTCCGCTGAACCCTGCAACTATTTTCCTCTGGTGAAGCCTCCAAATGGCTCCTCTGGATGACTACATCATTTCATCTTCATATCCTGCTTCGTATTTCACCCAAGGAGCACAAGAGAAGGACTGGGAAAGTACAAAAGAACATACTCGTGTTTTTACTGAAGCCTCAGGGTCAGCCATGGGCTCATAACAGACCTTAATCAGAGAGCAAGGAAAGAAGAGAATTCATAAAGGAAAAACAAAAAAAGGTTTCTATGGTGCTGTAAAACCCAGAAATGCACTAATATTAACCTTGTGGATGCTCTGACCTTCACTTTCAGAAAAACAGCAAACAGTAAAACATAGTAAGCACAAGATTCAGAACTACTTGAACTGCTGGCACCTTCAGTTTCTCTGCTGTTGTGCACATTTCTCCAAATTCTTCTTCTTTTTTTTATGAGAGCAGCTTAATGTGAGACCTCCCCACAGATCTCGGTGATTAAAGTTGATGGCTTTTCGCTCCCTCATAAAAATCGATGGATCTCTAGTGAAGCACAGGGCTTGTTCCCATTAGCCAGTTGACTAACTGCATCGTCGGTTATTGAGCCAGGTATTGAGATGGTGACGAGACGGCTGCAACTGCTGCAATGCAGATCTCACAGGAACATGCAGTCACTGTAGCTTAAAGCGAAGGTAACAAGTGGATTCACCAATACTGGCTCTCAACCACACACACACACACAAAGTCATTAATTGTTCCCCGCTGACTGGGCACCTGGTACTGTTGTTTCTGATAATCAATCACCAGAGCAGTAACTCCCACCCAGATTTATTCATCATTTTAAGCTGCAGTTTTGTGTGGCTTTTGTCTGTGCGCTGCTGTGCTGCATGTGTGTATTTCTTTGTATGTGTGTGTGTGTGTGTGCGTGTGCGTGCGTGTGTCTAACTGGGTCAAACCCTTCCATTGCCTTTCAGACAGTCCACTGGGACATTAATGCAGGATTGAAGCACGATCCTCTAACTCAATTAAACATCTCTGTCTTATAGGACACACAAACACACACACGTGCGCCTAAACTAACGCTACCATCGCTCCAACTTATCCTGTTACATGCAGATGACTTGAAATAAATTTTCATGTTTTCATGGTAAATTTTTTTTATGTACGGTGATTTATGCATTTCCCAAATTAGAGGCAAGTCCAAACACTTGACTATGTCCTGATAACATAAGTTCTATAGGTAATTGTGTGTGTGCAGGTGAGTACACAGAGTCAGTGAGGGTTTTAAAACTGATATCTCTGCATCATCCTTCCTCTACTGTTTCTATTCTGGCGTCTGTGTGTGATGGTAAGGGATGCAAGACATGTGTTTTTGTCGATTTTTCTATGTAATTAAAATGTTTAAATGTTTATTTTTGACTTGTTAAAATCATCTCAAATCCATTTCAACTTATTTGTTCGTAATGTGGTACTTGACTGTATCACATTTCATTATTTTTTCGGTTTCTCAGTTTTAACAGCACCTGAATTTTACCAGCAAATGTTCAATGTTATATTTTAAATACACAATTCACAGACCTGCACTGACTGTATCACAAATACATTTTCATTTTAAAAATCTATCAGTTAAAGTCAACTTCAAACAGCAGAATTCAAAGTATATTTCTGCTCTATTAACAAACAGGATGACGCTGTAACACCCCTTCCTGCCACCAGATGTCCTCAGACTTCCATTAGGCGCCTCCCTGCCACACTCACCTGGTTCCAATTTCCCACTAACTCCCATGTACACAGTTATGTTTTCAGACCTCACTCCTTTGTTAGATAGTATTTGGATCCTATGTGCATTTTTGGATGCCTTTTACAACAGACCCTTTTAAAGTCTTTTCTGCATACTTGGTTCAGTCTGCAGTGGGTCTTACTTCACAGGAAGCAATGGTTTCTGTGTTTTTGACCCTGCCAGCCTGCCGACAAGACTGGTCTGCCACCTTTCCTGTTGAGTTACACCAGCAGTTAGTTGTACTCTGCTCCTCGTGCACTCTGTCCTTCCTTTCTTAAAGCACCGCGAGGATATGAATCTCATGTCATTATGCATTTGGAGTTAATATATGTTTTTCTGTATTTTTGAAAATATTTCACTCCCACACAGACTGTTTAACCAACATGCAGGTTTAAGTGTGGTAGGTGTATTCAAACACTGTGACAAGGGTTTATCAAGACTGTGCAATAGGAATTAAAAGGGTAAGTAGCAGCCAGGTGCTCATAATAGAAATCATTTGATTAATTAAACATCAAGAAAATGTGAGCACCTCTTAAAAAGCTGAAGCTTTGGCAGTTTGCCCATCTGGAGCATTCAGGTGTGAGTTGACACAACGCTACTATTCTTCCGGGAGTGAACGTTGCACCCTGAGATCAGACCGTGCAACACTCAGAGTCTTTAGAGGTCTCAGTCAGCATGTTAAACGTTAAAGTTTATGACAGTACAATTAAAAAACAAGCCTGAACAAGTGAGGCGGCACGGTGGTTAGCACTGTTGCCGCACAGCAAGAAGGTCCTGAGTTCAATTCCACCATCAGGCTGGGGTCTTTCGGTGTGGAGTTTGCGGCTTCCTCCCACCATCCGAAGACATGTCATTCACAGCTGATGGAGTCAAACCTGGCCATCTCTAAGTTTTTGGATTTTTTACCAAGATTTTCTCTTAGCAGCTTCATATAAAGCTCTTAGGAAGAAATTAATAGTTTTGACTTTTTAGCACTCCTCCTAGTGGCAAAATGTGATCTTTGTGAATACAAGGGAATGTAAATGGGGTAAGGTGAGAGAGTGGCTTCAGTTTTGATTCAGGGTAAATAAGACTGAAACAGAAATTTGCTGAGTGGACAAAATGTCCTGTTAGAAACTTAAATAATGAAACAAAATTATTATTGTAGAAATGCATTGTGAAAAATATTTGTATAGCTTTTCTGTTTATCGGTTAAATGGTGCAATACATGTTCATTCTCAAGTTAGCATAAAAAAAATTTAGGCTGCTGCAAAGAATAAAAGTAAACGAATGAATATTTGTGATTTAATGTGACTATCAGACTACCCACTGACTATTAGGTCAGTGTGCTTGCTACCCACCATCAGCGTTATACAGAGAGACAGTGACTGTCAGGGGCAAAGATTGCTCCAGGGAAATAATTTGACAGTGTTTAGACAGCGCTGGCAACATGTGTCTTCCAATAAATGGCCGCACAATATGATGGAAAGAGGGAAGAAATGGTGTAAGTCAGCAGAAATGAGACCCACACGCACGCGCGTGAGCACGCAGACACACACTGCGTCTGATTTCTCCATCCACCCTAAATGAGAATGATACTGAAATACAGAAAAGTGTTCTTGTCGCTGAAGCCTGAAATTGCCTTTTCCCTCCTGCTGTTGATTGTGTTTCACACTCAGTGAAACAAGAGCCAGGACCCCGACACAACTTCAGTGTCAATGTGTGTCTGTATCTAGTCTTACTCATTAGGGCTGCACTCACACTAGCGTGAAAGAGATTTTATATTCAGGCAGTAAGACTGTTTTTATGAATGGAGGGCGCCCACTGTTCAACAAGAGAGCGATCTGGTTAGTTAACCAGCCACCAGTCCAACTTGCCCCCTCTTAGCATGGTGTGGCTGTGCAACACTGCACATTCATTTGTCTACAACACTGCTTCCTTCTAAACAGCCTCGCCTCTTTTTTCTTAGTTTAGTTCACTAATTTTACTTAGTGGAGAAAACACAGAAAGTACATTTACTTACGTGGTGTCATTTTTAGCTCCTTGAGTATTTTTTCTGATTCACTATGTTTCAAAGGAAAACTGTAGTTTTAGCTGTAGTTCATTACAAATTCAAATTCATTGTTTGTTTGTTCTTTGGTTTTTTTTACAATATATTGTATAGTCATGCACAGAAAAAGTTGGGACGCTTTTATTTAAGCTTAAAAAAAAAAACAGAATACAATGATTTGCAAATCTCATATTTTAATTTACAATAGAACAAAAAAAGTCAACACAGAGGCAACAAAAGGCTGGAAAAGTAAGTGGTGCTAAAAAGAAACAGCTGGAAGAACATTTTGCAACTAGTTCGGCTAATTTTCCACAGGTCAGTAACATGATTGAGTATAAAAAGAGCATCTTGTGTTCTCTGTGTTCTGTTGTCAACAAAAGTATGATTTTAATTGATCAAATCATTGCATTCTGTTTTTATTTATATCTTACACAGCGTCCTAACTTTTTTGTATTACCTCATTGAGATGGTTATATAATAAACAAAGAGTCTGAGTACCTGTTTGAACCATTACGTTTTAATGTCATAAAATGTTCAATGTCATACCCTAGTCGTCACTTGTGGCCACACAAAAGCCCACATACATATCGTTTAAACTTTAGCTGCTGCCTTGCATAAGTAAAGAAAATTGCTTGTCTGCAGTAAAAACATCTAATTCCTAATGTGAAACGAACAGTAAACGTTTCAGGAGACAAAACTAGGACAGTAACACGTTGTGTTGATTCTTTACCGCTTCTGGGGAAGGTTAATTGTGTTTTTGCACAGGAAGGTTGGAGGGCATGGTCACCTTCAAAGCTGACAGGAGTTCTGCTTCACCTTGGTTCAGTGACACATTCATGAGTTTGGACGCTTGCACACATGAAGGATTGATGGCAGGTCAAGGTCAGTCTGTTATTCATTATGCCAGCCCTGTTTCATTCTGTCCAGCGGAGTTGCGTTGGTACGATGACAGCCTGGCACAATCGGAGGAAATCGCCTCAGACATAACTGCCACACTTCAGCAATAAAGTCGGGTTAAAACAAAGACTTTTACAACTTTCACTACATGCTGAACTAAACAAATAGAAAGAGGTGATACCTACAGTAGCATAAGTCTTTACAAACCAGTAAAATGAAAGGCGTCACCGATTGTTACATTTTCTTTAGAGATTTACAAGTACGAGGTGTGTCTTCTGCAAACAGAAACTACAATTAAACTTGTAAAGGTAGACAATATCAGAGTTTGTGCTAGCAGAGGTGTATGCTCTATAAGCAGGCTGTCAACGACCTCTAGTGGTAAACAGCGCTCGGTGCATTTGACATAAGACAGAGGAGAAAAACACTAGATGGTGCCACATGAGTGAGAATGAAACACCACATGGCGTGAGCCCAGCCCACAGTCCAAAGGCTGACATGGTTCATAGCTCTAAGCCACACACACACACACACACACACACACGCTGAAATCTCACTGATTACTGACCCAAGCATCATGACTACAGATCCATAAAATGTATCTCCAGTTTAAAACACGTGTTCACTCCTGCTGGTTGCACTTTACATATCAAATCAAAGACAGATAGCCTTAACTACATGTGCCGAGCTGGTTTACACTCTGTCAACAATTCCAAGTGTCAACAGAGTCCAAAAAGTCCAAAGGTCAAAGATTAGACATTTAGTTTCCGTTTGTCCAGGACATATCAGCTGCCTGTGTGTATGAATCCCCTCTTACATGAGCACAATCACACATAAACACCTGAGAGGAAGTCTCTGTGTTTGTTTGAATCTGAAACTGTTATAATGAAAACAAGATAAACAGCATCACGTGTTGCTCATATTACTCACTGAGTTTCAGGTGAAACTTGAGCGAGCTGCAATCAAAACATCTCTCTGCAGTGGAAATGTAGCTTAAGAAGACATTTCAACATATATGTGTGTGTGTGTGTGTGTGTGTGTGTGTGTGTGTGTGTGTGTGTGTGTGTGTGTGTGTGTGTGTGTGTGTGTGTGTGTGTGTGTCAGAAGTCATTGTGATGTGTCACTAGGACACCTGGGCGTGTCTTAGCACTCTCTCTGGTAGCAGCTGCAACTCAAATTTCAGTCTCATCTTACTTCCTTCATTCCCACTGCATGAACAGAGAACCCCGGGGGATCTTTTGATAAATTTGTTGTTAGAAAAAAGGAAAAAAAAGCTGCCTTTGCATTGATTTTGTTGGCTGCTGTCAAGAAAAATCAGAAAATTGCACCGGCAGTGGTTTATTCAGCATACCTCCCATTACAACATAACCAATAGGCTTTAAAGGCCAGTTGGATATTTCAACCAATCATTTAATCTCCTATCAAGATCTCAAGGGGTATTCAGAGCAAAATAACCTCTCTGACTTTTGACAGGCACATGTCTTTCTGTTTCTGTCATGTGGAGGAAGCAGATAAAGAGCTGATTGATATGCCAGTGTTACGTGTGTGACAGCAGAGACGCGTGGCTTTTCTGGCGTCAAACCGGTCCGGGAGGAGGCAAGGGATCTGCTTGTTGGCCTGAACAAGCACAGTATCTGTTTGTTTTGGGGAAGAAAAGTGCAGTGTGTCACGCTTTTCCTTTTGTCAGTCTAATACACAGGCTTCCTATAATGGTGACATCCAAACAGCCTCTTCAGAGTGGAAACATTTTTATGAGGCTGGATATTTAGAGCATTATTTGCTATACAGTGGCTGGACAAAGAAACAACAGCATGCTCTGAGCGGCATCACAATGAAGAGACTTAACGTTTGGTTCGCTTTTCTTTAGCCATTTAATCTTGACTACTGTGAAGGAGTCAAAGATGACTCTGCGACAATCTCAGCAGCATAGTCTGTACTGTTTTAGTGTGTGTGTGTGTGTGTGTGTGTGTGTGTGTGTGTGTGTGTGTGCGTGTGTGTGAGGCTAGATTCTCTAAATTTATCCTGACCGTCAAAACTCTCATATCTCTGTCTGTGTGACTGACATTTTCAATATCACAGTCTGAGGCTTCAAATGGACAGTCGAGCAGGTATGAGGAGGATTGATGGGGAACCTTTAGACGAAAAACTTTAAAGTCACCTCAACCAAAGCTACTTTTAGCTTCTCCTATAGTCACAAGAGGTCACCATAGTGGGTAGCTCTGCATATTTTGCAGATTTCACAATGGATGCCCTTTCTGGCACAGCTTCAAACGCATTTGTGTCTCCTCCTGGGATCAAACCAGGGATTTTCTGATTGTTAGGGGAAAGTGTCAGCCACTATACTCATTATATTGTACTGTCATTACAAAACAGTGAGTAATAATCAGCAGACAGTCATGTAAAGCTATTTGTCCTTTCCTCACTTGGCTCAGTGACACACTTCTTCGAGAAAGACAAAGCAGGGCTGCTCGTGTCTAAAGCGACGAATAAACAGGAGAAAGGGGAGCAGAGATAGCAGAGCCACCGGAAACAAAAGAGAAGAACAAGAGGAGAGGGAATCATCAACCACACCTAGACAATTCATGCACCTCTCTACACATTCTGCTCTGAAGGTTACCTTGATATACTGAAAGATTGATGTCTGCAAGCTAAAATCTATTTTTTATCCTCATATGTCACTGAAATCCCTTTCATCTGTCTCTGCTTGGATGATATTTATCAAATATGTACAGCTTTGATTCACCAGAAAGGAGAAAGATCTGTGGAAATCATTTTCCCCTGAGAAGCAAATCGAGTCTATGAATAGAATCGTTATTTTAATCTCAGATTAAGTCACCTGTCAGGTTATTTCTAGGGGAGTAAGTGCTTTACACAGAGCACAAACAGATGAGTGAGTATGAACAACAACACAGTTCAAATCTAACCAACAAGGGCCATGTCAGTCATAGTCTGTATGTCTACCATGCTGTTTGTTTTAATTATGTTGCTTATAAAGCGATTTCAGTGTTTCTGTCAGGTGTATAAAGAGAGGGAATGCAAAAGTATGCTGCAGCAAACTAGCAAAAGTAGCACAGACAGAGGGCAATAGAGAGGACTATACACATGCATATAGGACTGAGTGGATTAAGTCTGACCAAAGGATCTCCCCAAAATGTAACCTTACCAGGCAGTCGGACTTCACAGGCTTAAATAATTTTCATCATTCAAACATGGAAGAAGATCCATCCATCGTCTTCCAATTATCCTTATCAGATTCTCCGGGGAGGGGGGCGCTGGAGTTTATCCCAGCTTTCATAGGGTGTGATCCAAAACAAGCAATTGAGAGTAAACTATAAACAGAGTTCAAGTCATCTTTCAAGGTTTCTTGTGACATCATACATATGTTCCTTGCAATTTGTTCGTCATATTGGATGTGATAAACCCCCGTTTGCTACAGAAAAACTTGTTTTTTGTATATTTTCATGTTTCTCTGAAAATGCACAGATGATAATGACATTAAGGACATTTTTTTTTAAAATGCAGGTTTAAGGCACTTCTGTGTTGGCTTGATAACCAACTTTTCTAGCTAGTACCAACATATTAACGTTCGCCCTGAGAGGCCAATCTGACTGCAACTTTAGAAAACACTAGCAATAAGAAAAACGCTGCAAAAGCACACAAAACACAACGGAAATAGGGGGAGGGGGGAACAAAACAGAGTAGGAAAAACGACAACGGAAATAGGAAAAACTAAAACAGAAAAAGGAAAAAAGTGTTTCTGGGGAGACAGTAACTAGGCGGACCAGTTGCAGGAACCAAAATATGCTTAGAATTGCGCTGGGTGACACTTAAAAGAAGGGGAGGATCTGTCGGTTTTGTGAGGAAAGAAAAGATGAGCGGTAAATGTGCTAGCCTAACTATTAGCCTAAAAATCCGTCACCAGTAGCATATGAATCATGATAAAACACGCCTACCATCTTGTAGGTTCCTGCAACTGGTCCGTCGGGTTATTGTCTCCCCAGAAACACTTCCCTTGTGTTTTTTTTCCTACTTCTGTTTTCGTTTTTCCTGTTTCCGTTGTGTTTTGTGTGCTTTTGCAGCGTTTTTCTTATTGCTGGTGTTTTCTTAAGTTGCAGTCCGTTTGGCCTCTCAGGGCCACCGTAGATAAGCCTCTCCTTCAAATATAGGCAACTTCACCCGTTGCCTACTGGTGGTGGTCAGAGGGCCTGGTGGCGCCAGTGTCCGGCAGCCTTGCCTCTGTCAGTGCGCCCCAGGGTGGCTGTGGCTACAATGTAGCTTGCCATCACCAGTGTGTGAATGTGTGTGTGAATGGGTGGATGACTGGATATGTAAAGCGCTTTGGGGTCCTTAGGGACTAGTAAAGCGCTATATAAATACAGGCCATTTACCATTTTACAGATAGATAGATATACACACATTTGTTTATTTCAAAAGACAAGAATGGTGGCTTCTAAAGTGCCAAACATTGTAACATGCTGCTAACTGGACTAACTGAGAATTTTCTGTCATTATAACCATTATAATTTGTACTACTCTTTTCCAGTAAAGGTAACTTTTAGTTTACACGGCATGACATCAGCCAAAACACTAATGTTTAGGCTTCAAAGTGTGTAGTCTAGAAAAGTAATGGCTTGCGCCCATCACACTGTCTATCAAAGCAGTCTTCTCTAGATGCTAGTAGAGAAGATAAAACCGAGAAAGGTATGATGAAATTACCACATTTTTTCCTGCTCCTTTTGGTGCAGCCCTTTATCCTAAATGTCTCCATGTGGGAGTCTTGATAATGTGTAAATTCCGTCAAACACAAAAAGCTGCACTAAGCCTGCACTTCTGTCGTTTAACATAAAACCGCTTTGTGATATCCACATTTCAGAGCGGGCCCTTTGAAATTAACCTGTAAATTTTACACTACTCATTCCAATGTGCCACTTGAGAGAACAGGCTCCTCCTGTTGACACTGATTATCCACGATAGCACTACGCAAGTAACACACTAACCATGACAGTTTGTTAATCACACATCAAGCTGTACACACTGCAGGTACCTGGCACTCTTACAAATCCTCCATGGGTGTGTTTGTGTGAGCGTACGACACGGCTGTCCTATTTATGGGCGTCTTGTTTTGCTGTTAGTTATGTGTTACAATAAATGCATTGTGTGAAAACTGGGTGTTGTCCTCTCAATCCCAGAAATGAAGGAAAAGGTCTTATGGATGATGGAGAAATCTGTTTGGGAGGGGAGGAGGGTAGTTCTGCACTGTGGCATTTCCGATTGAGTAAATTCAAAAGGTGCATCATGAATGTAAGGCCTGCAGCTCGTCAATACAAGCTCCAACATTGGACGTTGTCTTTTAATGCCTTTGCAGGACACAGGACGGACATTATGCAGTTGGTTTTGATCAACGGCACTCTCCTGCTGGCTCCGAACCAGTCCTCGGGTATCAACCTCACAGCAAAATTTTCCGTACCAGTCTGCGCTTGCTGCAGGAACTCAGGCCTGCTTCCAGTTACAAAGCAGATGCTTCACTGGCAATATTTGCAGGCTTACATAGTTCGCTCTCTCTCTCCTCTTACATATAAAAAAAAAGCTTTGACAAGGATAGGATTTCTTTCATCTACCTTTGTATCTGCAAAATCAAAAATGAAGAAGTCTTTGAAGTAGAAAGTTTTATTCAAATTCATCATGACTGAAATGTGAAGGAACCCACTTCCCTTTTAATTCTTTGTGTTAGCTTAATAAAAGAATTGGATTTGCTGTGTGCACAAGCATGCAAACAGAGAACAAAACAATTACAGTGACAAAAAAAGCTTAACGATCCCTCATTAAGACATTAGGAATATTGTGAGGTTTATATATAATTTGGTGTATTTTCATTTCCCTTAGTAGGTTATAAATACTCACTTCTGTGGTGCTGGTACGGCTTCTGCATGCTTTTTGTTTGTCTACCGTGCTTCTATTTATTACATTTTGTGCAACACAGGCAAAGTGTGATCCTCCTTTTTGTTAGGCTTTTGTTTAACAAGTGGCACTTTGACACAAAACATCGACAGTAAATTCCAAAACATACAATGTACAAAATTACAAAATAAATATGCAGCTTCTTTGAGGGATAAAATAGGCGCACAAAACAACAAACTTGGCACTTTCGATTAATAGTAAAATGAGTTTTCTTTGTCCTTTACTTAAAGAGAAACAGTGTTGAAACAATTCATGCAGCAAGTGAGGGGAAAAAAGGTTATTACATGAAACGGAGGGAAGGGCACTCTGCGCACACATAAACACACACGCAGCTGCTTTCTGAAGAAGAAATGCTGCTCGGTAAGACACGGGAGCCAACAATTTCCTTTCCAGTTGTTGCTGCTGGGGCAGAGACTCTTATGCTGTAGCCCTTATCCAGCCTCGCTTCAGGCGCCACTGTCCACTAACGACAGAAAATTTGATTTCAGTGCTCATTAAAGAATATCTTTGCAGCCAGTTTTGCCATCTGACACTGGTTGAGAGATGGTATCCTCGGGAATGAAATTAAGTGGGCTTCAAACTGACCTGCGCTCATCACACCTACAAACGAGAGAGAAGGCAAAAAACATTCAGCGTTTCCACTGCAGCGAATAAAACTGCAAATCACATCAAACCCCTGTAGTTGTGTTCACCTGGTGTTGTGCTTTGAATCGAGGTCAAATGGTTTTAATGAAGGCTTTTAATGTGTGAAGTGTTCAAGCTAAGCTGACTGGAAAGCCGAGCTCAAGCCACAGCTACGCTGGCGTCCTGACATCACAGCCGTGTTAGGTTCAATCCCACGTACGACTTTACATGTTCGTCACTCGTGTTTATCATGATGTTGTTTACACTCGAGTTATTTTTGCTTTTCTACTCTTGACGTACAGCAATTAAATGGAAAACCACACCCCATGCCCGCGGGTATGAGAAAAATAATTAGAAACCTGAGAGTGTTACATAATGTAAATGTCCAGGGAGACTTCTCACTCAGTTTCTCCATCCTCGTCATAAGTAGACTGTTTAATTAATACTGTGCTCAGGCATGGGAGCTGAAGATGCAGCAAAAGAAGATGGATTAGGAAAATAAAAAGGACTAAGAGTGAGACTGAGCAACATAATGGCCAAATCAGCCTAAACATTAATCATTGATGCAAGAGAAATTTGTTTTAATTTCCTGCATGGCTGGGTTATTCCCATAAATGAATTATTCTGTCAGAGTGTAATTTGTTCGAGATAAGACAATGCAGCTGTGAATGAGTTTACAGCATATGTTTTCAATCGGAAATCTGTGAGTTTACATTCCTGCACAAATTATTAATAACCAAGCTGATCTAATTGATACGCTGTTAGAGCATACAGGTGGGTAGAAACTGTGTGTCCACTACTGTGCAAAAGTCCTGAGCCAGACCTCATTTCTTTAAACTTTGCTAGGGAAATGGGTGCAGCGGTTTATTGAAACATTCAAAAATCCATGAAAATGAAGTATATAGGGCAAAAACAGAGTTTGCACAATGAGTGAGCTTGAAGGTCAATATTTGGTGTTACCACCATGATTCTCAGACAAGCCTGAACTATCTTAGCCAAACTTTCCTGTAATTTTCTTAAGTTGTCTTCAAGAATAGTTTTCCAGGTCTTTGGAAAAAAATTCAAACCTTTTTGTTGGATTTTGGGTCAAAATCTGATGGCACTTTTCTGCCTTCATAACTTGCCAACACCAGGGTTGAAATGCAACCCCAAGCCATGACATAGCCTCCACTCCACGGTGTTTTACAGATGGCTGTAGACACTGCCTCTGTTCTGACCTCCTCTATACATATTGACAATGATCTGAACCAAAGATTTTAAATCTGTTGGTACTGATTTCCAGTCCAGATCTTGCGTACTTTGGTATACCTCAGCCTCACTGTGCCCCTTCCTGGCACACATTGCACACCAAGCTTTTGGCTAATAGCTCTTTGGGAATTACCTTGCTGGTGTAAAATTACTATTTACACCTGTCAGCTGTGTGTTTTGGCATTTTTCATAGATTCAAGTAAAGAAATGGAGACAAATGTGTTTTTACTAAGTTATCTGTTATGTGTAGACAACAGTGACCTATAAATGATAAAGAGACACCAAATTCAAGGGACGAACCAAACATAAAAGCATTCCTTTGAAAATGTATAAGGACTGGACTGAAAGAGTGAAAAAAGCAGCCAATGCCCAAAGAAAAACTTTGAAGACCTTCATAACTATTCCTCAAAAACCACTTATAAACAATTACAACAAAGTCTGGCTCCTTGAAAACAAAATATAAAGAATGAGGGGTGTTTATCTCTCTGGTCCATAGCCTTAAGTACCTGTTTGGCTAACAGCCTGTGTAGAAGATGTATCAGTGCAATATAAAGACGATTAACCTTGGAACGCTCTTGGCGAACTCTGTTTCCCGCAGTCTGTCATTCTGTGTGACGGTCTCATGCAGGGTGTCACTCAGCGGTGGATTCAGGCTCAGTCAGTGTTTTTCTCCTGACCCACTGTGTCAGAGAAGGTCCAGCAGACACAGCTGAGGTCTGCACAGTTGCAACTCATCACACTGACAAGGGGGGGAAAGAAAAAAAAACTTCCTCTGGCTGGCTGGTTGCAGAGTTAATAACAATGACTTTAAAATTACTAGCATTTAAAGTGCACTAAAATAATTATAATACTGTCACATATTATCTTGGGATGTCCATCAGTACTTGGTGAAATAATCACTATTTAATACATTTTCATCTAAGGGTTTAATAAGTTTAATCCCTCATGAATTTTGCATGTAATGTGGACTCTAATGGCTACTTGAAGGAATTAGTAGATATTAATTAAACTGGAGTATTAAAGGCTAACACACTGCTTCATGTTTTAACCATTTATGATGCATTAACAGCATCACCTGGATTATCAACAAATTAACACAAATAAATTTTTCTGCAATTTAAACAATACATATAAATGATTAATATGATAATTATCTACTAAAAGTGGTGCATTACGTGTTTAGTAATTATATAAATCAGTAAATAAAGAAATACTTAGTTAAGCAGGGTTAATATTAAATAATGATTAGTTCACCAATTGATGGCTGGTGTAAATGTTATGTGCCATCCAGTCCTATATTACTGTAAAATATTGTGTTGGTTATTGCAATTAGTTAAAAGCAAAAACATTGCGCACCACGTTCCCTCCCCTCTCTCCCTTCATGTTTTTAAAAATGCATAGGCCATCTGTGCTCAAACGAACTCTGGCTAGCTGCCCTCCGGTCTGAATCGACTCTTCACATGTATTCATATTCCAGTGTGGCTCAATTTGACTTGTTGGTGGAGCCTGTGCATCCCGCTTTGTGCTCTGTGGATCAGAGGGCTCAGACATGACACTCAGATCAGACTGGGGACTGACTGCACTTGTTCTTATGGGCAGTTTTGAGGTGAGGTAGATTGCTCTTTTTTGTTGTTTCATGCTCGGCCCCTTCACTGGAATTTATCTTCTCATTTGTCGCGCATTGGGAAATTGGGGAATTCAGTTTGACAAGCAGTTCAAAAATAGGAATGTCTCATTTCTGACCCTTTCACTGCTTTAGACCACAACAATAATGAGTCACGTGACAGGCACCAGCTAAGAACACTTAGCAGTACGCCCATTATAGGGGAAGCTACATCTGTCTACACAGAGCTCTCATCCGGCCTGGGCAGCAGCTGAGTGTGTTTCCTCTTCTCTAAGATCTTGTTGAGCTCCTCAGCAAAGGAATAACCAGGTGGTGACATATTTTCAGAGTCGCTCTGTCTCAGGAGCACATAGC
The DNA here is from genome assembly GCF_057382275.1 of Copadichromis virginalis. Taxonomy (NCBI): domain Eukaryota; kingdom Metazoa; phylum Chordata; class Actinopteri; order Cichliformes; family Cichlidae; genus Copadichromis; species Copadichromis virginalis. The sequence goes on along the minus strand of NC_140630.1, from coordinate 17,505,097 downwards.
TGTTCCCATGTATCCTCCTCAGGACACTAGGCAGTGTTGCCGACAGCCCGTTGGAAAAGTCACACCCCGGCGAGGTAAGTTGAGGTGTGGGGGGGAGAGGCGGTGCTGGGGGAGGAGGTTCATTACTGGGTGAAGTGTGACCCTCGCCAGGGACAATCTGTAGTAAGCCTCCGTCCTGGATGTTGCCGTTATGCATATTTGAACCTCCGTTACAAATGCCGTTGCCATTACAGTGACTCGAGATGGTCTTCAGCTCCATGGTGGTGGAGTTTCTGTGCTGTTTCCTGTTCCTGTGGTGCTTCTTACCACTCTGGTGGGCCGCAGCCGCAGCCCGTATTGAGTACTTTCCTCTTTGGCCTACTCGCAAACAGAAGCCCACATAGATAAGAACCACTGTGAGAACCACGCACAGGCCTCCGAGGATAGTGATGAGGGAGAGGTAGATGGCCTTCATGTTCCTGGGGGAAAGCAGATCTGAGTGTGGGAGAAGAGGGCTCAGCAGTGGTGGCTTGCCCCTCTCTGTCTGGGGATGCTCACTGGGGCCTCTGACGGTGGTAGAGCTATGAGTTGGATCAACAGGCGGTAGAGGGTGCAGGTCCAACTGGATGGTGACATTGTAGGTAACTATTGCAACCTTTACACTGTTTTCAACGCCGTAGCAGGTGTACAAGCCACTTTGGTCCTGCCGGGCATTGATGATCAGCAGGCCATCTGTGCCGGTTCTAAAACCAGAGTTGAGGTCGTACCCCTGCACCTGTCTGCCGTCCAGCATCCAGAGGGGCGTCGCCAGATTGGAGCTGAGCTCGCACTGCAGCAGCACGTCATCACCGACCCGCACCGAGCGGTTCCGGTGAACAACATCTGAAAAACACAAGCAAGCCCACATGTGCTGAAACACAGATTTCATAAGAAAACCCACAAATCAGCCACAGACACGTTTTATATATATGTTCATTGTTTTACATCTACTGCATTTATCAAAGGCCATCCAAAGTTATTGAGGCATGAACTCCAATTACAAATCTTTTAATTCCTGCCCTCACATTACCTTACAATGAGCGAGGGAGTGAGGGGGGTAGAAGAAGCTACACTTTATCAGATTGAAATTGAGGAGTGAGAGAAGGACTTCGCCTGCCTTGAATATCAAACAGATTTCTCTCCAGAGATGGCAAAAATGTGATTAAAGAAGGGAGGAGAGGATTTTGCCAACACAGTGCGCATAATCAACTTTCAAAGAGGCCTTCATGCCATCTGATGACAACTATGCATCTTTCGAGTCCTTCCATGCGTTCTCTATTTTTAATCTCCCTTTTAAGCGTTACGTTTTTTTTTTCGTTTTTTTTTGGAACAGCAGCACTGAGGAGCAGATGAGATTTCTGCGTACCGCCTTGCGTGTTCTCACATCCCTTGGTGCCATGCTGGATATCCTGGATTAATGTGGATCTGTGAAGAGAGATAAATCATAACAATAGGTACATCAGTACAAGGAATAAACAGGCACCTTAACATAAGAATGTCAGCTATTTATTGCTTCGATATCTGCTTTCTAGAGAGGAAGCGTATCTTTCCTGAATAATCAGGACACCTAAAGTACACAGGCTATGCTATGTTTACAATCACAACCATCTGCTGTCTGCCAGCACTGAATTACACAACAGCGTGACAGTGTGACAGGGCACGCTGATACTTTAACTTTACTCAAATCAAACGTACAAAAGGGCACTTTAATCACCTGATCTAACCACACACACAACCTTTCAAACTGACCTGTCTGCTTGCATCATGACGTCCACACACTCTGCTCCGTTCCAGGCACAGTGCGGGTCCCTGGCAAAGATGCAATCATAGCAGGAAGTGTATCTACCACAGCTAGAGAGTGGCAGCTGAACCACGCCTGATGGAGAGCCCACGTACACACTCCACTGAGGGAGAAACAAGAGTCATATATTGTATAGGACACATAGGACACAGATGGCTTTGTTTAAAGCAGAAATTGGATCTAATAAATGTGGCTGTCTGTGCATCGGTCACTACCTGTTTGTCAGATATCAGTAGATTGTTAACAGGCTGTGGCTCTTCAAACAGCTGAAGCTCCTCAATAATGTGCAGCTGACCTTTGATGTCTACAGCTTTGTGTAACCAGCCTTCATCTGGGTGACACAAAGGGGAATCATTAGAAATAAAGCACTATACATAACACAAAACACACTGTAATACAAGCTGAATGAAACGTGCATGCCTATCAGACACTGGGTTATAGGTTGAATTATTATTTATCCATTGATTAATATGTATTTCACCATTTGGTATTGCAAACACTGAAGATAGTTCTTTCCTTTTACATACATTAATAAGTGCTAGACTACGGGTAAATAAAATCATTTTGGACAAAAATATTTGGTCACACAGGCTCTTAATCTTTGAATTCAAGTGTTTTGAGTCCCATTGCTGCAGGTATTAAAAATTAAGCAGCTAGCCATGCAGTCTGTCTTTACAATCAGTGTGTGAAATGTATTTACCCCTAGATATTCCATGATCAGCTATAAGTAGTTATTACAAAGTGGAGTAATTTAGAAACCAAAGCAACTCAGCGAAGAAATGGAAGACCATGTAAAGCTACAGAGCTGGTTCGCTCAGTGTGGCCATGCACAGCTGGTGACAGTTGTCAGTGCTCTGCTGAATCAAGAGCATCAGCATTCAAAACATCTTCTGGCATTAACATCAGCATAAAAATTATGTGCTGTAATACGGTTTTTAATGTCTAAAAGGCTAAAAAAAAATAAAAATGAACAGATAAAATTAATTTGCTGTAGTGTGCTAGCATTGTGCTAGGGAGAGGCAGGAGAAGGACTTTTGACCACGTCAGAATGTTTCGCAAACTGAAACAATGTAGTTACATGCAAGTAGAATTGCAACATCAAGTTGGCAGTGGACCAGGATGACACAAGACTGTGTTCAAGAATCACTGCTCAACCTTAAAGCCGCTGAGTACAGATCTAAGTGCTTTTTTTTTTTCCTTCCACTCAAATGTTGCTTATATTTCCCATATGAGCTGCTTGCTCAGTGCTTGAAAAGCCACTGACAGGATGACTTGTTATTTTTGCTTGTTTCTTGTGAAACAAATGAAAAGCTGGTTGAACAAGAACTACAGGAAGTCTAAAATTATATGTAGGTGGACTGGTTCCAGTGACAGCAAGGGTCTTGAACCTCCCTGTAAGCCACAAGGACCTCATCACCTCTGGAACAAGGAAAGCTTTGTGTTTTCAGTTTTTACACCAAGCTAAGCTTAAGTTATCACACATTTAGAAACAACAACAATTCAGAAAAAACAATTATTAACTGGCTGCAGTTAATACCTGATCTGAATTTATACACACCTGTGCCCATGTACAATACATGGTAAGTTTTTCCATCTAATCCCTGGGCCGTGTGCACACCCATGTGTGTGTAGTCTGTGGTCCTCCTAAACAAAAGGGGGCGTCGGTCCTTAGGCTCGACCTGCTTGGACATCAGAGGATGCCTCCTGACAAAATTCAGAACATCATCAGGCAGGGAAGTGGAGAAGTTCATGTTCCTGGCCCTCAGAGCATCAGTTATACACTGCAGGAAAATAAGAGACAGACAAAGAGCACAACAAGAGAAGAGATGATGAGCAAGTAGGAAGGCATGATGTGGGCTGTAGGGAACAGCGGTATTTTTGACTTATTTGTAATAGAGGCCAACACTGGAAGGCAGAGAGGGTGTCAGAGAGCTTAGCGATGGTTTAGTGGGAAAATCGGGATCAAGACGAAAATGTGAGAATGTGAAACACTGTGTCTGGGGAAAATTTGACTTTTTTTACTTTGACTACAATGAGCCTGCATGGGTTCAGCAGCTGGCTTGTGCTGACATGCGGGTGAGTCAGCTTCCTCTGTACCTGACTAAGGGAACGACTTTCCTCCTCTCTTTGTTCCTTTCAAATCATTTCAGCCAACTCTTCTAAGAGGCTTTCACGCTCCCAAGTTAAAACGCTTGACCGTTTCTCCTTTCCATTTAATAGCAAAGTTAAAATTAAGTCCCACAAAGTGTTGAAGTGACACTGCAGTGGATGATGTCTGCTCCTGCTAACTATGACACGGCCCCGGCTGCTGCACTAAGCCATTGTCACCCAAGCTGCGAGCTTCAGTTAATCGCCATGGAAATGGTTTTCAGTGACATAAGCTGGTTGTGTTTTGAGCTTCATCCTTGAGGCCGCCACTCATTTTCTCAATTATTTTCCCTTCATCTATTCCTGTCCTCTCTTTATGAATCTTCGCTTTGCATCGGTTTCATCTGCTCTCTCTTAGGGAGACGTTATTTGTGTGCTGCATAGTATGTTTAAGGGATTCATTGGCCAGTGTGTGCATTTACCGTTCCAGGTCGCGGGTCAGGGATCTTTCCAGTGTATTCCTTCCACTTAGAACCAGAGTCCTGGTTCTCCATGTAAGGTCCTTGAAAGGCTTCTTGGACTTCAGACAGAGTGAACCGACACACTGCAGACGCCTTCACGTTTTTCCTAAAGACATCAACTCACACAATGAGAAAGACCAGAGCGCGAGCCGCGAACAATAACAGCAGTAAACCCAGGGTTTCCATAGTGACAGCAGTAGAAGTACAGTAGATCAGTGAGTCACCTCGATGAAATGATAGAAAAAGATAAATGGGATGAAAGCGTGGGGCAGGGAGGGAGGGGGAGACGAACGCTGAAAGAGATGGTATGAAGCTGATTAAAAGTTATATCTGTCTGGGACGAATAAAAGAGAAGGAGGAGAGAAGTAAGTGGTTTTAGAGAAGTGTAGTCGGACCTGAGGTAAGAGAAAGGAGAGCCGGTGAGGAGCAGTATCCCAACCATGTGCAGTATTACAAATAGATTTAGTGTCACTTGTTAAATTTTGAGTACAACTCTTCCCTTAAACTGCTGTTAAACTTCTGCAATCAGCTTCTTTTCACACCGCCTGGATAAAGAAATTCCTTCTGTCTTTCATCCTGTCCCTTCACGTCGTCTTTGATTGTCTCAGCGCATCGATTGCTGCCTTTCATCTCCATCTCACTCATTTGCATTTGCATCCTCAAAGACCCTGTCGATCAGCCATCTTGGCAACATACAAATTCGCACTCACCACTCAGGGCCAAAGATGCCGTAGAAAAGCATGTCCTGCGGCGTTTGGCCAGGCAGAGCGAACACGCTGCGCAGCATGTTGAAGTGGAAATCATACTCGGGAAGAGAACAAGTCAACCGAGTCTTGAGGAAGGACGTCCACCGTTTCTGGAGAGTTAAATGGCCTCCGCGGTCTTCCTGTAGGATGACAGGTGAGGAGGAAGGAGAAAAACAAGAGGGTGGAGGAGGGAGAACGGGGGAGGGGGGGGGGTTGATGTGAGATAAAAGAAAAATAGACTGAACACCACTCAAGGTGGCACACGAAAGGATATGAAGCTCCTGATGAGCACAACAGATGGTAAGGGAAAGCAATAACGATATATTCAATAAGGTTGTAGCTTCCCATAGGTAAGACTAATTTACAGATTTGTGTGTATGCGTGTGTGTTTATCCTCAGCAGGTTGAAAGCACTCACAGTGGAGTGAGCTTCTAATTGGATGTGACAGCCACGCGTACACAGAGACATCTCAACACCCATTCATTATATAAAAAGCTTCACTCGAGGCTGCGGGTCTTTTGGAAAATCCAAAAAATGGCACCATTTGGCTTTTTGATTTTAACCTTAAAATGTATTCAGCCTGGGGCAAATTGCTAGCGTCACACATGTAGCCACAAGGCACTGCTATTAGGATGAATACTTTGCCCTGCTTTCAAGGAGAGAACTTGCGAGCTGACTCAATTTTAAGGTGCCAAAGGAGAAAACAAGGTTAGAACAGTACAGCTGGCTCATGTCATTCTTGATACTTTATCAGGCAGCAGGAAATCTAAAACTTTATCGATACAGGCAGCAGACGATGCTAAATAGTCTTACCTGTAGCCATCCACCCGTCTCACTATGACTTACACTGCCTCTCTAACCAATTCATCAGCTACACAGTCTGCTCTTCTAATTACACTGAGGCCTTGTTCCAAATGTATTCTTTATCCAGCCCCTCATCTATTACAGCCCTCTCTTCTATCATAAGCTAAACCTTCACTCAAGTTGGCCTGACACAATCTTTCACTCCCACATGAAAAATATCTCACGCATCTCTTTCAATCTGCACTCACCTTACAAACCCGAGCAACTCGTGCCACCCGGCTGTGGCTGTAGGTTGGTGTCTGTTGCTGGCTTATTTCAGTGAAGAAGAAATAGATCTTGTCGTCATCGCCAGTACTGCTGCCCACACTCTCCCTCACGAGAACCGAACCCACAAAGTCTGCCTCTGCAACGGGGGAAAAAGGAGATGCACTTATTGTAAATGTGACAAAAGTCTTTTGAACATTACACAACACTGAACACAACTCTGTTCTCAACTCCACCACGACGCCATGTTGTAGGCTCTGCTACTCTAGTCTCTTGGTGATTACTTCTTCTGGAGGCCACCCTAAACAACCTGTTGCTATGGATCCCTTGGCTTCGGCTCCCCACTTCCCCTGTGTGTCCAACCAGGTTATAACTACCCATTGATTCCCATTGATTATTGAAAGGAATAAGCACCATAAGACACTGCCTTACATCTGCCCTGATCGATAAGACACTATGTAACAGCTGTAATCCTGTCCTGGTCTCTGACCTGCATCTGGGATTATCTTGGTCCTGGCAGTTTTCACCTATGAACTCCAAACAATGTCAGAATAATCAAGTCAGGATATTGAACCAACATTGTTCTCATAGATATGCAGCACACAACAAGGAGACTGTATGAACTCTGCTATCACTACTGAAAACTAGTTAGGTAGGGCATGCAGGGGCCGGGACCAACAACACCCACACAACATACCTGCCCTACCTTCTCACATGGGCACAATTACAGCAAGTGAACAGCACATGGACTTTCTACTAGGAAGCTGGCAGGTTAAAATACCTTTTAATGTCAGATTAATTGAGTGTGGCATTTGTATTGAAGCAGGCAGCTCTGTGCAAGGAAATATCTAGAAAAGTTCCGGGCTGCAGTGCATGTGAGATCAGCTTAAAACCTTAAAGTCTTGCTAATTACTCTGTGCGGCTAATGTAGTGTCAAGTTAAATGCTAACAGGCACACAATGCCAACTAGTACTTATATAGTGCTTTTCTACTTTAACTATCATACATGCATAATCTGATAGACAAATCAGGGATAAACTGGAGTACGGTATCTTGTCCAAGACCACTGCAATGTTGAGCATCTGTCACAAAGTATTTTAATAAGAATTTTAATAAATTATCATAATGATTAATCCTGACAGGGACATGAAGGCTAACTTCATGATGATTGCTGAGATATTTGAGCCCGAACCAAAGTGTTCAATTTACAAACTTGGACTACAAACCTCAATCAGTAGCAGTCGTAACGTTAACCATTACATAACCAATCCACTGAAGCCGAAGGAGTATGTGAGTCACCAAGGATATTCCAGCAGAGAAGGTCACGTGGAGGTTTAACATGACGTTAGCTGGCTGTTTGCTCAGACCCCTGTCCACTTGCACCATCCTGCCACCCAAACGCACTAAAGGAGCTTTTATCCTGCAATGAACTCACCATTCAGCCAGCGTGTGGGAGCATCTTCTGTCTTCAGCGTGGGAGACGGAGAGTTTCGGCGGATATCTGGAAAGCTCCTAAACTCATACTGGGAAGCTGTGTATATCTGCTGGTCTGGAAGGAAAAAAAACAGTTTACCAGCTTATACAGCTGTTTATTGGAACTCAAGAAGAGACTGGTTTATTTTAACTGCCTTACCTATAATGAGGGCAGTGTAACCTGTTGTGGGGCCATAGGGGCATTTGTCTCTGCCTTCTTCAGGCTGAGATGAAATCACAAATCTCTCCACGTCCTGTATAGGAACAAAGATTTGAATATGGAAACTCCATGCACAAAGGTATCTTTTAATCACAGAAAACTTACAAACAAAACACTGGAAAATAACAGAAAGCACACGCTTTCTTTTTTAGTAAAGGTCACGGCTATAAAGCAAAAAATGCAATTTCTAAATATGCTGTATTTTCACTGCTGTAAAAAAAATGCATATATGTACATACTATGTATGCACAGAGGGGTCTGTAGGCATTAGTACCACACGTGTAGAGATGAGTTGAGTTGAACCTCTGGAGAAGGCGGATGTGATTAAAACACTCGGTCTGAAAGAAGAAGATGGAAAAAAACATATTGCAAAGAGCGAGCTAATATCAACACATAAAATAGACCCATATCCAAAAAAAACAAAACAATAAAGGGCTGAGGGTGGAAGAACGAGTGCTGTAAATGCCTACCTTATTGTCTTTTCCCTTGAGCCGGCACTGATGTTTTTGCTCCGGGGAGGCCTCCCAGTCAATCTATAACACACCAGATAACATACAGTAAGACAGAGATCCCCAAAAACGGATGGCTTTATATCACAAACCTACATAAACCCCTTTGGACTGTGCCACAGACATGACAGCAGATAAACTCTGATAACGTTACTTTTGCTTCGTCAGTGCATGCATTAAGAATGTTATCATCATCATCTGAATTTGTTGTGTACTTAGACAGCTGCGAGTTTGTTTGTTTTTTAACAATGAAAGTAAATTCTTACAGCAAGACAGAGGAGTGGCACGCACATGACTGCAGCCACTCCTTACAGCACAAACTTTTGCTGTATTAGGATAATTAGCAAACCAGTTTAATGCCAGGTTGTCACAAGCTAGAAAACAAAGTAGCATGGCAGCTAAAACATCAAAGAACTCCAAAGCACACTTTTGCTTGAATGAAATTTCAAGTGCCTTTTTTCTCATAACATGGTTGTGTTTAACTTGAAGAAAAAAACTTTTGAAACAACATACAAGCCCTCATCGAGGAGTCTTTTTCACTGGTGTTCCACCAGTAGGAACTTTCCACTTGTGGTTTCACACCAATGGCAAAATTCCATCTGAGGTGATAGTGGAATATTCCACCAGGGCCGCATAAAGGCCACAACATTCATCAATTTTATACATCAAAAACAACACACAATAGCATAGATCACAGACAATATAACACCTCAAACAAGGTTTATAAAACAGCAGTAAAGGTGAGTCATTTAAGCCAGGGTATTTAGTACCCTGTACACTGTAAAATATGGATTTTCTTGTTCAGCTAATTACACTATACCTCTGAAGTTAACAATAAATTTTAGGGATTGGCTCATTTTTTACAGCAGACACCCTTCCCAACGCAACCTTCCCATTTATCCAGGTTTGATACCTGCAGTGAGAGCACACTATTTTATGACTCCCACACACAAGGCTTAGTTTGTGTTTCTTCTTAGCTGCAAAGAGGGAATCTTTCACATGTTAACAAGCATGCTAACTCTTACACTGTCAAAATAAATGAACCTTCCAAAGACATTTATGTTGCTATAATTTTCTATAAATATGTAAGAAATGAATAAATAAACTGAAGAGGACACTGCTGAAAGTCAGCTGAAACATTATGTTTTGCACTGGTGTAGAGGTTGGCATAAAACTTCCCGAATTCGCCTCAGAAGCAAAATTCCCACCTTTCACAACTGGGACTAAACATAAAGACAGGTTTATGCAGGGTGTCACAACCCCTGCTAGATAAATATGGTCCAAATAGGAGTCGAAAATTACACGGAAAAGGTTTCAAGTTGAGTCTGTTTACTCAACAAGAATTTATGTGTTTTGTGAAGGTATAACACACGGCGCTGAAGCTTGAATTTTACTGTTGACCTCACAGGAGTATTAGTAACAAGTAGCTGAAGAGGACGAGTCAAGTTTCCTGAACACTTTCAAAGTAAAGTCAACACCAGTGCAGAAAAATCTATTAAATCATGTTGCCTTGATATTTTGACTTTTTTCAATTTTTTTCCATAGCGTACCAGTCAGTCACCTCTTTGTGTGGAAAGAGCAATTCCAAAGTTGTAATGTAGATGAGTTCCTATGAAGGAAGTCCAAGTAGTGTCTAGCCACGGGCAATTACTACTGCCTGTGCATATTCGCATATTCGTGCTCCGCTAACCAACCCTGCAAATGTCCAACAGTGATGAATGAGGTTTTACATTTAATGAAATGATTAACAGTAAACTCCTTTTTAGATGCGCAAAAGACATATGGAGCAGGGTTTTCAGTTCTTACTGAAGACAGTCAACACTAATTACCTTATTCTAGAGCACACAGTGCTGAAAGTCGACACAAACTGAAGGCAATATTTAAGAGTGCTGATTTTAACTCTAGTGGTCCTGGTGGGGTAATGCTAAGAATATTTGATTGAATACAGGTCTCGGAGTTATGTTCGAAATTTCACAGAGGGCAGGAGATACGCTCGCTGCAGCTTCCCTGTCAGAAATACAAAACAGACTATGATGAAAATTTGATGCCTTCTTTATGAACAACAGCCGCCGTACCTGTGTGAAAGCGTATGTGCTTCCTACTGCTTTTAAATATTTCAAGACTGCTTAACATATGAACAAAATTGCATTATTTTGTGAAAGCAGCAAAGCAACGGGGTGCTCCATAGCTGAGCATGTAAAATTCTGAATAGCCATTTAACAAAGCTGTAGATATATTTTTTCACAGATGAATTAACTTCAGTCGTTAATGGTGCAAAAAATGGGGTTAGCAGAACGAAAATTACAAATTTGATGTTGATAATAAAAGGAAAATGTCTTACAGTCACCAACCCTACCGTTATATTAGCCCATGATATTAATTAGCATCTGAATTTGCTTCTTTGTCCAAAAAAGACCATTTGTTCGGGCTGTAATAGCAATTTATGTCTAACGAAAGATCCCAGAGTTGAGATTGATATTCACAATTTTGCATTTGGAACAGTTTTAAAGTCTGTGAGTGTAAAAAGCAGCGCAGAAATGATCTATAAGTTATGCTAATTACTGCATGAATTAGGAAACTATTTCTGTGTCAACATACACTAGTGGTATCGCCATAAATTCTGGATCTATTTAAAGTGAGATGATCCAGCAGCTGATTCTTCACCGTTTTCTATTTAATGTATTAATTTATGCAGCAAGATAGTCCTGTGAGTTATTGTGTTAAAAATAATACAAGTACACACACACACAGACACACACATACAGAACCAAAACTAGTGACAGAGGAATGTTTTTGCCTCAGACTGAAATATTGTTGCCTCAAAAGGTTCCTGCGATGTTGAATGCAAATGAGGCTGTGGCAGAGGTAAGGATGTGGCAGCTGAGGCACACAACATGCAGCAAGATGGAAAACAAACAAACAAACTCACAGTGAGAGCAGAGCTGGCTGAGATGTCAGAGGCATTGAGAGCGAATACGGCCCCACGGGCCCCGACGTACAGACGCTCACTGTCAGCCTCCAGCAACATGGTGCTGTAGTTGACTGCAGACGACTGGAAATGCCTGCAGCCTTGGAGACCTAGGAGAGTAGAGGAGAGAGGACGTTAATGATTGTGGCCTTCTGTAACTCCTTAACACTACTTTTTTTTTTCTAAATGTATAACGGCTCCTAATGACCTTAAAAACTCTTTAGAGACATTAATTGGTCAAACATACTCTTTATTATATGAACAGCAGTTTGGCACAAAGAATATGGATTTGGAATGGATTTGCCATCCATTGGAGGACTGGTAGGTTTAACCACCTTTTTTTCTGGGTGATATCAACCATAACCGTGTATGTATGCCTACATATTAATAATGGATTGGATTTATATAGCACTTTTCAAGGCACCCAAAGCGCTTTACAATGCCACTATTCATTCACTCTCACATTCACACACTGGTGGAGGCAAGCTACGGTTGTAGCCACAGCTGCCCTGGGGCAGACTGACAGAAGCGAGGCTGCCATATCGCGCCATCGGCCCCTCTGGCCAACACCAGTAGGCGGTAGGGTAAAGTGTCTTGCCCAAGGACACAACGACCAGGACAGAGAGCCCGGGGATCGAACCGGCGACCTTCCGGCATCTTCTGTGCACGGTTACCTATCCTGAAATTCCCAGCAATGGGCAAAATTGTCTGCTGAAGTATTTTCAGAACCAATTACTGTAATTTGTATGTCAAAATCAAGCAATTTTGAGTGCCATTTGGATGTTTAGGTGATAAATTGAAGCAAAAATAATGAATGAAGCCACACTGTCCCTGAAAGCCTTTAGAAAGTCGTGGCCATCACAGCGGGACATATTAAAAGCTGTAGAGTGATAGCGTTTTCAATCAAACCTGACTGAGGTAAAAGGTGAAACAGAATTTTATCTTCTTTGATGTATTTCTTTGCTGTGGGATTTTTCAAACACTGGGGCAAAGTGGTAAGAAGACCTTCTTCTTTGATTTTTGAGAGAGTTCTTTGAAAAACGTTGATTTTTTTTTTTTTAAAGTGAGGTAGAGACAACTGTTAAATTTCAATCTGCTGGTGTCGTGGCTGAAAAAAAAAACTTCTTTGCAATCAGAATCGGCTTTATTAGCCAGGAATGTGCACAAATACAAGGAATTGGGCTACATGTTCTTCTTTGCCTTCTTCACAGACAGTACCAACATGTACAGCATAGTCCAGACTGCAAAGATGTTGGAATAAATTATGGAATAATTGAAGGATGGATAACTTGTTGCTATAGATACAGTATATAGATTTAAACTTGACAGTATATTGGTATATACAACCAACAAGACATGCATCAGGCTTTGGTTGTGTAGCAGGTATGGTGAATGTTTAAGCAGAGACAATATGCGAGTGATCTAGTGATCTAATGATCGAGTGATAGCCTGTGGAAAGAAATTCGTTTTGTGGTATATATCTTAGAGCTAGTGATCGTTAACTCTTTATCTATTCGGGAAGTTTTATGCCAAGCTGTGACTAAGAAAAACCACTAGAGCACACACAAACAGAATGACACTTAAAATAGCCGTGAACAGAAAACAAATTTTAAGAAAATACATCAAATACTTTCACTTTAATACCATGAATACTTCATAAGTCTTGCGGCAAACCAATGGATCAACAGACTACACAATCCTATCACCAGGTCTGCTAAAACAAATACCCCCAAAAATCTGGTGGTTCCAGTATTATCAATGTAAGAATTCGCAGGTTTTCTTGCACTCGTTGAATACTAAATTGTATCTTTACTCTGAGAGTTGTTGCTGCAAGTGATTTTTATGCAGTTTTTGCAAAGCTATATGTGGAAGGAAACTGTGACCTAGGACAAGCTGATGGCATAAGATGTAAGTACAACTCCTCCGGTTTCATATGCAAAAAAAATTATTGCGCTAGCTTACGTGGTTGCAGAGCTACCGGGATTTAAAAATAGTTACGCAAAATGGAGCGTGCCCGCTCCGATCGGCTGTAAAGGGTTAAAAGCATGAAGTTGAAAATTAGTCTTTCCTAAAGCAAAACAGATTTTTCTTGTCTGTTTTTCAGTCGTTGATGTTTTCTGATCAATTTTAAAGCATGAATGTTAGACAAATTATGATTACACATGGTCACAGTTTTCATAAACTACCACACAGACTTGTTCATGAAATACTTGAGGTATTCTTTTAATTTATTTGTTTGTTTGTTTATAAATGGGACCTCACTTTCTGAAGTATTTAAAGGAACAGTTCACCAGTTAGTTAGATCTTGACGAGGAGACGTTTTGCTCACGCTGCTGCATGGTGCAGTTGATCAGTAGTCTAACACCACTGTGAGTACCCTTGCACATGCCTACACTTCTTGGAAACAAAGAGCCCAAGTACATGACTACCATTGTGATGCACCTTTTTTATTTAACATCTAATTAAGATATCTGACGTTCCTGTGCAGGTTTTACAATCAGCACAATAATTAAGCCATATAAATGTAGAAGTGAGCCGCTTTTTATGACTGCTATTGACTACGAGAGACAAATTTTAAATTGCCAGACTTCCTGGATCCTCAGCCAATTCACTTTCCCCTGAAGATTGCATGGTTAGCTCAAAGTAAGCCGTCATTAAGATTCCTATCAGCTGCTGCGAAACACAATCCACTCTGCTCACTTCAGCAGCAGCAAAAGTCAGATGCCATCCCAAGCTGGTGATCAGGCGCCTGCTTTTCTCTCCTATTCTCAGCAGGAGGAGAAAGGTTATCATCCGTACGGTCTTTTCAGAGTAACAACCTTTCCTATGTGATACTAGTACCTCATTGTGACTAAATACAATGAGTTATTGCAGAGACAGTGCCTACGTTTCAAGCGTGTAATCCAGGCATTAGGGCACACAATGAACTGTGTGTGTAAGCTTGTGCGACAGGCGTGCCAGGTAACTGGAAACAGAGCAGCAGAGGGAGGGTTTATCTGGGATTTATTACAATGAAATAACATCCCGAGTCACAGGTTAGCCTCGGCTTACAAGATCGGGTGAGAACAGGCACATTTGAGTTAGTCTACAGGGAAAGAAAAGGTGCGAACTCAGATACTGTTATTCACTCAGCAAACACTTGGAGGGATCTCAGCTGATTGTACAGCACGTTGTGTTCAGGGACGCCAGCATACTCTATGAACATCAAGGCGCTGGACTGTGACGTGGCAACGGAATTGCATACAAACTTACACCGAGTCTCAGGCGTGTTTATGGCTGAGAGAAGGCAAATAAAATGTGTGCAACATTCCTAAATACGAGCGTCTAAGAGGAGGCAAATTCCCGAAATACCCAACAGGTTAACTCAGTGGGTGTAATAAAAGTGCATTTACATGTACTGCCAATTTATTAGTGTTTTCTGCACCATGGCCCTTCACTGTGGTGCCAGCTTTTAATCTTTCAGCTGCTCCAAACTGTCTGAGTGCCGAAAGACATCAAATTAATTATCTTTAAACACACCTGAATGATTTAACCTTGCTTAAGAGAAAAAAGGGAACGTTTAAGCCCAAGCATGAGAGACTGGGAGTCACTGTAGATGTATGTGTAACTTCTCTTGCCCCTTTTGGTTTCTGTAGCTTTGACTTTAGGTTGCCAGGGAACACAGCGATTAAAAGGATTAGAGGTAAGTTTGCATATCGAAGGCTTCCCATCAGTAGGAGGGACGCCGAAGAAAAAAAAAAAAAGAGGTGGAGGCAATATAAAGAAATGGAAAAAGAGGGCAGTGAACCAGAAAAAGTACAAACTAATGAAGAAAAATCAGGCAAAAGAGCTTAAGTGTAAAGGCAGAGCGATGAGGAGAGGTGGGGGAAGAGGACAGAAGTGTGAGGCGGTGAGCTGTGTGGGAGGACCTGTGGGCTTGAGTGAGCTCAAACCGATGATTAAACTGATGATGAAAGTGAGATATAAACGTATCAAGAATTGTAAAAAGATGGGCATGGGATGAGTGTAAGCAGGTGACGTGCTTTGTGAAGTACAACTGTTTAGAAAAAGAAGAAGAGTGATACTGCTTTATGAGTATTTCTAGCAGAAGGAAATGTGGGCGCCATTCAAAGTGGAAACGTGAGAAAATTTCTTGCACACATCTGTGCGTCGACAAATAAAGTCCGGGATCAGACGGCACTGCACGCTTTGCCATACGTGAACTAAAGGAAAAAATGCTCTATACCGTCGACTTGTGCAATACCACAACAGTTGTCATGGTTACGGTGCTTCTCAACTACCTATGGCGGTGTCGGGCGCCCTGGATGCTCCGCAGGGAGCCCAACGTACACCGTACACTCATCTGCTTCTGTCTCTGCAGCACCTCAGGCTACATGCCATCACTCATGAGGTAAGTAAATAATAATCACAGCCGGATAAAATAAATCCTCATGGTTAACAGAAGAAGCAGGTGTTAGAGGAAAGTGAGGGTATATTAAACTCTGTGTGCACACATTGAGGTATAGAGGAGCGAGTGGAGAGAAACAGAAAAGCATTGCTTCGGGAGATAATGAGGGATAAAATGCTATGAAAGAGAAGAAAGAAAACTAGATGGAGAAAGGGGCAGAGAAAGAAAAAGGGACAAGTGAGGAGTTTTTTTGTAAAAGTCTACTTTTAGAAAACAATCAGCAGCTTTCTAATAAAAAAAGATGACTGATGACTGCACGTAAAGAGCGAAATAAATACGGAGTTATGAGTCATCTTCAGCTATTTATCTACAGTTCAAACGTTTGTGCAATGCTTGGAAATCCAAGGATTTCTGCAGCAGTTAGTCATTAAAATGTGGTCTGATTTACATCTCAGTCAGTGGTACATTTTCACATCTTTACAACGGGTGATCAGTTCAGGATGAATAACAAAAGTGAACCCCTGTGCCAAGGCAATATCTCTGGAAGCTCGTTTCTGCCACTAAATAAAAACAAAAAACCTAGTATCCATAAATCGAAATTTCGAGTTATGTTCTCTAAATTTCGAGTTAGCTCTGCCAATCAAAAATCTACGTGAATGAAGTCGCTTTCTTGTTACCCGGAAGCATTTGGCGCAGAGGAACGCGCACTCAAAAACGGATCCCAACAAATTGGCGCTTTCGCGAGTACGTTTGCTGATAGTAACGCCATGTGATTCAGCTAAAAACACAGGGATTTCATCATTTGTGAAGCCACGCTGAAAACACTCAGCAATCTGTGCATTCACGACTGGATGTAATACCAGTAGCTTAGCTGTAGCATTTGTAGCTGAGGACTTCAGCTTCCGGGTAACAAGGAAATGACATCATTCACGTAGATTACTGATTGGCAGTGCTTACTCGAAATTTTGAGTTACTTTTCTCAAAATTTTGAGTTAAGAAATCGAAATTTCGAGTTAATATGCCGAAATTTAGAGAAAGTAACTCGAAATTTCGAGAAAATAACTTGAAATTTTGAGTTATGGATCCTTTTTTTTTTTTGTAGTGGCGGAAACAGGCTTCCATAAATATCACCCATTGGTTTAGGAATTCCTAGTCAAAGCCTTGAGATGAGCATTCGAGCCATTTTTGGAGATTAGATAAGTGATAAGCTGGGGGTGAATCTGACAATATGGTAGCAACTTGTTACTTTAAATGGAAACACGTGTGTTCACAGTGAGACAAAAATATATATTTATATTATAATTCCATTATTATATCATTCCTGCCTGCATGACTCCTCTATCATACACAGAGCAGTAGTTACACCCTTTTTCTTAAACTTTGTAATAGATTGTATTATTTAATTTAGTTCAGTCTGTTACTGTTCTTATTGTCTTAGAGCAACTGTAAACACATCTTCCTTAGGGATTAATAAAGCATTTTGATTCTGATCAAACTTTTTTTCAACCAGATAGTTAAAGCCCTTAAACACCTTTACTATTAAGACTGGATATTTTATATATCCAGCCTATGCTGGGTTGTTGAAAACACTTTTCCTATTAATAAGGGCACACAAAGTTTGATTTCTGACTAAATCTGCACTTATTAAGAAAAACTGGTAGCTTTAAACAACATTTTTTACAGGACAGTTAAAGGAGCATTAGAGAGATTAGCAGTTTCTTAAAAGCTTACTTCTTCATTTCTAAAAACTGGTCCACAATAACACAAACTGTCTATAAATGAAGAAACTCCAGGAGTGTTGCTACACTCCTTGGGAGTGGGCGTCTTGCAAAGATTACACCAAGAACACAATGTACATTTCTGAAAGAGGTAAAAACAAAACAAAAAAAAAGGGCAGAAATCTTTACTTGCTACTTTCTTTGTTTATGTGTCAATAACGCTGTGCAGGAACGCTTAAAAAAAAAAAAAAAACGCTTAAAGATTTCAAAAGACAACCGGGATAAATGTTGCTTCGCAATATTTCTGAGATAATGATGAGAAAAAAAAAAAGTTGCACATAAACCAGGAAAAAAGAAATGCACTGCACACCAGAACCAATACCTCATCACTATGTCACAGTTTGGGGTTCCCTTGCCATTTCAGAAGCTGGACGCTTTGCTATAATTTATGGGACAACGAATTCAAAACTAAATCAAGCGATTTCTTAGGCCTGAGGTGATGCTACAAGGAGATGACCCAAAATCTGTAAGTACAACAACAACAGAATGCTTTAAAACACAGAAAAGTCATGTGTTATAATGGCAAAGTCAGAGCCCTGCCCTCAACCCCATTTAGACCTGAACAGGGCTGGTCAATTACGACATCCCAGAATTCTCCTGAAGGCTGTCCAAGTCTCAGCAGCTGGTTGAAACAGGCGCCACACGTTACAAAGTTCAAAAGTTCAATTTTCCAACCTGTACTCTGCATGATTATTGAATTTGTTAAAAAAAAAACAGCTTCTAACAGTTCACTAATGAATGTTGGAATAAACTTCGGTACTGATGATTTTAAAGCAAGGTGCAACACGTGTTCGTGTCTGTCCTTACCGCTGTTTAGCACAGTGACACGTGGAGTCACATCCAGGTCCAGGGGTGTCCTGAACAGGTAGCCGGTTGCCACAGCACACAAGCAGCCCAGCAACAGCAGCAGCTGCACCACAGAGGACACACCTCGCTGCATCTCCACCGAGCACCTCACGGGACAAACACTCTCCGTTCAGGATGTATATGTATATACAGGCATTCACACTGGCATATTCACCCTGTGACTCACATACACCCCTGCACACAAATACACACGCACAAAACAGCACACCGACGCACTCGGACGAAAACAGGCAGCCTCTTGTTCGCCACGCTGAAGGAACCTGAAAAAAAAGAGAAAGAAAGGAAACACACAAAACGAACAGCGTCAGTGGTCTGTGATTAAAAATGTGACACCTTTAAAAAGTCAGAGAAGTTGAGAAAGAAGAAAAGCCGGTAAAGTTAAACAGCAGAGTTCAAACACATTAGATGAGCTGATGTGGAAGGATTTCACAAGGATGACGACAGAGATATGAAAGAGATACAAAGTGGATTTGCTCAGTAAAATATTGGAGGCTTTCGCAGATCAATGCTGCCCTGCGAGACCGGTCTGGCTTTACATGTTGCAAAGAGTGCGATGTGTGAGAGCAGCAGCTGTTGGATACAAACATAGGGCTGAAAATATCATTAACCAAACAACGACTGTCAAACAAGAGCTACGTGCCGATATAACGAGCAAACACTTGCGACGTGAAGCAATCCAGATCGATGAGGTGTGAAGCCAGTTCAAAACAGCAGACATACCTGACAGGAGTCAAATGCATGAGTGGAAAGATTGTGAAATATGATCATTTCAAAGATATGTATGTGTGTGTTGTGATATGAATGCCAATGTTGTTCCGCCAGACCCTCTTACAGAGGGGGAAAGGAGTGACGGTGAGCAGAGGAGAAGGAGGTGGTGTATATGTGTGTGTCTATACCAAGCGCCAGTGCACACACAGGCACTGAGAAAACACTGACAGACACTCATTACTAGCATTATCCAATTTCATGGTAATGCCATTCTTTCACTTATACCCTTTCTCCGCTTCTCATTAAAAAAGAATCACACGAATAAAACCTTTTGAACTGCTTTCCTGATTCCAAATGTAAACAGTCACACTCTTTAGCGCTTTCTTTTCAATCAAAACCTGCCTCCAGTGCTGCAAACAGGTGACTCTCCAGGGAGCCTGTTTGTTCCTTACATTATGAGCATAGGCATGCACAACACAAATCTATTTACACACACATACAAGGCTGCGGCAAGAAACGGGCAGAAAGGTGAAGCCATTAGCACGAGAAACCGTGTGTGTGCTCTCACAGAAAGTACCAGCAGTCCCTCAAGGCTGACACCATGACAACAGCTGGCTTCGGTGTTGCATAACATTAGAGATGAACACAGCAGCATGCAGGTGCGGACAAAAGAGAAACTACACGAAATGCAAGGCTAACAGTAGGTACACCTACACGCACACAGACAGGTAATTAGACTTTGTGTAATTAGGCTTAAACTCTGTCTCTACAAGCTGCTTTGCAACCCACCTCCACCCCAGCTCCCCCATTTTCATGTAGTCATGTGAAAAACAAAGTTTGCACAGGTCCTTATGCCATCCTGTGAAAAATGACTGCTTTCATAGTTATTAAGGGGGCAAGTATGCACTTGACCTTTTTAACATTAGCAAGTGTGATCACAAAAACAGAAATTTTGGCAGTTTGCTGGTCTAAAGCATTCAGGTGGATGCAGACTTCTCAGCAAATTCCCCCCTAGATCAGAACTCAGGGGAAAAAACCTAAACCCCAAGAGCAACGTGTGAGACTCTGCCCGCCTCATTTAGCATTTTAAGGTTAAGACAGTCCAATTATAAACAGACTGAACAAGTATGACTTGTTGGGAAGGGCTACCAGAAGAAGGCCTCTTCTTTCTAAAATGAACATAGCAGCATGACTTAGGTTTGCAAAGTTGCATCTGAGCAAACCACAAGACGTCTGGAACAATGTCCAAACACGGCATAGCAGCATAAACACCTCAGCTGTCAAGCACGGTGGTGGTGTGATGATGATTTGGGCTTGTTTTGCAGCCTTTGGTCAGTGTCAGAATTGAACTTGTCCTGCACAGAGTCCTGTGATTCTATAGAATAATCTTGCCAAGGCATTCCCAGAAAAAAGCAATACCACCAAATATAAATGAGTATAACTGAAAATACTCTTTTTTTTTTTTACTAAATAGGGCCTGAGTGAACTTATATATACACACCATACACAACATACATTACAGTCATATAACACACATACAAATAAAGAAAAGTAATTGTCTATAATAACACAGTAGAAAGTTAACAAAAGCACAGACACTTTAAATAATGGGGAAACAGATAATACACAACTCGGCACTTGTTTAATGCACTTCTGAGTCAGGATTGTTTCTGAAACACAATCTGTGTTGGGAAAGCTGCCAAAAGGTTTTGTAGCCACAAGTTTGACCAGCATGTAGAAGGTGCAGCAATAAATAAACATGAAAAATGTTCTGGAATATGTTCTCATATGTGGGGGATATATTGCTCACGCTTGTTTCTTTAATCATTCTAAATGCAGTACTTTGTCAGACCACTCATTTTGATTGTTGTCATTCCATTGAATGGCACTGTAATCACTTCCATAGATATGAACATCCAGTGGGAGCCCTTCTGGAAGCTCTATGATAGTCCAGCAGATGTGTTATCATTCACTGTAATTGGTGATAAATATAAAGGAATCCTGTTGCTATAGGAGATTTCTGGCAATCATATGAAAAAGTGCACGTAGGCGCATGTAGTATATAGTAAACCAAACATATTTTTCCCTAACCTAACCAAGATGTTTTAGTGCCTCTCAGACTTGCACAATGATGAACTCAAGACTCATGACTAAAAACCATGTGACTTACACAACTAAAACTCATAATGACGAGCATTCAATGGTGCATAACATTCAAACATAAAACAAACTGTTACAAATATTGCTAGATTATATTTGATTGATGAAAACTGCTTTTTTTTTTTTAAGTTGGCTGCATTAAAAAAAGATTCCTAAATGTGAAAACTCCTAAACTCCCTCAACGTGATAGAAAAGAAGAAACAAAGTCCTTTATGCTTCATTCTTTTGACAAAAAAAAATCGATTAAATCTTCAAAAGCAACAGATTTCAAAGTATTTCTGCTGAACTTGAGTGAATGGCCAGTGGAAAAGAACTATAAATGGGAAAATCTATATAAATAATATAAACCATGTTTTATTATTTCCTGGAGTTAATCCATTTGAGATATACGACACTTCCACCAACCTTAAAGTTCTTATAGGGTTTCACAGCTCTATCTTGCTCCCTTAATGCCAATTTTACTTTGGCAAGAGCTGATTATTTCTGTTGCGTCCCCTCTGAGCATGTGCTAGCCCTCGTGGGAACTGTCAAACACTGAAGGTGCGTCAACTTGGCTTCCACTTTTGTCTGAGCTCCTTCTAAAAGGTGGTGAAGGAGGTGCGCCGAGGGGATCGTAATAAGTCATTCATCTGACTCATGCACACAAAATCCCTCAAATGGGCTGTCATGGTGCAAATCCTTTCAATCAGTCAGCCACAGCGGTCCTGATGTGGTCTAATAATCTTCAGAGGAGCAGGGGTTTGTTCACGCAGAAATGAAACCGTAAGGTGACAGTAAGATAAAGAAAATATGAAAGAGAGGAGAGGAAGCAGTCAGGAAGGAGGTAAAATACTGTCAGAAAGTTCAGCAGTGCAGAGAAAAATCCCATAATTGTCACATTCCCAATTCTCTGTCATCTAAAATCAATTATTCCTGATTTCCTCCGAGTACCTCAGACCCCATGAATGCAGGAGCTTTCAGCTGTTAATTGGCCACAGAGCACACCATCAAAACTTTGAGGAAATGCTGAAAGAATGAAATGAGAATGAAATGCTGAAAACGAAATGAGCCGAATCCAGGGGAAATCACAGAGGCTCTACCGCTCACGACCTTCCTAATCTGCCTTCCTCCTGATCTCGCTGCCGGCTTTCTGTCCCATGACATCCATTCACGGAAATGGATTTTATCAGCCAACTGAGGCGTCCATAAACCTGCTTGAAAAGAAAATAGTGGAGCTCCGTGGCGACAGCTCCATCAACAGACAACACTGGTCCCAAAGGACTCCAAACTCTCTGTTGTTGAGTTGGATGTCTGCGCGAGTGGTGAAAAGATTATAGTCAAAGCCACTGAGCTCTGCTTCAACTGGCAGTCAGACTGCTTTAAAACAGTCTTGTTTCACAGAGTGACAAAAGGACGCCAGCTGAACTGAACTCCATTTGTTCAGAGGACTGTAGTATTTACACTTTGTACAATCGGGGTACAATGAGCCCTTTAAACCCACCTTTAACACACTGGAGTCATTCTGACAGAAGCAATGCTTTGTATTATTAAGATTTTGTTTGCCATCATTGATAATCCTGCAGCTTGTTTGTGCTATTTGTCAGAATCTTTCAACTCAGCAGCAGCCTTGCAATTAATTTTAATCTAGTATTTAGGGGGGGGGGAAATATCCAGATTTGCATCAGAAAGCTTCAACAATCTTTCTGCCAGCAACCTTTTCTATCGCTGAGCACTTAAATTTGATGAGGAGACACCCTAAAAAAATAGGATGCATATAGGCATGCAAGTAAAAAGGCAAAACAAGACTTAAAAACACCATAATTCTGTACAAAACACGCAAAATCCTTGATGCAGAAAGAACCAGGAGGCTAATCTGTTAATTTTCATTAATAAAGGGTGGTGACTTCATTCTGGGCTTCCTGTTTTCACACAGCTTTATCAAGTTTGTCCCTTTGGACTGAGCTAAACCTCAATAACAGCAAAATATTGAGTTAGGCCGCTTCTGAAGGCATTACAGAAAACATGGTAAGAAATTACTAAAAATCAACATTTTAATAATGCAGGAACAAACAAACAAACAAACAAAAAACGGCTAACCAATCCTTTGAGTTAAACAAGAAATGACCATCGAGGACACTATCTGCATAACAATACCTAACAACACCTTTCTTTGCACAGGTCTTCCAACAGTTTTCTTCCTCTTACCTCTCAAGTCATGATTTTTTTTTTTTTTTTTTTTTTTAAATAGACAGGTAGATAAGCGGGTCCACCGGATCCACACAGATTTAAATGCAGGCCTAATGATGATTAGATCACCATGGCTGGACAGGAGATGGCCACCTTTATCAGATCAATCAACCTCTTCCAGCTCCTTAAGTTATAACACAGTATGCTCTCAATTAAGGCTCAATTTTAACACAGAAATGAACCGAAATGATTTATTTTTAATGTAAATGAGAAAAAGAAAGAAGAAAAATAGACAGGTAAGTATTCTTAAACATGCAGGAAATATAATGTAGGAAATCTGTATAACAATAACTGAAAGGAGTAATTTGTTTAAAGAGAATCACGCTGTAGACACTCTTACTATAGCACCGCCGTTGACACTAAAGAGATATAAAGGTATTATCACGGGAGCCTAAATCATATATTTGGTAGGTATCTCGTATCCCTGCAGAGATCGGGTAGTGTGTCGGCTGTCTTACCTGTATTCGTGCGCAGAAAAAGATATGTATGTTTCTTCGAGCTTCAGATAATCCAAGTGGACTTTACACTCCTGCCTGTGCACTCTCGCAAACACCCGCTGAAAGACACGCAGCACTGACAGAGGCGCAGACTCGCAGCTCGTCCACTCAGCTGCCGTCACAGGTGGCACGCCCTCCCGCAACGCTTACTTATTTTTTTATTTACGTTGAATCAAGAGATATCTTTGGCTTTTTATCACCGGTTATACTGCTGTTATACTTCTTCACTATCCCATCAAACACCTCCACTTGGAGTTGCGGTGCAGAGGTAAAGTGGAGGTTAAAAAGGTGGGCAACAAAAAGCAACAGAGTTCATTTAAAGTTGTGCCGTGGCTCCACACTGACACCTAGCGGACATGGATAAAATTACACAGAGCTGAGCTGACAAGTTTTACAAGTTTACTTTTATAAGCAGATTTTTAAAAAAGAATCTGGGACTTTTACAAGTGTTGGTGTTAATTGATGTGCACAGTAAATAAAATTAATATAACATTTAAGTTATTTTGTTAGATATTTGTATTTTTGGTATTTTCTGACAAAGAGAAAAAGATTATGTTAAGCTATTTATTTAGCATTTAATGCTGTTTGTAAATTTAATCAGTATACAGTTAACTCCCTTAAATGCTTTTAAAATAGTCCGAGGGAAAACCAATTCAACAATATCTATTAATCTCTATTTTGAATACATCGTATGAGAAAATAGAGATTATATCTCACTTTATGAGTAGATTTTGTCATGCTTACAAGTACGAAAGATAGTTTCTTCAGTAGCTCATCTCTAAGATGTAGACACGCACTCTCTCTCTCTCTCTCTCACACACACACACACACACACACACACACACACACACACACACACACACAGCCTGTCGACCTTCAGTTTGTTCATGAGAGACTGCAGCAGTCCCGCTCCCTGCAGCACATTTTCTCCTGTTTTCCCGACTGTCTGGTGAAAAACAAACCACTCTCTGTAATACAAAATGATGCCGTTCAGCTTTACACAGACTCTACCACTGTCTGTTACATTAGTCTTATAATGATAATCCTGGTTGTAATAAGGTAAGGTCACAAATTACTAAGGTTGTCCTTAGTTTCAATACTAATGCAAAACAAAAATAATAAAAAAAATTAATAAATAAACAAATAAAAGAAAAAAAACTACAAAAAACCCCATAAAAGTTCATTAAAAATAATATTTTACTGATAAAAAATAAAAGCTTTAAGAGTTTAATAAAACTACAAAAAAAAATGTAAATGTTCTGACGAGACTTTCATTCATATGTTGAGACACAGATAGTTGATTAAGCCATCGGCTTATTGAAGCACCAGGAGATTGCAGGTGTGCCTCAACCAGGCAGGATGGGTCTTGGATGGTGACCCACACCCAAGGTTTGGTCCAAAGCTCCCAAGAAGAAGAGAAAAGATCTGGTGACCTCTGAGGTGATGCAGGTGGAAGAGGACTCATACAAAATCAAGGCTGTTGGCCAGCATCAAGGGAGATGGACAGCCTGGGAAGTGATACTCAACAGAACGACCATGTGGGCCTTTCTGTTGAGGCTGCCGGTATAGACAGCAACACATCCAGGTTCTGCATAAGCTGGCGGAAATACTGGAGGTAAAAGGCTGGAGGGAAATAGCAACAGTGCAGTAACATCCCAGAGGCAGATCCATTTCATCAGGAAGGAGGATCAGGCCCACGTCAGCTCACAGTAGACACAGTCCCTAGTGTTCCCGGGAGGCGAAAGCTGATCTTGGGAGTGGATCTCAACCGTGCTCTCAGGTTCCCAGAGAAAATCGCCTCTGGGAACCTTCTCTGACCAAGACGGTCATCACTTATCCTTCCTTTAAATCGAGCTTTTAACATTCCTAGAAAAAGTTGGTTGCAGAGGTTATACCAGAGCAGCACCTCTGGGATCCCAGGGCCAGCTACAGGGCGTAGAAAGGAGACATCTCAACTGCTGCTCCACCACCCTGAGATGTTTCAGGGTTAAAGAAGCGAAACATCAGCAGGTAGTCCGACCTGTGCTCTAATAATGACTGCAGAACTAGGAGGAACACTGACCCTAATTGAATCCCATCAACTTTTAGTGAGGAGGATGGACCTGGTTAGGTAGAAGAAACGCAGTGCTGCATACATTAACATATAATCTAAGAAGAAAGATGCAAAACCACTGATTAGTTCAACTGAAAAGTGATTAGGTTAACGTGACGTGACCTCATTCAAGAATCAAATGAAATAAATTAAAAAAACAGAAAAGGGCAGGGTGGATCCATGCTGTATAAGTGCCAAAGTCTGACCATCTGAATGTTTCAGCAGAAATTGAGAATCATCAGACCAGGCAACGTTTTTCCAATCAGGACATTGGAAAAATGTTCAAAGGAGTGGCACCCTGTGTGGTCTTCTGCTGCTCTAGCCCAAGCCCTCTTTTACATATCTTGGTTGTAAGGAGTGGTTGTTTCAGTCACTTGCCTTCCCATCAGCTTGAAGCAGTTTGGCCTTTCTCTGACATCTGACATCAACAAGGCCTTTTCACCCAGATAACTGCTGCTGTGGATATTTTCTCTTTTTCTAACCACTCTGTAAAACCCTAAAGATGGTTGAGTGGGAAAATCCCAGCAGATCAGCCCATCTGTCCCCCATCAAGTGCGCCACATATAAAGTGATATATAAAAAACCCCTACCTTGGGGTAGGGACAGGCTTAGGGCGTCGGGGGGTTCCCCGGAGGCATCTTCCTTGGGGGGCTCAACCCGGGGTAGCGGTCATGTCCGGTTAGGGGCTCTGTTGGCTCTCAGGTGACTGTTTCCTCGCGGCTGCGTGCAGCGGGGCTAGGGGAGGGTCTGTGCTGATGGACGTGGGTTACTGACCTGGTAGCCTGGCTGCCCCTGGGTGGGTCCGGAATGGGCGTGAGGTTCTGGGGGCGCTCCGTCTCTGGGCTGGGACCCGGACCGGGCCTCGGGGGCTTGGGTCCTGGTTGGTGTGTTGCCGGGGTTGTGGGCGGGTGGGTGCATGGGGGCCCAGCCCTGGAGCAGGGTGCCGCCGGTGCGTCGAGCCACCTGGGGGGCTCTTCAACTGGTGGGGGAGATTGTCACATCTTGCAGGAGCTTTCCTCTCCTCAGGAGCTCCCTCTGCAGGAGGGGGAAATACAGGAGAGGTGGCGGAAGATCTCAGCCTGGGTGTTTATTGTCTTATGTTGTCTGGAAGATGAGTGGATGGTGGGGTGGGTGCAGTTTTCTCTGTGGTGGGGTTGGGTGGACTGTCCCGGGCTCTGTGGGGCCGGGCGGCGCTGCTGCACTGGGCCCCGGTCTGGATGGGCCTGGGCCCCCTTTCCCTGGCGGGTCGCGGAGTATGGGGGTGCCTACTGGGGTCAGCGGGGGAGCTGGCCCCAGGGAGGGGTCACTTGCCCCTCCCTTCCTTCCCTCAAAAAACAAGCGCGTCCATGCTCACAGGTGTACACACGGGTGATCACACCCACAAACTACACCCTTTTTGGCTCCTACCTCAAAGCACACTGTGTTCTGTTGATCTTATGTGCTGCACAATAATGTTTAACATTTAGTATTTACTGTCATATTCCCATATATCATTGTGATGTTGTTTATTCTATTACTCTTGTTCTCTTCTGCTTGTTTTCTTTTTTCTTTCTCAGCAGGTGATCCAGGTGATTGATATATGCATTTTTTTTTCTCTGCCCGTTCTGTTGGTTTTTGTCTTTTGCCCTTCTCCCCCGTCCCTCTTCTCAGCTGTTTCTCTTTCCCTCTTTCTTTCTCCCCTTCTTTCCCCCAGTCAAGTCTGTCCCATATTCAGTAAGTGAAAATAAAAGAAACAATAAAAGGTGAATCAAATGGACCATTACGGCAAGGCTGGGATGGTCAGTTTGGTAAAGTAAATCCGTTGGGCATCTTTCTTTGCCTTTAGACAACAATTCTGATGGCAAAAGAGCCAAACGGGACAGGCAAAAAAAAAAAAGAAAAAAAAAAAAAAAAAGATCACCTGATCGACACTATGCAAAGAAGAAAGAAAAAAAAGGAAAAAAAAAGAAAAGAAAAAAAAACACCTTTTCTTCCTCATTCTTCCTATACCCGCAAAATATACATGCAAAAATATATTTGATTACTGCTGTTTAGATGCATTCGATGATTATTTGCATTAATGAGCAGTTGAACAAGTGTACCTAATAAAGTGTGCATTGAGTATATGTTGTGGGTTCACCACCTTTAAAAGTTGTGTGGCTGTGCAAGATGTATATTTGCATACTGCAGAGAACAGCATGTGTTTGAAACTAAAGATGTTCCTGTGGTCTTTGCTACAATTGTCCCGTTTAATAAATTCCTTTTTGTGTGCTACTAGAAGAGTCACATTACCCACATCCAGGCATGCAGAGGCAATTGCTCCTGTGACTCCCCATCTCTTCTCTCATGCCTATAGCTTTTGGTCCCATCCAGACCCCTGGTTAAAAATAGCATTTTTAGATGTGGTAATATTCATGGTGAGCAGGATTTCACTTCTTGTGAGAACTGAAATACAAATGTTTTTTATACACTTAATGAAGGCGTCTTTGAGGAAAACCGGTTCCTTCACTCTCCCCTGTTGCTATCCCAAGAATTGATATACATAGGACTGTATTTAATCTAATGCACGAGCCCTGTAGGTCTTTATATAAAAACACAAAGGGCTCATTCTGCTGGACTGCAGAGATCAATTGGAGCTGAATTATGAAAGAAAACTGCAGACGCTATCTGTCATAATACACTTGTTTATACCGAAGTTTTAATGTATTATGAATGCATGCATTGATAATGGATGCAGTTTGTCATGTTCAGAGGGCACTGTTGCTGCTGAATTCAGCCATTTATCTCAACTCCTTGTTTTAATTCAGCAAGGATTTTGCACACTCTGCTCCATTAACTCCAAAGATTCAACATGTTTAACTAAGTAATTACAATAGCAATTTATTTAAGGTTTAGAAATATGACTTTGAATGGAAATTGCCTCACTATGTGTGGAATTACCTTTCAGAGAGCTGCAGACAAACAGGGCAGATTTTTTTTTTTTGTTTTGTTTTTGTTCAACAGGTATCTTTATCTGTCATTAGCACATGCTACTTGAAGAAGCTGGTGATCTGGCTGTATATTATACCATATAAGCCCATCACTGACGTATATTTTATAATAATATTTTCCAAAGACATTATTGAGTTATAACTGTTAAAATGGGATTTACCAGGCACCTAAAATCCAATACTGTGGGTAAAAAAATGACTCAAATTAATGACCAAAGTTGATTTGCACTTTGAGCTCTGCTGGACCTGTTCTCTTTGTGGACAGGCTGTTTGATCAGCTGAACTGTGCTGCTGCAGTGGCTTTGAAGTTTTCTTCTCTTTGTGGAATTAACTAGTTGCACTTTTCTAATGTAATGTGACAGTTTTACATGTACTGTGACAGATTTCCCAACTTTTAGCAATAAAGAAATTTAGAAAGCGAAACTGAATAGCATCATCCGTTTAAATTTGAACTGATGGCTCCTCCCTTTTGGACTGTAATAATCAGGTAACAAACATGTAATAAGCATCTCAATAGCACGTTATATAAGTGCACTGTAGGCTTAACATTACCTCATAAGCAGTACATCAGCCCTGTTATTTGTTCACCCTGCAGAAGAAGACGAAATAGCACACACAGCACTTGATACACCAACTATAATGCTCTTTCCTTGGCTCCACTCTGTTGGGACCATATGCTCTGCTCTCATTTGGAGAAAGGTGATTAAAAGGAAATGAAGTCATTATACTGCAACATTCAGTAATTTTTTTAAACACACTGAAGTGTAATATAAGAAGGATTTTCAATGTCCCTAATGTCTTGTTACTGTTAATAATGTTTGTTTGTGCTGCTTCCACAGTAGAATAATTAATGTGATATAGAACACTGTTCTCTTGTCAGTCCTAAGATGAGTCAATACCGATGACACACATCTGCCTTTTAGTAAGAAAATACCCAGAAAAAGAAATCATCATATTAATAGGCTGACACCTTCTGACACCAACAATCATGCCACATTCTTCCCTTCTGTCACCTTTTTCTCCCCATTGTGACGCTGTTTCTGCATGACTAAATGCATCGACTTGCTGCCATGTGATTGGCTGATTAGATAGGTAAGCACTTTGGTACACCGGTTTTTGTGTGTTGATATGGATGCAAGATGGGCATGTACACAAACAGCTCCTCGTTGGCATCTTCACAAAGAATCACTAAAAAGGTCTCTGTCTCAAGTCAGCGAAAGTTACTCATCCTTCATCTATTTACCACTGCACATACTTGTGTTAACGTCAGTTTCAAATCTTGTGTCCACGCTTTATAATGACTAACAGAGCCCGTGAAGACGAGAAAATCACTATGTAGTGTCAACTACTGTCCAGCAGATGGCAGCGAATAACTTGTAACAAGGCCATAAGAATTTTTTTCCCCCCCCACTGATTATATAATTTTTTTTGTTGTGCATATAAATGTGTGGCTTAATGTTAATTCATGTTTGATTCCTTTTGATTGTAAGACACCTGAAAAGAAATTACATTAGAGCGACTTAGTACAAAGTTTTTATTGTAAATGTTTGAAATACTACAATACATATGTGGTTACAATTCTGACAAAATGGCTAAGGGAAAAAAAACGTAACAAAAAAAATAAATACATCAGCACTGATTGATATGTGGTGAGCTGAGTCTTGAGATATTTCAAGCTACATCTTATTTTAATTATTTTTGCTTTTAGGAATCGATTTTACTTGGAAAAGGTTTGTGACAGCTTTGTCTTCACAGAATGGCTGTATCAAACTCATACTGCATGTTATTCTCCTGTGTCCTCAGACAGCCTCTTATGAAGTTTTGTAATAAAATAACTACTACAGTGACATTTAGCTAACTTTTATGACAGAAACACATGTATACACATCATCTGTGGCATCTCAACCACGTGCAACTGCAGGAAAGCAAGCCAGCTTTTGAGGTGTCATTGACCACAGAACGTACAGCAAGAGATAAAGCAAACAGCTTCGGCGCTGTATTCCCCCCCCCAGCTGTTATTTCTTCTTCTAATTGTTTAGCCAGAACAGCAGTGGTCACGGCCGAAACTTTACAGCTCCAGGGCAGTTGTACAGAGGCACAGTGACTTAACACAGGCGATGACAAATACGCCCTGAAAGATTGTCACAGTAACAGAGTGTTTCAAAAGCATCATCATCACCCTCCACTCATTAACCTCATGCAACACAGAGTCGTAGGGTTTGTTAAAAAATAACCAGTATTCCAGACATAAGATTTAAAAGACTACTCCAATGTGTAAAAATCACTTTCAATGAATAAAAAATACTGTTTGTTCCTTTTACATCCCACTGTGACATCAGACAACATTCCAGACACTAAATACAAAAGCAGTGGAAATAAATGAAAAGAAAGCCTTTAGTGTCATAAGCACACAGTACACAGTGTGACCTGTAATTAAAAAGAAGAAAGGAAAAGAAAAAAATAAGAAAGGGTGACTCCCTCTCTTTTGTCGATACAGAAAAGTGCCGGAAACATTTGATCCTTCATATTGTTTGGTCTGTCCTCATCTTATCATCTCACAAGGTGTCCTTTTCTTCACCAGTCTATTAAAGCCTGTGCATATGTGTGTGTTCAAAGTTCTGCCAGAGTGGAAATGTGCAGGGATTCCTGTATTTTAAGCCAGCGTCCTCTGTCTTGGTTTTATTCTGGGGTAGAGCTGTAGAGGACAACACAAAAAACATATTAATAATCCACATTTTAACACCTAGAATACTACACTGATAATACGCTGATTCATAACTCACCCCTAAGAGGTTGCGGGGAATGTAACCCTCAGTGTCGCCCATGCGCGCCCACCACCACTCGATCTCATCTTCGTCCTCCCTGCGGACGATGGTCATGCAGTCTCCCTCGTGGAACGAGAGCTCATCAGGGTTTTCAGCAGAGTAGTCCCAAAGGGCGTAGACCACACCCCTGTTCATGATACCCATTTTTTCTTGCACGCCTGAGGAAAAATGACATTTTAAACACTGAGTTTTTGTTGAAAGAGGGAGGGGGGGAAAAAAACAACATTCACAAGACAGGAAACAATAATGGAGAGACAAAACAGCTTTTACTGACCATAGAGGAACTGAGAGCACTGGGTGTAGCCTTCTTCCATTTCTTCACATTTATCAGCTGCCGTTTGCATGTCGCTGTAAGTCATAGCAAACACTGCTGCTCCAGACTCCACCAAGAACTTGCACACTTGCACATTGTTGCAGGATGCAGCACAGTGAAGAGGTGTCCTATTTATTTTAATTGAAAAAATAAAGAAAAAAATGGAAAAACAAAGAGGAGAAAATGTGACACGTATTAGGAAAAAAGAAAAACAGTAAAGCAAAAATAAAATGAATGTGCTCAGCAGCGAGCATGAACTTACCAGCCGTCACTATCAGCGGCATTAACATTGACACCAAACTGAACCAGGAACTTTACGATCTCCGTATGGCCGGCACAGACAGCGTTGTGTAGAGCAGTGATGCCTTCATCATTGGGCTGACTTGGATCTTCCACCTGTGATTCAAAAACCACAAGAAGTGAAATACTAGTATAATACCAGAGCAGATTACCAGCAGGAGTGACAATATAATATATAACAAGCTTGTGGGAGAGATTTCTTACTTCGTAGATGATTCTCTGAACCAGATCAAACTCTCCCTCCAGAGAAGAGTCCAGCAGCAGAGCCAGTGGGTTGAACTTGACTCTCATGTTGTGCTCGATACGTTCAGAACCAGGCTTGCGCAGATTGGTCCTCTTTCCCTAAAGACACAACCATAATAGTGTATCACATACACATAAACGATCTTGAACAGCACAGAAAAAAAATATAAATCTCAGAGAGAGGAGACGTCCACTTGCTCTTGCCCTCAGTGTGGGCTTAAAGCAAATGAGGGACTTGTGCTTCCAGCGAGCTAATCCAGTTTATGAACGCAAGCTGAAAAAAACTAATTAATTCCTCCAATACCACGATTATGCAACCCGATATGGAAAAAAGGTTCTTTAGCTTTCAAATTGAGGTGACAAAAGGAGGGGACTGGGCTGGAAAATGGGTCATAACACTGATTTCTCAGTGTTACAACCTGCTACCTTAAGATCAAAACCGCTTAAGGAGTTAAGCAACAAGAAAAAGTAAACTGGTGTTTATTTTTAAGAGAATGTGTAAACTGCGCAAAGCGGGGTGGATATCGGCTTAAAGAGAGCAGAATGAAGCCCATTTTCTCCTGAAACAATAGCAGTACTTGATGGTGATTATTCAATTATATAACACCAGAGCAGGTCACTGGTGTTCAGCAGGGCCAAGTGTAACTCATGATGTGCCCCTAACAAACATGTGAGAGGATTTACAAAATGCACGCAGCACAAATACAAACACAGGTAGTGTCTCCTGTGGACTGCAATGACTAGTTCTTCTTTCAAAAACAAACAGCTAACAGCCATGTTATAATTGAGATTCTACAGATTAAGATTCATACCGGTGGCAGAGTGACCTGTCCAGTGACCTCAGGTGCTTTCATGTTGAAGGTGTCCTCTCCAAAGCTGTCCTGCTCTGCTCCGCTGGGGTATGGAGGTGGTGGGTATGGGGGGAATTCTTCCAGGAAGCCTTCTGGAGGTGGAGGGGGCAAACTAGGTTCTGTGTCCTCCAGACCAGGAGGTGGTGGCGGTGGGAAAAGAGCATCATCTGGCCTTGGGGCTGGGTGGGATGGTGGAGGAGGGGGAATAATTTCCTCAGTCTCCAGGATGGCCGGTGGTGTGTAGGGCTGTTCAGTAAAGGCTGGGAGTGGAGTGTTGATACCTGTGGTCTGTGAGGGTTCCTGAGTTTGTCCTCTCTCTGATGGGTAGTTTTCGGTGCCAGTCGGAAAGCTTGGACCATGTGGTCCGGCTGATCCTTCCACCGCTTTCGCTGCTTCTCCAGTAAACGTGGGAGTGGTTGGTGTGTTCACAGTGGTCTCCATAGCTGCCAGGGTAGTTTTCTGATAAAGGAGTTTCTGAATGTTGGGCCCTGCCGGACCCTCTGGTTCAGTGATGGAGCTGCGTTTCTTCAAAGGCCGAGGGGCATTGTAGAGTTTCTTTCTCAGGGCTTCCAGGTCACCATCGCTCTGCCTGTAGGGGTTGGAAATGAAGGGAAGCAGCTTGGTAGGGCTGAGTGGCCGGGGGATGCGCTCTGTCTCTGGCTGCTGCCCCTCAGATGAGCTGGAGCCTGTGTTGTTGGTTCCATTGTTGTCAAGTTCAGTTTCTGGGGCTGGGGAGCGACGCTCTAAGTATGGATTCTCTGGATGTGGGGAGCCTCCACTGGAGATCAGTGGTTTACGATACACTACAAACAAAAAACGGGAAACAAGTGTTTAAGACAGCGAGAGAGAAAAAAAGAAGAAATTTTTTGGTGCATAGCTCTTTTTTGGACACATTTCACCACTTCTCTCCCTTCTACTTCTACTAACTTGATATTCAGAGGATGGAGCTTCTTTACAGCAGCCTTCACCATGTCACAGCATAATCATTATGCTTTCTATTATTAAATTGCAATTCATAATAACAATGTATTTGATTATTTTTTGTATTTATTTTAATTCATTAATTACAACAAGTAGGGTTTTTTTTTCCCGTTTCGTCTTCCTCATTAAATGAATGGGCTATATTATTTTACAGAGTTAGTGTGGAATACAAAAAGATTCTGAGGACAGATTCAGGACTTTGATAAACTTCCTTTTCAATTTTTATATATGAATCCATCTACATCAACTGTGTATGCAAAGATGCTTAATGTATATTCTTACCACTGACAAATCCGTTGGTGCGGTTTTGAGCCCTGTTGAGAGAACCCTGCACAACAGGCAGGAAAGGCTTTCCTGAACCCGACTGCTGTGTGTACATGGAGTAAATGGAGCTGGCAGCTACGATTTGCGGTTTACTCAGGTTGGTTTCTTTGGAGGAGGGGAGGTCTGAGGTGAAGGGCCGTACCGTGGCTGCAGGTGGAGTGTCCTGCTTGGAGGGTAGAGGGAGTGTCTGGCTCTGTGACGGTGGGTGAGGGCTGCGGCTCTGGGCGGTGTGGGGCTGCTGGCTGTGGGGCTTGGCTTTAGGGAAGGTGCCTGTGTTGAGGCCTGGTTTGCCATAGGGAACAATAACGGGGCCTTTCGGTTTGCTGGGGACAGGGGGAGGTACCTTGACTGGAGCTTTGGGAGCCGACTGATGGAAGTTGAGGAAAGAGAAAGATAGTAAATAAGCTAGGGTTTTTTCTACAGGTATTAACAAATCTTTCTAGTATTTTTTTTTCTCATGATGATATAAAAAGTGTGTTTTCATTCCCCCTCACCTGAGCATCCCTGACAAGGTCATCACTGCTCTGGTTTTTGCGGAGGGAGGTAGCCGGAGCCTCTGTTGGCTCAAACATGGAATATGGACGCACTTTCCTGTCCCTCTTCAATTCTGAATCATCTAGCCACAAAACAAACGGAGAAGATGATGAAGAAATTAGTTTCAACACAGTTTGAGGAAAAAAAAGAAAAGAAAAAAAAATCTTGTTTTATAGGAACAGGAAGGGATTACACTTTATTTCTGCACGTGTGCAGTATGTGCCTGTGTCTTTACCTTGGTCTGTGTTAGAGCTGGAGTGAGAGTTCATTCGTGGCAGTGTTGAAGCAGAACCGTGACCATTGGTGTTGGGCTCTGGACCTGAAGAACTCCACTCTGCCAGTTTCCCTGGCTGAAGGCCTGGTGAGCCAGCAGAAGAGGACAGAGAAGATAAAGTATAAAATGAGATGCAATCGGTTTTTAAAGAAATAATGAACTAAAGCATCAACACAGAAATTCATTCATTATAAACACAAAGTTCATAGAGCTTTGTGTTGTGCAGTGTCATACATAACAAACCTTTTTTGAAAAACAACAGATTTTGTGGCATTTTGCATTGCTCTTCATTTGCTCATTTGCTTCCATGTCTGCGAAAATCTCTGGTCAGATTTCCACAAAAGCATGGAGGGGTATCTTACAACTAGCAAAAGTAGCAACACATAGCAAAACCATGACTTCCGTCACAGTTTCTACACACTTTAGTTAAATGGTCCATTAGAAGAAGGGCTGTACCAATACACCAACAGCCCCATATATTTTTCTAGACCAGTCCAGACCAGATTGGGTTGGTCACAGTCCACCCAGGATGTCAGTTCAAGTGAAGGTTATGTGTTTGTTCCAACTGACCCATTTAGAGCTGCAGAGAAAGAACTGAGGAGGAAACTCAACAAGCACGCTTTAACAAACAGCAGCAAAACAAGCAAACGGGATCAACGATCCAGCAAGAAAATGATAAAAAACTCGTTTTTGGTGAAGATAACAGTCATGAAAAATGAAAACATCTAAGCAAAGCTATCGGGAAGCGCATATGTGCAGACACACACACACACACACACACAACACAAGTGTGTACCTTTTCTTTTAGCCCGCAGCTCTTTCAGAGGCTTAAGCAAGAACATGGCTTCTGAGGAAGATGCATTCGAAAGACAAAAAAAACAAAAAACAAAGTAGCCTTAAAGCTCCAGATCTCCTCTGGTTCTAAACATGGTTTTGGATGGGCCCAGTGTGGGCCCCCCAAGGGGCCATGCAGACCACAGCACAACCCCCAGGAGCCTGCCTGTTACTGTGCACAACGTCCCTGATAGAGAGGAAATGGGAATGGGTGTATAGAAAGAGCAGATCCCTTCTCATCCCCGCCCATCCCTATCTCTCTTCTTTCCATACTGCAAATCAACTCAGCATGCAGAAATAATTGCATGCAACAACACAACAGACTGGAGAGATGCCTGTTCCGTTCACTTTTGGTATGTGAAATTGCTTTAAATAGCAAAACATGAGATGACGATTTCTTCTGTTGTTGTTTTGTAATGACTAATTTTGGTGTTGGATCATTCATTTTTAATAACCTGAAGCATACTGCTGGCACAAAGTCTTACTGACGGACCAGTTTTAGGATGAGAGAGTAACTCTCTCATCCCACAAGATAGAGATGAAGCGCATAAGAAGGAATTACAGTGTGGAGGATGGTAGAAAGAACAATATGTTGCTCTGGTCTCATTGGTTGGATCACACTTTCACTTCCATTACATAGAACATACCTTAGTGCTGTCCCCAGTTTACCATGTAACAAGATGTGAAACAGATTGATTTTAAAGCAGCACAGGAGCAACTACATTAGGGACAAATTTGCAGCCTTAATAAAATAAAGGTAAGTAGCATTGTTTGGAGTTTTAATTTCTTATGGTATAAATAATTTTCTGTATAGCTGTTTCTGAATCTATATTAAGAAAGGCATGCGAGACACACTTTGGCAAAACAAAAACTCAAACTACTTTACTCAAAACCTAAAAAAGTGTTTTATAAAAAAAAAAAAAACATCCCAAAAAAACAAAAGACTATGAAGCTCAGGCTAAGCCATGCTAGATCACAGCACAGCACCCAGGCAGTAACTAGCTACCTTCTGAGCTCAAAAAGACATCACAACCAGCAGGTGTCCCAGACTCCTTTGCTCCTGCTGTAAATGGTAAATGGTTAATGAACTGCTCTTTATACAGCACTTTTCTACTCCTTTACTGAAGAGTGAAAAGACTTTTACCTATCATCATGCTGAAATTAACAAAACGTATTTAACTGAAAAAAACAAAAACAAAAACAAAAAAAAACAAGAAACATAATTTAGCTGGTGATGTAAAGATGACAGCCTGATATTTGAGTCAAAATCAGAAAAGGAAAAACTTTTAAGAGCAGCAGCACTTCAGACTGCACAGTCTGGGTGCTCACCTGTCCCCGCTTTGCTCTGTGGCTCGTGGGCTGGGAAGGTGGCAGTGCCGTCTGGGTAGGCAGGTTTTACAAGCAAATCGTGTCTCGCTGGGCCCCTCGGCATAGTGGACGACTGGATGTACGGACCGACCGCTGCCACACGAGACGGACCCGACTGCTGTCCGGCTTGGGCATCGGAGGGCAACTGTACAGTGAAAGGGTAGAGAAAGTAAAAGGAAGACTGGTTAGTGAGAGCAATTTAAAGAGCCTGTATTACAGTAAACCACAGAAAGGGATACAATATTTAGACAAATGAACATAAATGACAGAATGGTAATCAAAACTGTAAACTGCTGAAATGAGTCCACAGAAAACACGCTGACAACAATTTTGAAAAATGTAGTGTTCAAAAATGAAAGGCACCTAAGTTGATTACTTAAACAAATACACAGTGGATGAAAAAAATGGGAAACTTGAAAATTCTCCTATACAAGTTTTTTCTACTTGGTGGGTGAAAAGTTCACTTTAGCCTGTGCGTGGTGCCAGAGCAGGCCATGTTTTTATTCCTCCCCACTCAAAGATAGAAAAAAACAAAACAAACATGGATTAACTCTTGTGAGCAAGGAAGTGTTCAGCCTTTTTCAGAATGATCATTTGTTTTGTGAAGTTTACTCTCAAGAACCTTAGTGTGGGACCTTTGTATTTATGCCAGTTGGTGGTGTATAAACCGAAAGATGGCCAGACAAGGAGTCCAAGTGTGTAGGATTTGTCATATAGAAACAAATGTTGATAAATGCCACAAGAAGGCAAAAACCCAAGAATAGGTGCAGCAGAGCAGGTGTTATAATCTAGAACAAAAATGCTGGAATAACCGACTGACATCTCCAACCTTAGTGTCTTAAAACACTTTCATAGATATCCAGTTACTTTCTCAGCAATGGCTGTTAAGTTACTGCTGAACTACTATCTCTCTCTCTCACACACACACACACACACACACACACACACACACACACACACACACACACACACACAAAAACCAAACATTTTAAGATCTAATGACTCCAGAGCAGCGCAGCAGTCTCCTAAATGTTGTTGCTTTATTAAGTTAGGACAGCACCTTCAATATAAACACAGCAATTCATGCCTTTTTAAAAAAAATTATCCACATTTAGAAAACTGACTGATCAATGTTCACCTATAAGTTGGCACGAGTTCTTACAGCTCAACAAAAGCTGGTCCTATATCGTTTCCCTTTAAAAAAAATGATCATTGTAGGTTTTATCCATCAAATGAATGGAGCAACAAAAGTTAAACAAATGCAAAAACTAACAAAGTCTGAAGCCAAATCACATTCAGTTTAGAAATCAAACAGGTACGTATGTATAGCTGCAATACTAGTTTAGTTACCTGAAGGTGTGTTTCTTTTGAAGCCCTCTCTTTACCAGGATAGCCATTCTTGAGAAAACAAAAGCACAAACATGCAACAGAAGTTCAAAATACCAAATAATCCCCCCTTTCCCCCCCTATCCAGTATTGGCCCTTTTCACTGTTTTCTGAAGTATGTGACTAAGATGGTGTGAGATGACTCTCAGCTGGCAGCTCTCAGACTACCTCTTGGTCAGTATGTTCAGACGTGTTTGCTGGGTGATGTTAGCCGGACGCTTGCTGTTTAGTAGGAGGAGAGAGCAGCTTGGATGGAGTGTGTCTTTGTGCTGGTGAGAAAAAGGCTCACTCATTATGATTCTAGGCAGGGTGTGGGTAAATCACCTCACGAGCCCCTATTCAAGCTTTCCTCTCAAACACACATGCACACATAAACACCTTTCTATGTACTGCTTCTCCTTTATTACATATGACATTAAATAAAGAGGCCAGAAGGCTATAAAGTAAGGCACGAGTTGCTCATTATCTAAACAATTAAAACAGATTTAAATTTCCTTCTAAAATGTATTATTTATGTTTTAACTTTTAATCTTCAACACTGTTTTGGCTGAGTAAATACTGCAAACCAAATACTCACGAGGCTGTATTTTGAATCTAAAAACACAGATAAAACATAACAACTGTATCAGCTTTTAATGAAAAATAATATTTGTCGTTAAAAGTTTGAGTTGTAATAGAAAGTTCGTGCTGGAAGCCAATAAAGCCCCGATTAGGAGAACATAATTAAATGTGTGTTGAATCTTGCCATAAATGTTTGCATAAAAGACGGTTTAAAAAGGCAACTGAATTCTTCCACTTTTCATGTTTATAAGCCCCACCAGAAACAGATAGTATCTTCACTGACATTCCTGCGTGTCTGTGATAGGAAGTCTGCACATACTATTCCTCTCTCATCTTCTGGCTTTGTTTCTGTCAAATGGGACTGAAAACACAACCGAGTGAAGGAGTGGGAGTGAAAAATCAAACTCAATTCCTTTATATGATCAGAACAACCTTCCTTTCCCACCAAGATCCAATATTGGAAAAAGACAGATAGGAACTGATTGCTCTAAGTGAGTGAGGAGGGGTGGGGGGGAGCGTCACTTGACCATCTCCAAACAGAGGAAAGAAAGTGTGAGAAGCTTGAGCTCAGAATGTCAGACGTAGAGATACAAACAGCTTTTTATCACAAGGCCACTAGGGGGAGTTCTGATCAAAAGCATTTCTACTAGTTAGTACCAGAAATTAAAATTAGTACCCTGAAAGATTGTCAGGGTGCCATATAACAATTAAAGCGATGGTTTTTTTTTTGTTTATTTGTTTGTTGTTGTTTTATGTAGTTTTGGTGCAATAATACTTACGGGCAAGTTCTCTTTCTGCTGCAGGGCTGCCTTCTTTTTCCACAGCCGGTCTCGGAGCTCACTGATCCGTTTGTCCATAGCAGCCACTTCCAGGTTGCGCTTGTTCAGACTTTCTCTCTGGTGCTGGAGCTTTGAGTTTTGATCCTGGTTGAGCTTGTTCCTCAGCTGACCAACCAGCACAAACACAAATCAAAAACTGTGCTAATTTTAAACAAGTAATATGTTTGGACTTGAATTTTCCTTTATTACTTCACACCTGTAGCTCTTTGTAGAGGCGGTCCAGCTCTGCAACTGAGCTCTGGTTGTCATGGAAGTTATCCATTTTGCCATTTTTGAGCAACTCCAGCTGCCGGTTGAGCTCCTCCACCTTGGACGCAGCCATCACTAGTTCTCTCTGCTTCTGCTGGAACAGGTTATTCATTTGCTCTATCTCCTCCACTGGAAAGGGAGAGGGATTGAGCGTGATGATGACAGAGGTAAGAAGAAAGAAAGCAAAGAGAGACAAACAATATAATGTTGACAGTCCGTCACAGAAATACAGCGCATCTTAATCCAAAATAAATTTCAAACTTTAATGGTTCACACCATACTCTTAGCAGGCATCCAGTCGTGAATTCAAAGTTAACGAACTCACCCAGTTTGCCATTGCTGAGACGTTTCTGTTCCACCTGACCCTTGAGGGCCCGGACCTTCTTGAGCCGAGCTTCCTGATTCTCAATGTTCTCTCTGAGGCGCTGGAGCTTCTCCTGCTCAGATGCCTGTTGCTGCTGACGCTGCTCTTGCTGCTTCAAGTAGCGCAGCCGCTGTTCCTAGAGACAAGAAAGAGCAAAGGGGAAGCAGAGCACTTGTTAAAAAAAAATATAGTTAAACAAACACATCCCTCCTCATGCATGACTGCACTATGTACAGTGCTTAAATGTTTGTGGGCTACACATATAAGGGCCACTGATAGAAGTTTTTCCTGGTTCATCTTCCTCTGAACAGACAATAGGTACATTTTTCCTTCTACACTGAACAAAAATATAAACGCAACACTTTTGTTTTTGCTCCCATTCCCCATGGGATGGACGTAGAGACCTAAAATTCATTCCAGATACACAATATAACCATCCCTCCCAAACAGTGGTCACAAATCAGTCCAAATGTGTGGTAGTGGGCACATCTGCCATATTGAGATAATCCATCCCACCTCACAGGTGTGCCACATCAGGATGCTGATCTGACATCATGAGTAGTGCACAGGTGTACCTCAGACTGCCCACAACAAAAGGCCACCCTGGAATGTGCAGTTTTGTCTCCCAGCAAAATGCCACAGATGCCACAAGCAATGAGGGAGCGTGCAATTGGCATGCTGACAGCAGGAATGTCAACCAGATCTGTCGCCCGTGCATTGAATGTTCATTTCTCAACCATAAGCCGTCTCCACAGGCGTTTCAGAGAATATGGCAGCACATCCAACCGGCCTCACAACCGCAGACCTCGTGTAACCACACCAGCCCAGGACCTCCACATCCAGCAGGTTCACCTCCAAGATCGTCTGAGACCAGCCACCCAGACAGCTGCTGGAACAATTGGTTTGCACAACCAAACAATTTCTGCACAAACTGTCAGAAACCGTCTCAGGGACGCTCAACTGCATGCCCGTCGTCCTCATCGGGGTCTTGACCTGACTCCAGCTCGTCGCCGTAACAGACTTGTGTGGGCAAATGCTCACATTCGATGGCGTCTGGCACGTTGGAGAGGTGTGCGCTTCACGGATGAATCATGGTTCACATTGTTCAGGGCAGATGGCAGCTGAGAATGTCCCAGTTCTTGCATGGCCAGCATACTCACCGGACATGCCACCCATTGAGCATGTTCGGGATGTGCTTGACCGGCGTATACGACAGCGTGTACCAGTTCCCACGAATATCCAACAACCTCGCACAGCCATTGAAGTGGAGTGGACCAACATTCCACAATTGACAATCTGATAGACTCCATGCGACCATGTGTTGCACTGCATGAGGCAAATGGTGGTCACACCAGATAATGACCGGTTCTGGGTCCCCAGACCCCCAATAGCGCAAAAAACTGCACATTCCAGGGTGGCCTTTTGTTGTGGGCAGTCTGAGGTACACCTGTGCACTACTCATGATGTCAGATCAGCATCCTGATGTGGCACACCTGTGAGGTGGGATGGATTATCTCAATATGGCAGATGTGCCCACTACCACACATTTGGACTGATTTGTGACCACTGTTTGGGAGGGATGGTTATATTGTGTATCTGGAATGAATTTTAGGTCTCTACGTCCATCCCATGGGGAATGGGAGCAGTAACAAAGGTGTTGCGTTTATATTTTTGTTGAGTGTATGATGTTCGCACAATGCAATGCTACTGAAAATAAAATGAAGTCACTGATAACTGGCTTGCCTATAACCCTTGCTTTCAGTGCAAAATACTTCCTGCCACAAGTCCTTGGCTGTAATGAAAATCAGGAAGTAACTTGCTTTCCCTGGTAGCCTTGGGAAGCTATTCCCAGGTAGTTAAATAGCAGAAACAGATGCAACTGTGGAAAGTACTGAAAACAAATCAAGGGGGGGAGGGAGCTTGAGAGGGAGATAGTTTGCATTACTTCCACTGGATCCAGCAAAAAAAAACAAAAAAAAAAAAAAACAAATCAAACAAATTCTGACTACAGAAAGCTTAAATGTTAGCAATGGTATTTAAAAATTGGTTGGTTTCAGAATCAATCATCGCTCTTCAGGTGTCACATGGTATATTGTAAACATGACAGAGCTCTCCCAGCAGGTTCCAAGATAAGCACATCCCAGCCACGGGTCAGGTGATGATGACGACAATGCCCCTTTATTTACTCCAAGCAATCAAGTATACATGTAATGCTTGTACTTGACTGCTTGGAAGTCACATTCCTGGACTTGTTATACTGTGCTGATGTATACACAGTGCTTGGAAGTGAATGCTTAAATGCCTAAAGGACCTAAACCACAGCCCTAGGAGCATATTTAAGGAAGTAAA
The DNA here is from genome assembly GCF_057382275.1 of Copadichromis virginalis. Taxonomy (NCBI): domain Eukaryota; kingdom Metazoa; phylum Chordata; class Actinopteri; order Cichliformes; family Cichlidae; genus Copadichromis; species Copadichromis virginalis. Next base: position 17,461,406 of record NC_140630.1, on the reverse strand, counting down.
AGAAGACACAAAGTTTTTAAAGTTACTATAAAACTGCATATACTGCGTGGGTGATTCAGAAGAACAAAAACATTTTAAAGTGCTTCCGCAAAACAACAAAACAAAAAAAAACAACAAAAAAAAAAAAAACATGGAAGGAATAAGCACTCAGTCAAGTATTTCACTATATCACACCTATTTTCTATCATATCTTTCTTCTTGTCAATCAATCAATCCTGAGCAAAGTAAAAAACAAGTTTAGATATCAGATGTGTCCCGCAGAGTGAGAAGCCTGAGACAGTAAACTGTCTCAGGCTTCTCAAATGAAACTATGCCCACATCCACCCATGCCTTACCTGTCTATCACAAACTCTACATAAACATGCATTATATAAGTACAATAGAATGTACTCATTTAATATACTAAATGAACTCATTTTTAGTCCAGTACTGACTTCAATACTGTCTCCACTTAACTCCTTAATCTCTTATAGACACCCATCTCTTTCTACTGCACTTTTTTATGCACCTTTGAGGCAAGAAGTTGCTGTTGGGCTTCTATCTGCTGCTGCTGTCTGGCAGCCATCTCTTGTAGCTCAGCCAGCGTCATGTCCATCTGGGGCGTTGCCACCTGTGTAGAAAGAAAGAACAAAAAGAAACACATTCATGTTTTAAATATATATTCAAGCTGAAGGCATTTTTCCCATTATAAAAGTCTAAAATAAAATTACAACAGGAGGCCTAAAGTAAAAAATGCAAAACATATGCGGGGAGATTACTGAAACATCAGATGTAGTTTCAGTTATACTCCTTAAAAGGGGGAGCAGTTTAAGCATTTTTTTTTGGGGGGGGGGGGGGGGGGGGAGATTTCAGAATTCATTGTACAATATTTATTCCCCAAGGAGACATCCTCAGCGGAATAATCATTTTGCAGTCATATCCATGTTATGATGCACTGATTAATTTTGCAGAAAAACACTGCAGGGTGTGAGAACTGAAAGGAACTAATCAGTATCCCAGAGCACACAATTAACTTCAACTCGTCAAGTATAAAGAAATTACATTTTGGGAGAAGACTTTATGCCGATACTAAATGCATGACCCTTATTAGTAAAATTTAAAAAAAAAAAAAAAATAGACTTTGTTCCAAATTGACATGTTTCTAATTATTCACATCAGCTACCATTCAATGTGAATGAATGTAAAATAGTGTAAACCATTTCAACCACTTGTCAGAAAAAAAGTTAATAACTCACCCCATTCTCCATCCTTCTCTCTGGGGGACCCTTCACTCCATTTCTCTTTGAATCTGAGCCTCTTGATCCTCCTAAGTAATGAAAATAAGTGGAGATTTCGTCAGACATTAAAATTTAGACCACCTTAAAAGAAATGAAGGATCAACAAGAAAAAAAAAAATGGCTGGAACGTCCTGTTGTCCTTTTGCCCTTCAGTGTCTCTGACAAACAGTCATACACATTTAGATTTATAGGTTTGTCTTGACATGCTATAGAGGAGGGTGTATACCAGCTGAAAAAATGAGAGGCTAGTGCTGAATTATTTTAACTTCTTTACCCCAGTGCTTTTTGTAACTTGTAAAAAATCTCTTGGGATTCAACCTCATCAATAATGACTTATTAGTGGGGTGGGTACACTACTGTATATATGCTTGTCTAGGAAGATATAACCATATAGCCAACCGTTTTACTGGCATTTGGCATGCATGTCTGATAATCTGGGTCCTATCCCTAAAGTATTATCCCATGATGAAAGCCCATAATAGCTTTACTATATAGTCTAACTGCTAGCATACAGTATGCATGCTAGATACAAACTAATCGCTATAAACAGATGTCTGAAAATCAACAAATTTAACATTCAGTATTGTTAGTACAGGAAGCTTTATGTGGTTTAAAGAGGATTGACCAACCACGATTAGAGCTTCATGCAAGCCCATAGATCAAAGCCTCATGGGTTGCAGCTCCAGAAGCTAAATAACTGGTTTAATAGATGCTGGTTAATCGCTGATGGGAATGTAAGACACTGCTAAGCTCAAGAGTGACGCAAACTGTTATAGTCACAGCATTCAGACATTCACACAGTGATTAATTTTCCGTTAATTTTCCTCACTTCATTTAGATAGATCAAGTCAATGACAGAGCAGAAGTATACCCATGATTTTCTGGGGCATTTTGTTGCCTATGTGTCATTGACTATTGTCACATGGCACTGAATTTGGTGAAGCGTGACAACTCTTTTGAAGGTTTAGTTCTTTCGGCCTTCTTTTCTAAGGTTTAGTTCTTTGTCACTAACTACCGAGTCTGTGTGTTATAGTAAAATAGTATAGAAGAAAAGTAAGATTATTCATGTTTAGGGCAGTCTTCAAACTAATCATGTTTTTTTGCCCAGTAACTTGAGAATTTTGTCTGTGCCTGTTTGTTAATGATTGCATTTCATATTTATGCTATGCTGAAAGTAAAGGTCTATAAAAAGTATAATTAGTGTGGCTGCTTACTCAGACATGACACAGGCATAACATTAGATTAATGAAAAGAAGTTCAAATGTACTGGCAGTCCAATAGATTGGTGACATTCCATTTTATCCTCCGACATGCTCGGAGGATAAAAAGAGCATGCTCGAACAGTATCGGGGAAGTATAAACATTTAACTAACTGCAACCTGAGGGCAGGACAGAGTACATCCGTACTGCCGTAACTAATGTAAACACGGCAACAGGACTAAATAAACCCGCATAAAAATGCAGTAACTGAAAAATTTAATACAGAGCTGTGTTGCAAATAATGATCAGAGCTAAGCTCTCAGTGTGGGAAAACAACAGCGGGCTAAGATAACACAAAGGGAAAACAGTCACCTAATCCCTGGGCCAGACTCAAGCTGTGAGAGGTAAAAAGGGCTTAGTTATGCAAGTCGGGGTTGAGAGGATAGTCTATGAAAAAAATACTAGACTTTTCTGTGTTAATAAGAAAATTGAAAAGTAACAGACTTCTGATAGTGTGACTCGGACACTCTGATTCCAGCAAGGATGAAGGATCTGAGGGCTCCAAATATAAAGCCCTCTTCTGGATAAACGTTTGAAAAATACCATAGTGTTTATTGAGTGAATAGGGCATTATAAAGACAGCAGGCACCTCTGGAGACAGTGCTCACCCAATCATAACTCTTGTGTGTGAGCAGTATCAGACATTAAAGCCTCTTTTCACTATCTGTTGTGTATTGCAAACAGTTGCTTACCTGATTCCCTGCTAGGAGCTCTGTTGTGACGCAGAAAGAAGCGCACCTCTGATCTGTGCTGTCCCAATCGTTGGAGCACATCCAGCATCCTCTCCCCATCACCTACAGGTCTCTCTGCAAGTCGAAATAAAACATTTTAGCCCAAGTTTTCATAATATTTCACTTGGATTGGCTAAAACACGAATGCATGTCAAGTTTGCACATGCCATTTACTCAGTGAATCCAGTCTAACCCATTTGTCAACACAGTTTGCATGCCATTGATCTATCTAAGCAATGACTTCAGGGGAAACAACTATAACGTGCTGTCAATTATGCCTCTTGGCACTGAGCTCATCAGCTGTTCTTCAGACATTGTCTTTGAGCATTTCATTACACAGATGAGCTGACACATTATGCTTAAGTAGAGGTGAGTGAAACTGATCTTTTAATAATGGTAGAAATGCAAAATGAAGCAGTTAAGTAAAATATTATAAATATAATTTATAACTTTACATCTAATTTGGATGCAAAATGTCACTGCTGTGTTTTCAAGGAGATTCAAAAGTGGCCTGTGGTGAATGGGTGCAAAATGAGACAATCTCTTCAGTATTCATCAATCTCCTTTCAGACCACTCCTGGAAGTACTCAAACACAATAATTGGCACTTTTTCACTACTATGGCAGTATCACCATGGAAACGGCTATGAAGCCTGGCTCCTTGAGTTCTGATGTTGTATACTCTTTGACTCTTAGAAACGGTGAAAATGAGGCAGGCATGAAATCTCAACGTCACTCCTCACCTCCCACCTGAGAGATGTAAGAAATGTTTAGGCGCTTGTGTTTGATGCAGAGATTAGGGCTCTACGCTATTTGCATGGTAGATTCAAAAGAGACAAACACTTTAAAAACTGCCAAGCAGATGACTACAAAGCTAATCACAAACCACAAAGTGGTCAACATGAGAAAAAGCACTTTTTGTCTAAATAAAATAAGAACTAATGTGTCCACACACCGACTCCTGTTCCTTCAGATACTCCACAAACAAAAGAGCACTGTCACTCACCAGATCCACGCCACATCTCAGATAGGTGGCAGTCCGTTTCCCCCGGCTCTTTGCACAAGTCCACCACATCCCGGCACAGCGTCTCCGGAGTAACAGGAACCTCAGTAAAATGCTGGTCATTGTTACTGAGGTATACAGTCAGGAACATCTGGAACAGCAGGCGAGAGAAGCAGATAACCCAGTAGATTAGATAGAGCTAATTAAGATCACAAGCGAGAGGATCCTGTTAGAGTTAGTAGAAGTAAGGTAAACATAAAAGTTCTCTGGAATTGGTGTCCAATTTCCTCTTGGTTCATTGTTTGTATAGACTGTATAATATGTGAGCTTCACTGATAGCAGATCTGCTTCCCAGGTCTCATACCTCTGTGTCAACAGAAAAACCAGAGGCCAGATCTTGAAATTCCATTTCACTCACCAACTAGTGCTGTCACCACTGTGAGAGATCCCTCCATCCCAATGTAAACACACTAAAAAACCCCGTCAAGCACTCTGAATGAGCAAACCGCTAGGTTCTTATGCAAGTGTGTGACTGACAGCTGCTCAAGGCTGGTTTATATCAATCTACACAGAAATGGGCAATCTCAATGAAGCAGTTTGTAATAAATTGGAATTTGTATGCCTCCAGCTACTGCAGAAAATAAACACACTGACACTGAGCAGAAAATTGAGCTGTCTATCAGCAAGGATCCAAATGCAGACAGTCACCTACAACCTTTTAAAATAAACTCTAAAAATCAATACTTATATGGGATATTACTCATCTTTATAGCTATAATAGGCAACAATTGTCAAAACAATTAAAGTAAGAAGGGCTGAGTCAAACAAAAGCCTTCACAGATGATTTAAAAAAATATGCATCTGAAATGTCTGTGATATTCCAAAATCTATATAATCGCTGACAGGAAACACAAACATCAAAAGTCAGTGTACGAGTATCATACATTCATAAAAAGATAAGCGCTAAGAAGCTTAAGGCTCGTAATGGAATATGCCCCCAATCTGTAATATGAGCACATAAGAGGAGTTGATAAGGCAGCAATAAAACCAATTTTCTAAGGTGTCTTAGGATATTGCATGCCTTGAACATACTGAACTGTTTTGTTTCAAACCCAGGTTTTTGCACAGTGTCATGCCTTCACAGTGACTTCAGACAGAGTATCCTGAAAAGCGTGTAACTGTAAAAGCGGTATTATTTTAAATGCCCAGAACCTCCAGGTTACACTGCCAGGTTTTTGTACTCCGAGTTGCTGTGAATAGCCATGCCTACGGGGGCTACGGTGGAAACATGAGGTCAGCTAGGTCACAGGCACAAAAAACTTGAAGGGGGTAATCATGCAGAGCAGCTGGTGCAGAAACAAAAGTATTTGGGTTGCTTTTTAGCTGTGGTGTGTACTGCGCCAAAGAGCAACAGCCTTAGGATAAGGGGCTTTATTCCCCTTTTCTTCCTCAAATGAAGCTTACTAAGTGAGTGGGCAGGTGAAACGCTCCCTCTGAAGATCTCCTAAGCAACATCTACAACCAGAGGTTTGTTTTATCACACAGAAGGTGGAATCAACGGGCACTGGCCTGAGTCAGAGGACCTGACTCAACTGCCAGAATCAATGGGGATGCAAATGAAAGATTCTCATGAATAGAGCAAATCAGCTGTGAGTCATGCCTGTCAGTAATGTAGAGAAGAGAAAGCTGTAAACAGAAAGCTGTGTTTCTAACCAAAGACCACCCTCTGTGGCCGAACACTACCCTGGAAAGTAAAACTAAAATGGGGGCTTTTTGTGTCTGTTAATTAGAATAGTTTAAACATTCATGCTAAAACAATTAAAATCACTCATATAGTCTGCCTTCATCAAATTATTTCAAAAAACAATTCGTAGATCTTTCAGAATGAGACTGTGACATCATGAAAACTTCCCAGAAATCCAAAGTGCTAAAGTGAACCTATTAATATTTGGAGAGTGAAAGAGAGCACTGACAGATAGTAGGAAAAGAAAGAACCACAGATGGGAAGAGAATATAATCTCGGGCGCTGGCAACGCCCCCACTAAAATCCAGTTTGCTGCAGCACTAAAGTTGATGATCCAAGACCACCAGTATTCACTTCAACTATCCATCTAGATGACTTAGCACTTTGCAGTTGACCTTCATCCACCTAAAGCATGTGGTCACTGCTTATTCGCTATGATATAGCGCACATGGTACAAAAGCTGTATAAACTACAAATACAAAAATCTATGAGACCAATTTTCATATTGTTTTGGAAACTTTGAAACATTCAAAATGACGTGTGGAAACACATTCCCTTAAATTCGTTTTTTTGTCTTTGATCCTTGCAAACCTTTTAAGGTCTCAAAATGATAGGTCTTGTAGACTTTTCATTACAGACAAAGCAGTGCATGCAAGGTAAATTACAGGAATTTATTTTATGTGCTGCAGTAAATATCAGAAAAGTGTTTTCATCTTTATAATTTATGGTCTACTCAACAATAAGCAACTACACCGCAGACCCTCTTCAAGTTTTAAGAAACGTACCTACTCAGACAGGCAAGATTACCATAAGTAGGTGTTTGACTCAGCCAAACAAATTGAGTGTTCATTAAATATTCATTGATACAGCAGCAAGTAAAATTAGGTAGCTCAGTAACAGCCTGATAGGTACAATGCAAAATAGACAAACAGTAGCTCAACAGCCTACCAGAAAATACTGCTTTGTGTAGCTTTATATAGTTCGAAGGGAGCTGGCAATATCATGATTTTATGTGACAATGTTTGACAGAAATATGCTCCACTTGCTTTCTATTAGGTATGGAGAGGATGACAGAAGCAATTGCTGAATTGCACTTCCCTTCCTATTTTATTTTAGAGAGCCCTGGGGAAGGAGAAGGGACAAGCTGCCTCGGCTGCTGTGGCTCACTATTATAGCAAAAGATTTCCATTTCCATCATAGCATCAGCTAAGTCAAACCTGTCTCCCAGGGTTTTGAGGGTGATGTGGCAGCTCAGAATAGCAAACGGACAATTATAGCCAATGCAAAGAAATATGGCCATAATACTGCTGTCTACACTGTAGATACCCTCAAAGCAGGGCAGCTATATGGTTAGGTCATTTTATCGCAGGGATTACGTTAATCCGCTGTATAAAAATATAGCCTTTTAACAGCCTGCTGGCTCAGGGGACAATAATAAGCTGAAACACACTAGCTTGCAGCTAGGCTATGGCCATTATGTCTTACTATATTATAGGATCATGTTTTTTTCTTGGAGGTTGAACAGTGGCCTGCAGTGAATAGGTGCAAAACAGTCTGACCATGTATTCTCCAAGAAAAAAAAAAAAAAAAAAAATTAAAAAATAATAATAAACTGCCACAATTTTAAGAGTCGGCGTAGGATCCTTTGTTCAAGATGCAATAACACTGACAAGACTGTGTCTCTCTCTGACATGAAAGGCTGTAACATCAAAACCTCAGACAAAAGACACTGCAAGAGGAAGACATCTAAGAGTAGGAGAGTGACTGCAGCTGGCAATACTTGAGCTAAAAGGTTCAGAAAGACAGAGGGGAAAAAACTATCAAAGATATGCTATCCTGGGTTATTTCACTGAAAGTGGCTTCTTTGTCTGCGATTCTCCTATATCCAAGTTAAATGAGCTCCAGTCCCTTTAGGGCGGTGGAGGACAATTCTGTCAAATTCTGTGTACTGAACAGACAAACTATGAAGTTTAAAAAATAAATGCTGATTTTCTTTGCCTTTTGCAGCGTGATTTGGATCCTTAAAGCAGATGCCACCGGCTGCAGACCTGAACAAGCTTTTCAAGCCTCTCCAGTTCAGACAGGGCACTGTGAGATGACTTGAGTTTAAATATCAGCACTCTACCTGTAGCCAATTGCACAAAGGAATGTTCTGTGTGTGTGTGTGTGTGTGTGTGTGTGTGTGTGTGTGTGTGAGTGAGAGAGAGAGAGAGAGAGAGATTGTGGCACTCCCACTGATTGTTAAGATAAGGTTCATGCAACAGAGAGAACAGTTTACAGGCATTTTGTCTCTTGATGTTCAATGTGTTAGGTTAGGACGGGTCAAAGGAAAATGAAGTTAGAAAAATACTCCTTAGATAATTTGACTCCTAAAAGCATATCATTCTTCATGTCCCACCTTGAAAATCCACTCTCTCCATCTGAGGGTCAATCCTCCTGCAAGAGTCTCTTAAGGTAATTGTCCAGATGCAGTTGTTCACATATTGAGTTAAGAGTGATCAAAACTGCATGCCGCTGCAGTTTCCAATTTCTGGGAATAACACACGAGATTGTACTATAATTCAATGACTCTGCAATATAACAATTACTACCAAATAAAAGTCAGTCCTGTCACAGAGAATTTATTATATAATTAGCTTCCAATAGACAAGTACAGAAAACGCAGTATCTCATGTACTGTCAATGCAAAGAGTAGCATATAACCAAAGTTAAATTCCCACACCCATCCCCTGATGACTATTAATGGGTGAAGTATTAAAAGGACCTATTAATACTTTCCTTGCTCGTGTATTTTAACTGTCACACTTATAGAAATCCAAATTAAACATAGCAAGTATACAAGAAGGTCATTGTTTAAATAAGTAATCCCAGAGTCAAAAGCTGTTTCTGTTTCAACTAGGTCAGTTTTGTTACTGCTTGGTTCTACAGGGTGTCACTGAAATTGGATATCCCTAATATGGTCATCTTGGACACACAGCATTTCCTTAAACAGCAGCCCTACCCACCTGCTGGTCAAGCGTTCTGTTTGAGAGGAGGAGCCAATCAGAGAAAAAAAAAAGTTTCAGACAGAAGCTGCAGAAGGGCCCAGTATAAAAAATGAAGCCATTATTCTGAATTGCTCCTCATATAAAGATACTCTAGTAGAGTCAAGAATGTTTCTTCTCTCTGTTAGCCCTGCAGACAAGCGACCTGTCTGGGGTGTAACCCCCATCTCTCGTGCAATGGAGGAAGAAAATGGATGGATGAAAACGTGCATAGCGTCTCCACTTCCAGATTGTTTACTTTTCAAAAATCAATATTTTGTTTACATCAGCACAACTAAAAACCAACAGAAACACTGGACATGGTTAGCCTTCGGATAGGGCTAGGTGAAAAAAGATAAAGACAGTTTTCACAAAGTAAATTTTCCTTGATAGAAAAACGAGACGCGGTCAATATAAAGTCAATAGAATTCATTCCATCCACGTTTTGGCACGAAAGGCCAATGGCAATGACAATAGTGCTGTGCTGAACCAATCTGACGGCTGGAACAGAGTTAGAAAAACATCAGGATTGGTTGGCCCTCAGTGTTGGAGGAACAGTTGACAGTAGTATATGTGCTAACATTTCTCTCAGAGAACTGTTAGCACATCCCTTTCCAGTTGTACACAGAGCTGAACAGCTGCGTCATACTTTAGTACATCAGATTTGTTATCAAGATTTGTTATGAAAAAAAATCATGTATAAGACTTGATTTCATATGGATGAAATCAGTAAATAAATAAGATACACTGCCCGACAGGTTAAAAAAAGATATTAAGACGCAATACCAGTTCCTTATAAACATATGGAACATGTAACACAATGCCTTAGGGGAAATGGAGTGGCTGGGAAAGTGGATAGTATGATAGCAGCAGAGGATAACAGAAGCCATATCTTCAAGTATGCCCGAGGGCACTTCACCTAAGGGGTGCTGGACCTTCTGTCCACACACACTTTCAATTACAGATATTGCTGTAGTAAGCGAATGAGTCAACTAAGTCTTGTTGACGGAGTCACCTCTGAATCTAATTAGCAAAGGTTTGTAAGACACTGCAGCAGCATCTTCCTGTGTGTGCGTGCCTTAGTTCTCTCTGCCTGACACAGTTCCAGATTAGCAGTTCTTCAAAAAGGCGAGGCAGCATAAAACTCTATGAAACTGAAACAGCTCTATGCATTATATCTCTTCATCTCGTGTTCCCTCTCCCTCATTTTCTGTGTTGCATTAGAGGGATGAGGTGGCACGGGAGAAAAGGTCAGGGGTAACAAACAGCAAAAAGCACAGTAGTCTTATTCAGCTGCAACATTCGGGGGGGAGCAGCTTTTACAGTACATGAAGCTGCAGAAAGCTTCCATCACAAAAGCCTCTTCTCTATGTCTGCACTGCAGTACTTAGCCTATCACTTCATAATCTGCGGTCTTGCAATGCTCTTCTATTTTTGGTCTACGTGATGAGAGAGTTCCTACTTTCGGCTTATCTGGGAGATAAGGGAAATGGGAGTCAAAATTAAGCAGAAAGGAAAGGATGCATCCTTTTTTTCCCCTTTTCCAATGCCTCATGACTCTTGGATGAAGATGTTCCGAGAACTAGTCACAGCCTGAAAGTTATTATAGAAAATACAGATACTTAAAATATGAAGAGAGCAACAAAAACTGAATAAAAATGCCCACTGTGTGGGATTTAACTGCAAGAAAACTTACCCTTTATCAACTCTTATTTTATGCAAAAAACAAATGCGATTCAAAATGTAGCAGTGAATGATGCCTTTGTGACCTTTAATCAGTCATATGTAAAAATGAAACCTTGGTGAAGCAGCAGAGTGAATGACTGTAGTCTTACCAGTACAGAAGACCTTTGCTACTAGAGGAACTTTTCAGGACTAAATGATACAATTTGTTTCCACCAAAAAGTCCCTGCAGCAACGGAAATAACGGAGAGCTTTGTGTCATCAGCTATTTTGCCCATCAACACTTGAAGTTGTTGTACGTTCTCTGGTCAACACTTGACTACTTTAACAAAGTAGATGACTAGCAGGAATTTGGCAACCAGAGACCAAAGAGCATCTCTTGTATTCATCAACTTCAAGCAGTGATAGACCAAAAAGCCAGTGGATGATTCCCGAGCTAAACTTTTGTTCAATTTTGAGAGCAAAGAATACCAGTGATTGATATATGATGGGGTGGTAAATACATTATATAGGGGGTATCTACATAGCAACCAACCGTCAGGGACAATTGCATGACAAATAGCTTCCTGTGTAGACTGCCCTTAAAGCTGGATCCACCCAATCTGGGTTGTCACCATTTTTTTTTCTCCACCCATTGCTCCTTGAAGTTACTGAATGTCACTGATTATCTACAGTCTTAGCTTCGCTGCTAGTCTCTTCCCGTGTTAAGTAAATGCAATGTGAAAACTGACCAAAACTTCTAGTTTAAATCTTTTGTTCCTTCACACATGTCATAACTACCATTATCAATAAATCTATGTACCGTACTGGTGATAAAGCAAAATGAATGTTTGCCATCAAACAAAAAACATCCTGTGTCAAAAAAAAGGAACTGCATCCTGTTTATTCATTTCCCTTATCATTGAGATAGGGGTCAGCTATATTAACGATTTATACAAAAGGACATTTTGCTTCCTGACGTTACCTATACCCCACACGACCTCCCTGTTCATTCAGCAGCTCAACATTAGTTAGAGAACTGTCTAATGTGAAAGTGAGTTCTACTGAAATTTTGCACCACTTTAATGTACATTTATCCTTTTCAAATGGATCATTCCCAGTGAGCGACTTTGTATTCAATTACTGTAATCTGACACCAGCTCAGGTGATTCCTCTCAGAAACCAGGTGAATGTAGAGTTGTTGTTGAGGCACTGGTGCACAGCACAATCTAACAGTATGCATTCAAGAAGATTATTCAGCTTCTCTATAAGACCTGTGGTTGTAAACAACATGGTCACCAGAGCATTCAACCATTCACAAGAACTTCCTCTTGACCTTAGAAATTATTTTGTGCACTCCTTTGATGAAAAGACAAAATATTACAGGCCTACTGTGTTTTTACACAACTGTTCTCAGCTAACAAAGGTCTTCCTATCAATCTTCTTCTTAAGGATAAAGTCAAAACATGAACATCCTTGTCTATCACATGTGACTATCTGCTTATGTAACCAACACAACTCTCCCACAGAGTAAACACAAAGCCTGTGGCACTCAAAGAGAAAGCCTGCTCAGGTTTCTGTTGACACATACAGCAAAATCAGGCTTCCCACAGCATTAGCTCACTTTTCCACCATCAAAGCACCACCATAAAGTCTAGGCACACTGAGATTTGATGATGTGGAACCAAGACACGGTACAAATGTGAGCAGTGAAAGAATGAAAAACTAAATAATGTAAGCCAGGTGCACAAAATTGTATCTGTTTGAAAATCTACACACCGAAGCAACATGCATCATGGGAGAGGAATGAGGAAGTGTTTGGTATGTGAAGCGAAAACACAAAACACAAAAAACCCACAAAAAACCCACAACAAAACAAACAAAATGTATTCTTCCAGCTTGGTTTCTGTTATTTTATGTTGTCAATAGAGTATAATTAATCTTGTCAAAAAGTGGACAAAGAGAAAATATGGGCTAATAAACCAGCAGAGAATTCAAGCCTAAATGTGACATTAATTCATGTGTGCAGAACAAAGGCTGGTTTCAGGAGAGATAAAGTAAATCAGGAGTAAATGAGTTATTCCATGCCACGGTTTAATTAATGGTGAACATCACTTATCAGGGTATTGGCACAGCACAGGCAAACACACACAATGTACCCACCACAGCACACTGCTAAAGAGTCCCTGCAGCCCATTGTGCTCAGGAAACAGTGACCCCCTATTTACCATCCCAGCAAGCAATTACGACACTCCATTCTCACTACCCCACAAGCCCCTAGCCTGCACGAGCAGGGTCATGGGCTATTGGTGTAATTTATAAAACAATACCTCACATCAGACACATCTACATAAAGACCAGTTTGTGTTTATCAGCGAGCAGCAGGAGCCGTATCCTATTTACAGCAAAAGGACATAGAAAGATATCCTCAGGTGACAGAGATGGAGCAAACGGGGTAATTATTAAGGGCCAATAAAGAAACAGCTCTGTTATGTAAGGGTGACAGTTTATATCAGTATCCACTAGGAACAAGCTTGGCAATAACAAACAAGTATGTGCCAGTAGCAGACTGAGGTCATGCGCCAGACAAGAGTCGTCCGAACACGACTCTCTCCACTGCTAAGATGATTAATTCAATGAAAGAACACAGGTAGCACAGGTTTGAGGAGAGAAGGGCCACAGTAGTAGATCCTACACATATTGTGAACAGCTGTCATCAGCTGTTCACAATAAGACAAAATGAAAATATGACCATGTATCATAGTTATCTGAATTATTCAAATCAGAATTAAAGACATAAACTAAAGGAAAAAATATAGAAATAACAGGTTTAGCTACTTTTTGAAAGTTATTATTAATATTATTTTATATCATCCCTTTTCCCTGAGGTGTTTTGTTTTGCCATATGGTAGTTACTTTACAGTTATCCTACTTTACTTAAACAATTTTGCATCAACTTACCACCTCAAGTTTTCTTCTCCCAAAATTGGGAATGAATAAAGTAGAATTTATTTTTAATGAAACATGGTAAATTTTAAAGAAAATTGTGGTAGACAGTGCTAAAACAGTCTGTTCATAAAATAACACAAAGAAAACTAAACTATTTTGATAAAAGATTAAATAACTTCCTATGCTACCTGGAAATCATTTAAATCCTTTGCTGAAAGCATGGCAACTGTTGTTACTAACACCTAACTGTAATGTTATTAGTTTACTTCATGTATGTCACAAAATTACCATTTATTTTTATACCTTACTGAGAAAATATGTCAGTGACCTCTAACTCTGTTCATATCCTTGATTTGGTATTACAGGGGTAGAGTGGGCAAGGTTTGAGAAGTACGGTTAATTGTTTTCTTATTTTGGTTTATAAAGTCTGTATTGTATTTTGCTATGAAAAAAATATTGAAAAAGTCTATAATCATTTCAGCTTGCAAGAATCAAAACAAATATCCACAGACTGATTGGGAAACTGTTTCTTAGTTGCAGCTCCATTTTCCATGAAACATTTGGGTAATTAGAAAATATGCCAGGGTTAAATGTTTACTAGTTTGGGGGGGGGGGGGGGTTACTCATTAATCACCATTTCTATTTGTTAGGAAGGTTGTTTCTCTACACTGCACACACGCAGGCAGACTGCTGTGTGCTGCCCTATCCACACATCTAAGATAGTGCTGAGAAAGAGAGAGAGCCTTGCACTGCAGCAAAAGCAATGAACCTCTGATGATGTTGAAGATGATGGGGCTGACAGAGCTGAGGATAGGTCCAGTGCCAGCCAAGAACTGACAGGTGAATCCTGCCTATATACCGACAATACTTGAGATTACGACTGGTTTATAGGTGACTAAGTCTTGTATGAGTGTAAAATCACATGGGGGAAACACACTAACGCAAACACAAGCATCTATGGTAGCCAATAAACTTCACAACAGACGGCTGTGTCGACATAGTAATGACACAAAGTAGCAACCGCATCAACTTACCACCTCAATTTAAATGCCCAGGTAATTCACAATGATAGCGCCGCAGCGTGATACAATATCGAAAACTGGGGGATTGCGCAATGGGACAAGGTTAAAACTTGTAGCCATGAAAATAAAATAAAACTCACCGGCATCATTTTAGCTTCGTACCGCATTTAGCTAACGCACACAGCATGAATCCCCGCTGGCAGTTTCGACGAAGGCTGTTGGGACTGGCGATCGCTGTAATCCCAGAGCCTAAAGCCGCGACAGGCAAGGCTACTTTCTCCTTCTTAGGGAGGGGGGGGATCCAGTCCTGCGTTAAAAAAGGACAACACAACAAAACATGGTTACGCTCTAAAATTCGACAAAAAATAAAAAGAATACAAAAACAAATAGCACTAAAGTTAACTGCATCTCGTGTCGTAGACCTGTTGCACCAGATAACGAGGCCTTCACGGCAAAAGTTTCCGTTGTGGTTGCGCGAGCATCGCTTTAAAACTTTGTAATGCTCGCAAAAGCGAGCGCGAGGATCGACGTAAATAACAAAAAAAAAACAAGGTTTGTGAGTGGGAATACACACACGCGTTTAAATGGAAATACTTAATAATAATTTTTTTAAAGGTTTTACTCACCAAGAAAATACGTAGGTAATCGTCTCGAAACCCAGTAGAATGACAGCGTAGCTCGGTCGCCCGCAGGCAGCCTATCCCAGAGTGACGTAGCGAGAGGAAACTCATTCCACTTTGGAATTCAAGCTCCGCCCCTGCCGGAGCATAAAACACCCCCACCGGCTAGACTTGTATACTTTGTGCCTTGACTTCTGTCTTAATATCAGAATCGCACGCTTAATATTGAAACCATGTGCAAAAAAAACAAAACAAAAAAACAAAACCAAACATTCAGTGTGTTCAGCAGTTTCTCAGCAGCAGATTAAACTTAAAAGAGCAGCGGTAGGAATGATTCCTCGCCAGGACATACTTAAGATGTATCACTCCGCCAGTAATCACAAACTGAAAGGTGAAGGTGAAAGAGCTGCGAAACTGTTTGGTTCAGTAAAAGCATTTATTATTAAAGATGGCAACTTAACGAATGAAAAAAGAATAATTATTAAAGTTAATATGACCAGTTAGCTGAATTAGAGCATATAAACAAGCAACACCTAATGTAACTTGGGAAAATGTAACTTGCTTCAGATAAGAGCTGTAATCAGGATTTATACTGAAATAAAAATTTCTACCTGGCTTCATCTAAACCCCATATGGCCTCACTGTATATCATGAATCAGAAGAGTTCTTTCTTCTCTTCTTATACTCTCACTTCAGATTACAGTGTCGTCTGCAAACATTATAGGCTACAGAGACTCCTGCCTGACCTCATCTGTCATCCTGTTCATTACCACTGGGACTTCCTACATTTCTGATGTAATCCCATCCCCATCCCCTAGCTTCAACAACTCTTTCCTATAACTTCGTGTTATAGCTCATCAACCTTATCCGTCTACGGCTACAGCTCTGCACATCACCCTTTAACTTGAAACTCAGTATTAGTAAACTTTTTTCCCACTCCTCGGGCATCCTCACACTTTCCAGGATTGTGTTTTCTGGTTAAAAAGCCCACTCCCTTCTTTCCTATATATCGCCATACTTCCAAACACCTGTACTTTTATGTAGAATTATAGTTAAAGATTATTTTTTGTAATTAATTAATTACTGTTTATTACAGAATCTATTTGTTGTATTCCTGCTCTTTTGATTTTGCTGCTGTCATCATGCGAATTTCCCAACTGTGGGACTAATAGAAGGTCTTTTATGTTATCTTAGACATCCTGGTCTCATTAAACATATATGTAATGACTTCTAATGCGAGATGAAGACATTTCCTGTACTTTGATTTATTTATTTATTTATTTTTTAGTTTTGTAAGTAAACCATACTGTTTGCTTCATTTTTACATTTTTTTTTAATTCAAGTAGCTAATGAATATAATAGTTTCAGAGGTGATGGCTTAGATTTATATAGACGATCTTTAAAAAAAAATCTTAGACTACAACTCCCAGAATTCCCACTCAACGGCGAGCAAAGTGTTCAAACGCGCGAGTAGCGGCAGGAGAAGCAACGGCAGCACATTCTGTACACGTTGGTACCTCACTGAGTGTATCGCTCGTCTCACTGTACTGCAGGTGCTTTGCATAAGGGAGTTGCTTTCGCCTCAACAGTGTGTTAGACGCTACTTGAAGTCATGGCTGACCAGGTGGCCGCCATGTGTGATCAGCTTGTGAAAGCTGTGAATGTGATTATGGACGCAGAAACAAGTCAAATTTACCGACTGGAGGCCCTAAAGGTAGCTTCGTTAACGCTTGCTAGCTAGCCGCTAAGTTTGCTGAGCTTGTCATTCATTTGTGAAAGGAGAATAATGTACTGGCTTAGCTAGATAAATTGGGCTATTATACGTAGTTTCCTAGTAACAGCGCTGTTTATACGGTTCATGTATGTTGGTTTAACCTGCAATGATGATAGCCATATGCTTTACGAGCTAGCCGGCATGCCACAATTATCACCTCAACACCAGAGCCACTGTGGACTCATATTCATGCCATTAACCACATGGTGAAAAGACAGAGCTCGATTTAATGAGGCTAGTTAACCAATTCCGAGTAATTCTGCCCCCAAGAATAACTCTAACCCTAGCTGCTAGATTAGCATTCTGCTATCCAAGTATTTATATGAATGTTTGTGAATTAGCTGTTGCTATCTGACATATTACACGTGTATGGTAGTGGTGGGTTCACAAAACTGTTCATTTAAAGTCTTATAACATTTCCTAATCTTTAAAATTACGCGGTTTCTTTTTTCTTCTCTTCAGTTTTGTGAAGAGTTTAAAGAGACGAGCTCCTTGTGTGTCCCATGTGGCTTACAATTAGCTGACAAAGCCCAGCCAGCAGTAGTGAGACACTTTGGTTTGCAAATCCTGGAGCATATCATCAAGTAAGTTGAAGGTGACTAAGGTAAATGTAATAGGGAAAAAGCATGATAAGGGATCCATGTTTGACAGAAAGCTAATGTCTCCCTGCAGATTCAGATGGAACGACATGCAGCAACAGGAGAAAGTCCACCTGAAGGAGTGCGCCATGCAGCTGTTATCAAATGTAAGTGTGATTTGTGAAAGACGCTTCACTTCACAGTTCACAGTTGTACTGCTCTGATGCCTTCTATTGTCTCTTTTCAGGGTACTCATTCGATCTTGGACGAGGAGAGCCACATCAAAGATGCCCTGTCACGAATAGTTGTGGAAATGATAAAAAGAGAATGGCCTCAGCATTGGCCAGATATGCTGAAAGAGATGGAGACTCTCACTAGCCAAGGAGTAAGTAACCTGTGTGGTGCAGGAAGCTCAATTTTTCCTCATCTCACTTGTTTCCTCAGCCAACATGGATTCAATATGAGAATGGAATAACTTGCATGCAAATAAGGGCCAGTTGTGGATTACTCATTCATTTCCCCATTGCCTCATCATGTAAACTTGGGCACTGGGATAACGTCACCTTCCAAATACGAACCTAACAACCCTCTTTCCGCTTCCTTGTTTTATCACTAAACTGTAGACCTTTTCAGACATTCAGATCAAGCTTGGTTTTACTTTTATCATTAATACATACCCACTCTGAAGGGATGAACAAAGTACTTGTGCAATATTACAATAATATCTAAGTGTGATAGTATATTAAAGGATATACAATTCTTAAGAAAAGTTTTTTTTTAGTTGGTTGCTGTATATTTAGAAAATCAGTTACATCCTATGTGTAGCTATGGGAATGTGGTAGACTGATTAAGCAGTTGCTTTAATGCAGTGTTGTGTGTCAGCGCACCTAAATGAAGTGGAGTACACACTGTCATTTCAATTCAATTCAATTCAATCTTTATTGGCAGACTTCATGTCTATAAAAACAAGACAAAAAACACACACATAACACACACCCCCCCCCAACACAAGGTATAAACCATTAAATATATATATGTATATAAATAAGTATCTAAAGCATTTGTAAAAATATAAAACCATAATATACATAAAACACAATTACTTAAAATAAATCAATAAATACACAAACACTTTAACCAGTGCTTTCTCAGACTGGATGAGTAACGGGAACCACTCACTGTTGGATCTGTAAGTGCTACAATTATACTGTTATTCGAACCATCCAGTCGTTCTCTAAAATTGAACATTAGCTTTCTTAAAAGTGCTTTAAAAGTCCAAACACCCACAGCTACAAACATCTGGCTGGCACTACCACTTCTAGGTATCCTGCAAAGGATTCTCATCGCATCATTATATGCAACATGCAGCTTCTGCATGCTACATTGTTTGTTTTTTGTGCCAGTTTAAACAAAGGGAAATTTAGCTGTTTATCCTGCTTGGTTCTACATATCAAAACAGCACTTTTAGCAGCATTGTACTCAATGTCATATTGCACACCATATTCAGTACAGACATTAAGAAGATCCTGTAACCCATCACTGCTTGGACTAAAAACAACCAGGTCATCTGCATACATAAGATGATTTATCAGTGCTTTACCTAATATACACCCAGTGTTACAGGCTCTCAGTTGTATGGACAAATCATCAACATACAAATTAAATAAAATTGGAGACAAAATCCCACCCTGTCTAACACCATTGCTGACACCAAAGGGGGCAGAAATACTGCTTCCCCATTTAACCTGCATGTTCTGATGAGCGTACCAGTAAGAGAGAATCCTCACGATGTACTGAGGAACTCCCCGTCTCTTCATTTTATCAAAAAGTTTTCTGTGGTTCACTCGATCAAAAGCCTTAGAGGCATCAATGAAACACATGAGGACAGATGAATTTTTAGCCCTATACAAACTGACTATTTCCTTGAGTGCATATATGCACATGTCAGTGCCGTGCTTTGGTTTGAAGCCAAACTGATTATCCAGAGAAGAGATGAACACACTAACTCTATCAAACAAGATTCTTTCTAACACCTTAGATAAAATAAAGTAAGATAAAATACCATTTTAAAAACATCAACATTCATTTATTTGGATACTGCCTTTTTGGAGCCAGCTCCAAAAACTCATATTTGAACAAGGGGGCAGAGTGCTTATTTATAAGCTGAGGTTAAGAAACTTGGTTAGCAAAATGCATTTATAAACCTTACAGCTGCAGTAGAAGGAAACAGATTCCTCATTATTAGTGCTAAGTAACAGATGAATAAAATACTATATGTCACTCAGACTTTGTCTGTAGCACATTGAAGACTGTATATTTTCCAGATATTTTTTTTAAAAAGTATTAAAAGTGCTCCAAAAAGCTTGAGCACATATAAACACCATACGCTGCTTGATAAATGTATACAACTCTTTCATGCTGAAACGGCAAATGGCTTTGAGGCTTCCTGAGATCTGTCAGTCCCCACATTTATGGGGGCGTTCTTTAAAACATAATTTCTTTCAGTGGGGTGAACAACTTAAAATGCTAGAGAGATGTAAGCATTTGTTACCTTGTGCGTGCTTATCCTTTAATGTAATGACAAGCAGTCAAACTTGTACCATGTTTTTCATGGATGCTTAAATGTTATTAGGTCTGACTTGATAAAACTATCATTGCATCTTTTATGGAAAAGTGAGCATTCAGACACATTCTTGATAATCGTGGACTTCAGGAAGACCAGGAAACACTTGACCCTTGTTTCAATCCAGGGGGTCAGTGTTGACATTGTGGAGGACTATAAATACCTTGGAGTACACATTGACAATAAACTGGACTGGGCTAAAAACACCACAGCACTTTACAGGAAGGGCCAGAGTCGTCTCTATTTTTTGAGGCGACTGAGGTCCTTCAACATCTGCCAGAAAATGCTGAGGATTTTCTATGAGTCTGTTGTGGCCAGTGCGATCCTCTATGCTGTTGCATGCTGGGGGAGCAGGCTGAGGGTCGCAGATGCCAACAGACTTAATAAACTGATCCGTAAGGCCAGCAATGTTGTGGGGATGGAGCTGGACTCCCTCAAGGTGGTGTCGGAGAGGCGGATGCTGTCCAAGATAAAGACAATGTTGGATAACACCTCCCACCCACTCCATGACATGTTGGTCAGTCACAGGAGCTCGTTCAGTGAGAGACTGAGATTACCAAAAAGCACCACTGAACGACACAGGAAATCATTCCTGCCTGTGGCCATCTCCCTGTACAACGCATCCACTTAACACACTGTTTGCTGCTACAGCTACACATGTTTCTTTTCCAAATATTTATTTATAAGTGACTTATGTATGTATGTATATATATGTATATATTGTACTATTCTTAGTTAGCGTATTGTCTGTCTTGTCTTAATGTTGGTTTAAAATGGAGCACTGTAACAAAACAAAAAAAAAAAATAATAATTTCCCCCAGGGATCAATAAAGTATTCTGATTCTGATTAATCCAAGCTGATTTGTCACGAATCACTTCTTTAAAACTGCTGTTACAGCCATTTAAAGCTAGATAAAAGCAAATCAAGGAAAAAAAACATCCTCTTTGCTTTCACAGGAGGCCCAGACAGAGTTGGTCATGCTGATCCTTTTGAGGCTGGCTGAGGATGTGATCACCTTCCAGACGTTGCCTACCCAGCGACGCAGAGACATACAGCAGACACTCACCCAAAACATGGAAAGCATCTTCACTTTCATGATGGGCATTCTTCAAATTAATGTGGAGGACTATCGTAAACTGGTTAGTGGAGTCCTGACCTCATTTGTGTTGCAAGAAAGTAGAAATTGAAGAGTAAACTGACTTTACAATATTGGTCTTCTTTTTGTTTTCATCTAGAAAGGTTCTCCTGGAAATGAACTGCAGGTAAGAAAGCGTCAGCGTGTGCCTGCTTTAATATTCTAAACTTTGTTAATCGACTTGATTACTTCACTTTGCCCCCTTATAATTTTTCATCCACACAGATGAGAGCTCACTGTCGAGTTGCCGTGGCTACGCTGAATACACTCGCAGGCTACATAGACTGGGTCGCTCTGGTGTACATAACCTCCGGAAACTGTCATCTGCTGGAGATTCTGTGTCTGTTGCTGAGTGAGCCGGAGCTGCAGCTCGAGGCAGCGGAGTGTCTGCTCATTGCTATGAGCCGCAAGGTGAGTCGCTGGGACAGTATTCATGATGGCTTTCAAGAGATTTTGTCTCGGTTTGTCAAGTAGGCACTGCTGTATGCAACCTTCTTTTATGAGATGATAGAATTGCCAGACAAGCTTTTCCAGTTTCTTTTCCCAGCAGCTTTCATCAGTGTGATCCTCTGAATATACTAATAAGTCCTGCAGAATTGTGTTTTTTGCAGTTAAATTGCTTTAACGTTTATATGTATTGTGCTATTATAACCATAATTACATGAGCAATGCACAAGTCTAATCAGGACACGTGAATCATGCAATGACAACAAGGTATGAGTCTGAACAAGTCCATGAGTCCATTTCCTCTAGGTTCCAGGTAGGGTTAATAGAGCTCATATCCCAGTCATCATAACTGACTTGTTTTTTTTCTTTTATTGGACAGAGTCATAAAATTTCTGCCATAATAGAACTTTGAGTAGAATTTCTAATGATCATATTAATAGTGTTATAATTTCAGAAATAACTCAGTCAAAATTAGGAAACGCACAGAAAATGACGAAGGTGCTTTTGTCCTCGCAGCAGATAGAACCGCATGTTGGATTTGGCAGAAATTTCACGCGGGATGTTTGGTTGACACAATCCTCCCCATGGATAAATGGGAATACAATGAGTAAATAAGTGTTGAAGATGGGAAATATTTGTTTAATCTGTCTTTTTAAAAATCCTTATACACTTTGAGAAATTTTACTATTAAAATAACTCTATTTTTGATAATTTAGAGGCTTTCTTTTGGGGATTTAGAGTAGTCTTGCAGATCAGACCAGTAATACTACATTATGGTAAGCTATAGTTTTTTTACTACCAGTTAATAATCTGTCATTCTGCCACAGGGCAAGCTGGAAGAGAGGAAACCATTCATGCTTCTGTTTGATGATGTGGCCATCCAGTATATTCTTTCTGCAGCCCAGTGAGTACAGCTGCTTCTCTCCACGTCTCTGCAGGCTTCATGCTAGCACTTCTACTGCAATTTAATGGTTTGTGTGTCTGCTTACAGGACAGCAGATGGACTTTCGATATATCAGAAATCCGCAGAATCATCATTAAGTAGCCGTGACTCAGAGCCCTCTATGTGTACCTCTAGAGCAGTGGAGGTGGTGGAGCGGCGTTACATCTTCCTGAAGAGGCTCTGTCAGGTCCTGTGTGCTTTGGGAGGTCAGCTTTGCTCATTAGTGGTAAGTTTGGCCATTTTTAAGCACTTTAGATATTCGTTTTAAGATTGAAGATAGGTAACAGTTTCTCATCTTTTCTCCCCAGGGTTCAGACGTAGAGGTTGAAGTACCTGCAAACCTCAGCAAGTACATGGAAGCCCTTTTAGCCTTCACTACGCATTCCAGTCAGGTGAGATACCTCAGGAAAAAGATTGGACCCTTTTTGAAGTAAAATTTCATTTGAGTGAACAGCGTGTAAAGAAAACGACTTTTCTCTTTATTTCACTGCAGTTTTTAAAGTCCTCAACCATGGCGACATGGGGAGCTTTGTTCAGACATGAGGCTCTTTCAAAGGATGCAGCTGTTGTCAAGATGGCTGTCAAATTTCTTAGAGCCTCTATGACCAACTTAGTTAAGGTGAGGTCGTGGTGACAGCAATATCATTCACAGTGTGACCTAAAGCCAAACAAAGTGTTAATAACTTTCATCTTCCCCTCCTTAGACTGGGTTCCCGTCTAGAGACAATAACCCAAACTGCGAGTACTCCCGTGTGGACTTTGACAGTGATGAGGACTTCAACTCTTTTTTTAATTGTAAGTACCGGGGATTCAAGTTTTGCTTCAGTAGTTCTGACTCTTTTATTTTGTGCATACCTTTATGGTTTTCATTGTTTCTTTTGGTGCTTTGCAGCTTTCCGAGCGCAGCAGGGGGAAGTTTTGAGGAGCACATGCCGCATTGTTCCTCTAGAGGCTTTCCGGATAGGAGCAGAATGGTTACAGTATCAGATTACTAGCCCAATAGATACTGGAGATAACGCATGTAAGTAGTCTTTGACACAATACCAAAGAGGAAATGATCGCTGTTTTCACACGTGTTTTGGTTTACTGCTTGAAGGGATTTTTATGGCCATATGCCGATAGTTAATTCATCATGTAAAATACGTAATAATATTACAATAATTTAAGCCTGGAGTTAATTGGGAAACTAGAGCAGTCAGTTTGGGGAATAGCAAACTCATATTGCTACTAACATATAAGCTTTACAGTTTCCTTTCGAGTCTTTTAAGGACACTAAGGGAAAATTGGGGAAGGGCTGATATATTATTGGCTGATATTGACCCTGATGCCAACTTTTTTTTGTGCAGCGCATCCTTAGCAAAACCTTAAACACAAGTTTCATTTCCATATTGATGGCTGAATCTGCCGTGAATGGGCGCCTCTCCCTTTGCATCTCTCTAGCTAAGACTGCAGAGGGCCTGTGTTCCCTCTTGTCCCCTTCAGTGGTCCAGTGGGATGCAATGACGGTCTTCATGGAATGCATGGTCTCGCAGATCATTAAAAGTGTGGATGAGGAGGTAAAGGAACAAGTTTTCTGTAACAGAATGGAAATGGCAGTGTAAAAGTAATCGTAGTCAAACTAATAATGAAGGCTTTTGCTCCTTCTGCCTTATAGAAGTTACCCATTGATCAGAGCATGGAGC
Source organism: Copadichromis virginalis (assembly GCF_057382275.1). Lineage (NCBI taxonomy): Eukaryota > Metazoa > Chordata > Actinopteri > Cichliformes > Cichlidae > Copadichromis > Copadichromis virginalis. The sequence goes on along the minus strand of NC_140630.1, from coordinate 17,436,933 downwards.
TCCTGCAAGCCGTGCTGAACTACGAAACCAAAGACCCGCTCATTTTGTCCTGTGTGCTCACCAACGTCTCTGCCCTTTTCCCATTGGCCATACACAGACCACACTTCCTGCCACAGGTCCTCATCAAGGTAAGTTGAGCTGTTACTGGTTCCTGAATAACATTTACTATGTGAATGTAGTTTGTCACAAATCAATCAGAAAGTTCCTCCTGTCACATATTTTTGCTCGGTGGGGATGTTTCTTGTATTCACACCTTCAGCTCATTTGGAGGAGTTTGTTTTAATAATGTGGATTTTGAATGGTTTTGTTTTGTCCTGCAGCTCTTTAAGGCCGTCACATTTGAAATTGATCACGAACCCAAAGTAAGTTTCCTTCACGGAGTCATTTTTACTTCATCTTCATGACAACTGTGGAAAACAAATGTATTCTCCTCCTGATGTCTTCAGGCACCTTGGACTCGAGCTGTGAAGAATGTGAGGAGGCACGCCTGTTCTTCCATCATAAAAATCTGCCGGGATTACCCACAGTATATGCTGGTAATGGACTATTCTATTCCAGTTAGCTTAATAGCTAATGATAATTTGTCTTTCTGACGTACACTTTTCTGTATAGAAGTAAGTCAGTGTCTTTAACGATGCCCTTTTTTCTTTCTACAGCCTTGTTTTGAGATGTTTTACAATCATGTGAAGGAACTGTTTTCGAGCGGAGTCGCGCTCACTCACATGGAGAAATGCGCCCTGATGGAAGCTCTGGTTCTCATCAGTAACCAGTTCAAAGACTATGAGAAGCAGAAGGCGTTTGTAGATGAACTGATGGCCTCAGTGGTTGCAGAGTGGACTTCAAATGAGATTAGGCAGTGAGTTTGAATTCTCTCAGTGTGCCTCAAATTTAACACGATAGCGATAAATGATAGTTTTCTCTTCTTTGTTTTTCAGTGTGTTGTGGAACCCAGACACATTCTTGTCCTTTATTGGAGCAGATAAGGTGGTCACGGAGCAAAAAGAAGATGCAGATACAGCAGCCATTAATAGAGGCAGAGTAAGTGTATATGCGTGAACTCATTTATGTGGAGGGATACTGCCATTGGAGATCACTGTAGGTTTGCTTGTCTCACTTTTGTGTAATGACAAAATGTCGTAAGGGAAACAGACGTTATTTGACCTTTTAAAGGCATTGCACATGGACGTGTGCTCACTGACGAAACTTGTTTTTTGCGTTGTGTAAGTTGTTTATTACGTAAGCAAAGAAAAACTTTCCAGACAGAATGTGCCATGTCACCAATTTTTTTTATTTATTTTTTTTGCACCAGCCACAAAAGCTCATATTTCAAATTCTGACGCAGTTTTTGGCTTGTCGTTGGAGTTTATATTTTATTAATAAACAAAGCTGAAAACCATCTGGGTGTAGGCCCTGAGGTTTTGTAGCAGCTATGTGACTGTAACTAGGTGTAGCAAGGCTTTTAACCTAATCTAACGCAGCATGGTTAAATTTGCTGATTAGAAATAAACACAGAGTGCAGCTGTGGCAAATGGAAAAACTTTTTTTTTTTTTTTTAGCTATTTGATGATAAACAAAACTATTTGACAAACTAAAAATGCTGGTGATAGATATGACACAAAATTTCAAAGGCAGTCGCGTTATAAGAACGGATAAAAATTGCTTGTAGTTAGTTGTAACAAGGTAACTTGTAACTGTTTAATCCTTTTTTTGTATTTTCTTTTTAATTGAATCCTCCTCTAGTTGAGCTTCTGTTTGTATGCTATATTGGCGGTGGTGAAGCGGGCACACTGGCCTGCAGACCTGGAGGAGGCCAAGGCTGGTGGCTTTGTTGTGGGCTACACTCCTGCTGGAGCTCCCATGTACAGAAACCCCTGCACTGCCCAGTTTCTGATTTTGATGCCCAATTTACTAGCACTAATCAGGTGCGCTTGTACCATGATGTTACAGAAATTTGTAAAAAATGATTAATTATCCTTTTTACCGTACTGATATGTTGATTATTGACTTTCCCCTCTTGTTATTCCTCACTGCAGGACTCACAACAGTCTTTTCCTGCCTGAGAACATGGCCCGTCTCAGTGAGACCTTCAGCAGAGCTCATGAGATCATGGATAGTGAGAAGAAAGTGGTTCTTGGTAAGATGAGTTTTGTCCACACTTTTTACCAGAAGTCGGCAATCACCTTAAAAAAAGACTGTGGTCAAACTTAAGTGCATCCCGTCTACAGGTCTCTCTCATCATCTTTTGGATATTTACGACTCTCCCGTGTGTAAAACCATGATAGAGCGCATGCAGGGATTTTTCTGCACATTATATGATAACTGGTGAGAACTGTGGCTTTGACAGCTTTAACCCAAATTTTTCTTGCCTTTTTATATACCTTACATGTTGTTAAATTAAGTTTACCTCCAATTTTGCTGTTTTTAATCCATGTAGCTACCAAATCCTGGGAAGTGCAGGTGTGTCCCTGCAGCAGGAGTTCTACAACATCGACAAGTTGGCTGAAGGAATGGCTGGCTCTGCTTTCGTCTCCCTCGACCATGTGCCCGATCACAGACTTCGCCCAATGATTCATATCCTTATTTGCTTTTTTTTTTTTTCTCCATTTGATTTGGTCAGCTTCTTTTCCCCTTCTCCTCCATGCTCCAATTCAGTGATGCACACCGGCCTGCAAGACCTGACATAATTAAAACTGAGCTAAAGCTTTACGTAAACTTTACATTTCCTTGACAAGTGTACGTCTGTTTCTGAGGCAGCTGGTGCTGTCTTGTCCCCAGGAGTACTATGAAAGTCTACTCTGCCCTCTGCTGGGACCATTGTTTGGCTACATGCTGCAGGTCAGGATCTCCACACCCACTGTTCTCTTCTTTTAAACTTTTTAGCCTAAAATGTGCTAAATATCATGGCTGTGTTTCTTATTACTGCTTCAGAGACTCAACATGAGGTGGCAGGTCATCAACCAGCGGACATCTATCAAGTAAGTTTTGGCACAGTGTTTGTGATCAAATGAATTTTCAGTCCATAAGACAAAAATAACACACACATACCCCAAATATAGACCATAATGAAGACTTTTCTTATCTGGAATGGAAATTTCTCAATTGCAGTTTGGAAAAAAAATAAAAAAATCACTGCTTAGTTTTTCCCCATAATTCACCTTTTGTGTGTGTGTGTGTGTGTGTGTGTGTGTGTGTGTGTGTGTGTGTGTGTTTTTTTTTTTCTTTCTTTCTTTTTTTCAGTGGTGAGCATGAGGAGGAGGAGTTGGTTTGTCAGGAAACCCAAGTGACCCAGGAGATGTTGGAAGAGCAAGTAGTACGCCTGCTGACGAGGGAGGTGCTGGAACTTCTCAGTAAGTAGTGTCTTTAGTACCGCTTCCCACTCGCATACATGTTCATTCTAATGCACTATTGCCAAGTTGTGAAAGTTGAGCTTTTGGAGCTAATGTTGGTTTCAGAGCACATCAGAAAAGTGCAAATCTCAGCCACAAAGGCAAAGCTGTAATTCTACATTTTGTGGTAGATTTTTCTATCCAGTAGGATTTGTCTTTGGTGAGTGATAAGATTATGTCTGAGTTTATCCAGATTATGAGAAGTATAAAAGCACAATACATACATACATAACAAACAGTTGTACTTTTTATGGCATTATTAAACAAGGAGCCAGTCACAGAAGGGCTGCAGAAAAGATGTGAAACTCTGCGTTAATGACTTCTCCCTGAGCTCTCTGGAGTCAAGTGCTCCAATTAAGAAGCTAAAAGTGGAAGTGTTTGCAGAGAATTGTACCTTCTTATAAACAAAAGTCATACAAAGTCTGATTGGCAGATAATATTTGATTGAGGACGTTGCTGCCAAAGTGGTATTTAAAGTACGAAATTTAAGATCCCCTCCAAGAGTTGAATCTGTTCATCTGGATGTAGAGTTTTCAGTAAAAAGGGAAAGACCATCTCTGAATCAAGGAAAGTTTCTCCCACTGAAAACGCTACGTCCACATGAACAGAATCAGGTTTTGGGGATTTCCTTACCTGGATGATTGAGCATCTAATCAAGACACTAAACTTAAGAGTGCACACTCTTTTTCAGCCTGCATTGTGAGTGACTGCTTAACATGTATTTTAGTTTGGTTTAGTTTGATCACTCATCAGTGCAGAAATGCTGGTAATTTTGAAGTGTAATTCAAAGAGAGCTTCTTTTTTGAACATGAAGGTTTTTGTGAATTGATAGCAGCTTAGGTAAATAGTTTAAGGATTTTTGCGGTTACTGTGCATTGTGCAATGAATATCCAAGGTTTTGTGTCGATGTAGTGGGTTTGTTTGTTTGTTTGGGTTTTTTTTAGCTGTCTGATTAGCTTTTAAAGATGGAAGTTCAGTTGTCAAAACATCACAATTGTCTCTTTTTGTTTTAGCTGTGACCTGTATTTCCAGAAAGGTATCTGAACCTGCAGCCAATAAGGAGGAAATGGATGGTAAGAGTTAAACTGGAGAATTTGAATTAACTGGATGATTTTTATTCTGGCGTATCTCTTTATTTTTAATTAAAATTTGTTGTTGTTGTTGAAACATGCTCTTGCAGAGGAAGATATGATGATGGATTCAGTGCAGTCAGCGTCTCCTGCTCAACCCACAGAGGAGCTGACAGAGCTGGGGAAATGTCTCCTGAAGCACGAGGTCGACCTAAAACGCATCACGTATCATTCAGAGGAAAGCACAGTTGTACATTATTAAAAACGTAATGCTTCTTTTTCATTTCTCAGAACCTCTACATGTCCCTGCTGACCCTGTCCTTTACCTCACTTTCCTGGAAGGATGCCACCAACTGTCATCGCACTGCTTCACTGGTCTGCTGGACTCTGCTGCGGCAGGTAGCACATTTAATCTAACCTAAATACAAGGCAGCAGCTTTTTGATGCTCTCATCACACACGTTGCTTTTATGCACAAGCTGTCTGGCTATATTTAACCCAGATGTCTTTAAATGTGGGACTCAAGTATGCACAACAGGTTCCTGAGGATTGTACTTTATAATGAAATGCTACGTAAGCAAGAATAAGTTGTGCATTTGTTTAGGATTGATTTCAGCATCACAGTGTGTATATATGACCCAAAACTGTGTATTTAAGGAGATTTTATTAAGTAAGATTTTTTGGGTAACATTGGCGGTTTATAGCACAGAGGACTGAAGTGCTATAGGCTTACACAGGAAACGGTGGTTGGAATCAACAGTACATTTTTTTACATTTTTACCTTTTGAGGTTACGAAAAAATGCCTTGCAAGATTTTAAATAGCAATATTTATGGATGTCATTTAAGGGATTTGTAAAGATGTGATGAATTATCAGCTTAACATCAGTATAGGCCAAATGTTCACGTTCATGTTTTAATCTGGTGTTTTTCTGTCAGTTTTGCATTTGGGTGCTTGAAGATGGTGTGACAAAAGGCTAAAGTACCTTCAAGTTATTCATGTATAATGAAGACTTCTTTGATTCTCTGTAACAAAAGAGGAGAGTACCAACAAAAACAAATGTCAACAAAACAAAATACACAAGACATTGGTACTGGCGTCAGGTAGCATCCGTATGAAAGCAGAATTTAACAAACACAACCCTAAAATCTAACGATCTTTGATCTGGGAGGTGGCTGAATAAGTGTCTTGCATAGCTTTATATTTCTCTTGTCTCCAGGTTGTTGCAGGTAATCTTCTTACTGAAGCTGTTACGTGGTTCTTTACCAGCGTTCTCAGGGGCCTTCAAGTTCATGGGCAGCATGAGGTCTGCAGCTCTACCCTCTCTCAGTTGGCAATGCTCATCTATGAAAACCTGGTGAGGCAAATTTTGAACATATCTGACATATTTACATATTTGCTCTTTTTTTCCCTGCCCTTTAGAGGACTTATTTTACTTTCACTACTAATCAATCTGTTGTCTATATTCTGCTTTGACCTATAAAACGACAGATTATAGTGAAAAAGTCTTGATCAGAATGAAAGATTTTTCAAGATGTAAACTTACAAAAAAACAAACAAGAATTTGCAAAGCTGGAATCGGCGAAGATTTGAGAGTTTTGCATGACAAATAATGTCTGTCTTTGGGATGAAGTAAAATTGACTTGTTTTTGAGACTGGTGTACATTCCCAAAATTTAAGTTTCATATCATCTTGCTTCCTTATATTGTATCCTTTTTAAATGTCTGTGTTCCTGTTAGCGGCCTCGCTATATGGAGCTGAGAGGAGTGATGACCCAGATCCCAAACATCAATTTGGAGGCTCTGGACCAGTATGACCACAGGCTCATGGACCCCAGTGCCCAGAAGTTTGGAGAAAAGAAGAGAAAAGACCAGTTCAGGAAGCTTATTGCAGGAACTGTTGGGGTAATGCTACATTTCCCCACTAGAGAGCAGTGCTTCTCTAGTATATCCGACTGTAGATGGCTCATTAGGAGTAACCATAGACGCTGGCGTTTTAGTGCAAGTCATTACTCAGCAGAGTGATTCTGGCTGTGTTGTAAATCTTCTGTTCGCCGCAGCAGAAAAATGTTCAGCAGCTCAACAGGGCCGGACAGTCTAATGAAATTCTTTCCTGCAGGTCTGGGATAGCTGTGTTTAACCTTTCCTCTACCTGTCCCCTGCCAACAGAAAGCTCTATGCCAGCAGTTCAGGAAGGAGGTTCATATCCGGAATCTTCCATCGCTCTTTAAAAAGCCGAAGCCAGATAAGGATATAGTGAACAATGAACCTCTGGGCCTGGCAGCTCTCTTCTCTCCCAAGAATGATGCCCTGTAGGAACACAAAGCAAGTCAAGACTTCACGCTGATTGAAGACGGAGTTGTGTGTAGGACCACCGTCTCTCCTAAACATCCTCCAGCTGGGGCAGTGTGGCGCTACCTAACATATCTGTCAACACTGGTGTTGCTTCAGTAGGTTGTCTTTTCTTTTAACCTACATCGTGCAATGCCGCCGTTCATGCTTTATAACTGCTAGTCATTTGTACAGTCAAGTATCACAAAGTAGGGGACTTTTTTTTTTTTTTAAGTTCCTTTTGCGCATAAATGAGATTTGTAGACTCTACAGAATCTGTAGGGATTATTTCAGAATGAAGTTCTTAATTAATATTTAACCATTAATATTTGCACAGCTGAAGAAGCTGTAAAGAGCCACAAGACTAGTTTTATTTAAGACTTTTCTGCATTCTTATTTTACTTTGTGCTTCTTCATTTTTAGTCGCTGTATTTTTCCATTTCCCAACATCAGGACACATGAGGAACTATTAAGTGTAGCAACTTGCAGTTAATCGTATCCAAGTAAGCAAAGCAAGTAAAGCAGGTCGGCGTGCAGTTAGCCTGTTGGGGTACGATGAGGGATGGAGTGCATTTGTGTTATGGCATGTGGACAGGTGGACTTTTTTTTTTTTTTTTTTTTTTTTTTTTTTTTTTTTTTTCTTTACAAAAAAAAATAAAGAATACATTTTGGAGGTTAGTGTTGGCAGATACGTTGGTACCCATGCTGCTGTTGCATCCCGCGTCGAAAAGAAAGACCCGAGGGGGAAAAACTGCTGGTGCACATTTCTCTGTTCACTTTTTGTTTTGTTTTGGGGTTGTTGTTTTTTTCTATTGACTGGACCAGCTTGAATTAATTTTCTGATTCTGAAGGATGTGCTGATGGTACCTCGAGTGTGATGTTCTTTATAATGGGGTAAAGTTCCTCTGTCTATGTATAAACTAAGAGAGGAAAAAGTAATGGATTATATGAATGATTTATTGTAGACGTAAACAGAACAGCGGTCTGTTTTGCAGTTATTTTTTGCCAGTTCTTCATATCGCCACATGTGAAAACAGCCCATGTACTGTTTCGAATTGTTAATTTAATGCAGAGCACATATCATACTACAAATGATACAACCGCAGTCTGTGCCAAAACACTCATTGTAAATTTGTAAGCAGACAGTTGTCTGACAAATCTAATTACACGTAACTTAAGGAGTATTTAACAGTGAACTCAACTAATGTGTAGCTTAATCCAAGTGTTCCTGTTGTGTTCTTGCTGTCTGGTTTTTGTTTTGTTTTTATTTTATTTTTTTCAATACTGGTTTTGCCAACCAGGAAGAAAGGTGAACCATCACTACATTCCTTTATTGTCCAAGGGATTGTTTTTCAGGATAATTTGTTGGATGAGTTTTGCTCTTATGGAGCCATCAAAGCAGTTTGTTTTGTTTTTTTGTTTGTTTTTTTTGTGTGTGTGTTTTTTGTTTTTTTAATTAAACTCTTCACATCCTTTTTCTACATCTTGAATGCTGTTGAACCTAAAGCAAGCTGAAGTACTTCGTTAGTTATCAAAACTGTTTTCCTTTTATCATCAAACTGTTCCCCTGTCTTTGTGCTGATTGTTCACATGTGGTTATTTTTAAAATGTGTTCAACACTAAAATGTAATGTACAAATGAGAAAATAGGCTTTTTAAAAGTGTAGTGTGGTTTATATTTTTGTTTTGAATAAAAAAAAAAAAAAACTGTATCTTTTTTTCCCCCCCCCTCTATTTATAATATATCAATTACAGCACGTTCACATATTTTTCTTTGAATTAATTTCCAGATGCAGCATCTAAAACATTAGAATGACCTTAATGGGGATGTAGTTTTGAAAACTGAATCTAAATCTCAAAAGGGTGAAAAATACTTGAAAGATGGGGAATGTTTTCAGACTCCCATATTCTTTGTGCTTTAAGTTTAAAGATCTTTTTTTTTTTTTTTTTAAATTAAATCTCCCGTTCAAATCTAGTATCAAAAGCAGTAAACTGAGGTGAACAAATACTGCAAATATTTTAATCATGTGGATATTGACCATAACTTGACCCATTAGACCTTCATTTATGTCTGTTATGCATATTAAACTACAATATACTATTAGCAGTTGCTCTTAACATGTGTAAGATTTTTACACATTTTTACAAGCAGGCTGATAAGCTCAGGTGTAGTCTAATCCTCCAAAACACAAGGAGGAGAGAGAGAGAGACACTGTAATCACCCAAATCGCATTATATTGCCAAATCTGTACTTTTCAATTCTGCATCAAACTGTTTTGGTCAGGTTAATTGCTTTTATAGTCCTTCAAAACTGCCTAAACATCTTCATTTATCAGTCGCTATATTAATCTTATTGGTGCGTGTATTATGGAGAAATATTCAATTCGGGAGAGATTTCGCGATCACATTTAGACAAATCCACCTGGCCTCAGCAGCTTAAGGAAAGGCAGTTCACGCTCAGACCGGTAGGGGGTGGTAAAGCAGCAATTGCCAATCCGGTTGTTCAGTCTGACGTCACTAGCCGTGTCTGGGTCTAAACTCCGCTGCAGGTCCATATATCAAACGATCACTGTGGCATTACTGAGAGTTGAAAAACTGTCTAAAGTCTTTCATCTTTAATAAAATGATCAGCGTTCTGCTCTACCAGGTGTAACAATTGAGTTTAACATCCAGGCATCCATGAAAACGGAATTTATGACATTTAACGGAGTTAGAAGTTAGCAGGGAGTTAGCTCGCTAGCTTCTATCTAAATACAATATAGCATGTCCTGACTGCGGGGTTTTGGAAACAAATTAAAACGTACAGCTCTGTTATCACTTCCAGCATAAATGAAGACAGAAAACTAAACAGCAGTGACGCTTGTGGGGTTACTGAAGTTGGGCTAGCTGGTATATAATGATGTGCTACGTGACCGCTAGCGACACAGCTATGTTAGCATAATATAAACAAGCTAACTTTTTTTCCACTCGGTGGTCAGAAACAAATGTAATCGCATGGCAGGATGCTGTAAAAGGACCAAACTTCAGCCAGGAGAACAACTGAGATAATCCATCCACAATACGAGGTTAGTCATTCATATACTGTTGCATGGGCTGGGCTGTAGTTACAGCCTAAGGTTTTAAAAACTGAGCTTAAATAAATGATTAGTGGTAATAAAAGCCGAGGGAGGTCAACAGTGATCACTGACTGTTTTAGGAGCTTTTTGAGATCAAATAGAAGAAAATACATAACATTAAACATGTTAACAACACAAAAGCCATATTAAACGCAGACTACTTTAGACCCGGAAGTAGGATTCGTCGTGTCATCACTGAACAACCTCAGCTGCCGTAAAAAATAAAAATTAAAAAAAAGGAGGAAAGAAGAAGAGCAGTAAAGAATCGATGGCAGCCGCCCCATTGCGTTTTGTGGTTTCTACCGTTTTGATGAGGTTTGTTGGGAATGAACAAATAAGCGTACTTGGGCTTAATATGTCAGGAGAAGCACAAAGGCCTGCTTTGTGCCACCAAGAGTTTAATGTCGCACAAACATATATATTAAAAAACAACTTCTCAAACTTGTCACGAGACCGTCGTTAAACAGTTTTGAAAAAGTTTGTTTACATTTATTTCATTAATTCACATACTTCCACTCCTTTAAATTTCATAGCGAATTTTTAACACACTTCCTTTTCTTTCACAGCTTTACAGAATAGCATTTTGCATACAATAAAATGTCTACATAAAACGGTTTAGTCAGAGTTACCTCTAACTAAACCAGCTAGCTAACCCGTCACCATTAGTGACGCGCTGACATGTAAGCTGGTGGTGCTAAAATATGATCATGTACTCTTAAAAGAGCTGCTTCCGCTGCTGCGTGACTATTTTTAACTACTTTTAAAGTCTTATGGCAAAATTTGACAATGAGAGGTAGGATATCTGCTCTAAAAGTTTCCTTGTAAAACTCCACAGCAGAAACTTATTTTAAGGTCAGCACACATTTGGCAACAGTTCCGTTTTTCTTTAGTACTTTTTATGTCCATCTTTATTCTTGATGACAGATTTCTTCTTGTTCAGTTGATAAGATAAGAGTTATCTTATCTTATCTTATCTTATCTTATCTTTGCTTAAGAGGTTGTGTTGCTCTGTTTTCCTCTCCATAAGCATTCTGCTGGATTCATGCAGAGCGCACACTTGCCAGGTCAAAGTTCTCACTTTTCTTCTCATGAATTTAACCGTCCGCTTTGGACCGTTAGGGTGCTTGAATATGCGTCATCTGCTTGTTTTCTGTAGACCAACAGAAGCGTGTGAGGTTTATCGATTCATGGCACCATCTAAACGGCATTTCCCCAACACCTTTTGCATTCATGCAACCCAGGATCATCACACTGCCACCTCTGTGCTTTGTTGTCAGGATTATGCATTCACTGTGGTGGTGCTGGCCAGGTTAAATCCAATCATGCTCGACTGTTATTGGCAGCTTAAACAGAATGCATTTATTGAGAGAGTTTTGAATTGTTTAACATTGAAGGCATGTATTTTATTTGTGCATATAACATATGCACATTTTTTTATTTAATACCAGCAACACATTTAAATGTCAACACTGTGATAACCACCAGTGCTGTATCACCCCTTCTGCTCTTTTAACTGCTTAAAGTTTGATTCTTTTTGGCTAATTCAATGGGTCACTGGGAATCAGCCTCCATCCTTGAAAAACACATAATGTAGATGGCGGCATATGTTGCTGTAAAAGCTCTGTACATCGTTAGCAATAATGGTGCCTTCACAGATGTGCAAGTTAAATGTCCCATGTTCACTAAAGCCTCTCCATACCCAAGGCTGTTGACAAGCCAGATGGTCCCTCTCCTTTAGTCTCAAGGATGTTTTGTCCATGATTTTTAAAAACAAAAAACTTTGGATAAACCACATGAAAGAGTTCCTCTTTGTGTCTGTCCATCTTAAATGAGCTCTATTTCATGTTTATATTATGTTTGTATTATGTTTTCTGTCATCAGATGATGATGAAGCTTTTAACTTGCATTTGTTGTAGGGACAAAGTGCAATCAATGAGAAGGTAAATGCAGTTTTTCAAAAGTGTTCTTGCACCCATGCAGCGATTTCCACTACAGAATTATATCTGTTTTCTGATGCAGGACCTTCTGAGTACCCCGAGATCACAGCTATGTGATACTGGTTTTAGGCCTTGTCCTTATACATAGAGTTCTCTCTACAGTCTGTGAGTTATTTAATTTTTTTAATGGTTTAACATGGCGTGTATCAGGGGAATGTACACATTTATTTATCTTGTCTTTTTCATGTGTTTCCTTAATCACATGCCAAATAACGAAGCAAGGAAACATGAAAAAAAGCCACACTTTTAAAATGCTAATGTGCCTCTTCAGATGATTGCCATTTATGTTTATAACTGTCACTCATGTCATGCTGCTATGTCATAGTATGCATTAATTGGTGATTTTATTAAGTACAGCACACTAGTACTGCATTGCCTTAAGAGCTGTCTTAATTCTTTGCATAGATTCAACGAGGTGCTGGAAAATTTGCTCTGAGGTTTTCATCCATATTGGCACGATAGCATCACTCAGTCGCTGCAGATGTGCTGTCTGTAAATCCATGATGTGGATTGAGCTCTGGTGACTGTGGACATGATTTGAGTACAGTGAACTCATTCCCATGTTCAAAAAAGAAAATAGTTTGAGATTATTTAAGCATTGTGAAATGCTGCAAGTAGCTATCAGAAGATGGGTAACGCTGTGGTCATGGGACGGACATGGTTCGCATCTCTTTCAGATTTCAGACTGTTGTGTGTTCAGAGATGCTCGTTATAACCATGGTATGCGTACCTTGGTTATAACGAGTGGTTATTTGAGTTACTGTGTCCTAATTATAAGCTTGAAGCAGTCGGGCCATTCTCCTGACCTCTGGCATCAACAAGGTATTTTCACACAGAGAGCTGCTGCTCCCTGAATATTTTCTTTTTTTTTCTTTTTTAGACTATTTGCTATAAACCCTAGGAGTGATTGTGTGGGGAAAATCCCAGCAGATCAGCAGTTTCTGAAACACTCAGACCCATCTGGCACCAACAACCATCTTAAGTAAAGAATCACTCAAATCACTTTTCTGATAGTCCGTTTAATTTCAACAGGTCATCTTGATCATGGCGTTTACATGTCTAAATGCACTGAGTTGTTAGATAGATATTTGCCTTAACAAGCAATTGAACCTAACAAAGTGAACAGTGCGTGTACGAATAAATAAAATGTGAGTAAGTGCACTATTTACTTGCCTGTGAGATGCTATCTGAGAACCATAGATGTGGGAATTCTTTGCAAGTTTAAATTGAGTTATAAATTTAATTTTTAAAAATTTCTGAGTACTCTTTCATGGGACGGTAAACCCCTCCACATGTTTACTTCTGAAAATCGTCAGCCTCTCTGGCATGTTAATTTTTCACCCAGTCGTGTTACTGTTTAACCTGATTAGCTGTGATATGTTCCAGCCAGTGGTTATTTTTAAACATTACACAACCTTGTTCTATCTAAACAAATATGTTGCCGGCATCAAATACATTTTTTTTTATTCCCTTTTTTTTGCTCTCACCTTCAAATGTTATCTTTTATGCTATTTACAATTAGAGTATTTAAATGCTCTGAAAATAACTGCTTCATTTACATTTTACACAACATCCTAACTTTATATGTTTGCTTTTGATTCAGGATGATTTCTTTCTGGAGACTAATTGCTGAAGTATTTTCAAGTTTTAAAAGCTTTTTAAAGTTCAGCTGCAAAACATTTTCTCCTTCAAAAGGAGGAGAAGAGATTCATTAAATGATAGATTGGGTTTTGAGTGAACCTTAATACAATATATGTAGAGCTGACAGGAATAAGAGGTTGGTTGTTCAAGAGAAAAATCACTCTGCAGTCATTTTGTTAAGCAATTCGTCATTTAAATCATTTATTTAACAAGAAAAGATGCCACTTTTCTGGTTTTCTTTATCTGGTTTCATGTTTTTGGTTGTCGGGATTTTCCACGTTCTGTTCCCTTTACTATTTTACCATCTTCGGATATTTTATCAAGAAAAAACCTTTATTGATTAACAGGGAGATAATCGGCAGATAAACTGGAAATAGGAACACTGGTTAGTTGCAGTACTAATTCAGTTATTTATCCTTTTCATATTGGCCTTGAAAAGATCATTTGCTTCTGTGAAATAAACTCAGCACCCACCTTCAGTATGCTGTTTTCCCACCCACACTACACACTGTCTCAACATTTTGGATTACCGCAGCCTTGTGGGAAGTTCACAGTGAAACAAAGGAATATTTTTTTTACATTTTGGTATTAATTTGGTAATATCTTTAAATGCAACTCACAAACGCTGTAGTTTATGTCCATTTATGCCCCCCTCCCAATGTCTTCTACAGCACCACACTACTCTCTGGGCAAAGATCCTCTCATGAATGTGACTCTGCAACTATGAGTCGACATTTCTCAATATTTGTCTGCAGTTAACTCAAAAACTATGTCACATTACATGATAAGATTTATAAAACCCCTAGAATGTCCATTCATATTACAAATAAACACATCTTACAATTTAGCTGATATTGTTCTCATCTTAATTTGGTGACTTACTGCAAGCCTAATTATGTGAGAGTTCATGTTTACATTGCGTGTGTGTGTCTGTATGTGTGTGTGTGTGATAAGGCTGGGAAACTAAGGAAAATAATTTATTGTGTGTTTTTGTCACAGTTGGCAGTAGATTCAGGCTGAATTGTGTAGAAATAGATTCGGTTTTAAAACACACCTTTGCAAAAGGATACAAAATTATGTTTAAAATTGTCCTGTTACCAAAAAAAGCATATTTTACTACCCATATTTTGATCCTTTGGATCCATCTACCTTCACAAACCCTTACAGGGTCTGCGGCATAGAAGCGTTTCCATAGCATGAACATGCTGCTGCCAGGCTTCGGGTTGGGCAAGGTGTGCTTTGCGTTATTTTGCAGTGTTTCCATCCGATATTGTATTTAACATGGTAACCCTGCAACCCCTTTAAAGTTGCTTGTACCCTTTCTCACACAGACTTCAAAGTTTTGAGGATGGATTTACAGCAATGCTCTTTGATATCCCCATTTCAAGGAATTTTCTGTGCCTGGGTGAGGCTGCGTTTTAATAACCTTGTTGTGTAAATGATTTAGTACAGTCACGTCAGATATGCGACCCAGAGGCTAGAAACTGGTTAAGTTTGGCCCACTGCATAGCTTTGTAAATTGTAAAAACTTCGTGCAGTCATTACCTACTTCAATTTTTCAATAAAAAACACTTTTATTCATTTTGTATTGCCAGTTTTACTACATAGAAGTTTACCTATTTGGAAAGTATTAGTAAAGACATAAAATAATGTTCTTGTTTAGGTATAAAAGCTCCAAATGTCAATATTTTGTGGCTTATGCAATAACATAAACTGAGAGGAGTGGGATAAAGGGTGTCTTACATTTGGGGGTTGGTTTTATTGATTTTTCTTTTCTTTTTAAAACTTTATTTTTTTAAATGTATTAATTTATTAATTTATTTTTACATTTTTAGTATTTACTTGTTCAAACAAATAGGAAAAAACATTGGAATACTGTTTTTTTAATGCAATATTTTACTGGTTGGTCTCACTTGCAATCACACTGGGCTGTATGTGGCCTAAGAGGAGTTTGACAATTTGTGTTTAGTAGTTTTTGAAACCAGTAACTGACCCTGCAGTCTTTAAACTAAAATTGCTTACCACACCAGTAAAATGTTGCACAAGAGACTATCATTCAGCTTGGTTATGTATATATCCTTGATCTACCTAGGTAAATGTTATTAGAGAGACCTGGCAAAGAGGGCAAGAGAAATATATAACAATATAACAAAGATAAAAATGGCAAACACTAATATCTTTAAACATACACAATAACAGATCATTACAAGAGCAACTTGGTCCTTTAAAATTGATTTTAACTCCCTCAGTTCTGATTGTTTCAGCTCCTTTTGTAGATTATTCCAGGATAAAGTGACATAGGTGCACTGGGTGTATAACTAGCCCAAGCAGTGATGTCCATGATTTCCAAGCTAATAATAAAACATAAAGAACAATGGTACTGGTCATAAAGAACACCTCACCATCACAAAAAAAGTTGCAGAAATCAGGTGTTTCCACACGAGGAGCAAGAAATAAGATTTATTCCTAAAAGAAACTTGATTATATTTCAGCTTGGTCACAAGCTTTTCAGCTTGGGTTTAAAAGACATTTTTTGATCTGTAATGATGCCTAAATACTTGCCTAAATTGTGACCGTTTCAATTTTACCCCCTTGAGTGGTTTTGATTTTAGGCAAATTTGTTAACTCTTTGCTATTTGAGAACATCACCACATTGGATTTGCCTTCATTTAACAAGCATCAGAAATTTGAGGGCTTATATGACTCAAGGAGTCATATAAGCATAAAAGAAAATGCAACATTTTTCACTAATGTTAGTTGCATAGAGAAAGAGAGGAGTGGTGCTAATATAGAGCCCTCGGGAACTTCACTGGATACTGGGAGAAAAGAAGAAGAAAACGCAGTAAAGGGGCCGTACTATGTTCTAGCTGACAAGTAATGTAAAAGCCAACTTAAGCATTTGCAGACAAGCCAATGTTGGGTTGTCCATTTAGGTGTCATGATCAATTGTGTCAAAACAGATCACGAAAAAGAACAGCACAATGTTTTGTGCAGTCCATTGCACCATTATACATTCACCACATTAACAACCTCTGTTATTTTGCTGTGCTGCTTTCTAAAACTTGACTAATGTTGGAAAACAGTTAGTTGTTCATTGATAAGTCTTTGGAAAACCTTTGCTAAAACACCGTTGCTAAAATTGGCCTGTAACTGATTGGTAATTTCCTTCTAATAAAAGGAAAACATAGGCAGATTTCCATATGACAGAGATCTCATTGTTTGAAAGGAGAATGTTAAAAATAGAAGTCAGTAGTTCTAATATAAAATCTCTTGTCAGCTTGTGAAAATAAGGATCAAGTTGATCCAGACCTGCAGATTCAAGGGGAGAGATCTGAGGAGAAACACCTGTGAAAGATTTTAGGCTTACCCACATGATCAAAACACAAAATGAGTGAATAACTTTAAGAAGAATGGGGTTTTATCCCTTTTATTGGCGTTTCTGTTATTTTTCCCCCCCTTGTCACCCTTCATATATTCAAATAATCACTGATACTTTGTCTTTATAGCAGTGACATTGTTGTTTTAAATAATAAACATGCCATTAGTTCTTAAATTCATTGTATATATATTTTTTTTAGTCTGTAGTAGCTTGTGTTTCTCGGTAGCTCAGCAACGTGGTTGCCGCGCAACACCGAATCTACTGTTCTGAGTGGCGCGTGTCTCTTTTACGTTCAGTTAATCAGCAGATTGGACGCAGGTGTGCGTTTACCGAGCAAGTTTTAACCCGGCATATAATGCGAAGTTAGGCACTCAGAGCCTAGACGTTCTTTTATAAACTTTGAACCCACATGTTTTGATTCAGGATGTTTGCCTGGTTTTTTGTTTTTGTTTTTGTTTGTGCTTCGGCCGCCGAACAAACCATGACCGGGGAGCCCCGACGTGTTCCGGTTAACGACACCAGGGTTTTGACGGCAGCTCACTTTGCTGTGGCTGAATTCAACAAAGTCAACGCAGGAGAGATGTTCGCTTATAAAACTGTGGCGATAACATCGGCTAAAATTCAGGTAAAACTTCATCAGAAGTCACAACCCAATTTTCAGTTAAAATATACGAATAGGTGGTGATGTTTTCTGCAGGTAGTTGCGGGAATAAAGTACATTCTGGACATGCTGCTGGGGCAGACTGTGTGCAGCAGAAACCACGCTGCTGCGGACAGCGAGCCATGTGCTTTCCAGTCTAGACGCAAGGCAAGTTCAAGAACTGGGTGGTGCATAACACACCGAGGGGGTAAATGCATCATAACCCCACTAACCCCTCCCCCCCCCCCCCCCCTTTTAAAAAAAAAATATTTTCAAATTGCATAGTAGTTAAATGTACTAATTTGCCATTTCTTTCAGGAGTACCAGTGCCACTTCGTCGTTGTAGAAGTCTCCTGGGAGAAATCACGTGTTCTCTCTAAAAATGAGTGCCACCAAAATAAAAGCTAATACACTCATACTGTCACTTTTGGTGTTTCCAAGTAAAGAGTTATCAGTGAGCGTTGTTTTAGTCTGATCATCTCAACTTTCAGAAAGAGTGCCAGTTGGTGTACTGTGCCCACTCTAAATTTATAATAGCATGATCATAAACCATGATTTCATTGGCTCTCATTTATGTCACTTGTACCAACACAGAAATGATTAAGTTCAGTGACCTGCGCCACCTCGGCATTGTATGGGGGGAAAAAAAAAAAAAGCATAATTATTCCAGTGAGTGACCGGGGGCAGCTTTACTGTGCCTCATCTCTCAGTGTGTGTCCTGGCAGCTGTAAGGACCTAGTTGCGTGTCAGGCTTGGTCAGACACATGGCTGCTAAACTGAGACGAGGCTACACCTCCACATATAACCACGGTCTCCAGAAGGGCTCTGTATGGAGGATTACAGGCATTTTTTTTTTTTTCAGATTACTGCTCAGCAAGACTGAACTGTCTGCCACTCTGACCCCCTTTTTTTTTTTTTTTTTTTTCCCCCCTAAATTGGGGGGGGGGATAAACAGATCACAATGTGTGAGAGTAAATTCAGGCAAACAACAAGGGGGTTGGTAGGGGGATTATCAAATTATGGTATGAAGATGTGTTGTCTGGGGCAGCAGTGGTGTGTGTGTATAAATATATCCATATTTCTGCTGCATTTTGCTCAAGATGAA